>NC_084799.1:107593060-108793060 GCF_963169125.1 Humulus lupulus
GTTTGGGACTTTAAAGGGGAACTCTAGTGCTTCGACTGTGGCTAGGGTTTCTTTGTCAGCCATTAGATCTTTAGGGATCTGATCCAACGGTTGATGCTCTCTATTGCTACCACGGCTTTGTGTCTCACACGCCGTAACGTGCGCATCATGTTGGCGTCTGCGTTAGCATATTCTTCTTTCTTTTGTCACCAAAATACCCTTCTTTTTTATCTTTATTTAGGTTTTTTTTTTCACTTTTATTTTTAAAAAATAATAATAAATAAAAAATTGATGTACCCATCAATATTATCAACATATTCATTTTTTTTTCTTATTTTATTTTGAAAAATAGAATGTTTATGTTGTTTTGCGTATGATGATACTATGGTCTTAAAATTTTTGTTCCACCTACTTGAGTACTTCTTAGGGTAAATTTGAAATTCAGACCCTAATAAATTTAGTTAAATTTACTTTTTTACTTAAAAAATAGGAAGGGATAGGATATTTATTATTATATAAATAATTTTAATTGACATTTATTATAATTATTATTAAAATAAAAAATAGAAAAAAAAATCTTAAATTAATTAATAGTCATAAATTAAAAAAGTCGAATAAAAAATAAAAAAATGAAAAAATGACATTTATTATTATACTATATATATAAGTAACATGCAATCCACGTTTCCTTAGTTTTATTTATAGAATTTATTAATTATTTTTATTAAATTTATATTAATGTCATATAAATTTCAAATAAATATCTTATTTTAATTAAATAATTTATTTATTTTTGTTAAGTTTATGTTTGTTTTAGTTTTTGAATTTGGAAGTGACAACAAGAGATTATATATTATATGTTTAATATAATATTAAATATTATAAGTGGATTTTAAATTTAAGTTTCTTGCTAGTTTTTTTTTTTAAATAATTTGTTGCTAATTAATAGTAGATTATATTAGATGTTTAATATGATATTATTCTAATAAGTGAGTTTAAGTTTAATTAAATTTTATTTAAGTTATAAAATATATGATTTTATTATTTCTAAATAATTATCATTGTAAAATATCTAAAAAATATCATATTTTAATTTGTTTGATTATTTATTATTTCTAAATAATTATTATTGTAAAATATCTAAAAAATATCTTATTTTAATTTGTTTAATTATTTATTATTTTTAAATAATTATCGTTGTAAAGTATCTCAAAAATATCCTATTTTTTTAATTATTTATTTTATTTTATTTAAGTTTAAATGATGTTACAAACTACCGATATATATAAGAATATTCTGTTAAATATACGAATATTCCGTTAAAGTTAACATTAAAAAATAAAAACTGTTAAAAGCAAGAATTTCCGTTATCTACACACTTTTTATATAGAAAAGACTAGGTAGAAGCAACGTGCTATGCACATTTGCTTAGTTTTAAAGTAGTAAACATTGTCAATAATTTTAATAAAAATTAGTTTTATTATTATTTAAAATATTAGGTAGAAGCAACGTACTATGCACATTTGCTTAGTTTTAAAGTTGTAAACACTATTTATAATTATAATAAAAATGTATTCACTGTTTTTTTTAATATATATATAATATAATAAATTATAGTTTTATAGTATATATAAATATTTATATCAATAATCTCTACATATATGATATTCAACCACAATGTTGACATAGATATATACATTTACATGACATATATATAAAAATACATAATATTTAAAAAGAAATTAATAATAGTGTTGACCACGATTTTGGCCAACGGCGAGTAGACGCAAAAACGACAGTAGACCTTGAATAGAAAATAAATGACACAAATAATTGTATAGTGGTTCAGCCCCAATTTGTTGGCAATAGCCTAATCCACTTGGAGTTGTGATATATGTAGCCTACACTTAAGATCAAATGAACCTCAACCAACTGAGTTTCTCAAGTGTAAGTAGAAAAATACAAAGTTTGTCTCTCTAGAGAATACAAGTTTTTTCTCTCTCTCTAAGCTCTCTCAGAAAATGCCCCAAGAATGCACCAAGTAACAACCCCAAAGTCTCAAAATTAGAGAGTTTGAAAGTCTAAAAGATCATATCCCCCCAATGATGCCATGAGCTCTTTATTTATAGGTTCATGGATCGTACATGAAAAATATCCCATTTTGACGTGGTCCTTGGTTGTTTATGTAACATCCCAAATTTCCTAATGTGGCTTAGTGCCTGGATTAGGGGGTCGGGGGGCAATAATTGAGTTATTATGTGAATTATATTATAATATAATTATGCTTTCATGTTAGAGATATTAAATATGTGTATGTGGGCTCGTTTCTTATAAGAAGGGTATTTTAGTAATTTGACTCGTTTAGGGTATAAATGCAATTATGTGATTGTGTGATTGAGACCACATTATTATGTGGATATATTTGGGTTACTCGACGAGAGGCGATTCCGATGAGCAAGTTAGCGGAAAAGTCACAACGGGGTCTTAATACCCAGCTCGGGGTGAGCTTAGGGGTATTTTAGTAACCGAGTGAGAATATTGGAAATAGCGGGAATTATAGGATGTAAATTGTGGATAGAGGGATTTGAGGCAAAGGACAAAATTGCCCTTGTGAGCACTTGTTGAATAGGCTAAGGGCAAGGGGCAATTTAGTCATAACCATTAAGTTAGGATATAGATGGCTGGGTAATTATCAGAAGGATGGAGAATTAAAGGAAAGAAATGCAGCAGCTCTCCCTTTCTCTCTCACGCTCTACACTTTCTCTCTTGGAGCTTTGGTGATTTTGATCAACTTGAAGGATTTTGCTTGGAGGGAAGGCTAGAAACCAGGGAATTGTTGGGAGTTATTACCATTGGAGTCATATAGCTGAGGTATGGATTCTGAACTGAAGGATATCATGTTAGTTCAGTTGGTATATTTAGAGTTATGGTGTTCATGCATGTTTGATAATTGGGAGATTGGGTTTGGGAAGTTTGATGTGCTTTACTATGATAATTGGTTGGGTTTGATTGGTGAGAATGAATATATAAATTGTGGGAATTGAATTGGAGGAGTGGGATGAAATTGGATAAGTTTTTGGCTGGGTTCGATTGAAGAAAAACCCAGAAATTTCTCGGTTCGTGGGGCTGAGCCGTGGCTCTTTTATGGTGAGTCGCGGCCTGCGAAGGGAATTTTGAGCCAGCAGGGCTCGGTGGCAGGGGTGGGCCGCGGCGCCTCAGGGGCGCGCCACGGTGCGCGTTGGTTTCAAGGGAGGTCGAGCCATTGGAATTAGAGGCGGGCTACGGCTCGAGTGTGAGGGGCCGCGGCCCTTAAGGCGGAAAATTGGCCTTAATGGGATTTTTAGATTGGGAACTTAACCGCTTGGGCTCGAGATCGATTCTACTTCCTTGATAAGTGGAATTCGATGTCCCGAAGGCTAAGATTTGATCTGGAAGCCTTTATTTACCTATTGTTGATGGAACTTCCTTATTGCAGTTGTGACTAGGTTTACGCTAAAGGCTTGAATCGAGGATCGTACTCAAAGGGTCGTCGTTAGTAACTCGCATACGAACCAAAGGTAAGAAAACTACACCTGTTATGTGAATGCATGATTAGAGCTTAGTCAAGGTGGTGAATGTGGAGATAAATAAAGCTTGGACTTTGTAGATGAACATGATTATAATTATGTTTGTGAATATCTGAATAGGTACATTGTAATGTGCATAATTATGATTATGCTTATGACTGCTGTGTGAATGTATTATAATGCATTGTGATTGTTGATAAGTATGCTATATGAAACATGTGACCGTCTGTTATGACTATGAAGCTTGGTTTATAAACTAGAGGGTTATTAGGGTGTTAAGTGGGGATTAGCTTATTAGTTGAGAATATGTTGGACTCTGGGAGACTCGCCTCATAAGTTGAGAGTCCCAAGGCTTCAACTTATAAGTTGGAGGCACGTGGTGGCTTGACTTATAAGTCAAGGGCTTAAAGAACTTAGTTTATAAGCTAAGATTGGCATAATGCACATGGAGTGCAGCCCACCATGGCTAGGCCACCCTGGGAGTGCGACATGCACTTGACTGGCTCGGATGCCAACAACTTGAAAGAAAGTGCAACATGCACTTGTGTGACTCTATGGTCTCCAGTTTGGTTTTATGAACGCACCAATTTCAGTTATTATTGTTTGATAGTCGTTTTATTCTGTGAACTGTTGATTACGTTTTCTTGCTGAGTCTTCTGGCTCACAGGTGCTTTGTGGTGCAAGTAAAGGTAAAAAGAGAAGCTCAATCAGTCATAAGTCGGAGGGCATTAGCAGTGGTATGTACATATGCAGTCTGCTTAACCACCACGGCCGAGATGCTTAGGGGAACTAGGGTTAAACCCAACTTTTGCCGCCTAGGTCAGCTTATTATGTAACCTGAGTATTGTAAATAACTTTTAAACTGATGTTTTTGGGATCCCATGTAAAGAGCATATTTTTTTTAACTTAATGAAAATGCTTATGAGATGATCAAAAGTTTTAATACCTAAACCTTTAGTGGCTTAATCACATGTTTAGTCTAAATGACTTGTTTAGCAAGTCCAGCACTGGTTTTAAACACGCTTGGTAATGTACCCTAATTAGCAGGGCATTACAACTTGGTATCAGAGCAGCCAAGGTTTAAGGGTTCTTGATGTTGGACTGGGCATGTACATTCACTGCTTCTGACAAGCTCGACTCTGGGTTGGGTAACTATTAATATAGTTATGTGTATATTTGCTTAAATGAATTATGTGTGTTTTATCTGCTAGTTTAAATAAGAGGCATGAGTTATTCTGATAGGGTCTGGCCCTTAACTACTGTATGTAGGTTGAGAATGTGTTTATTAGTACGACAGATATTTGTAAATGCTATAGGATTGGTTATTAGCATCATTGAACTTGATGAATGTCAGAAACACTTATTAGCGTTGTTGTATGTGTACCCTGGATAGAGGATGCTTATTAGCGTCGTAGTATGCTAGAGAAAAATGTTTATTAGCATTGTTAAGTGGTTATGCATGCCAAAGAATATGCTTATTAGCATCTTGTTTAAGTGATACCATGAATTTCTCTGCTTATTAGCATGATTATTGTATATGAATTATTGGGATGCTTATTAGCATTGTCAATGCATGTGGATGCTTATTCGATCGGTTTAGAACCGTGGGTTGATGTGAGATACTGTTATTACTGCCTGATAAGCTGAGTCATTGATTGTAGATAGACTTGGAAGTATGCTTCCAGGGCAATCTAATGAGCCAACCAGCGCTGGGAATCAGGCCAAAAGTAATGATCAGGGTCAGAACCCTCCACCAGCCTCTGAGAACTAACAACAGGTGCTTGCAAACTTGCAAGCTCAACTGCAGGGCAGAATGAAGAGATACTACGATTGAGGCAACAACAGATTCCAGCTGGGAATGCTGCATCAGGGGCCCCATCTGTTGTTTCAATACCGGCCGTATAACAGCAGACAGAGTTGGAGAACCGCTGGGAAATGGTATATGAGCGGTTCAGGAAGCAAAACCCTTCGGTATTCGAGGGTGGCGCAGATCCACTCAAGGCAGAGCAGTGGATGGCCATGATTATGTCCATCTTGGACTTCATGAGAGTTGTGGGCAATGAAAGGGTGGCCTGTGCCACGTACATGTTTCGGGAGGATGCCCGAATCTGGTGGGAGGTGGTGTCCTAAACTAGAAACGTAACCACAATGGGTTGGGAAGAGTTTAAAACCCTCTTCAATGAAAAGTATTACAATGAGACCGTTAAAGCTGCAAAGGCCGAGGAATTTAGTAAACTTTTGCAAGGGAATATGTCAGTGACTGAGTATGCCCTGAAATTCGACAGATTAGCCAAGTTCGCTCCAGACTTGGTACCCACTGATGGGACAAGGAAGGAAAGATTCCTTCAAGGGCTACAACCTATGATAGCCCGGGATGTCAGAATTACCACTGTACCTGGAGTGTAATGCCTCAAATTTCCTAATGAGGTTTAGGACCTTGATTGGGAGGCTGGGAGGGCCATAATTGATTTATTATGCTATTTAATGATAATATGCATGTTTAGGTGTATTAAATATGCATGTGAACCCATTTGTGATTAATTAGGTGATTTTCATATTTTGGCCATTTCGGGCATTTTTGGCATATATGTGAAATGGGCGTGGTGCTTTGTTATTATTTGGTTATGCCAGTGTTACCCAGCACAAGACAATCCTAGGAGGTAAGCTAGTGGGAAAGTCACAACGGGATTTAAGCTTGACTTGGAATAGGTCAAGGGGTATTTAGAGCATTACCGGGTTATTGGGTAATGGGAATGAATATTTGGTGATAAATTGGGAGTTAGTAAGATCAGGGGGAAATTCTTGAAGTTTTGACTATAATGTCCCCGGGGGTGTTTTCGGGACCTCGAGCATTAGGTTTTATTGGAAGCTACTTAAGCTTGAAGTAACCTTTTAAGAAAAATAAAAAGAGCGTTCTGTACGTTCTCTCTCCCTAAAGTCCCATTTTCGTCTCCCGATCGCGTTTTCAAAGATAACTTGAGTTCTAGGACTCGGATTCAAGCGAGGATCGAGGCATAGCAATCCTAAGGAGAATTAGAAGCTTATTAGCCGGAGGATTTAGTTGGAAACAACTCAATCGGAGGTAATTCAAGTTTAAGTTTTAAGTTTTTAAAAGTTTTTAAGCTTGAATTGGACTTTGTGAATCGTTGAGTTTTTAGTTCGTTTGAGCCTCAGGTTTTGGTGGTTTTGGACCATTGGGGAGTTTGGGAACTTTGATTTGATGATTGGGAATGTTTATACATGTTTTTTGGAGGTTTTAAAAGGTTAAAAACGAAGAAAAATGGCTGCCCCGAAGTTGGGTCGTAGCCTTGTTCTTGGGCGCCGCGGCCCTTGCTCGATGAAGCAGGTGCCTGATCTGTTCTTGCTGGGCGGCGTGGCGCTTGCCTCTGGTTGTGCTGGGGGCCGCGGCTCAAGGTTCTAGGGCCGCGGCTCAGGCAGGCTTTTGAGCCCGTTTGGGTGTTTTGACCCCGGGAACATGGTTTTAGGCCTCGGGATCATTCCTACTACCCGGATTAGTGGGGATTGATGTCTTGGAGGCTAAGTTTTAGTTCAAGGGTTGGTTTTAGAACTTGAACTCATTGGATCACCATTTGTGGTTGTGACTAGGTTATTACTAGAGGCTTGGAATCAGGATCGTGCTTGTGGCTCATTTGTTGGTAACCTGTGCTTGGACCCAAGGTAAGAAAACTGCACCCTATGTGTGACATGCATGGCTATTATTGATGCATGTTGGATGTTTAAATGTAAACATTGATAGCATAGTGAATGCTTGGCAATCTTGCCCATTTGCATATGATTATTATTGAGGCATGCTGGATGATTAAGTGTGATGCATGTGATGCACGAGAAAGATGTGATTAGGGCATGCCATGAATGATGAATATGGGATTGGTCAGAGCTTGAGTCTCTGTGTTTGTGCCTGATCAATATTATGCTCACAACTGTTAGGTAAGCATGCTGAATGTTCTACTCTTGGATGAATGACATATTGATAACATTGCTTACTTGTGCATGGCACTGACTAATTAGTCAGATTTGGCAAAGGTGTTAGTATCAACTGTGAAGCTGTGACTCACTAGTCAAGTTCGACAGTGGTACTGGGCACTGGTCACATTGGGCTGACTCACTAGTCAGGACAGCCTTAGCGTGTTCTATGCAAGCCATGTCGATCAGATCAAATTGACCTTCTGCATTGAATGACTCAAGGAGCATTAATGCAGGACCGACCTCAAGTTCGATGAATATAAACAAGCACTTAACTAGCCAAAGGCTAGTCATTTAGAGCCAGGGCTAGCGAGCCCCGTGACTGTTAGGTCACATGGCTATGGGCACCAACCCTCAGTGACATGCTTGTCAGTCACTCATTTGATAAGAGCCATTGCAGGAAAGCCCAGGTAACGGTGTCGTTACATGGCTATGGGCACTGAGGCCTAGTGACTTGTTTGTCAGTCACTCAGTATGGTTTACCAGAACCTCAAGTGATATTCACTCATCTGATCAGAGCTATGAGCTCTGTATGATCATTTTGATCATCATATGCATGGCTTTGGGTACCGAGGCCCCTAGTGACTTGCTTGTTGGTCACTCAGCATGGTTTATCGGAACCTCAAGTGTTGCGACACTCATCTGATTAGGATTGACTTGATAGTCATCCAATCAGAAGGGCAGGATTTCTTATCTGAGCACCTAGAGCCAGGGCCAGCGAGCCCCGTGACTGTTAAGTCACATGGCTATGGGCACCGGCCCTAAGTGACTTGTTTGGCAGTCACTCATCTGATTAGGTGTGACTTGAGGGTCCTCCAATCAGAAGGGAAATATTTCTTATCCTGGATACCCCAGCATTGTTTGAAGTCATTTGCATGCTTGAATTAAGCTATGTTTGCTAGGCATGACAGATATGATTTGATATCGTGATATGACTGTTCATGAGCATATGAGTTTTCTTGCTGAGCTTCGGCTCGCGGGTGCTTTCTGGTGCAGGTAAAGGCAAAAGGAAGCTGGACCATCCTTGATTTGGAGAGCTTAGGTGATGACGTGTACATATGCGGCTGCTCAACCAATACTTGGGCGAGGTTTGAAAGAGGAACTAGGGTTAAACCCTGTTTTGCCGCTTAGAACGACCTGTTGTAAATATTTTCTTGTAATAGACTCTAAAATTATGTTTTTGGGATCCCAATGTATACAGTAAACGTTCTAGTGAAACGTTATATCTTAACCAAAATTTTTAATCCCTAAACCGCTAATCATACTTAGCTACACATTTATGGCCAAATGACTCGATTAGCGAGTTTATCACTGTTTGCAATGTGCACTGTAGCGGTCCCTTGAGTTGGGGCATTACAATTGATAATGGTATTCTCAAAGATAGATTTTCGGTCTGGTTATCACCAGTTGAGAATTAAGGATGAAGACATACCCAAGACAGCTTTCCGTACTAGATATGGGCAATATGAGTTTCTCGTTATGTCATTTGGTTTGACTAACGCCCCGGTAGCTTTTATGGACCTAATGAACTGAGTGTTCAAGGACTATCTGGACCAGTTTGTGATCGTCTTCATTAATGATATCTTGATTTATTCATAGTCAGAGGAGGAGCATGAGCAACACCTTAGGTTGGTCTTGCAGAGACTGAGAGAACACAAGTTATTTGCAAAGTTTAAGAAGTGTGAGTTCTGGTTACTGCAGGTGACATCTTGGGTCATATCTTTAGTAGAGATGGGATCAAGGTAGACCCATCTAAGATTGAAGCTGTTAAGAATTGGCCAAGGCCAAGGAATGCCTTAGAGATTAGAAGCTTCCTTGGGTTGGCAGGCTATTACAGGAAATTCGTGGAAGGGTTCTCTAGAATATCATCCCCATTGACAGAATTAACACGTAAGAACCAAAAGTTTACATGGTTAGATAAATGTGAGAATAGCTTTCAGGAGTTGAAGCGACGTTTAATTACCGCTCCAGTCTTGAGTCTTCCAACTGGACAGGAGAATTTTATGGTTTACTACGATGCCTTGAGGCAGGGGCTAGGCTGTGTCCTTATGCAGGCAGAGAAGGTGATTGCCTATGCATCACGATAGTTAAAGGATTATGAGCAGAGGTATCCAACTCATGATTTGGAGTTGGCAGTAGTGGTCTTTGCATTGAAGGTATGGAGGCACTACCTTTATGGAGAGAAGTGTGAGACATATACAGACCACAAGAGCCTCAAGTACTTCTTTACACAGAAGGATTTGAATATGAGACAGAGGCGTTGGTTGGAGCTGGTGAAAGACTATGATTGTGATATTCTTTATCATCCAGGGAAAGCCAATGTGGTGGTTGATGCCCTAAGTCGGAGAGGTCCAGGGAAGTTGTATAGTGTGAGGCAGATATCCAAGGAGTTAGCAGAAGATATGACCAGAGCAGGAATTAAGTTAGTAGTGGGCTAGTTAGCCAACATTACCCTGCAGTCTACTCTCCTAGACAGGATAAAGGAGAGTCAGTTACAAGAGCCACAGTTAGTGAAGATTAGAGAGGATGTTCAAGCTGGAGCAACTAGGGACTATTCTATATCTGATATGGGCCTGCTAAGATACAAGGGTCGGATTTGTGTTCCAATGGATGCTGTTATTAGACGAGAGATTCTGGATGAATCTCATACCACCCCGTATTCCTTGCATCCTGACACCACCAAGATGTATCAGGACTTAAGAACTTTGTATTGGTGGCCTGGGATGAAGGGTGATGTAACTGAATATGTAGCCAAGTGTCTGACGTGTCAGCAGATCAAAGCTGAACATCAGAGACTCGCAGGATTGTTACAACCCTTAGACATTCCAAAGTGGAAATGGGAAGACATTGCAATGGACTTTGTGGTGGGATTGCCTAAGACAGTGGGTCAGAATGATTCAGTATGGGTGATAGTGGATAGATATACTAAATCAACTTACTTTCTACCAGTGAGGACAACCTATACCGTTGACCAATATGCATATCTCTATGTGAAAGAGATAGTACGTCTTCATGGAGCTTCGAGGTCGATTGTGTCAGATCGAGATCCTACTTTTACTTCTAAGTCCTGGGGAAGTTTGCAGATGGCAATGGGCACACAACTAAAGTTCAGTATAGCGTATCATCCTCAGACCGATGGTCAGTTTGAGAGGACTATCCAGATACTGGAGGACATGCTGAGAGCATGTGTACTGGATTTTGAGGGGTCTTGGAGTAAGTATTTACCCCTGATAGAGTTTTCCTACAACAACAGCTATCAGGTGACCATAGGAGTGGCTCCTTATGAGATGTTGTATGGTAGGAAGTGCAGATCCCCTATTCATTAGGATGAGTTGGGTGAGCACAGATACTTGGGTCCTGAGGCAGTTTAGAGGACCAATGAAGCTATAGAAAAGATCAGAGCTCGGATGCTCGCATCGCAGAGTAGACAGAGAAGTTATGCGAATCCAAAGCGTAGGAACGTGGAGTTCCAGGGGGTGAGAAGATTTGGCAAGAAGGGCAAGCTGAGCCCTAGGTTCGTAGGACCATTTGAGATTTTGGAAAGGATCGGTCAAGTAGCCTATAGGTTGGCATTACCTCCGGCGTTGTCGGCTGTGCACAACGTGTTTCATACCTCGATGCTACGAAAGTATGTTTTTGATGAGACTCATGTGTTGAGTTTTGAAGATCTGGTGCTGGAAACAGATTTTTCCTTCAAGGAGCAGCCAGTCCAGATATTGTACAAGAAAGACAAGATACTGAGGAATAAAGTTATATCTTTAGTGAAGGTATTATGGAGGAACAGTAAGGTTGAGGAGGCGACTTGGGAGTTGGAATCAACTATGCGGGATCAGTATCCCGAGCTGTTCAGGTAAAATTTCGAGGACGAAATTCCAATAAGGAGAGGATAGTTGTAACATCCCAAATTTCCTAATGTGGCTTAGTGCCTGGATTAGGAGACCGGGAGGCAATAATTGAGTTATTATGTGAATTATATTATAATATAATTATGCTTTCATGTTAGAGATATTAAATATGTGTATGTGGGCTCGTTTCTTATAAGAAGGGTATTTTAGTAATTTGACTCGTTCAGGGTATAAATGCAATTATGTGATTGTGTGATTGAGACCACATTATTATGTGGATATATTTGGGTTACTCGACGAGAGGCGATTCCGATGAGCAAGTTAGCGAAAAAGTCACAACGGGGTCTTAATACCCAGCTCGGGGTGAGCTTAGGGGTATTTTAGTAATTTAGTACGTTATCGGGAATTAGTGGGTAATGGGAATTTATTGGTAACCGAGTGAGAATATTGGAAATAGCGGGAATTATAGGATGTAAATTGTGGATAGAGGGATTTGAGGCAAAGGACAAAATTGCCCTTGTGAGCACTTGTTGAATAGGCTAAGGGCAATTTAGTCATAACCATTAAGTTTAGGATATAGATGGCTGGGTAATTATCATAAGGATGGAGAATTAAAGGAAAGAAATGCAGTAGCTCTCCCTTTCTCTCTCACGCTCTACACTTTCTCTCTTGGAGCTTTGGTGATTTTGATCAACTTGAAGGATTTTGCTTGGAGGGAAGGCTAGAAACCAGGGAATTGTTGGGAGTTATTACCATTGGAGTCATATAGCTGAGGTATGGATTCTGAACTGAAGGATATCATGTTAGTTCAGTTGGTATATTTAGAGTTATGGTGTTCATGCATGTTTGATAATTGGGAGATTGGGTTTGGGAAGTTTGATGTGCTTTACTATGATAATTGGTTGGGTTTGATTGGTGAGAATGAATATATAAATTGTGGGAATGATGGCCACCCTGGGAGTGCGACATGCACTTGACTGGCTCGGATGCCAACAACTTGAAAGAAAGTGCAACATGCACTTATGTGACTCTATGGTCTCCAGTTTGGTTTTATGAACGCACCAGTTTCAGTTATTACTGTTTGATAGTCGTTTTATTCTGTGAACTGTTGATTACGTTTTCTTGCTGAGTCTTCTAGCTCACAGGTGCTTTGTGGTGCAGATAAAGGTAAAGACAAGCTCAATCATCATGAGTCGGAGGGCATTAGCAGTGGTATGTACATATGCAGTCCGCTCGACCGCCACGACTGAGATGCTCAGGGGAACTAGGGTTAAACCCAACTTTTGCCGCCTAGGTTGGCTTATTATGTAACCTGAATATTGTAATTAACTTTTAAACTGATGTTTTTGGGAACCCATGTAAAGAGCATGTTTTTTTTAACTTAATGAAAATGCTTATGAGATGATCAAAAGTTTTAATGCCTAATCCTTTAGTGGCTTAATCACATGTTTAGTCCAAATGACTTGTTTAGCAAGTCCAGCACTGGTTTTAAACACACTTGGTAATGGACCCTAATTAGAAGTTGGTCATCTTGGAGAATCTTCAATTGGAGGGGTTGTTACAAGACAACCAAGACATTGTTGTGGGCAGCACTACTGATGAAGCAGATTGACTGATCAGTCTAACGCAGATACCGAAGTAGTGACTAACCAGTTCTCTCCTGAACCATCCCCTCAGCCACGCCGACCAGGGGGTCTTATCATTAAAGAACCTCTTCTTGAAAATTCTCATCGACCCGCCTTCCCTACCAGACTTGGAAAAGGCAAAAGCATTGAGCTCCTTAGAGAATACAACTCATCGTCGCGAGATGAGGACGAGATTTTCGATGAAATTCTAAATTCAGGTTTTACTAACATTAACCATAATTGCATTTTGAGAATGATTGTGATGAAAGTCTGTAGAGTCATATGGTCATTGTAAAACTTTTCATTCACTTATATTGATTTCTCGTTTCCACTGATCGAACTTTTGCTTTACTTTTTTGTAAATCCAAACATGTTCAAGTAGTTCAACACTCCCTCTGCCCAAAAAAGGAAAACTGATGAAGGGAGCAGTCTGAATCCTCCAAGCAAGGTCGTGAGGACTACACCGCCTAACCAGGGGAGACCATCCGATCAGTTAGTCACTATCCCATGCTTGACTCCTTCGTCTATTCCTCCTTTTGCCAACTTTCAAACTACTTGATCAACCTGCTTAAGTGAGCCCATTCGCATTGCTAGTGAGTATGGCAAAGAGTTATTAGACCATACTCTTCACCACTCAACCACAACTCAGACCTTGGAGACTCTACCCCGAAAAAGCATTGAAGTTGTCCTTCACAAAGGCCTTGCTCAAATTATGAGTGTAAGCATCTTATCAGAAACACTCATTTTCTTATTAATTGTTCTTATTCTGAATACTTTTCCAGTTATCCATTTCAGGGCCTCATCACTATCATTCATGCTCAACGCCGAGCTGTTGATTATAAGGAGCTGGTCAAGGTCTTGAATGATCAATTGGTGGAAGCCAAGACAAAGATTGAAAGTCTGACTAAGTCTGAGAAAGATCTCCAAGAAAAGACTAAGCAGGCTGAGAAAATAATTGCTGACTGGTACAGAATTTTCTACCGCAAGTGTACGGTGTATTGCAATATAGTTTTAATTTAAAGGATGTCAAACCCACAAGGATTAAATATTTAATTCACCAATTACTATAACTTCTAAGTCTATAATTTTAATTAGGAAATTCAACAAATAACTCAAACAATAAAATAAAGAAAATGAAGCTAATGAACTTGGAAAGTGATTAGATAAAAGATAAATGTATTAGAGTAATGATTTCACTATTTAATTATGAACATGGTTTCTTTAGTATCCTAATTAGTTCTCCTCATTTGTAATTTCTAGAATTCTAATATAATGCATCTATCTTTCTCAAGCATATATGCAATTTATCTCAATTAATCAATATGATACCTCTATTCGCTATTAATTAATCAAGAAGTCATTAAGCAAAAATTATTTTAAGCCAAATTCATAGAGTTCAAGGAATCTCTCAATCTCACAATCACTCTATGTCAAATCTTCCTATGTCCAATCTAAGTTTATCCTTCTCAAGCATAAATCCTAGATCTCAATTCACAATAATGATGGCCAAACATTAATATGAGAAAATTAAATCAAGAAGATATGAACAAACAAGAAGAACTTCATAAAGACAATAATAAAAACCTTAATTCAATAATCAAAATAAATCCATCTAATACTCTAGCACAAAAGGAGTTTAGTTCTCCATTACAAACTTAAGCACAATAGCAATGTAGTTGTTCATAATTAAAAACTAAAATAAAAGGAGGAAGAAAGAAACTAGATGTAATGATGGTGATGGTGATGGTGATGAATTCTAGCCTCCTTTTTCCTTTCCAAGCATGTAATCCCAAGTCTAATCTCTTCCAAAACATAATTAGAACCCTAATTATGCCTTTTCTTTTATAACCCCTCAAAAAGCCTCTTTTGCCCTTCAAAATTCGTACCTTAACTTTTTCGTACGGATCTAGGCACTGTTGCCCCTCGAACAGGCACTGTTGCGCTACTAGAAGGCCAAATACATGCTCTCTGTATTAGTCAGGCACTGCAGCGCCTGATGATGGTGCTGCAGCGCCTAGACGAATTCTAGAATGTTGAATCTTCAGGACAAGGCTGTAGCGCTAGAATAAGGGGCTGCAACCCTATTTTACAAATTTTTTCATTTTTTCTCCGTTTCACTCCCGTTTTGTACGAACTTCGCACCACTTCTCCTTGGACCCTACACACACAACGCAAGCATAAAACCAAACAAAACAACATAGACACCTACAAATTAGATATAAAATGGCACTAATAAGTGAATCTATAATTCACTTATCAAACTCCCCCAAACTTGACAATTACTCGCCCTCGAGTAACGACTCAAAACATACATTAAATAACAACTAAACACACTCACACAACGCGAATCAAACCAGCAATAACCTTCAAGCATCAATTTCTCGAATACCATGCTTACATAAAGCTTCAGAAATTTCCCAACAACACAATCCAGATTTTCAATCTCAATCTCAACCACTACCATAATCAACTAATCATCATTCACATCCTTTAACTATTCACCATAATGATTAAAACTCAAGCAATTGACATAGTTATGCACATCAAATTCTCACAGTCATACCACAATCAATATTATTCCATAAGTTTGCATTACTCATTATTCTCTACTAATGTAAACAACGCATGCTTAAGAATCAATAGGACTTTAATGACTTACAATGTATGGCTTAGGTAAGGTAGATAAGAAAGTCATTTAGGCACTAATACCATAAGCATACTAACCTCTCAAACAACCATGTACACATAAATCCCCAACACCTACATTGAACAACATTGACATGAATGAGATATGTATATTTATTTATTTTTCTCTTCTTCGTTTCTTCTTTATTTATTTTATATATATTTCTTTTTCATCTTTTTTTTTTTCAAAGCTCACTCCCCCAAACTTTGTGTATACAATATATTTCCTTAAGGGAGTGTATCTCCATGATAATTTTTTTCTCTTTTTCTCTTTCAAGAAGAAACATTCTTTCATTCATCTTTTCCTCTCTTGAAAACCCAAAATGCTTTCCATTACAAAACCTCATCCCAAATTATCTTTGTATGCCCATGATATTATTATGGTTAGGATATTTTATAAGATTTTCGTTAAGTTTCAACAATTTGGGGTTTCAAACAACAAATAGGCCTAGGCTCAAATAGAGTGACTAAGGATACAATTTTTTTTTTCGGGTTGGCTAGAAAGGCTCAAACGGACCAAACAAAATTGCCCACATCTTCTTCTTAAGCACACATTATCTATGATTTCGTCTCAAATAACAAGTAACACAAATTCTAGAGCAATCAACCGAATCTTTCCACAAATCCCATTTAACATGCTTAGCACAATCAATTAGCACGAATTTAACAATCATGGCAAAAAGTTCAATCCTTTCTCATATATTAGTCAATCATGGCAACAGAAAAATCAAGCACACGGATGCAAAGTGGTTTTATTTCCTAACTTTATGTACATAGCATTCATTATGTATCCTTAACTGTTATTATTGATTTGATTCAAACACGACTTACAACAACCCGACTCTAATCACATATTGACAAAATGAAAATTAAAATAAAATAAAATAAAACTTTCGTAAAGTCCCTCCCCCAAACTTAAAATCAAACATTGTCCCCAATGTTTAACTACAAAGAAAAGGAAGGAAACTTACAAATAGTCCATGCTCACTAATAAGGAGGAGGTGGTGGTGGTTCTTGCATCCCATGAAACGGAGGAGGATAAGCGAAATAATTATTCTCTCCTCTATTCAATGTCCACTGAGCCACCAAAAAATTTAGCTGATCAACCTGATTACGCTCATATTCCCCCCGGGCAGCCAAATAATTATGAGTTATTGTGTTTTGTTGAACAATATAGCGCATCATGTCATGCGAGTATTGCATATTAAGATCAACTGGACCACCAATAGCCAAAGGAACATCAATATTCATTGGCCCCTCTTTATTCTCCGGAATATTCTCATCCTCCTGATTCTCGGGTACAACTTGCACAGGACTAACCCAACTACTATCAGAAATAGCATAAATAATCCCAGCATTCAACAACTTCAAAACTTATGCCCTCATCACTTCTTTCATGGCTGGGTTTAATCTTCTTTGATGCTCAACAGAGGGCTTGTAATTCTCTTCAAATAGAATCTTGTGCATACAAACAGTTGGGCTTATTCCTTTCAAATTTGAAATTGCCCATCCTATTGCAGATTTATATTTCCTCAAAACTCTTAGCAATTTTTCAGTTTCACATTCTGAGAGTTTTGAAGAAATGATCACTGGGCAAGTGAAATTCTCTCCTAGATACTCATAACGCAAATGATCTAGGAGTTGTTTCAAATCTTGCTTACCCACTACTTCCTTCTCAACTTCACCTTCTTTAACTTGACAAAGAGTTTCTTCAACATGAATACCACTAGCACTAGGAATAGCACTACGACCCATCATACATTCAGCTACTTCGTCACCCACAAACTCACCATTCACCTTCTCCAAATCAGATTGAGTAATACTAGAATTAAGACAATGTTGTAAAGGATCAACACATAATTCTTTTATCATTGTCTCTTCTACTACTACCTCGATAAAATCCACGTGGTGACATGTGCTTGTGTTGTCATGCTGCTTTAGCGTTTGATATATGTTGAATTTAACCTTTTCATTATTAACCCTCAGTGTCAGATGACCACCTTGTACATCAATAAGAGCTCTTCCAGTAGCCAAGAATGGACGACCAAGAATAATGGGGATTTCATGGTCCTCCTCCATATCCAATACCACGAAATCAGTGGAAAAAATAAATTTGTCCACCTTAATCAATACGTCTTCAATCACTCCCCTAGGATAAGTAAGTGACCGATCTGCTAATTGAAGAGTAATGGTTGTGGGCTTCATCTCTCCTACCCCCAACCTCTTAAAAACTGAAAGTGGCATCAAATTAATACTCACTCCAAGATCACATAATGCCTTGTTAAAGGATGACCCTCCAATAGTGCATGGTATAGTTAAACTACCAGGGTCTTTCACCTTTTGAGGCAACTTTTTCTATAAGATGGCACTACATTCTTCTGTTAGCTTCACAGTTTCAAAGTCTTCTAATCTTCTTTTCTTTGACATGACTTCTTTCATGAATTTCACATAATTGGGCATTTGCTCAAGAGCATTTGCAAATGGAATGTTTATGTGAATTCTTTTGAAGATTTCTAGAAACTTTGCAAACTGTTCATCTAATTTCTTCTTCTGAAATCGTTGAGGGTAAAGAATGAGAGGTTGATACATTGGAAGGCTATCTTTCTTCGTGCCAGTCTTGTCACTTCCACTCTGCTTCTTGGCTTGCTCTTCCTTGTCTACCTCTCATACCACTGGCTCAACTTTCTCCTTTGAACATTCTTGAACATTACCTTCATCAAGCACCTTACCACTTCTCAAAGAAATTGCTTGGCATGATTCCTTTGGATTTACCACAGTGTCACTAGGAAATCCTCTCTTCTGATTAGAATTCACAGCAATAGCTAATTGGCCCACTTGAGTCTCAATTTTCTTCATTGAAGCACCCATGTTAGTCATATGGGTTTCTATATTGTCGAGTCTTGCTTCATTTTTTCCAAACCTCTCCATAATAAAAGTGCCTAAAATGTCTTCCAATGATTGCTTTTTCTCTTGTTGCTGTTGAGAATTGAATCCCGGAGGTGGTTGCAACACATTTTGTTATTAGCATAAGAGAAATTTTCATGGTTGCGCAATCCTGGATGATAATAATTAGGCATGTTGTTGCTTTTGTAGTTATTGGTGAAGGAGCGGTTTGCCATAAACTGGGCTTGTTCTGGACTCATATCTTACCCCTGCATTGCAGCAGCCACTGCTACACTCTCCATATCCGTTGGATTATTTCGCGCTGACAGAGCAACCATTTGGGTTTGTAAAGCAGCAATTTGGGCATGCATGGCTGTCATCTGATCAACTTCATATAACCCAGCAACTTTCCTTGGGCCTGACCTCTCATTGGGCCACTGATAACTGTTGGTAGCCATTTCCTCCATCAAAGTGAAGGCTTCATCAGCTGTCTTGGCTAATAGAGCACCCCCTGCAGCAGCATCAACTATTGTTCATGTTGGAGCATTTAACCCTTGATAAAAAATTTGAACTTGCATCCAATTTTGATAACCGTGCTGTGGGCAACGTCGTAATAAGCCCTTAAACCTTTCCCAAGCCTCATAGAATGGTTCTTGCCCTAACTATTGAAATTTCCCAATATCACTACGTAATTGAGCTGACTTGGAAGGAGGGAAGAACTTAATCAGGAACTTTCTTGCCATCTCATCCCATGTTGTAATTGTTCCAGGCTATAAAGATTGCAACCAACTCCTGGCTCTATCCCTCAAGGAGAAAGGGAAGAGACGCAATCTGATGGCATCATCAGTAACGCCATTCATCTTCACTGTGGCACATACCTCCAGAAATACGGCCAAGTGAATGTTATAGTCTTCAGTAGCTAAACCCCCAAACTGATTTTGCTGCACCATGTTGATTAGTGCAAGTTTCAGTTCAAAGTTGTTGGTAGCAATGGCTGGATTTGCTATTCCAGTGAGATTTTCACTCACAACGGGCATGCAAAAGTCATGCACTGCCTGCTGCGCTGGATTAGAGGAGCCTCACCAACTGCTGCTTGATTATTATTGATGTCGTTGTCACCGTTGTTGTTCACCCCGTTGTTGTCCATATTAAGCTCTTCAGTCCTTTTCTCAATTCTCAACTGACGGAGTGTGTGCTCAATTTCAGGATTCAGAGGTTCAACAGGTGTAGAACTCCTATTCCTTCGCATATACTGAGAATACAAGCACAATCTATAACATTAGTAACAATACAAATTAAAATCTAATTTAAAATCACGACTTAAAGTTTCAATATTAGTAAAATTAATTTTAATCTCCGGCAACGGCGCCAAAAACTTGGTACAGATTTTTCTACCGCAAGTGTACGGTGTATTGCAATATAGTTTTAATTTAAAGGATGTCGAACCCACAGGGATTAAATATTTAATCCACCAATTACTATAACTTTTAAGTGTATAACTTTAATTAGAAAATTCAACAAATAACTCAAACAATAAAATAAAGAAAATGAAATAGCAAAATAATGGAAGCTAATGAACTTGGAAAGTGATTAGATAAAAGATAAATGTACTAGAGTAATGATTTCACTATTTAATTAGGAACATTGTTTCTTTAGTATCCTAATTAGTTCTCCTCATTTGTAATTTCTAGAATTCTAATATAATGCATCTATCTTTCTCAAGCATATATGCAATTAATCTCAATTAATCAATATGATATCTCTATTCGCTATTAATTAATCAAGAAGTCATTAAGCAAAAATTATTTTAAGCCAAATTCATAGAGTTCAAGGAATCTCTCAATCTCACAATCACTCTATGTCAAATCTTCCTATGTCCAATCTAAGTTTATCTTTCTCAAGTATAAATCCTAGATTTCAATTCATAATAATGATGGCCAAACATTAATATGAGAATATTAAATCAAGAAGATATGAACAAACAAGAAGAACTTCATAAAGACAATAATAAAAACCTTAATTCAATAATCAAAATAGATCCATCTAATACTCTAGCACAAAAGAAGTTTAGTTCTCCATTACAAACTTAAACACAATAGCAATGTAGTTGTTCATAATTAAAAACTAAAATAAAAGGAGGAAGAAAGAAACTAGATGTAATGATGGTGATGTTGATGAATTCTAGCCTCCTTTTTCCTTTCCAAGCATGTAATCCTAGGTCTAATCTCCTCCAAAATGTAATTAGAACCCTAATTATACTTTTTCTTTTATAACCCCTCAAAAAGACCTCTTTTTCCCTTCAAAATTCATAACTTAAATTTTTCGTACGGATCCAGGCGATGTTGCCCCTCGAACAGGCGCTATTGCGCTACTTGAAGGCCAAATACATGCTCTCTGTAACAGTCAGGCGCTGCAGCCCTAATTCAAGTAAGAAATTGCGCTGCATCCCTTGATGATGGCGCTGCAGCGCCTAGACGAATTATGGAATGCTGAATCTTCAGGACAAGGCTGCAGCGCTAGAACAAGGGGCTGCAATCCTATTTCACAATTTTTTCATTTTTTCTCCGTTTCACTCCTGTTTTGTACGAACTTCGCACCACTTCTCCTTGGACCCTACACATACACAACACAAGCATAAAACCAAACAAAACAACCTAGACACCTACAAATTAGATATAAAATGGCACTAATAAGTGAATCTAAAATTCACTTATCACTAACCAAGATAGATCATTGAAGGAGTTGGTTGATGAGAATGGCAAGCAAGTCCAGCCCAATAACATTGACCGACCAGCTAAAGAAGAAGACTCAAGAGAATGAAGAGCTAAAACAGGAAAAGGAAACTGATCTGGCTCATTATGAAGAAATCTGCTTCAGCTGCTTCTATCAGATTTGGAAGTTAAATAAGCCTCTCAACCTAGAATTTCTCTCTGAAGAAGCAAAGGCCGAAGAACTCGCCAAATGCGAAACCAAGGCCATTGAGGAGGCAGCTCTTCCAGCTGGCACTGTTCTTGTCTCTCCTGCTTTATCATTCCGACAGAGGAGGTTCTGGATGTTGACAACGGTGTTGACCAGCTAGAGACTAGTGTACACAACCAGTAGACACTCTTAGCAGACTAGAGAGCATCCTATCCAACCACGGAGTTTCCTACTTGACCAGTGGTGCATGCTCAGCCGACCAGGGAAGTAGTATCTGTTCTCCCAACTAGGGAAACTTTGCACCTGACCAGCAAAATGCTGTACCTGGCCAGTAGTTTACTCTTTTTTTTCTTATACTTTTGTGAAAACAACTACTGCTTAGCAACCTTGATAGTTTTCTCGTACAGCCGAGCTATTGGCATTTATACTTTACTTTTCTTTGCTAACTTGAAACATTCTAAGTCTTTTTAGACTTAAAATATTATAAGTTTTTTGTGAATAGTAAAGTCACTATGATGTATGCCTTATATTTTTGCATGAGTACATAGTTTTCTAACTTAGAAATTATAGACATTTCATAAGTCCCTACTAAGTATACTTTCTCACACTCTTATTGCTCTAACATTTTATGAGCATAATGTTTATTTTCACACGAGTCTTAAACAACAAAAATTGTTCAAAAATAAATGACTGGTCAGCAAATAACTAGCTCATAAACAAAACTTAAATAACAAGTTAAACAACTTAAAATTAAGCTACCACTTTGAAAGCAGTATTTAGTGATAATATATCCATAGACGCTCGCCATTCCAGTGGTTCCTGATCAAGCTCCGTTCACCCAATCTTATCCGAGCACTCTAGCTTATGTCAAAGTGTTCGGGCATACCTCTCCCTTGCTTTGTTACTATCCCCAGCCAAGTGTGGACCTCCACATATAGTGTCTAAGGTAAAGTCCACAGGCCCGGGTTACAAGGGTGGAGATCGCTATCGTTTGAACCCAAGATTGTTGTTGCCTCCTTCTCCTTGGGGTTTCTCTCCCGATACTTTTTCAACTTGCCCGATCGGAGAAGAAATTCTATCTTGTCCTTGAGGTGATTGCATTCATTCGTGTCATGACCATAATCTCCATGGAAACGACAAAACTTATTCATTTCTCTCTTACTCATTTCTTTCCTGATGGGTGGAGGTTTTTTGTAGGGAACCTCCTCATGACTAGCGAGATATATTTCCACCCGGCTGGCTGAGAGAGTGGTGTAATTAGTGAACTGAGGCTCATACTTGGGTGGCTTGTCGTTTGAACTCGACTTAGCCTTCTTTTCTTCATGGCGATCATACTTGTTATTCCCACGTTTCTTTCCACCATTTTGACCGTTTCCACCATTCTTAGGAGGGTCAGCTGACCCGCCCGGATTGTTTATGCCCTTCTCCTCTTTCTGGATTGCATCATCCAATTTCATATACTTGTCCGCTCAGTCAAGAAATTGTTGAAGTGTAGAAATTGGATTTCTATGTATACTATCCCACAAAGGGCTCCGGTAAGTGATTCTAGAGGATATGACAACCATCTTCCCCTAGTCTCCTACAGTAGTTTCTCTGCTGGCCTCTCTCATGAATATCTGCATATAATTCTTTAGAGATTCATTATTTCCTTGTTTGATATCTGCCAAGTGGTTGGCATAAACTGGTGGAGTCCGGGCAACACTGAATTGTATACAAAACTCCTTCCTGAATGCTTCCCATGAGGTAATGGAATTCGGCTTAAACTTCCAATACCATTCTTGGGCAGTATTTGACAACGTAGTCGGGAAGACTCTACACCGATAGTCATCACTTACCCTTAGCAGTTCCATATGGTCCTCAAATTTCCGAACATGTCTGATGGGATCTACTTTTTCTATATACACTGGTAGCACCAGTGCTTTATATTTTGACGGTGGCTGGGCTGCTCTAATTCAGGCACAAAATGGATTGCCACTCTTGTGGTTTACTGCATCTATCTTGGAATAATTTAGATAAACCCTGCACCACAGCTATTAGCGCATCAAGTTGGGCTTGGATGGCTGGTGCAACTAACGAGGCTCCAAACTTTTGACCTCTCAGTCGGGCATTTCCATCTGGTGCAGTGTCATCAAGTATTTCTACTTGATCGGTAGGGCGGGTCAGATCTTGCCATTCGACCGGGATGGTCTTCCTCTTGTTGGTGATAACATCCCTTAGATCCTTCCGGGAAGCATGTTTTCCTAGCCGATCGAAAACCATACTCTTCGATTTTTCAGAGGGCTTACTACGTGGGATGCAATGGCGGCTTCTCGGCACGGCCTAGGCAGTCCTTTCCTCCATCTTGTTGGTTGTTGCCCTCTTTTTCTTTTGACCGATCGATTTGATGACTATCAGCCTCATCTCGACCATATTCGTCTTTATACTCTGGAGTTTTCTTATCTTGAGGAACTCTGGTCTGGTTATGCCTGGGCGAAGTCTTCTTATTACCCGAATAGTGACTTCCTGATTGGGAAGTATTTTACCGGTGGCTTCTGGAAGGGGTTCTAGAATTCTCCCTTTGTGTCGACGCAGTCCCAGAGTGGACCCCATCATCTGCCCGACCAGTGGGATTGCTTATACTTTTGTCTGGCCCCAGAGAATCGGCTCTGGCAGTAGGGGACTTCTTACCAACATTATTGTTTCTTGCTCCATGGGCAGTTGCTCGTGCCGCGACTTAGGCATTAGCATGGGCCAATTGAGTAGTTGCTTCTAGAGCAAGTGTTGCCTCGCGATGTCGCCGGTCGGCCTCCTCCTGCCATCGCCTAATCTCTTCGCTTCTAGCATCCATTTCTCGTCTCTACTACTCAAATACAGCTTTCTACCTGGCCATTTCCTCAGCGAAAGACTCATACCGAGCGTTGCATTGCATCATCTCTTCCTAGAAAGCCCACATGGCTTCCTGGAGTTGTTCGACCTCTGGAATTGGCTCCTCGAGAAAGACCCTGGGCTAAGTCTCAGGGTTCTCAGGTGCAGGACCTTTTGGTCTAACAGTTTCTTTGCAGTTGACGTATCGGGCTTCCTGGGTGCCATATTGGTAGGATAGTAGTGTATTTCTTCTATTCGGGCTCTCAATGAAAGCACCAAACATGTTGACCATGATTTTGGCCAATGGTGAGTAGACACAAAAACGATAATGAAATTTAACCTTGAATAGAAAATAACGACACAAATAATTTTATAGTGGTTTAGCCCCAATTTGTTGGTAATAGCCTAATCCACTTGGAGTTGTGATATATGAAGCCTACACTTAAGATCAGATGGACCTGAGCAACCTGAATTTCTCAAGTGTAAGTAGAAAAATATAAAGTTTCTCTCTCTAGAGAATACAAGCTTTCTCAGAAAATGCCCCAAAAGTCTAAAAATCTTCAAAAGATCAGATCCCCCCAAAATGATTCCATGAGCTCTTTATTTATAGGCTCATGGATCGTACATGAAAAATATCCCGTTTTGACGGGGTCCTTGGTTGTTTCAACAAACTTTAATTAATAAAGTAATAAACAAATTAAAATTACAACAATATAGCTATTACTTCGGGGTATCTGAGAGATTTGAGCGATAGTTACGAGAAATTCGGGTTGAAGTTGTTACTGAGATTCCATAAAGAAGCCACTAGGCAGTTAACTCCCGAGATTCTGACACATCTGGTCGACTACACCCTCAATTTGACATAGTTGGTTGGAATAAATCCCATTTCTGAGACGACTGGTCGGATGAAACCCATCTTTGAGATGACTGGTCGGATGAGCTACGTGTCTGGTCGGGTGAGTCTCTTTCTAAGTTGACTGGTCGGCCAAACCATGTGTATGGTCGGGTGAGACTTCTCCCTGATCAGACAAAAGTATTCTCCAGTCATGTAGATCATTTTCTACCACCTGTCACCTCTGATTGCCACGTTATTAAAATGAAATTTTAGGGATAACATTTGCCCCCAAGTTTATTATATGATTTTCTCATATGATAAAATTTTCCTCTAACTCCTTGTAAGGACCTGCAGTAAATTTAATAATTACTGTATCTTAAAATTCCAAAAATGACCTTTGGCACTCTCTCGCCTTTTTCAAATAAAGGTATAATTAAATTTTTCAATCCACTAAAAGGGCAATTACCAATTTCTCAGAAAGTGGGATAATGGGATACATGAAAAATTGGAGTTTAGCACTCCCTCTTTTCTTATAAATAACCCCATGCTTGCCTCACCCTCTCATACCAAAACACACGATTTCTTCTTGAGAGTTTCTGTAACGCCCTGGTTACCCCAGAACAGTTACAGTGAACAGTGAACCAGAAATTTGACCCGCTACCCGAGTCCTTTGGTTAAAAACGTGATCTAAGTGTTATTATCAGGTTAAGGTGAAAAACCAGAAAAAAGGAAAGGATACATATCATTAAGTAAATAAACTGCTCATGAGCCATTCAAAACATTTATAAGTTATTTACAATACAAAATGGTCGCTATCGTTTCAAATTTACAATCCCCGCCGACCTAAGCGGCAAAAATAGGATAAACCCCTAGTCCCTCTGAGAACTCCTTGGCCGTGGTGGTCAAGCGGCCAAATATGTACACAACACCGCCTAAGCTCTCCACTCAAGGTTGGGTGAGCTTCTCTTTTCCTTTACCTGCACCACATAACACCCATGAGCCAAGGCCCAGCAAGAAAACACAATAAAGCATGACATAATATCAACAATGATCATAATAATCATGTAGGACTAACAGTCCAAAACAGATAGGTGACAGTAGCAAAAGTCACAAAAGTGGGTACAACTCCCTTTAGCCATGTGACGATAAGGTCACCAGGGCTTAACTGATAAGTTATCCTTTCACAAGTTTGATCAGGATAGGTGTATGGTGAATGGTCACCAACATAACTTTCCTCATGAACATAGAGTCATAACCTTGGAACATCGTTCCCTAGCCATGTGACAACAGTCACCGGGGCCTTATGCCCTGGCTCTGAGTACTAGTCTTAGACTAGCCAAGCGCTTATAAGTTCATCGACCTTAGGGTCGGTCCAGAATTAATGCCACAGAGCCATTCAATGCTGATATCAATTAGATCTAATCTTCATTCGGCCCTGCATTTAGAGTGCTTATGCCATTTCTGACCTTTAGGTCAGTGTCCCTGACTAGTCAGTGCCATACACAAGTAATCAACATTCACTAGCATTTAATATGCAATCCATGTCCACATATATCAACCAACATGCTTCAATAATAAACCACGCATGTCATATACATATACAGGGTGCAACTGTACTCATACACTGTTTTCTTACCTCTGGTTCGAGTGAAAGTTATTATAAGAACGACCCCTGAGAACGATCAATCTTTTAATTCCTTGACGGTCACCTGGTCATAACCAAAATATAGGATTCATCAATGAAAATGATAACAAAGGATTCCCAAACCAAAACCTAGACTCCGAGACATCGAATCCTACTAAACCGGGTAGTAGAATCGATCTCGAGGCCTAAGGCTTGAATCCCCAAGCTAAAAACACAATTCTGGTCAAAATTGCCCTGATGGGCCGCGGCTCACCCATCTGACAGGGCCATTTCCCTCACAAAAACAACCGTAGGCCGCGGCTCACCATAGCCATGCCGCGGCCCTTTACCAAAATCAGCAAGCACCAGCTTGCTTTCCCTTGCGTTTTCCCTCGGAACCAACCCTTCAAACCAGTTCCAAACCTCTTCCAAACACTCAAACCAACCCCTAAACATCACCTATATCAAACCCTCATCAAAATCCAAGTTAAACATCAATTAAACTTCCATCAATTCAGCTATCCATCAAGAGAGTTACAAACTAAAAACTCAAAGCTAAAACAGAGTACAACCAGAAACCAATGGCTAAAACTCACCTCAAATCCGAGATTAGACCTCCTTCAATGGCTGAACCAAGTCTACAAACCCAGCCCCTTGATTTCCTAGCTTGAAACCTCACTTTGAGCTCAAAAACTCCAAAGGAGAAATGGAAGGAAATGATGTACAGGATGAAGAAGGAAAACCCTGTTTTTGCTCTGTTTTTTCTATAGCCATCTAAAGGTCATATACATCCACCCAAATGACCTAAATGCCCCTAAGTCATTAAAAGTTTCTAAAACCTTCCCAAGGGCAAAATTGGTACTTTCGAACCTATACCATTAATTATAATTAACACTCTCCAATTCCCGCTAACCTCAACAATATCAAACACCAATAATTCACATCCCGTTACCCTATAATTCCCGATAACGCTCTGATCATTAAAAACACCCCGAGACTCACCCCGAGCCCCGAGCTTAAGCCTGTTATGACCAAATCGATAAATTATACTTAAAGATCGTCTCATGCCGAACAACTCAAATCAATCCACATTATAATGTGGCCTCACAATATATCATTGACATGCAAACAAATATATATACAATTATGCCCTCAACGGGCCAAATTACCAAAACATCCTTGTAAACAAATGTGGACCCATATGCATACATTTAACATCATATTATAATATAATTCTCATAAACATGCATAAATTCATTCAATGGCATAATTAAACAGTTATGGCCCTCCTGGCCTACTAATCCAGCCATTAAACCATATTAGGGAATCCAGGGCATTACAGTTTCCTTTGAAATTTCTTGGAGAGACACGAAACCTTGATGAAGAGATTGGTCACGACAAGGAGGAGTTTTTTATGATGTTTGTTTTGGTATGAGAGGGTGAGGCAAGCATGGGGTTATTTATAAGAAACGAGGGAGCCCTCAACTCCTAATTTTTTATGTATCCCATTATCCCACTTTCTGGGAAATTGGTAACTGCCCTTTTAGTGGATTGAAAATTTTAATTATACCTTTATTTGAAAAAAATGGGAGAGTCGGGTGGCAGGAAATGATCAACCCGATCGAAGAATACTTTTGTCTGATCAGGGAGAAGTCGCACCCGACTAGACACACGGTTTGGCTGACTAGTCAACTTAGAAAGAGACTCACCCGACCAGACACGTAGTTCATCCGACCAGTCATCTCAGAGATGGGTTTCATCCGACCAGTCATCTCAGAGATGGGTTTCATCCGACCATTCATCTCAGAAATGGGATTTATTTCGACCAGCTATGTTAAATTGAGGGTGTAGCCGACCGGATGTGTCAGAATCTCAGGAGTTAACTACCCAGTGACTTCTTTATAGAACCTCAGTAACAACTTCAACCCGAATAGCTTGCAACTACCGCGCGAATATCTCAGATACCCCGAAGTAATAGCTATATTGTTGTAATTTGAATTTGTTTATTACTTTATTAATTAAAGTTGGTTGAAACAACCAAGGACCCCGTCAAAACGAGATATTTTTCATGTACGATCCATGAGCCTATAAATAAAGGGCTCTTGGCATCATTTTGGGGGGATCTGATCTTTTGAAGACTTTTAGACTTTTGGGGCATTTTCTGAGAGAGCTTAGAGAGAGAAAGCTTGTATTCTCTAGAGAGAAAAACTTTGTATTTTTCTACTTACACTTGAGAAACTCAGTTGGCTTAGGTCTATCTGATCTTAAGTGTAGGCTTTATATATCACAACTCCAAGTGGATTAGACTATTACCAACAAATTGGGGCTGAATCACTATAAAATAATTTATGTTGTTATTTTCTATTCAAGGCTAAATTTCATTATCGTTTTTGTGTCTACTCGCCATTGGCGAAAATCGTGGTCAACAAATAGAAATAAAATAAGAATAGAAAAGGTCATAGTGTATACATGCATCAACTATTTTTAGTTTCAAATATATCTTGCAATGTCATTTGGCGAATATAATGAAGAAAAAAAAGCTTCAATCACTTGATAAAAAACAAACTATCACTCAAATTTATAAGATACAAAAATGATATGTATGATTTTGTTATTTTTAAATAAATATGATTTAATTATTTAAATTATCATAAAATATCTTAAAATTATCCTATTTTAATCAATTAATTAATTTATTTTGGTTTAAATTTATGTTTATGTTTGTTCTAGTTTTTGAATTCGATAGTGACAACAAAAGATTATATATTATATGTTTAATATAATATTAAGTTTAAGTTTAATTAAATTTTATTTAAGTTATAAAATATATGGTTTTATTATTTTTAAATAATTATCATTGTAAAATATCTCAAAAATATCATATTTTAATTTGTTTAATTATTTAATTTAATTTTATTTAAGTTTAAGTTATGTTTACAATCTAGCATTAAATATAATAATATTCCGTTAAAGTTAAAAAAAACAACCGTTAATGTAACGCCCTGCTAATTAGGATCCGTTACCAAGTGTGTTTAAAACCAGTGCTGGACTTGCTAAACAAGTCATTTCGACTAAACATGTGATTAAGACACTACAGGTTTAGGTATTTAAAATTTTGGTCAAGTCATAACCATTTCATTAAACCCAAAAACATGTTCTTTACACGGGATCCCAAAAACATTAGTTTAAAAACTAGTTACAATATCCAAGTTACATAGTAAGCTGACCTAGGCGGCAAAAGGTGGGTTCAACCCTAGCTTTCTTAAGTATCTCGGCCGTGGTGGTCGAGTGGACTGCATATGTACATGTCACTGCTATCGCCCTCTGACTCATGGCTAGTTGAGCTTCTCTTTACCTTTACCTGCACCACAGAGCACCCGTGAGCCAAAAGACTCAGGAAGAAAACATATTAAACAATTCACGGAGTAATATATTTATCAAACAATAATAACTTAATCTGGCATACACATTATACAAATTAGCAACCATTGAGTTGCACAAGTGCGTGTTGCACTTCCTTTTAATTTTTTTGGCATCCGAGCCAGTCAAGTGTGTGTCGCACTCTCTTTCCATTTGTTTGGCATTCGAGCCAGTCAGGTGCTTGGTGCACCCCTAAGACGACCCAGCCATGGTGGCCTGCACTCCACATGCGTAATGTCAATATCAACTCGTAAGCCGAGTCTTACCGATCCTCGACTCATAAGCCGAGCCTCACAAGCCCCCGATTTATAAGTCAAAGCTTTATGACCCTCAGCTTATAAGACGAGTCTCTCAAAATACAATATGCCCTCGACTAATAAGTCGATCTCTAACTAACATCCTAATAATCCTCTGGTTTATAAACCGAGCTCTCTAGTCACAACAGACAATCACATATCCCATTTATCATACATACATGCAGATACAATGTATTATAATACACTCAAACAACATACATAGGCATAATCATAATCATATGCATTCCAGTGTGCTTAACCAGATATTCACAAACATAATTATAATCATGCTCATTAACAGGGCACAAGCCTTAATCATATCTATATTTAACCATCGGGCCAAGCCCTAATCACACATTCACATATTAGGTGCAGTTTTCTTACCTTCGGTCCAAATGCAAGTTACTAATGACGACCCTTGAGTACGATCCCTAATCCGAGCCCTTAGCGTTGAACTAGTCACAAACATAATAAGGAATTCCATCAACAACGAATGACTAAAGGCTTTCACACCGAGTCCTAGCCTTCGGGATGTCAAATTCCACCTAGCATGGAAGTAGAATCGATCCCGAGCACAAAAGGTTGAGTTCCCGCACTCAAAACCTTATTGGGGCCAAAAATCCCCTTAAGAGCCGCAACCCCATGCTCTTATGCTGCGGCCCACCTCTAATCAGAGGCTTAGCCTCCCTAGCCATCAGACACACATCGCGGCCCAGCCATTGTGGCGCCGTGGCCTGCCCTTGTCACAGAGCCCAACCTGGTACCTATTTGCTCTAGAGGGTTGCGACACACCAAGAACAGAGCCACGACCCAGCCCTTCGAACCTAAAATTTATGGGTTTTTCCTTAGCCGAACCCAACTAGAAATAATCCAATTTTACCCTAATCTTTCAATTAAATCCCCAAAATCAATATAACTTCTTTCCAGCAACAAAACCTAGCTAACTACTAGCTTAAAACTCATCAACGCACCCAAAATTCATTCTCTAAACCCACAAAACATGCAAACACTTAAGCCTTCAACCAAAGCCACAAAATCATCAAGAAGAAGTTGAATTAAACTCTTACCTTAGAGATGAAAACGCCCTTGAACTAATCCCTAAGTTTGCCATGCTCAATCCTCTAGTTTTCCAAGCTTAGTTCTTCAATTTCCCTAAGATTCTCAAACCACCACAAAGAGGGATAAGAAAGCAACGGGAGAGAGAAAAGTGCTTCTATTTGTTTCCTCTGTTTATAATTTTCCCTCGGTTGAAGAAACATAATCCCTAAGTTTCTAATTAGGCATAATTGACCTAAATGCCCCTAGGCCAATCCAAACTCTCATTTGCCCTCCAAGGGCAATTTTGTCATTTGTCTCATACCTCGTTACTCATCATTTACGCCCTATAATTACCGTTACTTACAATATTCTCACATGATTACCAAATAATTTCCCATTACCCGCTAAATCCCGATAATGTACTAAATTACTAAAATACCCCTAAGCTCACCTCGAGCCAAGTATTATACCTTGTTGTGATCTTTCCGCTAACTTGCTCACCAGGATCGCCTCGCGTCGAGTAACCCAAATATATCCACATAACAATGTGGTCTCGATCACACAGACTCAAATTTACAATTATACCCTCAACAGGTCAAATTACTAAAATGCCCTTCTTATAAAAAACAGGCCCACATACACATATTTAACATTTCTAACATGCAAGCATAATTATATTATAATATAATTCACATAATAACATGCTCTTTCTATATTAACACATAATTAGCGCAATTATTGCCTCCCGACCTCCTAATCCAGGCACTAAGCCATATTAGGGAATTTGGGATGTTACAGTTAAATCCAAGAATTTCCATTATCTACACACTTTTTATATAGAGGAAATATATATAATTGAATGAATTATAGTTATAATAATAATCTCTACATATATGACATCTCAACACAACATATAGATATACTAGGTAGAAGAAACGTGCAATGCACATTTGCTTAGTTTTAAAGTTGTAACCATTGTCTATAATTATAATAAAACCTGGTTCACTGTTTTAAAATATATATAATAGAATAAATTATAGTTCTATAGTATATATAAATATTTATATCAATAATCTCTACATATATGACATCTAAACACAACGTATAAATATATATTTACATGGATACATGACATATATATAAAATACAATAATATTTAAAAATAAATTAATAATAGAAATAAAATAAGAATAGAAAAAGTCATAGTGTAGACAGTAGTATGCATGCATCAATTATTTTTAGTTTCTAATGTATCTCACAATACTTTTTAGTGAATTTGATGAAGAAAAAAAGCTTCAATCACTTGATAAAAAATAAACGATCACCAAATTTAGAAGATAAAAAGTGATATGTATGCATTTATTATTTTTAAATAAATATGATTTAATTGTTTAAAATATCATAAAATATCTAATTTTAATTATTTTATTTATTTATGTTTGATCTAGTTTTTGAATTTGACACTTACAACAAAATATTATATATTATATGTTTAATATAATATTAAGTTTAATTAAGTTTTATTTAAGTTATAAAATATATGGTTTTATTATTTTTAAATAATTATCATTGTAAAATATCTCAAAGATATCATATTTTAATTTGTTTAATTATTTATTTATTTAATTTAATTTAAGTTTAAGTCATGTTTACAATTTACCGTTAAATATAAGAATATTCTGTTAAAGTTAACAAAAAAAAATTAAAAAACCGTTAAAATCAAGAATTTCCGTTATCTACACACTTTTTATATAGAAGAGATATTTACATAGCTACATGACATATATATAAAATACAATAATATTTAAAAAGAAATTGTTGTACCTTGAAATTAGCACAAGTTCAATTTCTCAGTTCGGTTACAGCTGGCAGATGAATATGTGGAAAAATAGCCAAGTAGAATATCTGGCTAACAGTGATGTGAACAACTCGAGTTGGGGGCTGGACAGCATGATACACAGGTTATTATCAGACCGCCTCTCAGGATAACAATTGAGTTCGAGACTTATAATAACCATATCTATCTTTGGGTGCTCTAAGCTTACTACGAGCTAGGGTTCAAATAATCGTTGAACATGAGCTCGGGTGAGATATTCAGCTCGTGGGAACTCGGACAGAACACATACTGAAGGATCCCAAGAGATTCAGAGACTCCTTATAAGCTCATTAATGCCCAAATTGTATCACATATCTATCATTTATTATCCGAGATAATAAATGTATATTCTATTCTGTTATCAAATCATATCCCAATGTAAATGGGAATAATCTATATTAAATAAATACCTTATTTATTCACGCGATTTATTCACGCGGTTACCCAAACCTGTCCATGAAATTCCCCTATAAATACTAGGAATAATGGACAGGGAAGGGGACGACCATTTTTGTATTACCAAAGCTCTACAGAAATTGAGAGAGAAAAGTAATAATATTGACTCATGGACTAGGTGGATTTTAACCACTGAACCACGTAAAAGTTGTGTGTGTTCGAGAGAGTGTTAATTATTTCATTACGGTTTATAATTTAGTACTAATCTACATGTATAATTTCTTAATACACCATTGGCAAAAAACTGCGTCAACAGTTTGGTGCTTTCATTGAGAGGAAATTAGTGCTTCACAAGTTTCAATTGACATTCATCATGGTGCTCACTCGATCGATGCATGATGATGAGATGGAACAGGCTGGTGGGCAGGAGGCCCATCATACCACTATTCCCAATGAAAGGGGCCCAGAAGAACAACAACGTCTTGGGAAACAACCAGTGGGTCAGGACGACACTGGGAGTTCAACTTCACTCCCACCAAATCCTAATCCAGGATACTTGACTGCTGTCGAGATGTAAAACGCCCAGTTATGGAGCCATCTCGCTAAGGCAAATAGGTAGATCAAAAAGGTCTTGGCTCGGTTACCCCCTCTTACAATCGACGTTAACGTCGGAAAGAGGCAAAGTGGGTCTCATAAGTCCCATAGGAATAATCGGTCTAAACTGAGTCATTTTGTCAGAACCGCTACTCTGAGTTCTGTGCCTACAAAATGAAACCACTGGAGTGCTCAGCCCACTGGTCACACAGGGGTCATCATCAGCATGTCAGTCGGTCGGTCAGGACTGTGACTCTGTGCCTTCTTCACAGATTCCCAAAAATGGCCACAACAACCCCCGAGGAAGGGCTGGGACAAGCTCACGAAGGCAAAGTGCTCCAGCAAATCCTCCCGTGCCACGGTCCAGGCCCAGGCACAAAGAACTACGGAGGTTTGAATGGAGTTGAGGCGGGCTTATTTTGTTCGTCCTGATGGAACGAGGATAGCCTCGCCAATAAGGCATCCTCCGTCACTGGTAAGACATCCAACACCACCTCGCCCACAATGAGATGCTCCAGCTCATGGGAACAGTAGGAGGAATCCTTCGCCATCTGTAAATACTTACACCCCATGGACGTGTTCTGAGAACCCAGGTCCTCGATCTCAACCACGAGCCGTAAGTTTTGCAAATGGAAGTTACTGGAAGGAGAGCCGGCGTGAAGGCAGGTCTGAGAGCAACCTGAGAAATCACTTGAATTCAACATAAAGTCCTCGATATGATCCATAACCTAACCTGCGTGATCATTTGAACTCGCATAGAAGGTATCCAGCTCGGAATGAGGATGTTAGCTATACTCGGCATGAGGGAGGTACGTCCATTGTACGCGACAATGGGAATGTCCCGCCTAACCAAGGCCGAAATTTGAGGGACAACAACCCATCAAACATGTGTAATAGGATGGGAGTTGTTGAACAGCCCCCAGATAACCTAGGGACCAAGGACCAAACCCTTGAAAGACTGGATTTGATGGAAGAGCAAATGAAAAGACTCTTATCTGGAAAGGGAAAGGACGATTGCGACTCAGATGAGGAGCTCATACCTTTTGCTCCAAACATTGCAGTGGCTACATATCCTAGTGGCTTTAGGATGCTACATAAGCCAACATTCGATGGAAACGCAAATCCGTCCAATCACCTTGGGATGTTTAACACAATGATGATGGCCCACAATGTCATGCTTAATCTAAGATGTATCTTGTTCCCTGCAACTCTGGTCGGACCTGCCAGACAGTGGTTTAAATAATATAAGAAGCACTCGATAAGCTCATGGAAGAAATTTTCTTCTGAGTTAAAAAGAGCATTATGAGATTCACAGGCAGCTCGTGTTGAAGTCGATTCTTTGGCCAATGTAAAGCAGCAACCTGGTGAAACACTAAAAGCATACCTGAGCAGATTTGCCAATGTTGCTGCACGAGCTAGGGACGTTGATGATAGCTCCAATCTCATGGAAATGAGAATGAGAATCCTGGTGGGAGGCGACTTGTGGCAAGAACTCCAATGAAAAGGAGTTAAAATCATAGACAAATTTCTGGCCCAGGCTCATGAGTGGATAAACCTGGAGGAGGCACGAGCTTCTGTCGCAGGAACCAGCCAGGCCCCTGTCCAACCCATTGGAGCAGTGACAGATGTTGCAGCTACGACTCAACCTATTACCCAGAATAACCAAGGGGGGAATAACAAGAGGAATGGGAATGGTGAGGGCGACTAGAACGGGATGAAGAAGAACAAGTCTGAGGAGAAATTCAACCCCATTTATGCCACCTACACCGAACTAACAGACACCCGAGAGCGTATCTTCCTGGCTAATTCTAATTGCCTCCCATGGAAAAAGCCAGAACCTTTAAGGCACCAGAGGGCGAAGAGAGATCCTTCAAAGTTTTGCCGATTCCACAATGACATCGGTCATAACACTAATGATTGCCGACAGCTGAAGGATGAAATATAGACTTTCATTCGAGCTGGACCATTAGTCCAATACGCCCGAAATCAGGTAGTTCCCAATCAACCTACCGGGCAGAATCCTCAGCCAGTTCTAGAAGTTCCGATAGGTCAACCTGGAGCTCATACGAATCAGGTTGACCTTCCCCCGATAGTAGGAGGAGATATAACCACTATTGTTGAAGGACCTCATTTGGCGGGCACGAGCAGTGGGGCCCAAAAGAGGTATATCAATGAGTTGAAAATTCATAACAGTGTGGAGTTTGTCCAAGAGCAGCGGTTATCGAAGCAACAACAGTTGGAAAAACAACCAATCATTTTCACGAAAGAGGATGCTAGCCACGTCCAATTCCCACACAATGACCTGCTGGTGGTAACCGTGCAGCTCACTAACCGAAGGGTACAGAGAGTACTAGTGGATAACAGAAGTTCTGTAAATTTACTTTTCAGGTCCACCTTAGAAAATATGGGATTGTCCGTATCCGATTTGAAGGCGACCTCAATGACTTTGTATGGGTTTCCAGGTGAAGGAGCAATGACCATAGGGACAATCAGACTAGTAGTGACATTGGGAGAAGAGTCACGAACTGTCTCTAAAATACTCGAGTTCGTGGTAATCGATTGTCCGACCACATATAACGCGATTTTGGGCCGACCTACGTTGATGGCATTTGAAGCCATCACTTCAATCTGACACCTGGCAATGAAATTCCCCTCGACCTCAGGGATATGCACAGTAAGAGGAGACCAGCTCACCGCCAAAGAATGCTATAACATTTCTATGAAGGGAAAATCACAACCCGGGCAGCAGGAAATGGTCATAAGTGAGGGAGGTGAGGAATCCCAGGGAGGGGAAGTCACCCGTGGGATGGAAGAACCTCGAGAAGAAGATGGTGAGGTCGCCCAACGGGACGATATTGATCCTCGCGTAGGAGAAGATAGGTCTGAGCTTAAAGTAATAAAAGAGCCTGAGGAAATAATCATCGACCAGAAAGAACCTTTAAGAGTTGTAAAAATTGGGAAAAATCTTGAAGTCGAAAGGAAGGAGTTGGTCGAGTTTCTACAGAAGAACCTGGATGTTTTCGCCTGGTCGCACGAGGATATGGTGGGAATCAATTCGAGCATAATAATGCATACCTTAAACTTGGATAAGAGCGTGCCTACAAAGTCCAAAAGATGGAGGCTTTTGGGGACAGTACGAACTAAAGTGTTAGAAGAAGAAGTAGCTCGTCTACTAAAATGCGGGTTTATCAAGGAAGAAAAATACCTGATCTGGGTTGCTAACCTTGTGCTGGTCCCGAAGCCAAACGGGAAGTGGAGAACCTGTATTGATTTCTCCGACCTTAACAAGGCTTGTCCCAAGGACTATTTCCCACTACCAAGAATTGATTAGTTGGTAGACGCCACGGCCGGTCACGAGCTCATGTCTTTCATGGACGCATATTCTAGATATAACGAGATCGCGATGAACCCTGTAGACCAAGAGCATACCTGTTTCATGACCGAGCATAACGTATATTGCTACAAAGTTATTGTAACACCTTGGTTACTCCAAGACCGTTACTATGGACTTTAAACAGTGCTTAACTTGCTAAACGATTCATTTGTTTATAAACGTGCATCTAGGTGTTATTAATAGGCCAGGGTGAAAATCTCGATTAAAAGGAATGAATATATTTTATTTAAAACATTAAACTATATATGGGCCCATAAAAGTGTTTACAAAGTTATTTCCAATCCAAAATGGTCATTACAGTATAAAAATTACAACCCGTTGGCCTAAGCGGCAAAAATAGGGTTAACCCCTAGTTCCTCTGAGAAACACCTTGGCTGTGGTGGTCAAGCAGCCGCATATGTACACATCGCCACCTATGCTCTCCACTCAAGGCTGGGTGAGCTTTTCTTTTCCTTTACATGCACCACATAGCACCCGTAAGCCAAGGCTCAACAAGAAAACTTATTACTGCATGTATGTAATATCAATAAATGATTCTGGTAATCATTCTGGGGTTTGCAAGCCCAATCAGATAGTGAGTCACACTTTGTGGCTCCGTACCCTAATCAGATAGATGACTAACAGGTCTATCTCTGGATAGATGACTAATAAGTCACTCTCTGAATAGATGACTAATAAGTCTATCTCTGGGGATTCGCTCCCTATGCCATGTGACGTTCAGTCACTTGAGCCTTTTGGCCCTGGCTCTACATAACTAGCCTTTAGACTAGACAAGCGCTTTTAGTTTTCTTTGACCTTGGGGTCGGTCAAGCATTTAATGCTCATGTTGACTAGATCTAATCATTTCAGCCCGTGTCAAACACATTAATGTCGTTCTTGACTCTTAAGCCAATACCATATGACCACTGCTTAGTATCACCGCTAAACTTGACTGATAAGTCACAGCTTTACGATCAATACTAAACACCATTGTCATTCCCTAACTAATAAGTCAGTGCCATACACAGATAAACAAAGCTGCTATGCATTTACTATGCAATCAATGTCCACATAGAGCACTCAACAAGCCTCATCAATAACCATGCATGTCACATACTGGGTGCTATTTTCTTACCTCTGGTTTGAGAGTGAAATAATAAAAGAATGACCTTTGAGAACGATCGGTCCTTAAGTCCCTTAGCGGCCACCTAGTCATAACCAAATATGAAATCCCATCAATAAAAATAAATAATAAAAGGTTCATGGTCTAAACCCCGCTCCCAAGACCTCGAATCATACTAAAACGATTAGTAGATTCGATCTCAAGCCTTAGGAAATGAAAACCTGTGCTTAAACCCCTTAAAAACCCTTCCTGGCACAAAAGGAAGGTGCGAGCCACGACTTGACCTAGTGGGTCATGGTGCGCCCCCAAGACAGAGAGCCTCTATCTGGGTACTAGGGGCGGGCCGCGACTTGACCTAGTGGGTCGCGGCGCGCCTGCTAGATAGAGCCCAGGGGAGGCTCTGGAATGGGTTCAAGTTGCGACTTGCATGAACTCGGTCGCGACTTGACCCTGCGAACCCAGCTCCCCTACCATTTTCTCAATTTAAACTCAGTTCAAACCTCAACAAATTAATCCCACAATCACAGCCAAACATTACCACAACATATCCATCATTCAACCAACAAAACCTAAGCTTTATAACACTTAAAACCACACCAAATAACCACTTCTACAATCAAGATTCAAAGGTTAAACATAACCTTAAAACATAGCAAAAACCTTAAACTTCAGCTGAAAACCTTACCTTAAACACATAATTGAATCCCCTTCAATGGTTGAATGAAGGTCCTAAGTCTCCAAACCTTGATCTCTTAGCTTTAATCCTCAAGTTAAGCTTCAAAATCTCAACCGAGAGAGAGAGAGAGAGAGAGAGAGAGAGAGAGAGAGAGAGAGAGAGAGAGAGAGAGAGAGAGAGAGAGAGAGAGAGAGAGAGAGAGAATCGAGAGAGAGAAGGAGAAGGAAACTCTGTTTTACTTCAGCCTTAACCTTCTACAGCCCTCTAAGTTTAAACATATCTCATGGTCAAAAGACCAACGATTGGTCAACAAGATGTTCGCTAACCAGATCGGGAGAAACATGGAGGTGTATGTCGATGATATGCTCATCAAATCAAAGACTGCCAATAACCATGTATCCGACGTGGAAGAATGTTTTGGCATACTGAGAAAGTACGACATGAAGTTGAATCCCCAGAAGTGCACTTTCGAAGTTGCGTCAGGAAAGTTTCTGGGGTTTATAGTCAACACAAGGGGTATAGAAGCGAATCCGGAAAAAATCAGGTCGTTACTAGAAATGCCTTCATCTAGGTTGTGTAAAGAAGTACAAAGCCTGGCTGGAAAGGTGGCGGCTCTAAACCGCTTCATTTCAAAATCCACTGACAAGTGTCTACCATTCTACAACTTGCTCAGGGGAAACAAGACATTTGAGTGGAACGAAGAATGCGAACAGGCATTTCACGATCTGAAAATGCATCTAGTTGACCCCCGTATTATCAAAGCCGATGTTTGGAGAGTGTCTATTTCTTTACCTGGCCGTGACAGAGAATGCAGTCAGTGCTGTGTTAGTTCGAGAAGAAAACTGGGCATAAAAACTCGTATATTACGTAAGCAAGAGGCTTATCGGAGCTGAATTACGGTACCCACTGATAGAGAAGCTGGCATTCTGTCTCATTTTGGCTTCAAGAAAGCTCAGGCCGTATTTCCAGTCCCATTCTATTAACGTCTTAACCGACCAACCTTTAAGGCAGGTGTTGCAAAAGCCTCAAATGTCGGGATGTGTATTAAAATGGGCCATCGAACTTAGCCAGTTTGAGATATTATACATGCCATGAACAATAATTAAGAGTCAAGCCTTTGCTGACTTTGTGGCTGAGTGCACTGGTTTTCAGGACGAGCTGATAAGGGAGACAGTGCAGGAATTATGGAAAATCTTCGTTGATGGATTGTCAAATGAGAAGGGATCAGAAGCTGGGATAATCTTGATCTCACCTGAAGGACATCGGTTCCATACAACTCTCAGGTTCGGGTTTGAAGCATCCAACAATGAAGCAGAGTATGAGGCCTTATTGGCAGGGCTAAGGGTGGTGAAAGAGCCAAAGGTGAAAGCCATCCAATGCTATAGTAATTCCCAGCTCGTGGTAAATCAGATATTGGGGGAGTACCAAGCTCGAGGCATCAAGATGGTGGCCTACCTGGCTAAGGTAAAGGGCGAGTTGTCTAAATTCGAGTTTAGCTCCGTTGAGTAGATACCTCGCGAGTAGAATTCCAATGCTGATGCTCTGGCTCGACTCGCTACCACCAAAGAGGTTGAAACATTGAATGTAGTTCCAATGGAGTTCTTGGAAAGCCCGAGTGTAACGAGAGAAACGGTGAAGGTCAAAATGATTGACGTAAGACCGACCTGGATGACTCCTATAATGGAGTACCTCACGACCAGAAAGGTACCTGATGACAGGAAAGACGCAAGAAAACTGCTTTATCAAGCTCCATAGTATGTAATTGTTGAAGGAATCTTATATCGGTGAGGTCATTCGTTGCCCCTCTTGCGATGTACTTTGCTAAAGGAAGCAAAAACTATTGTACAAGAAATACATGAAGGCATGCACGGTTTTACAGGGCACAAGCCTAAAAGCCCCTATTGTGCATGTCAGAAAGTGACGACATCAAGTACGAGCAGGAGCTTGGGGGGAAAATGTTGTACCCTGAAATAAGCATGAGTTCAATTACTCAGTTTGGGTATAGCTGGCAGATGAATATGTGGAAAAATAGCCAAGTAGAATATCTGGCTAATAGTGATGTGAACAACTCGAGTTGGGGGCTGGAAAACATGATACACAGGTTATTATCAGACCGCCTCTCAGGATAACAATTGAGTTCGAGACTTATAATAACCAGATCCAACTTTGGGCGCTCTAAGCTTACTATGAGCTAGGGTTCAGATAGTCGTTGAACACAAGCTCGGGTGAGATATTCAGCTTGTGGGAACTTAGAAAGAACACATATTGAAGGATCCAAAGAGATCCGGAGACTCCAATTACGCTCATTAATGCACAGGCTGTATCACATATCTATCATTTATTATCCGAGATAATAAATGTATATTCTATTCTTTTATCAAATCATATCCCAATGTAAATGAGAATAATTTGTATTAAACAGATACCTTATTTATTCACGCGACTACCCAAACCAGTCCATGAAATTCCCCTATAAATACTAGGAATAATGGACAGGGAAGGGGACGACCATATTTGTATTACCAAAACTCTGCAGAAATTGAGAAAGAAAAGTAATAATATTGACTCGTGGACTAGGTGAATTTTAACCACTGAACCACGTAAAAGTTGTGCGTGTTCGAGAGAGTGTTAATTATTTCATTACGGTTTATGATTTAGCACTAATCTACCTTTTTAATTTCTTAATACACAGTTGGCGAAAAACCACATCAATAGAAATTAATAATAGAAATAAAATAATATAGAAAAAGTCATAGTGTAGACAGTACATGCATAATTTTTTTTTGGTTTCTAGTGTATCTCACAGTGTCTTTTGGTCAATTTGATGAAGAAAAATAGCTTCAAGTACTTGATAAAAAAAAACTATCACACAAATTTATAAGATAAAAAATGATATATATGCCTATATTATTTTTTAAATAAATATGATTTAATTATTTAAATTATCATAAAATATCTTTAAAATATCATATTTTAATTAATTAATTAATTTATTTTTGTTTAAATTTATGTTTGTTCTAGTTTTTGAATTTGACAGTGACAACAAAAGTTATATATATTATATGTTTAAAATAATATTAGGTTTAAGTTTAAGTTTAAGTTTAATTAAATTTTATTTAAGTTATAAAATATATGGTTTTGTTATTTTTAAATAATTATCATTGTAAAATATCTCAAAAATACCTTATTTTAATTTGTTTAATAATATATTTATTTAAGTTTAAGTCATGTTTACAATCTACAGTTAAATATAAGAATATTATGTTAAAGTTAACAGAAAAAAAAGAAAAACCGTTAAAACCAATAGTTTCTGTTATCTACACACTTTTTATATAGAAGAGATTTACAATTTAATTAAATCGTTATTGTAATTAAATATCTAATCAAATTTAAATTCAAACTATATATTTTTTTAAAATAAATCAAATTTGAATTCAAATTTAGAAAGAAAAATTTCATGTTCTATGCATGATAACTTAGTTAAATTTTTTAATATGCCAACATAAGTTACTATCCCTGTAACGCCATGGATAACTAAGACCGCTACACTGTGTGTTTAAAATAGTGCTTAACTTGCTAAGCAAGTCGTTTGAACTTAAATGTGTAATTAAGACTAAGTCATGGTCAAGTATTAAAATATTTGGTCAACAAAATGGTTATTTTTCATTAAAATATTAAGTTTGTACACGGAATCCCAAAATCAGTTTACAGACTTGTAAAAGACAAATAAAATACAACTTAGTCGTCCTAAGCAGCAAAACAGGGTTTAACCCTAGTTCCTCCCAAGCTATCTCGATCGTGGCTTGTGGCAATCGAGTAGGCTGCATATGTACACACCGCCCCCGAAGCTCTCCAACTCATGGCTGGTTCTGCTATCCCTTCCCCTTACCTGCACCACGTAGCACCTGTGAGCCGAGGCTCAGCAAGAAAACTTAAACCAGCATGCACAACTAGGCAACAATATAAAAGCAGTAAATATAAATCATCAGATTCAATTAACAATAAGATATAACTAACCAACCAGCAGTATTTATCAACTCAGACAAATATATAAAACAAACTCATCAAACAATCACAATGATTAAGTATGAATCACACTTCTGTTTATGGTATAATATCTAGGCTCGGCGCCCTTAGGCCGAGTTCCCTAGTCTCTTAGCCGACCCCAACACCCTTAGGCTAGGATGCATTTCGCACACTTGCTATCGACCCCCGTCACCCTTAGGCCGGCCTGTAAACATTTATAATTACAAGTACACATTGCATAGCATATAGTCAATGGCAGCGTATACAAGCATGCCCATCCAGATATTCTCAGTTACAGATATGCTCAAATTCATAATATATTCATACAAGGGGTTTAAGCCCCAATCACAACTCGGGTGCAGTTTTCTTACCTCAAGTCTCGAGCAGCTAGCATATGGCAGCCCCGAGCACAATCCCTAATCCTTGAGCCTTGCGGTACAACCTAGTCACAATGCAATAGTGGATAACCATTAGGATCCTAAACCATTAAAACGCTTTGGTATCAAATACTAGCCTCTGGGACCTCGAATCCTACTAAACCGGGTAGTAGAATTTGCCCTGAGCGCTTAAGTTTAAGTCCCTCGAGCCTAAAAACCATCTTTGGTTAGGGCTGCCTAGGTGGGCTGTAATGACCCAACTACTCTAGACTTTTGGACCATTAATGAAACTATACATACAAATCCTTAATAAAGCTTACATTGCGAAAATACCATAATTTTATTGGAAACTTGTAGCAATAAGAGTTACTTTCATAAAATAAGTAGGATATGGGATCCCATTGTCTTTAAAACAAAACATAATTTAAAGTGAAAAGGAGTTTCATAGAAAATGTGGAAAAATACATGTAAAACCATAAAAAGGTAAAACAAGACTACATCCTCGAAAATCGAACTCTCGACTCCTTGACTCCATTCACCACCGATACACATTCCCCAAGCATCCACGAATCTTACCGCCACTATAGCTATTTTCCTGCACATATAAACAAAAAGGAATGAGCCTAATGCCCAGCAAGGAAAATCTAACACATACTTCATATACATAGATTTCATAAGAAACATAAAGACATAACATAACACTTTATCATACACATACTATAATGGCCATTATTACTTGGGGTCCCATAGACTAAACAAGTCATATGCCCATGAGATTAGTGGGGTCCTACTAGCTAAGTAGGTCATATGCCCATAATCTATTTGGGCTCTTGTTAGTCATATGCCCAAGCCTACAAACATACATATCATAACACTTATCATAACACTTATCATAACATAAGAAGCATAAGATAACATATAGAACATATAACATATTCATTTCTATCCTATTTTCCTTACCAAAGTTACCGGGATAAGAGGACAGCGCTGGGACTTTTGGAACACTCCTAAAATCATGTATAACAGGGTGAGTAGATTGAAGAAAAAGTAATGAAAAGGATGGAAGGAATGGAATGACTAAACCTTTGAGAAACATACTTACCAAAAACTTATGAGCAAGTTCTTAGATTTCCTAACCAAAATAAGAATGAGGTTAGAAGACTGAGTAGAAGACTATGAGAAAGAAAATAACATAAAACCAATGAACTAGAGTGTGGAAATACCTTGAAGACTTGTAGACCAATCTAAACCTCGAACCGAAATACTATAGAACCTTACTTCCCAAAGTGTTTGATATGCTTATGATGATCAAGCTTATGATTCCCCAACCCAGGTGTTTACACTCTCACACTCACTTAGCACTTGCAGCCTCTGAACTTAGAGCAAAAGATGAATAATGGCTGGGTACTAGGTCCTATTTACAGAGTTTAGGAATGAAAGGATCTTAATTTTACTTGAATAAAAATAATAGCTTTTTAGGTGAAAATAATTTGAATTATCGTTCAGCAGAGGCTGAAGACTCGTTCAAAAAGGTGTTGGACTTATCAAGAGGTTGAATGGCTGAATGGAAAACAAATTCAAAATGTTTCAAAATATGCTGAAGGAGGCGATATATCGCCCCCTGTAGGCGATATATCGCCTGGGCCAGTATGCCCGAGGCTGTCGTGCATCGTCTCGTGTTTTCCGTATCAACGTGCTGCGATATATCGCCCCCTATAGCTGCGATATATCGGCACACGCTGATTAATTAAACACGAAATTACACATTTTTAGCTAAGTTTGAATGGAGTAAACAATCTTGACTAAGCCCTCAACGTATTCAAAGCTGCTGAATGGCCTTATAGCATTCAAACTTTTACCCTTATTAAATTTAATCCTCAAAATACTTAATCCTTAATCATCCATACATAACATGTGCTTAAAATCCTATTGGTCCTTATCTAAACCTTATAGTATAATAAATATTATCCTTAATATCAGTCATATAATCAAACCTTAGGTTAACATTAATATTCTTAAACTATAGGTTAAACTTAGAAAATCTATAAGTACTACTATGAGTGTCCAAATAATTCCCGGTCTGAACCAAAAATCCACAGTTACAAAGATAATACTATAAATACTATAATACTACTATCTAACTAGCTAAGTAAAGTTCTTGGACTCTACATGGGCCGTGACCTGGCTCTAAGGGTCGTGGCGCGCCCCCAAGACAAATGCGCCAACCCCCAACTCCTTTAGGCATGAAGGTTCTGACCTGGCCTTGAGGGTCGTGGCGTGCCTGTAAGACAGAAAGCCCCCAGGCTCCTGGGGCCACGGGGGCTGCGGCGCCCATGAAAAGGGCTGCGATGCGCCCCCCTTGAACCTAGAAAACCCAGTATTTCCTGCATTTTTTCACAACCCAACCTCATCCAAATTCACCCTAAACATAAACTAACGCCAAAATTAAGCCTCTCCTTCTCAATCCTTCATCAAAAGTAGTACAATCATAATAGCTACTAAACCAAAACTCTAACACAATTAAGAAATCATAAATTTAGATTCTCACCAAAACTTAATCAGAAAATTAAGAAAATCCTCAAGTATTTACCTTACCTCTGCCTAAGTAAACTTCCCAGCTGATCCTTCTAGACTAACAGCTTCAAGATTCATCAATAGCCAACTTCAATCTCACCAAGCTACCCTTTAAACTCAAGAATCCCCAGGGCTTTTCCCCAAGCCATGGCCAGATTTCCACCAAGAGAGAGAGAGAGAGAGAGAGAGAGAGAGAGAGAGAGAAATGGGAGAGTTGAGGTGTTTATGTTCTAATATAAGTTTCCTTAGCTTCTACAAAACACTAGCACTATGGCTGAGTCTATCTTTTGATAAAAAGACTATAATGTCACTTATTCACAATCCTATCCTTTAATGGCCCCAAGGACAAAATCGTCATTTGCCATATTTCCCACTAAACCTCGAGTAGCCCTATAAATTCCCAATTAATCCTGACATGCCCCACAAATCACCAAATACTTTACTCATTACTTAATAAATCCCAAGTATATGCTAAACTTCCCAAAACACCCCTAGGCTCACCCCGAGCCGGGTATTAAACCCCGTTGTGACTATTATGCTAATCAGCTCACTAGGATCTCCTCGAGCTACCGACTGCAAATACACCCACATAATAATGTGGTCCCAATCATTTAACATATATAATAACATTTATGCCCGCAACGGGCCAATATTACAAATATGCCCTTATTATCAAGAATGGGTCCACATGCATATTTAATACAGATAAACATGCATTTAAATCCATATTATCATATATAGATCATGTATGCCACGTAGTCACACATTTAACTAATTAATCAACATGTAAATCCCTTTATGCCCTCTAGACACTGTAATCCAGGCACTAAGCCTTAACAGTAAATTCAGGACATTACAATCTCAAATATATGACAATTTTAATTTTTGGACAAAAATACCCCTAACATTAAAACACTCATTTTCTCTCTTAGTTCGAACTCTCTCTCTCTCTCTCTCTCTCTCTAACGTCTCTCATTCTCTGACTCTTTCACCCTCTCTCTCATTCTAATATTGTAGATCATTGAAACTTAATTTTTGGCCAAAAGAATGTTTTTTCGATGAAAAATCGATGGTGTTTCGATGCTCTTGCGATGCAATCATGAAACTTTATTTTTGGCTAAAATGATGTTTTTCGATGCAATTTTGATGCAAATCGATGGTGTTTCGATGCAATCATGAAAACTTGTTTTTTGGCCAAAACGATGCTTTTTCGATGCAAAATCGATGGTGTTTCGATGTTTTTGCCATGCAATCATGAAAGCTTGATTTTTGGCAAAAATAATGTTTTTTCAATGCAATTTCGATGCTCTACACTTAAATTTGACGAAAACTTTGGAGATTCATATTTTTTTTTCACTCAAATGTCCGTTTCAGATGATTTTTTTTTTAAATTTTGGTATTTTTTTCGAGATCTACAAGATTAGAATGAGAGAGAAAGAGTTAGAGAATGTGAGACATTAGAGAGAGAGAGAGAGAGAGTTCAAACTGAGAGAGAAAATGAGTGTTTGAATGTTAGGGGTATTTTTGTCCAAGAAATTGAAATTGTCATATATTTGGGATAGTAACTTATGTTGACATATTAAAAACTTCACTAACTTATCATGCATTAACATGAAATTTCCCTTTAGAAAAAGTTAGATAAAAAATGAGAGAAAATAAGAAAATAGATAGAGTTATTTAGAACAATTTTAAAGTGTCACATCATCCCTTGAGGCTCTCCTTTATATAAATACTAGAAAACATAGTCGTGCTTTACGCAATTTTTTGCAATGATTAAAAAATATATATTTTTAAATATTTTTTGGGAGATTGTGTGTAAGGGATTCCTTTTCACCATATGTGTACAACATGCTCCTTATATGGATACATAAGGGCATTTTGACTGTAATTTTTTTAATGATAATGTTCATTATATGGCAAGCCTCCTCCAGGTTTTCGAGAAATTCTGAATAATTAAGTATCAAAAATAAAATTCAAATTACTTGTTGTACATGTGCTTTTATTCAATATTATTATTTTATACGCTTTGCGTTATTTTTTTTGTTTAGTATATAAATTGTAATGACCCAAAATTGCTAATAGGGCTTAGTGCCTTGATTAGCATGCTGAGAGGGTATAATTGGATATATATGTGTGTTTAATTGGTAAAATGCGTGACTATATGGCATGAATGATTAATATGACTATGTGAGTGTGTTATATGCATGTTTATGAGTATTAAATATGCATGTGGGCCCTTTAGTGTTCATAAGGACATATTTGTAATTTTAGCCCGTTAAGGGCATAAATGTAATTTTATGCTATATATGGTTGAGACCACATTATTATGTGGATATATTTGCAGTATATGGCTCGAGACGGTCTTAGTGAGTGGATTAGCAAAATAGTCACAGTCCGGTTTAAATGCCCGGCTTGGGGGAGCCTAGGGGTATTTTTGGGAATTTAGAGAATATTTTGGGATTTATTGAGTAACGAATAAGTATTTGGTAATTAATTAGACGTGACAAGGTTAATTGGTTAATAGTAGGAACACTTGAGGAATTAGTAGGAACCAGGGGAAAATGACCATTCTACCCTTAGGGAAATTTTAAGGGCTGGGTTAGTGATAAGGGGCAGTTTGGTCTTTTCTATTTAAGCTATATACTCAATAAGTGTCTAAGGGGCAAATAGAAGGTAGTGGAATTTCTTAGCAAACTCTCTCACCCTCTCATCACGTTCTCTCTCTCTAGAACACTAAGGAGAACTTGCAGCTGAAAGAAGGAAAATTCAAGGGGTTGAGCTAGGATTAGAGCTGGAAAACAGAGATAATTAAGCCAGAATCAACCAAGTGTATGATGAGTAGGGGTGTTCATAAAACCACCCACACCGCACAAACCACCTACACCGCACCACACCACACCACAAACCGCACCGCACCATGCAGTTTGGAGGCTGGAAGCCTCTGTTTGTTAGGCGCGCCAAGACTTGGAGGAGTGCAAGTTGTGGCCCATGTCCCCCACTAGAGGGGGATTGGGCTTTTGTCTAAGGGGCGGGCCGCGACCCTCAAGGGCAAGTCATGGCTTGCAATGGGGAATTAAGGGGAAATACAGTTTAAGGTTTTAGGAGGCTTGGGAATTTAAACTTACGTGCCTGGGATGAATTCTACTACCAAGTTTAGTAGAATTCGAGGTCCTAGAGACTAATATTTCTTCCCTAAGTATTTAATTATATTAGAAATTGATGGTTACCCATTGATACTGTGACTAGGTTTATCGCCAAGGCTCAGGACTGAGGATCGTTCTCGGGACCGTTTTGTATTCTTCGCTCGGGACTCGAGGTAAGAAGACTACACCCTTGTGCTTGTGAATGGGACTGAGATTCCCAATAATTGGATACATGTACTATGTAATCATACAATTGTTATGTTATTTGAGAATGAATGACCTAAGGGTGCCGGGGTTGATGATAAGTGTAATGAACGCAGCTCGGCCTAAGCGAGCTGGGGTCAGTTGGATAAACAGAGGGCTATACCTAAGTGTGCCAACCCTTAGTATTTGTGTAATTGATTGTGATATGTATTTGAGATGAAGTGTTTACCACTCTTTAATTTATACTTGAATTCTGTTAAATAATTGAACTGGTTGAATTAAGATTAATTGAATATTACTATTGCTTCATGTGTTTGCTGTTTATGGTTTTCTTGCTGGGCCTTGGCTGACGGGTGCTACGTGGTGCAGGTAAAGGCAAAGGGAAGCTGGACGAACCATGAGTTGGAGAGCTCTGGGGGTGAAGTGTACATAGTCAGCTACTCATCCGCCACGGCTGAGGGAAAGTGCAGGGACAAAGCCCTAAAACTTGTGTTCTGCCATTAGAGTGGCTTTTGGTTGTATTATCTTTTGGAGATTGTAAATTATCACTTATACCCTGTTTTTGGGATCCCATGCACCAAACACTGTTTTAATGAAAATTAACTGTTTATGATCAAAATCTTTTAATCCTAACCTAATAGTTGACTTTAGGAACACAATATTGTTCAAACGACTTGATTATCAAGTCTTGCACTATTTTAAAATACACAGTGTAACGATCTTGGTTATCCAAGACGTTAGAACTTGGTATCAAAGCGATTTAGGTTTAAGGGTTCCTGAAGATTGGCTGGGCATGTACACTCACCGCTAAAGACAAGCTCGACTTAGGGTTCGATAACTGTATATATGTGATTACATGCTTAAATGCTTGAATGAAATATAAATGTTTTAATCTGTATGATTAATAGGGAGCATGAGATACTGATAGGGCCTGACCCTTGACTGCTATGTGATTATAATGAGGCATGCTTATTAGCATTGCTGCTGTATGTGAACGAATGTTTACATGCTTGTCTGCATCTTGATTGCATATGGCTGGTTGAGTTTCAATGATGGACTATGGAAAGACTGTTAACCTGTCATCATTGCCTAACTGCCGAGTCGTTGATTGCAAATAAACTTCGATAGCTATGCATCCAAGGCGATCAATACGACTAGTCGACACAAGGTCCGAGGTAGAGATGATGAAAAGGAGCAAAACCCTCTGCCAACCCCTAAGAATTGGTAGCAGATACTTGCTGATATGCAAGCCCGATTGCAAAGTCAAGAAGAGCAGATTCATCTCTTGAGACAGCAAGCTCCGTCAGAGAGTGCTGCACCTATTATGCCACCTGTTGTGGCACCAGTTGTATAGCCACATGAGGTTGGGAACAGCTGGGAGCCACTTTATGAGCGGTTCAGGAGACAACATCCTCCAACCTTTGAGGGAGGACCAGATCCACTTAAGGCTGAACAATGGATGAGTATGATCACTTTCATCCTGGATTTCATGAGGGTGGAAGGTAATGACAGGGTGAACTGTGACACCTATATGCTTAGGGAGGATGCCCGTATTTGGTGGGAGGTGGCATCACAGACCAAGGATATTTCTACCTTGAGTTGGGATGGGTTCAGAGATCTGTTCTACCAGAAGTATTACAATGTTTCCATTAGGGCAGCAAAGATGAATGAGTTCACGGGGTTGGTACAGGGCAGCATGACAGTTACAGAGTATGCCGTGAAGTTCGATAGGTTGGCCAAGTTTGCATCGGACTTAGTGCCTACAGATGCAGCCAGGCAGGACAGGTTTGTTCGAGGGCTCAATGCTATGATATCCTGGGATATGAGGATTACATCGGTACCTGGGTAGACAACCTACGCTCAGGCTATTGAGAAGGTTGTTACCACTGAAGAGGCAGAGAATAAGATATGGAGGGAGAACGCTGCGAGACGGGATGTTCGCAGGGCAGTGCCTCCATCCACAGGGTCTAGTAGGGGCGGAGGACCTAGTGATCTGAAGAGGAAGACCCCAGACACTTTGACCACTGCTGGTCCTGATAGGAGGGGTCGGGGTGCTCAGGGTGGCCGCCAGGGAGGCGATGAGACATGGAGAAGTTATCTAGAGTGCGCGAGAAGCAGGATGCGCCATCCAGGCGAATGTCAGGCAAAGACTTGTTATTGCGGGGTGGTGGGACACCTCAAGAAGGACTGCCCAACAGCGAATAAGGAGGAACCAGGGAAGGTGGACAACTTGACTCGAGCTTGAGTGTTCACCTTGATGCAGGCAGAGGCCGAGGCTAGCACCTCAGTAGTGACAGGTCAGCTTTCTAGTGCTGGCTCTTCATATACTATATTGATTGACTCTGGTGCTACAAATTCATTTGTTTTTAGTAAGGTAATTGATAGATTGTGTAGACCTATTGAGTATTATACTGTGGGGTTTGGAACTATACTGCCGACAGGGGAGCTGGTAGTTTCTAGGAGATGGATTAGAGCACTGCCAATGATGGTAGATAGTAGGGAACTATCAGTAGATTTGATCAAGTTGAGTATGGATGACTTTGATATGATTCTAGGGATGGATTGGTTGGTCAGATATAAGGCTACTATAGATTGTAGGAAGAAGATGGTGACCTTTGAGCCTGAGGTTGAGGATCCCTTTGTTTTCGTGGGTGCTGTGTATGGACCCTGCATACCCATGATATCATCATTGAGGGCTAGGGACCTATTACAGGGAGGTTGTATAAATTTTCTAGCTAGTGTGGTGGTTACCACCAGAGTTATGCCAGTGGGGCCGGGAGAGACAAGGTTGGTACGCGAGTTCTTGGATGTATTTCCTGAGATTTTACCAGGACTGCCGCCACACAGGGAGATTCAGTTTGTCATCTAGTTAGCACCAGGTACAGAGCCAGTGTCGAGGGCACCATATAGGATGGCTTCGGTGGGATTGAAAGAGTTGAAGATACAGCTGCAAGAGCTTCTTGATTTGGGGTATATTATACCTAGCTTCTCACCATGGGGTGCTCTAGTTTTGTTTGTGAAGAAGAGGGATGGGACTTTGAGAATGTGTATAGACTACAGGGAGTTGAACAAGTTGACCATTAAGAACAAATACCCCTTACCAAGGATCGATGACCTGTTCGATCAGCAGCAGGGAAAGACGATGTTCTTGAAGATTGATTTTCGATCTGGTTATCACCAGCTGAGGATCAAGGATGAGGATCTACTGAAGACGATCTTCCAAACGAGGTATGGGCATTATGAGTTCTTCGTCATGCCATTTGGCTTGACCAATGCCCCAGCAGCATTTATGGATCTGATGAACAGGGTGTTCAAGGACTTCTTGGATCAATTTGTGATTGTCTTGATCAATGACATTTTGGTTTACTCCAGTTCAGAGGTAGAGCATGAGCAACATCTCCGGCAGGTATTGTAGAGACTGAGAGAGCATCGGTCGTATGCCAAGTTTAAGAAGTGCAAGTTCTGGCTACCAGAAGTGACATTCTTTGGACACATTGTTGGTGAGGATGGGATTAAGGTAGATCTAGCTAAGGTAGAGGCAGTGAGAGATTGGCCGAGGCCAAGGAACACCTCAAAGGTTAGGATCATCCTTGGATTATTGGGATATTATAGACGGTTCGTGGAAGGGTTCTCTAAGATTGCTGCGCCGATGACATAATTGACACAGAAGAATATGAAGTTCGTCTAGTCAGACAAGTTTGAGAATAACTTCCAGGAACTGAAGCGACGACTGATTATTGCTCCGGTGTTGAATCTTCCTTCGGAGGGAAGGAAGTTTGTAGTATACTGTGATGCATCAAGATTGGGGTTGGGATGCGTGTTGATGCAGAATGAGAAGGTTATTGCTTATGCATCTCGGCAACTGAAGGAATATGAGCAGCGGTACCCTACCCATGATCTGGAGTTAGTAGCGGTGGTATTCGCACTGAAAGTTTGGCGACATTACTTGTATGGGGAAAAGTGCAAGATGCACACCAATCATAATAGCTTGAAGTATTTCTTCACCCAGAAGGATTTGAATATGAGGCAGAGACGTTGGCTGGAGTTGGTAAAGGACTATGATTGTGATATCCTTTACCACCCAGGGAAAGCCAATGTAGTGGCAGATGCATTGAGGCGGAGGGGCCCGGGACAATTATTTAGCTTTGCACAGATATCAACGGAGTTGGCAGAGGAGATGACTAGAGCGAGGATAGAGCTGGTTGTGGGCCGGTTGACCAATATCACTTTATAGTTGACCCTTCTAAAGAGGATAAGTTGGAGGATGCATTGTTGCAGGAGGTTAGAGGGAATGTCCTAGCTGGAGTGGCTAAGGGTTATTCTATTTCAGAGACAGGTTTACTACAGTATAAGGGTCGAATTTGTGTCTCGACAGATGTGGGTATTAGACGAGAGATACTTGATGAATCCCATACTACACCATACTCACTCCATCTAGGCACCACAAAAATGTGTCAGGATCTACAGACATTATATTGGTGGCCTGGTATGAAGAAGGATGTAGTGGAGTACGTGGCCAAGTGTTTGACCTGTCAGCAGGTGAAGGCTGAGCATCAGGGACCAGCGGAGTTGCTACAGCCTTTGGGTATTCCTGAATGGAGGTGGGAGGACATTACTATGGATTTTGTGGGAGGTTTACCCAGGACAGTGGGGTTACATGACTCAGTGTGGGTGATAGTAGACAGATACACCAACTCAACTCACTTTCTACCGGTGAGGATGGCCTATATTGTGGATCAGTACATGGAGTTGTATGTGAGGGAGATTGTACGTCTCCGTGAGGTTCCTAAATCTATACTATTAGGCTGGGATCCCATATTCACCTCCAAGTTTTGGGGTGGTTTGCAGAAGGCTATGGGGACTCAGTTGAAGTTTAGTACAACCTTTCATCCCAGACAGATGGACAGCCAGAGAGGATGATTTAGGTATTGGAAGACATGCTTAGAGCGTGTGTGTTGGACTTTGAGGCTTCTTGGAGAGGACAATTTAGGTATTGGAAGACATAGTCTCCCACCTGAAACTATACGTTCCTCCGCCTCAAGTCAGAATTGCTCTTTTGCCTACTCCGAGAAGCGAGCATCCGAGCTCTAATCTTCTCGATAGCCTCAGTGGTCCTCTGGACTGCTTCCGGACCTAAGTATTTCCTTTTTCCCACCCAGTGAATGGGTGATCTACACTTTCTACCATACAACATCTCGTAAGGTGCTACTCCGATGGTATACTAATAATTGTTGTTATAAGAAAATTCTATCAGAGGCAAATACTTACTCCAGGACCCTTCAAAGTCTAACATACACGCTCTTAGCATGTCCTCAAGTGTCTAGATAGTCATATCAGATTGACCATTAATTTGAGGATGATAAGCTATGCTGAACTTCAGCTGTGTACCCATTGCCTTCTGCAAACTCCCCCAAAACTTGGAAGTAAAGATAGGGTCCCTATCAGACACGATAGACCTTGGCGTCCCATGAAGGCGAACTATCTCTCTCACATAGAGATCTGCATACTAGTCAACTGTGTAATTCGTCCTCACTGGTAGAAAATGAGCTGACTTCGTGTATCGATCCACAATGACCCAAATAGAATCGTGTTGGCCCACTGTCCTGGGAAAGCCTACCACGAAATCCATCATGATATCTTCCCACTTCCACTCTGGGATATCCAGAGGCTGTAACAGTCCTACGGGCCTTTGATGCTCAGACTTGACCTGCTGACAGGTCAAGCCCCTCGCTACATACTCTATCACATCCCTCTTCATCACAGGCCACTAATATAAAACTCTCAAGTCCTGGTACATCTTCGTGGTGCCTGGATGAAGAGAATACGGGGTGTTGTGAGCTCATCTAGAATCTCTCGTCTAATCTCAATGTCCATCGGAACACAAATCTGACCCTTATACCTCAGTAAACTCATACTCGACACCGAATAGTCCTTAGCTACTCCAACTAGGACGTCTTCTCTAACCTGCCCCAATTGTGGATCATCCATCTGTCTCTGCTTGATTCTCTCCAAGAGAGTCGACTGTAAAGTGATGTTGGCCAACCGGCCCACCAATAACTCTATCCCCGCTCGAGTCATCTCATTAGCCAACTTCCTCGATATCTGTCTGGCACTATATAACTGTCCTGGTCCCTTCCGGCTCAAGGCATCTGCTACCACGTTGGCCTTCCCAGGGTGATAGAGGATATCACAATCATAATCCTTTACCAGCTCCAACCAACGTCTCTGCCTCATGTTCAGATCCTTCTGAGTGAAAAAGTACTTCAAGCTCTTGTGATCAGTGTATATCTCACACTTCTCACCATACAAGTAATGCCGCCACACCTTCAGTACAAAAACAACCGCTGCCAGCTCTAAATCATTCATTGGGTATCTCTGCTCATAATCCTTCAATTGATGTGATGCATAGGCAATCACCTTTCCTGTCTGCATAAGTACACAACCGAGACCCTGCCTCGAAGCATCATAGTAAACCACAAACTTACCCTGATCTGTAGGAAGGCTCAAAACTGGTGCGGTGATCAAACTCTCCTTGAGATTTTGAAAACTGTCTTCACACTTGTCTAACCAAATAAATTTTTGATTCTTGCGTGTCAGCTCTGTCAATAATGATGCAACCCTGGAGAACCTTTCCACAAAGCGCCTGTAATAACCTGCCAAAGCCAAAAAACTATTGATCTTTGAAGTGTTCTTCGGTCTTGGCCAATCTCTGACTGCTTCAAACTTCATTGGATCCACCTTAACACCATCTTTACTGACTATGTGACCCAAGAAAGTCACCCGTGGCAACCAAAACTCGTACTTCTTGAACTTCGCATACAACCAGTGCTCTCTCAACCTCTGTAATACCAACCTAAGATGATGCTCGTGCTCTATCTCCGTCCGAGAGTATATCAATATATCGTCGATGAAGACAATCACAAACTGATTCAGGTAGTCCTTGAACACTCTGTTCATCAAATCCATAAATGCTGCCAGGGCATTAGTCAATCTGAATGACATAACCAAAAACTCATAATGCAATAACTCATAATGCCCGTACCTGGTGCGAAAAGCTGTCTTTGGTATATCTTCCTCCTTGATCCTCAACTAGTGATAACCAGATCGCAGATCTATCTTAGAGAATACTGTTCTACCCTGTAACTGGTCAAACAGATCATCAATACTAGGCAGAGGATATCTGTTCTTGATAGTCAACTTATTCAGTGTCCTGTAATTGGTGCACATCCTCAGAGAGCCATCCTTCTTATTCACAAAAAGAATCGGTGCGCCCCATGGTGAGAAATTGGGCCTGATAAAACCCAAGTCCAGTAACTCCTATAGTTGAACCTTTAGTTCCTTCAGCTCTGATGGAGCCATCCTGTAAGGTGCCATAGACACTGGCTCTGTCCCTAGCACCAACTCAATCTCCCTATGTGGAGGTAACCCTAGCAAGTCCTCTGGAAACACATCCAAAAACTCACAGACTAACCGAGTCTGTTCTGGTCCCACTGGCTAAGAACCCAATGCATCCTCCCTACAATAGGTCTCTTGCTCTAAGTACGAATATCATAGGTATACGGGGTCCATGCACAGTGCCAACAAAAACAAAGGGGTCCTCACCCTCTGGCTCAAAATTTACCATCTTCTTCTTACAATCTATTGATGCCCCATACTTCTCTAGCCAATCCATACCAAGAATTATATCATAATCAGTCATCTCTAACTCCACCAAGTCAACTGACAACTCCCTTCCAGCCACTATAACTGGTGATAACCTAATACATCTCCTGTATACCACTAACTCTCTAGTAGGAAATACCATACCAAACCCAACAGAAAAGAGTTCACAAGGTCTACACAACCCATCTATATTCCTACTAGAAACAAAGGAGTGCGTAGCACCCGAATCAATGAGAACAGTGTAAAAGGTTCCAGCACTAGCTGATTTGTAACCACTGAGGGACTAGCCTTGGCCTCTGTCTGGGTCAAAGCGAACACCCGAGCTGGCGTCAAGCTGTACACTTTCTTCGGCTCTTCCTTTCTGGCTCTCAGACAGTCTTTCTTCAGGTGCCCCGCACTACCACAAACAAAATAGGCCTTCGCCCGACACTCCCCAACATGGTGCCTCCTGCACCTAGGACACTCTTGGAATTCCCTCCATGTCTCACCGCCACCCTGGCGGCCCATCTGCACACCCCGTGGCCTCCTATCTAGCCCTGGAGCTGAAACTGTGTATGGGGTCTTCCTCTTTTGATCACTGGGGCCTCCGCCCCTACCAAATCCTGGAAATGGAGGTCCCGGCCTCCTAGAATCCCTTCTGGCTACATTATCATGCCAGATCTTGTTCTTAGCGCTCTCAGCTGTAAGCACCTTCTCCACAGCCTGGGCATATGTAGCACTCCTGACACAGTAGTAATGTGAACATCTTGGGCTATCATAGACTGGAACCCCTGTAGAAATCTCTCTCTTCTGGTCCCATCAGTGGTCACCAGATCCCCGACAAACTTTTCCAGTCTGTCAAACTTTAGAGCATAATCGGTCACTGACATGTTACCCTGAAGTAACCTGCTGAACTCCTCAGCATTTGCAGCTTTAACTGTGTCATTATAGTATTTCTCATTGAATAAGGTTCTGAATTCTTCCCACTCCATTATGGTAACCGCTCTAGTCTGGGATACCACCTCCCACCATATTCGGGCGTCCTCCCAAAACATATAACTGGCGCAAGCCACTCCCACCTACCCTCATAAAGTCCAGGATAGTGGTTATCATGGTCATCCACTGCTCAGCCTTCAGTTGATCAGAACTGCCCTCAAAGACTGGAGGGTGTTGCTTCCTGAATCTCTCATATAGGGGTTCCCACCTATCTCCCCCTGTCTGGGGCTGTACAACTACCAACACCTCAGGTTGTACCACTGCTGGTATCGCATCCTGTTGGTTCCCTGCTGGAACCTGTTGTTGTCTCAAGAGGCGCATCTCTTCTTCCTGCCTCTCTAACCTGACTTGCATGTCAACAAGCACTTGTTGCTAGTTCTATGGAGCTGGTGGTGGGGCCTGGCCCTGGTTATTCCCTTCACTGGCCTGTAACCCTTGGCTAGCCAGTCTCTCTGACCTTCAAGGGTTCATTCTGACACTCTATCCACCCTACAGAGATCCAATCGGCCATTAGGTAAGTCATAACTATACCATTTGCCGCCTGACGGTCCAAGATCATCAGATAACATACATATGTAATGCTAATAAACATGCCATCACACAATATATATATATATTCATTCATAGTGCTAATAAGCACCTCCTGATATCCATCAACAAATAACAATACACATAGACATATCCAAGTATTTTTCACAAATCCAACATAGCTAATAAGCATGTTGATTTAATTCCTGCCAATAATAATAATGCTAATAAACATTTTCCCCTGGCCTATATACAAATAATAGTGCTAATAAGTGGTTCCCTTGCATCCACAAGCAATAACAATGCTAATAAGCACGTTCTTTTACATTCACGCAACAGTCAAGGGCTAGGCCCTATTAGATAATCTCATGCTTCCTAAACAGACATGCAGATAAGGCATTGATATCATGTTTAAGCATTTAAACATATAAACATATAAAAGGTACCGAACCTTGAGTTGAGCTTGTCTTCAGTGGTGAGTGTACATGCCTGGCCAGTCTTCAGGAACCCTTAAACCTTGGCTGCTTTGATACCAAGTTGTAACGCCCTCCTAATCAGGAACCGTTACACTGTGTACTTAAAATTGTGTTAGACCTGCTAATCAGGTCATTTGGCTTAAATCATGTAACTAAGGTTAGTGACAAGGGTTAGGGTTAAATTTTTTGGTTAAAGAACCATTTACTTTTATTTCAAAAGTGTTATACAACATGGGATCCCAAAATATTACAACACAACTATTCAAAAGGGTAAATACATAACAAAAGTTACGTCATCCGGCCTAAGCGGCAAAATAGGGCTAAAACCCTAGCTCCTCTAAGATAACCCCGACCATGATGGTCGAGCAGCCGCATATGTACACACCACCACCGAAGCTCTCCAACTCATGGCTGGTCAAGCTTTCCCTTTCCCTTACCCGCACCACAAAGCACCTGTGAGTTAAGGTTCAACAAGAAAATAGAACGTGCAACAATAGAGAATATAGAGAATATAACTTTAAACGTGCAACAATAGAGAATATAACTTTAAAATAAACACTCAACAATAATTATTAACATTAATTCATAACCAATATCATTAAAATTCAATCACATGATCATTGGATCAACCTGGGGCTGTTGCCCTATTGAGTTGGCTTTTAAGCCAACTCTCGGGCCTATGCCCTAGCTACGTGACCATAGAGTCACCTGGGGCCTTGCCTTTAGCTTTGTCTCACTAGCCATAAAACTAGCCCAACCCCCGTGGTTCACCTTCGACCTTAGAGTCAATCAACGTAATAGTACGTTGCTGGTTTAGGCCAATGCCTCTCGACCAGCACACAGTGCGCTATTGCCGTCCTTGACTCATAAGTCAAGCCCTGATCTAGGATTTCATACCTTACTTATAAGAAACAAATGTGGATAGGCACATCTCAACAATTAAGGACATATTCATGCTAATCATTTAATCCCATTGGATAATCATTTCCATAATACTAAGCATATTCACATAATGGGGCCACATGCCTTAACCATAGAATTCATTACACGAATATAAGCACTTAAACATTCATCAACAAGCATTTAAAACAATAGCCCAACATAACCAACCCAGGGGCCCAAGCCCTAACCATATTCAAATACAATAGATGGGCCAAGCCCTAATCATAATAACACATAATGAATGAGTAGAGCCCTAATCACACAACACGTTCTGGGTGCAGTTTTCCTACCTTAGGTCCAAGTAAGCGTAAATAAGAGTGACCCTCGAGCATGATACCGATTCCGAGCCCTTAGCGATACCCTAAGTAACAACCATAAAATAGGATCCTATTAAAATTGAGTGATCAAAGGCTTTCGGACCAAGTCCTAGCCCCCAGGGCCTCGGGTTCCACCAAGCCGAGTAGTGAAAACAATCCTGAGCCCTAAGGAAAAAGTTCTATTTTGAAAACAAACTGCCTAGTCGGGCCGTGACTTGCCCCCTGTGGGTCGCAGCGCACCCCTCAGCCAGCCTCATCCTCCTCTATGTCTAGAGGCACGGGCCGTGACTTGGCCTATCAAGTCGCGGTGCGCCCCCCAGGCAGAGGCCTCCCAAGGTGCCTGGTTCAAGCTAAGTCGCGACTTGTCAAGAACAAGGTTGCGAATTGGACCCTCGAACCCAGAAATAATCTCCATTTCAGCAGCCAAATTTAATCCCAACCACACAAAATGTCACCCCTAAACATAATTCAACTATCCCAATCACTTTAACATGTTCCCAGCAATAAAACCCAACAGAAAACTAGCTTAGAAACTCATCAAAATCACACTTCAATATTTGAACTTCAAAGGCTCATGAACACTAAAACCCAGCCAGGAAAAATGTAATTCAAAGCTTGCCACAATTCCTGATTGAATCCACAGGCTAACACTGAGTTAATCTCCAAATCTAGAGCTCCAATTTTGTGATTTCTTGCAAAAAATCCCTTGATTCTTCTATGGTTTTAGCTTGGAAGTCTTGAGAGAAAAAAAAAGAGTGAGTTGAGAGAGAGTATGTCAGTTTGGGTAGCTGCTCTATGTGTTTCTAACTTTTGTTTTATCTAACTTAAGTGACTTAAGTTAATCCCAAGGCTTGGGATACCAAAAACGTCCCCGAGGGCAAAATGGTAAACTTCCTCAATATTCACTCCTAAACTCTCTAACTTCAAATATATCTCCAATTATTTATTTTCATAACCCAATAACCCAAATAAATGTTTATTACCCAAAATAACCCTTGACTCGCCCCGAGTCGGGTATCGGGTCCCGTTGTGACTTTCCCGCTAACTTGCTCCCTAGGATCGTCTCGTGCCGAAAAGTTCAAATAAACCCACATAATAATGTGGTCTCTCACATATATCACATATATGCATATAAATACACATTTATGCCTGCAACAACCAAATTACCAAATCGCCCTTCTCATAAGAAGCGGGCCCACATGCATATTAAATATCCCTAAATATGCGCATTTAATCATATTATCACATAATTCACATATTAACAATTAATATAGCAATTAAACCCATATTTTCATATATTTCCATCCCGACCCCCTAATCAAGGCCCTAAACCTTATTAGGTAATTTTGGGACGTTATAGGTTCACACCATTTTGAACCTTCTATTTTAGCGGATTAGCCCCATGGACCCTTTATTTTAAATAAATTAACTTTTGGACCTTTTGTTTTGTCAAAACATTAAAAATAGGAATATATATACATAGAAAGATTATTTGAATCACATGTATTTTGGCCGATTACTTATTTGGACCCTTTATTTTTAAAAGGGTATTATAAATTATTAAAAATTTATCGAACAAAGAGTTCGTATTGAATTTTCGGAAAAAATATTTGATTAAAATATAGTAGATTAGAATATATTTTCTTTTATATAATTGTATTGTAGTTTAATTTTTAAATCTGTTGTACCCCAAAATAAGCGTGGATTCAACCATTCTGCTAGAGGGACAACTGGCAGATAAACACATGGAGAAAACAGGAGAGCAGAACACCTAGCTAACTTCGAGATGAGTAGTTTGAGTTAATACTTGACAGTGGGCCATGTAGATAGTCTCCAGATCGCCTCTCAGGACAATAACCTAGTTCGAGACATGCAATGGTTAGGTCACCTTCCAGATACTTAGAACTTGATTCGAGCTAAAGTCCATTCACTCTTCGATCTCCAGCTCGAGGAATATGTTCAACTCATGGAAACCTAGTCATGACGCACAATGAAGGATCCCGAAAGACTTGGAGGTTCCTTATACGCTCATTAATGCCCAGGCTGTATTACGTATTGGTTGCCCAAGATAACGAGAGTAATTTCCATAGGCAATCGTATCCCTATGTAAATGGGAATTATCTTGATTGATTGTTTACCATATTTATGCACACGATTACCCAAACCTATCCAAGGATATTCATTATAAATATCAAGGACAATGGACAGGAAAAAAGACAACTTTTTGTGATACTGAAACTCTGTAGAAATTGTAAAAGATTATTAATATTATCTCATGGACTAGGTGGATTTTAACCACTGAACCACGTAAAATTGTGAGTGTGAGAAGTTGTTCATATAATTCATTATGGTTTAGAAAAGAGCACTGATATCTATGTTATTGGATTTCTTAATCTACTGTTGGCAAAAAACTACGTCAACAATTTGGTGCTTTCGTTGAGAGTTTATTAGTGCTTAATCCTTTACAAGTTTCATTCAACATTCATCATGGTGGTCACCTGATCAATGCACGATAATGAAATGCAACTTCCTAGTGGCCAAGAGGCGCATCATATGGCCTGTAACATCCCAAATTACCTAATAAGGCTCAGGGCATTGATTAGGGGGCCAGGATGACAAATTATGAAGAATTATATGAAATATGTGTTTATATGATATATAAGTGTATCATTATATGGTTGGGTGAGTTATATTATAATATGACTAGATATGCATGTTTAGGTGTATTAAATATGCATGTGGGCTTGTCTCTTAATAGAAGGGCGATTTTCGTAATTTGGCTTGTAGCGGGTATATTTGGAATATATGTGCATATATGTGATATATGTGTGAGACCAAATTATTATGTGGATATATTTGGGTTACTTGGCACGAGGCGATCTTAGGGAGAAAGTTAGCTGGAAAGTCACAACATGACCAATACCCGACTCGGGGTGAGTCAAAGGGTATTTTGGGTATTTAGTACGTTACCGAGATATCGGATAATGGGAATGAATATTTGAGGATATGTTTGGAGTTAGTGAGATTAGAAGGGAATTTGGGGGAATTTGACCATTTTACCCTCAGGGACGTTTTTGGTACCCGAGCCTCGAGATTTGCTTAAGGTTACTTGAACCCTAAGTAAACCACACACAAAAAAATAAAAATGAAACACTCTCAGCTGTTTCTCTCTCTCCCCCTCATGTCCCTGGTTTTCTTGAATTTTAAGAAGGAAGAGGCCAGAAACTTGGGAATCAAAATAAGCATGTTGAATACATGCCGTTATGGTAGGGCCATCTAAGGGTGCTGTACTCACCCGCTCGGTTAGGACCATGAACTTGGTGCCTGGTAATGCACCTTGACCAGCTTAGGGCGTTGTTGTGAGTTTTAATGAAAACACCTGAATTGTCTGTTGTGTTTGATTAGTTATGCACTTATTGAAATGAATTGTTATATGTTATGCTATGAAGTTTTCTTGTTGGGCCTTGGCTCACGGGTGCTCTATGATGTATGTTAGGGCAAGGATAAAACTGGACTAGCCATGAGTTGGAGAGCTTCGGTGGCATTGTGTACATATGCGGCTGCTCGACCACCATGACCAAGGGATTCTTAGAGGAACTAAGGGGCAAAACTTATTTTGCCGCTTAGGTCGGCGAGTTGTAACTTTTGAATTGTAATATACCTTTTAAACACTCGTTTATGTTATTTTTTTGATATCATGTATGAACATAAATACTTTAAATGAAAAGTCAACGTTTCCTTTTGACCAAAATTTTAACCCTAATCCTTGTTATTAACCTTAGTTACACATTTATGACCAAGGGACTTGATTAGCAAGTATGGCCTTATTTAAAGCACACAATGTAACGGTCTTGGAATCAATGGACGTTACAACTTGGTATCAGAGCTGCAAAGGTTAATGGGTTCCTAAAGACTGGCCAGACATGTACATTCACCACTAAAGACAAGCTCGACTAAAGGTTTGGTAACTATCTATGTTGTTATGTGTTTAACTGCGTAATTAGGATATAAATGCCTTATCTGCATGTCTTATTAGGGAGCATGAGATATTTTGATAGGGTATAGCCCTTGACTATTGTATGAATGATAAATACATGTTTGTTAGCATTGCTATACATGTATAAATGCTTGAATATGCTTATTTGCATCTGTCTGTTTGTTCGGTCTTGGACCGCCAGGCGGCAAGAGGTATAGTTATTACTTACCTAATGGCCGAGTTGAGCACTGTAGAGTGGGATAGTTGTCAGTATGCCTCCTTGAAGGTCAGAGAGGTTGGCTGGCCAAGGAATACAAGCCAGGAAAGAGAATGACTAGGGCTAGAACTTACCGCCAACTCTAGAGAACTGGCAAGAGGTGCTTGCTAATATGCAAGCCAGGTTGTAGAGGCAAGAAGATGAGATTCGCCTCTTGAAACAAAACAGGTTCCAGCAGGGAACCTATAGTTTGCAGTACCGGCAGTGATATACCCAGAAATACCAGTGGTAGTACAACCTCAGGCAGTGGGAAACAGATGGGAACCCCTGTGTGAGAAGTTCAGGAAATAACACCCTCCATTTTTGAGACTAGCTCAGACCCACTGAAGGTTGAGCAGTGGATGACAGTGATAGCCACCATCTAAGATTTCATAAGGGTGGGCAGTAATGAGAGAGAGGCTTATGCCACATGTATGTTTTGGGAGGATGCTTGAATATGGTGGGAGGTGGTATCCCAAACCAAGAATGTAAATACTATGGAATGGGAAGAATTCAGAACTTTGTTTAATGAGAAGTACTACAACGATGCAGTTACAGCTGCGAAGGTCGAAGAGTTCAACAAGTTACTTCAAGGCAATATGTCAGTAATCGATTATGCTTTGAAGTTTGATAGATTGACAAAGTTTGTCGAGGATCCGGTGCCCACTGATGGGACTAAAAAGGAGAGGTTTCTCCAGAGGCTACAACCTATGATAACCCAGAATGTTTGTATGACCACTGTGCCAAGAGTGACTACTTATGTACAGGTTGTTGAGAAGGCGCTCACAACTGAGAGCCCAAAGAACAAGATCTAGCGCAAGAATGTTGCCAGAAGAGATTCTAGGAGGCTGGGACCTCCAATTGCAGGCTTTGGTAGGGGCGGAGGCTCTAGTGACCAAAAGAGAAAGACTCCATATGCATTTTTCAGCTCCAGGGCCAAATAGGAGGCCATGGGGCATACAGATAGGTCACCAGGGTGGCGGTGAGACCTGGAAAGCATTCCCAAAGTGTACTCGGTGCAGGAAGTGCCATATTGGGGAATGTCGGGTGAAGGCTTGCTACGTCCGCGGGATTGTGGGACACTTGAAGAAAGATTCCTCGAGAATAAAGAAAGAATAATCAAGGAAGGTGGACAGCCTGACGCCAGCTCGGGTGTTCACCCTGACTCAGGAAGAGGCCGAGACTAGTCCCTTGGTTGTTACAGATTGGCTTTCTAGTGCTGGGACCCTTTATACTATGTTGATCGATTTTGGTGCTACACACTCTTTTGTTGCTAGTAAGATTATTGATAGACTGTGTAGGCCATATGATTATTAAGTTGTGGGGTTCAGAACCTTATTGCCCACGTGGGAGTTGTTAGTTGACTCGATAAAGTTGCTTATGACAAATTTTGATATGATCTTGGGTATAGATTGGTTAGCCAAGTATGGGGCAACGATGGATTGTAAGAAGAAGATGGTAACCTTTGAGCCTTAGGGTGAGGATCCCTTTGCATTTGTTGGCACTATACATGGACCTTGTATACCTATGATATTTGTACTTAGAGCTAGAGACTAATTGCAAGGGGATGCGTAGGATTCTTAGCTAGTGTGCTGGATACCATTCAGGTCGTGCCAATGGGACCAGAACATACCAGATTGGTGTGCGAGTTTCTAGATGTGTTTCCAGAGGATCCGCCAGGGTTACCTCCACTCAGAGAAATTGAATTTGTCATAGAATTGGCACCAAAAGTAGAACCGGTATCGAGGACATCTTATAGAATGGCTTCAGTAGAGTTAAAGGAATTGAGGATTCAGTTGTAGGAATTACTGGATCTATGATTTATTAGACCCACCTTTTCATCGTGGGGTGCTCTAGTATTTTTTGTGAAGAAGGATGGGTCATTAAGAATGTGCATAGGTCGTCCAGAGCTAAATACGTTGACTATTAAGAATAAGTACCCACTGCCCAGGATTGACAATTTGTTTGATCAGTTTCAAGGAAAGACGACATTCTCTAGAATTAACCTTCGGTCTGGCTACCATCAGTTGAGGATTAAGGAAGAGGATATACCAAAGACCGCGTTCCGTATGAGGTATGGACATTACGAATTCTTTGTCATGTCTTTTGGAGTAACCAATGCCCCAGAAGAATTCATGGATTTGATGAATAGGGTATTTAGGGATTATTATGTGGATAAGGTTGAAATTGCACCCATTGATGATATATCGGTGTACGCCCTAAATACCCGCACACTTTGGGGAGCTAGAGAAGGGCCTAATTCGATCTGCCACGTGTCAACCGTCCACCCGGAGCTGTTTATTGCGGGCCTCTATCTAGCCAGCCCGAGCTAGTTAGAGATTTAGCTACTACTTGGAGCCATCGTGTCAGCAATATGAGTGTCACGAGCTGGAATCGCATTAAGCTTGTGATGCGGTAGAGATCTGACACCCGAATCCTTGTAAAGTCAACCACGTAATATAAACGTGTGTATATCAGACATCACGTGCCTGTTCTATTCCTGATTTCTCAGATGCACAGTATAAACGTGCGTGTTCGAACATCCCGCATCTGATTTGGGCCATGCGGCCCATTACCCATCCTTACCTATTGATTAGACCTCACATCACTATAAGGTTTAGGAATTAATCATCAGTGTCACAGAGTTGATGTGAAGGATAAAGAGATCACAGGATGACCCCATTGCCAACCTAGATATCATCTTCCTATAAATACCAAGTCCCTGGGTAGTGCAAGGGGTTGGGATATTTTTGTAAAGAAGCACTTCGTAAGAAATAGTCAAGAGATATCAATAATATTGACTGGTGGACTAGAGGGATTTTAACCTTCGAACCACCTAAAAAAGGAGTGACCATCTTTTTATTTCTATTAGTTTCCCAAGTCTAGATTACAATCCATCCTATTTATTCGTATAATTATCTGTTGGCAAAAAACCGCATCAATAGTTTAGTACTTTCATTGAGAGGATTTAGATTAGTGCTATCAAAAAAACTTGGTCATGGTGGTTACTTGGTCGAGGCATGGTAACGAAGTGGATCAACATGATGGGCAGGAGGCCCACCATGTCGTCATATCCAACGAACCAAACCCCGAGGTCCAGCAGCGATCGGGAAAGCAGTCGATGGGCCAGGACGACACCGGGAGTTCGGCGCCCCGACCACCAAATCTGAACCCGGGTTACCTGAGGGCGACATAAATGGAGAACATACACTTGAGGAGTCAGCTATCCAGAGCAAATAAGCAAATCGAGGAAGTCTTGGCCCAACTACCCCCTCTTGCAACCGACATTAATGCCAGAAAGAGGCAAAGCGGGACTCGTAAGTCCCACAGGGATAGTTAGCCCAGACCCAGTCGATCGGTCAGAACCTCAACCCCAAGTTTTGCGCCCATGTCACACCATAACCAGGAAGCCATGTTTGAGGAGTTTCCCAGGGCCAATCAGCAATTCAGCCGATCAGTCAGAACCTCAACTCCTAGTTCGGCTCCACCATCGAACACGCCCAGAAGGGCTCGTGGCAGCTCGCAGAGGAGGTTCAGGGGAAGCTCGCGCAGACAACCTGCTCCGGCCAGCCCTCCCATGCCGCGGTCAGACCGTCGAGCGCAGGAAGTTGGAGACGACAGAGTAGAACGACCGCGAGCTAGTTTAATCCAGCCGGACGGGATGAGGATCGCTTCATCAATTAGGCATCCCCCTTCGCCGATAAGATACCCATATCCCCCTCGTCCTGCTCGAGATATTCCAACGCACGGGGGCAACAGAAGGAGTCCTCCTCCCACCGTTCCTGCCTATCGCCCACGAGAACACAGGAATGTTCCGGATCCTCACCCCCAACAGCAGGATCCAAGCTTTTACAATGGGAGCTACTGGACCGATAGCCACCGAAGTGGCAGATTCGGTGGAGACCTGCGTAACCGCTTAAGTTCAGCACATAGCCCTCGAACCACCTCGAGGGCCGACCTTCGAGATCGCCTCAACTCGGAGAGGGGGGATCCGACCAGAAATGATAGTCATGCTCGCCGAGAGGATGGTCTTTCCAAAGTACATGGCAGTGGGAATGTCCCACCAAACCAAGCTCAAGCTTGGAGGGACAATAACCCGCCTAACACGTACAATGGAACTGGAGCTGTTGAATATCCCTAGAACAACCAAGGGACTAAGGACCAGACCCTAGAACGGTTAGCTCAGATGGAGGAGCTAATGAAGAAACTCTTGTCAGAAAAGGACAAGGATGAGCATGACTCGGGGGACGAGCTCGAGCTCTTTGCCCCCAGCATAGCAGCCACGACGTACCTGCCGGGTTTCTGGGTGCCCCATCTATCCAAATTCGATGGGGACGGGGACCCGTCAGATCATTTGGGTATGTTCAATACCCTGATGATGGCCCATAATATCGACCTCGAGCTGAGATGCTTGATATTCCCTTTGACCTTGATCGGGCCAGCTAGGCAGTGGTTCAAGCAGGGTAAAAAGCAGTCCATTAGCTCGTGGAAGAATTTTTCTGCCGATTTCAAGAGGGCATTTTGAGCTTCTCAAGCTGCCCGCGTCAAAGCTGACACCCTGGCGAATGTGAAGCAACAGCCCGGGGAAACTTTAAAAGCTTACCTGAGCAGGTTCGCAAATGTCGCGGCTCGAGCCAGGGATGTGGATGACAGTTCCAAGCTTATGTCTTTGAGGACTAGAATCCTCGTTGGAGGCGGGCTGTGGAAAGAAATCTTGAGAAGAGGTGTCAGCACCATGGATGAATTCCTGAACAAGGTACAGGAATCGATAAACCTGGAAGAGGCGCGAGCATCGGTCGCGTGAACCAGCCAAACCCCTGATTAGCCCGTTGGAGCAGAAACGGATGTCGTGAAAATGACTCAAACCGTTGCCCAGAATAACAAAGGGGGTGGAGGCAAGAGAAAGGGGAGCGGGGAGGGCAGCCAGCACGGCCCAAAGAAGAACAAACCCACGGAAAAGTTTAAGCCAATCTACGCGGCTTATACCAAGCTCACGAACACTAGGGAACACATTTTCTTAGCAAATTCTGCCCGCCTCCCTTGGAAAAAACAAAAGCCTTTGAAGCATCAGAAGGTCAAGAGGGACCCTTCCAAGTTCTGTCGATTCCACAATGACATTGGCCACAACACTGATGATTGTAGGCACTTGAAGGATGAGATCGAGACACTCATCAGAGCCAGACCTTTGGCTCAGTATGCGTGGAATTGGGTTCCTACTAGTCAGCCAGCCTCGGAAGCTCCGATAAATTAACTCGGGGCCCGGGTAAATCAGGATACCCGTCCTCCTATAATAGGAGGAGAGATAACCACCATCTCTGGAGGCCCTCATCTCAAAGGCATGAGAAGAGGTGCCCATAAGAAGTACGTCAATGAGCTGAAGTCTCATAACAGAGTTGAATTTATTCCGGAGCAGTATCTACCCAAACAGCGGCGATTGGAGAGGCAACCAATCAGTTTTACCAAAGATGACGCTAGTCATGTCCAGTTTCCACATAATGATCCTCTGGTGATAACTGCATAGCTCACCAATCAGAGAGTTAGGAGGATGCTGGTTGATAATGGGAGCTCAGTGAACCTGCTGTTCCAGTCCACGCTAGAAAAAATGGGGTTGTCTGTAGCCGAACTGAAGTCCACCTCCATGATGTTGTATGGGTTTTCCGAAGAAGGGTCGGCAGCAATAGGAACAATTGAGTTAGTATTAACCTTAAGAGAGGGACCCCGAACTGTCTCAAAGCTCCTCGAGTTCGTGGTTATCGATCGTCCCACCGCATACAACACAATTCTGGGCCGGACTACGTTGATGGCATTTGAAGCCATAACTTCTATTCGCCACCTCGCAGTCAAATTCCCCTCCTCTACGGGGATATGTACGGTCCGAGGTGATCAGCTCGCCGCCAGGGAATGTTATAGCATTTCCATGAAGGGAAAATCACAACCCGGGTAGCAGACGATGACCATCCAGGGTGGAAGCGAGGAATCTCAGGAAGTAAGATATATTTCTGGGATAGAAAAACCTCAGGAAGCCGATGGCGTAGGTATCACCTTGAATGATGATATCGACTGAAGGATAGGCAAAGATAGATCCGAGATCCAGGCCAACGAAGAGCTCGAAGAGGTGAACATCGATCCTAGAGCCCTTCGAGGGTGGTTAGGCTCGGGAAAAACCTTTGTAATGAGAGAAAGGTGGAGCTGCTGAAATTTCTACAAGAAAATCTAGACGTGTTCGCCTGGTCTCATGAAGACATGATAGGGATCAGCCTAAGCGTCATCATGCATACCCTTAACCTGGACAAAAACATGCCTATGAAGTCCCAGAAACAGAGGCGCCTGGGCAGAACCCGAGCTGAGGCCCTAGAAGAAGAAGTAGCTTGACTTTTAAAATGCAGCTTTATTAACAAAGAGAAATACCTGATCTGGGTCGCCAATCCAGTTTTGGTCTCGAAGCTCAACGGGAGTGGCGGACCTGCATCGACTTTTCTGATCTGAATAAAGCATGCCCCAAAGATTGCTTCCCCTTGCAGAGAATTGACCAATTGGTGGATGCCACTGCGGAGCATGAGCTCATGTCCTTCATGGATACATACTCGGGCTATAACTAGATCACCATGAACCCTGCGGACTAGGAACATACTAGATTCATGACCCCAACCAACGTTTATTGTTACAAGGTCATGCCTTTCGGGTTGAAGAACGTGGGAGCTACATATCAGAGATTGGTCAACAGAATGTTCGCTAATCAGATCGGGAAAAACATGGAAGTATATGTTGATGACATGTTGGTCAAGTCAAAAACAGCCGATAACCATGTTCCCGACCTGAAAGAATGTTTTGAGATCTTAAGGAAATATGGTATGAGGCTGAATCGCCAAAAATGTACCTTCGGGGTTGCGTCAGGAAAATTTCTGGGTTTCATAGTCAACACCCGAGGAATAGAGGCGAACCCCGATAAAAACAGATCGCTACTCGAAATGACATCACCCGGTTGCGAAAGGACGTCCAAAGTCTGATGAGAAGGGTGGCGGCCCTTAATCGGTTCATTTCCAAATCAACCAACAAGTGTTTGCCATTCTATAACCTGCTCTAGGGAAATAAAAAGTTCGAGTGGACCGATGAGTGCGAGTGTGCTTTCCTTGACCTAAAATCACATTTAGCAAAGCTAGCCGTGTTGTCTAAACCAATAGCAAGAGAGCCTCTTTGTCTTTACCTAGCTGTCATAGAAGATGCGGTTACCGCTGTGCTGGTCCAGGAAGAGGACCGGTCTCAGAAGCCGGTCTATTACATTAGCAAAAGGCTCCTCGGAGCTGAATCTCGATATCTGTTGATGGAAAAAATGGCATTCTACCTCATCACGACCTCTAGAAAGCTCAGGCTGTACTTCCAGTCCCATTCAATCCACGTCATAACCGATCAACCTTTAAGGCAGGTATCGCAGAAACCTGAGGCATCGGGACGTCTTTTGACGTGGGCCATCGAGCTCAGCCCATTCAAGATACTATGCATACCATGAACTGCAATCAAAAGCCAAGCTCTGGCTGATTTCGTGGCAGAGTGCACTGGATTCCAAGAGGAACCGATGGAAGAACCGGTGCAAGCCTTGTGGAAAGTCTTTATGGATGACACCTCTAATGAGAATGGGTCCGGAGCTGGAATCATTTTGATATCCCCAGAGGGTTAAACCTAACTAACCTAAGATCCACGGCTGCCCTATCTAGATCCCGAAAGAGATAGGGGTTACCTTGGCTAGAGGGGCCGTCTGCTGCCCCTAATTAAGCTCGGTCCAAATCTGGATCCCGGGCAGCCTCTGGAGCTCTCCTCATCCGCACAAGAGGCACCCAAGCTCATCTTCCTGCTCGTCGCCATCGCCAGCCGCGACCTCAACCTCAGGAATGGTCTCCATCATGTGGGCTACTGGATGATTGACCCGCGTCCTCCTCAAGGCCAGAGTCCACCCTGCAGAAATCAGCTTACATTGCAGCATTGTTTCATCAGACATGAGTTGGCGGTAGTCCTTCTCATTCAAAGGAAGCCCTGCCAAGGTGTCATATTGACCCCTGAGGGTCACTGATTTGGCCATCCTCGCAAAGATGGCTGCACAACGTTGTTCCAGTCAGTATACACGCGAAAAAAGAAAAAGGAAAGAAAAAAGTTTTTTTTTTTAACCGCGGGCTGAGAATGGAAAGCTTACGAGGACGGTTGAAGTAGTGGTACTCACAGTTGTGAAACCCCGTTGACATGAAGAACTGGTCCTTGAAGTCGTTGGGGGTGGCTGGGAAGCTCGATGACTGCAGGAGAGTTTGGGAAACGGGTCAAGTAGTAGAACCCGTCGCCTCATCCCCATTGATCCAGGCTGGCTTTGAGGCAGAAGAAATAAAGGATGTCTGCTGGAGTAGGGACTTCCCACTCATGCTTCAGGAAGAGGTACCTCAGCCCCGCCAGCAGACAGTAGGAGTTAGGGGGCAGTTGGAAGGGGGCCAGCTTCACGTAATTCAAGAAATCCGTGAAGTATTGGTCCAGAGGTAGGAAGGCCCCGACCTTGAGGTGTTCGTCGCTCAAGGTTGTGAACTCCTCATCAAGAGGCGCGCAACTCCTCTCACCCTTGAGGGGAGGTCGGGCTACAAGAGCGCCTGTCCCAACTTTGATGTTGTGGGACAGCAGAATCTTGTTGACCCTCCTTGGGGTCGTAATCTTCGAGACTATCCTCTCAGCCTTGAAGAAAGCGTTAGGTCCCACCTTGACCTCCCTCTCCACCGTGGGACCGAATTGGGGGATGAGAGACTCCGCTTCAATCTCTTTCCCCTTGTTGGACTGCTGGGACGAAGAGCCAGCCATGCTTTTCTTGGGCACGTTCTTCCTGGGTCCCATCTGGTCGCCTAACGAACAAGAACGAGGAAAAGCTTAAATAGGCAACCTAAAAATAGAAAAGGGAAAACAGCACGAGAAGAAATGATTTTCATACATGGGTTGAGGTAGTCTCAACCTGCAGTGCATGAAGCCATGCGTTGCCATGGTCACACGCCCACATTTCCAACGGATCCCCGATTTTTCGAGATCTGTGTGTCGGAAGGGTCAGGTTAGTGCTTGCCTTGGAGGGAAAGTTTTGAAAGAAAAACCGCCTAGGAAGCGTGACCCCTAAGCTACCCGATTTTGCACCCCAAAATCCTCTCACCTTCCATATTCCGAACAAGCATTTCCTAAAGTTACCAAGAAAATTACCTAGTCATGAACGTCACATTCCTAGACATGTTTTTAAATAATCAATATGCCTAGGATCAAAACCTATGTGCCAAAAACCAGCCAAAAATAACCTATAGTGTGCGGCTAAGAAAGAGGTTTGCCTAACAGAGAAACAGAAAAATCAAAATACGCAACAGGCAGAGATCCTATAGTGTATTTTCCGAGTGAAAGTCACAGAAAGCGTAGGAATCAGAGTCCTGGTGGAATCCTTAAAGCTGGACTAATGAAGAAACTCTTGTGGCGAGAACGTGGGGATTTCTGGGATGATGACCGGAAGAAGAAGAGCTTCTGAAACTAAGAAGAGAGAAAATGAGGAAAAAGTTTCAAATGAAGGGTGGCTAATACGAAAGCTTGCCAACCTTATATATACGTAAGAGGTATAAAGAAATGAGGACCGTCCGATTGGATTAATGCGAGATACGAGGGTCATAACTCGAGAGGCGAAACGACGGCAGAAAGCTGGCTAGGCCATTTAATGCAATTCTCAGAAACTGAACAGTCGCCAACCATGTCACTCCACGTGTCTGGTACCCACATAGTGGGCAGGACACGAAGAGTCGAAAGGGAAGCTTAAAAGCCCCTGCTGTGAAAGTCACAGATGACGTCATGGGTCACGAGCAGGGGCTTGGGGGGTAAATGTACGCCCTAAATACCCGCACACTTTGGGGAGCTCGAGAAGGGCCTAATTTGATCTACCACGGGTCAACCGTCTACCCGGAGCTGTTTATTATGGGCCTCTATCTAGCCAGCCCAAGCTGGTTAGAGATTTAGCTGCTACTTGGAGCCATCGTGTTAGCAATATGAGTGTCACGAGCTGGCGTTGCATTAAGCTTGTGATGCGGCAGAGATCTGACACCCGAATCCTTGTAAAGTCAACCACGCAATATAAACGTGCATATATCAGACATCACGTGCCTGTTCTATTCCTGATTTCTCGGATGCGTAGTATAAACGTGCGTGTTCGAACATCCCGCATCTGATTTGGGGCATGCAGCCCATTGCCCATCCTTACCTATTGATTAGACCTCACATCACTGTAAGGTTTAGGAATTAATCATTAGTGTCACAGAGATGACGTGAAGGATAAAGAGATCACAGGATGACCCCATTGCCAACCCAGATATCATCTCCCTATAAATACCAAGACCCTGGGTAGTGCAAGGGGTTGGGATATTTTTGTAAAGAAGCACTTTGTAAGAAATAGTCAAGAGATATCAATAATATCGACTGGTGGACTAGAGAGATTTTAACCTTCGAACCACCTAAAAAAGGAGTGACCATATTTCTATTGCTATTAGTTTCCCAAGTCTAGATTACAATTATTTTCATAATACTGTTTACCAATTTGCACTAATCCGTCCTATTTATTCGTATAATTATCTGTTGGCGAAAAACCGCGTCAACAATTGGTGTACCCCCAATTAGAAGCAAAACACAAGCAACATCTTCGTTTGGTACTACAGACTGAAGGAGCATAAGTTGTATGCTAAGTTTAGTAAGTGCGAATTCTCGGTACCCCAAGTAACATTTCCGGGCCGTGTTGTGAGTAAGGAAGGGATTCTGGTAGATCCAACCAAGATGGGGGCAGTGAGAGATTGACCGAGACCAAGTAGTGTACCAGGGGTTAGAAGCTTCCATGGGATTAGTAGGGTACTATCGGTGATTCGTTGAGTGATTCTCCAGAATAGCAACACCATTGAGTGAGTTAACGCGTAAGAAGACAACGTTTATTTGGACAGATAGGTGTGAGAACAGGTTCAAGGAGTTAAAGTGTCGACTGATTGCCGCTCCAGTTCTGAGTCTCTCTACAGATCAGGATAAGTTTGTGGTTTATTATGATGCCTCAAGATAGGGTTTAGGTTGTGTCCTTATGCAAACAAGAAATGTAATTGCCTATGCATCACGTTAGTTGAAGGAATACCTCGCACATGATCTAGAATTTGCAGTAGTGGTTTTTGCACTAAAGGTGTGGCGACACTACTTATATGGTGAAAAATGTGAGATATAAACAGATCACAAGAGTTTGAAATACTTCTTCACCCAGAAGGACTTGAATATGAGACAGAGGCATTGATTAGAGCTGGTAAAGGATTATTATTGTGAGATCCTTTACCACCCAGGGAAAGCAAACGTGGTAGCAGATGCCTTGAGCCGGAAGGGTCCAGGAAAGTATATAGTTCTAGGCAGATATCTAGAGAGTTGGCGGAGGATATGACTAGAGCATGTATTGAGTTAGTGGTTGGCCAATTAGCCGACATCACCCTGCAGTTTACAGTTTTGAAGAGGATCAAACTACAACAAAAAAGGTCATTTGTGTCAGTTTATAATTGCCACAATTGAGTTTTTGCGTCAGTTTTATATGTGACGCGGAAGCCCATGAAGCAATGGCGTTTGCGTCAGTGGGGCACTGCCACAAATGCTAATTTGTGACAGTGCCCCACTGATGCAAACGCCAGTCTGGTTTGCATCAGTGAAGCACTGCCACAAATGTTAAAGACGAGTATTTTTTGCGTCAGTTGGGAACTGCCACATAAAGTCTTAACTAGGGAAATTGCAAATTTTTATGCTAATTTCCCTAGCCTATTTTGATGAAAAAAACAACAGCAGAAACGAAAAACAACACCAGAAACAGAAAAACAACAGTATAATTTTTTTTAAACATTTATCTAAAGTTAACATTTGTGATCAAAACTACAAAAGTAATTCAGATTTTAAAGTTAATCTATGTATATAGGTACTCTTGTGTTCTAAATTTCTAAGTATTAAACCTACTTAAATTAAAATTTCCTCACCAACTTGCTCATTTGCTAACTGAGATATGCCATAAATGATTCAGTCCACTCATCCTGTATCTCGTTGATTTCGTCAGTCGAATATGGCGTCGTATTCGTAAACTAATTAGAAAATATTTAAAATAATAAGTTAGAAATCATCCAAATAAAATCATTAATGATAGTTTAAATCAAAATTAAAAGGTAAAACAATACCTCATTTTTCAAGTAGGTCTTTGGTCTAGGCTGTGAAATCAACTCTCTAGCAAACTTCATAATGTAAAAGCCACACTCGGCTGGCCCAGTTTGGTTTCGACACTATTACAACATAGTTATCCAAATTTAAGTATTATATTTAGCAAGTTATTATAATGAAAATATGTCAAAAACTTTAATACGATAAGTAATATAATTTACTTACCTTAGGAACACAAACTTTTAGATTGATTGATTCTTTTTGTCTTCGGTGTGTATCATATTGATCCAACGCCCTGCACACCATATTAATATTTACCCATATATGAGTTTGAAATGAAATCATAAATTAATTAAGTAATATGTATAACTTACATGATAATTATCTCCTTGATTTACGGACAAAAATGTGAGTTTACATGATCCAAAAAAGCTACCAAAAGACTGCGTGGCTGAATTAATACTAACATCCAATGATAGCTATAATAAAAAACTTGTGTAAGATATTTATCAATAAACAAAATGTATGAATATAAAATTAAGTTGACTTACTTGTTGTTCCAAGGAAAAATTAGAAACTGTGTCTCTAGCTCCATCTGCAGAAACCGATCGAAGAGATTTTTAGCATGTATTTCATTGGTTCCTGCATTAGTGGACACTAAAGCGGGATGCATGAAAGTGTACATGTGGTTCAACCCCTTCATTTGCACTAAATCATCGAGGAAGCTACATATAATTAAAAAAGTCAATAAACTATTAAATTTCAAGTTAAGCTAAATAAACTAAAATATTATAAACACCATTGTACCTCATATATAATGCTAGCTCAGTCTGTCCAATCATCTCATAGTTGCAAAAGTGGAGGTTATCATCTTTCCCTAACAGGGCAATAGTTTGGAATCCAAAGTACTCTTTCAACAATTAGAATTTCTACCACGCGGTCAGCTTTCCATTTATCAATAAACTTCACCAAACACTTCAACATTCTTGTCATAGGCACTTCTGTAGGCTCCTGTGTCAATGCTTCTATTTTTTTCTTTGATTGTCTTGGTTGTTGAGTAGAGGGCGCAAGTGGCTCTTTCATTTGTTGATTAGTAAGAACCCAATGTTGTGGCCATCTAACATCATATCTGACTGCTTGTCCAACCAATGTATAACCTTCCATTGTAAGCAGATATGGTAAACTAGCATTCTCTTGAATGGCTACCTCAACTCTCGCACGATAATTTCTAGGAGGAAGTTGAACGCTATGTATTTTTGTGCAACATGTTTTTCCTGCTTATTTGAGGACGTCTGTTTTAGAAGAATTTGGAAGTTTGAACGTAGTCTGCACAAACAAACCCAAAAATATTAAACTTTTTTCAATATATTAATTTGTTAGGATAAATTTAATAGTTAATATTATAGCTTACCTGTATTTGACCCCATAAAGTCTCATTTTTATCCTTCGGCATTTGTTTCCAATTGTCGATATCTAAAGGAAGGGTTGTGCGTGATAGAAAACCGATGGTTCTGTTCATCTTGATCCCACATTTTCCCATCGCTCGACCAAAACGATTGTACTCGACCTCATAATTGCGACCCTCACTTCTTACTTTGAATACATCCCTACAATTCGATTTACCCCATACTTCTTATATTGTGTATTTGTTGGTGCGGTAGGATTAATCCCCTCCAGACCATTACCATGATCATCAACAAACGGATCGTCCTCATCATCATATGATGGATCCATAATCAATAAATCTGCAATTAAGTAAACACAAATATTATCTGGTATAAACTTCACAAAATACATAAAAACAAAATCACAAAATTAATATATATACTTTTAATTATCTACCCACAACACTTCACCATTCTTGCGTATATAGTTATTATCATTATCAATGGTGACATCAATAGGCGGTGAAGCAATTGTAAATGTTTCTTGTTCAAGTATAATATCATCACTCCCAGACTCTTTGATCAGATAATCTTTCGGTTAACTTGTAGGACAACTGACCATCGAGCATCTACTGGATCACTCACATAAAATACTTGCTTGGCTTGTGATGCCATTATAAAGCGGTCAAATTTATGTCCTATTCGATTTAAGTCCACCAGTGTGAATCCTAAGTCATCTGTTTTGACTCCATTATCACTTTTCACCCAATCACACAAGAAGAGAGGAATTCGAATAGTCACATAATCTAGTTCCCAAATTTCTTTGATCACCCCATAAAATGTCATATCACATTGTATGGCATTTTTATCTTTGGAACTAGATATTTGAAAAGTCTGGGCGATAAGAGTAACACCACTATTTTGTGTCTTTCTAATATTATCACGATCCATGGTGTTGAATTTAGTACTGTGAATATAATAGCATTGATACTTAATTACACTCATTGAAGGACCTCGTGCTATCCATTTTAGTGTTTCAGACACTTTGTTTGTGGCGTTATTCAGAACCTAGAATAAAATAAAATAAAACAAAGTATATTAAATTCTAACAAGCTAAAATACAATAACACTCAAACAAGAACAACACAAGTATTTTACCTCATCCTCGAACCAAGTACTGAAATTTCAATAATGTTCATCTTGTACAAATTTTTTATTCTGAGACTTATTAGGATAAGTGATCTTGATCCAATTGAAATGTTCTCTTCAAGAAAAATCATTTATATCAACAAAATACATTCATTGCCAATATAATGAAAGAGAAAAATAATATTGACCATGCATATGTATAGGAACTTACTCGATGTATGGTTGAACATCATCAATATTTTGTAAGACTAGGCGATGTGCTTCATCTCTATCAGATTTATTTACTTTAGAAACAACACCACCTCTACCGCCTTTACTTATTTCAAACTCAATTTTAGAAAAACATAGTCCAATGCCCGCAACACCTGATAAGTATTTTGAGCAGAACTCCACTGCTTCTTCAACGATGTAGGATTCAACTATGCAACCCTCAGTTCTACTTCTATTTCTAACATAACCTTTTAAAACCTTCATATACCATTCAAATGGGTACATCCATCTCAAGTATACTGGTCCACACAATTTTACTTCTTTCACCAAATGACCTATTAAATGAACCATTATGTCAAAAAATTAAGATGGAAATACTGTTCCAACTCACACATAGTTATCATGATATTTGTTTGAAGATTGTCTAACTTTGACACATCTACTACTTTACAACAAATAGATTTAAAGAAGAAGCATAGTTTGGTAATTGCACATCGAACTTTTTTGGGTAACATTTAATGAATAGCTACTGGTTGAAGATGTTCAAGTAGTGTATGATGGTCATGAGACTTCATTCCAACTAAATTCAAAATTTTCATATTTACTAGAGAAGAAATATTTGAAGAACAACCTTCTAGTACTTTTACATTCGACAAAGAATGACATACAATTTGTTTTCTTTCTTTAGACAGGATATAACACGCAGGTGGTAAATAGGTTCATCTCTCACCAACCTCTGGTTGTAACTTATTGCGTATACTCATTACTTTTAAATCTAACCGAGCTTTAATTCCATCCTTACTCCGACCAGGAATATTCAACAATGTACTAATTAAGCTATCCGACACGTTTTACTTAATGTGCATCACATCCAAGTTATGCCACAAAACCAAATGCTCCTAGTATTCAAGCTAAAAAAAAATTGATTTCTTCTTCCAACAACTTGTCGCACCATCTATAACCTCATTTGTTTTTTCACGTCTAACATTTTTTCTCTTATTTGTATAATTTCTAGGCTTACCAAACTTGCATTGGACTTTGTTCAACTTTGTTAAAAATTGTCCTCCAAGTAAAGGTGGTGGAGCCTTTCCAAATTCAGGTTTACCATTAAAGGCATCTGTCAAACTTCAAAATTTATGTTTTTCGGATAAGAGCTTTCGGTGTCCCATATAACAAATCTTTCTAGAATGTTTTAAATATTCAGAATGAGTCCCTTCTTCACAAATGGGACATGCCTTGTATCCTTTCACACTAAATCCAAAAAGATTACCTAAGGCTGGAAAATCATTAATAGTCCACAACAACACTGCTTTAAGATTAAAATTTTCTTTCTTATTAGCATCGTAAGCATTAACCCCCTCATACCACAATGTGCTCAAATAATCAATTAAAGGAGCTAGGCATACATCAATATCATTTCCAGGTTGTTTAGGACCAGATATAAACAAGGTCAACATGGTAAACTTCCTCTTCATACACAACCATGGTGGTAGATTATAGATGACTAGCATTACAGGCCAACAACTATATTTACTACTAAGGGAAGTGTGTGGATTAATTTCGTCAACAAAATGACCCAAACGAATATTCCTTGGTTCATTGCCAAATTCAGGCTATTTAACATCTAATGTTTTCCAAGCAGGCGAGTCAGCTGGATGTCTTAGCTTGGCATCCTTTACTCTATCTTTGGCATGCCAAATTAAATTTTTAGCATGGTAATCATTTCGGTACAACCGAACCAAACGAGGTATCGGTGGTAAATACCATAAAACCTTTGCAGGGAAACCTTTTTTAACTGCATCTAATTTTTTTTTCTTTTTCTATCTAGACTCGCTACATGTCAGACATGCAATTCCATCAACAAATCTCTTTCGATATAAGATGCAATCGTTAGGACAAGCATGTATTTTTTCATATTGCATGCCTAACGAACACAATGTCTTCTTTGCTTCATAAAATGAAGACAACATTTCATTACCTTCAGGTAATAATTCTCCTAAAAATGTTAACAACTCTGTCATTCCCTCATCACTCCACCCATGTTTGTCTTTTAAGTTATACAACATAAGCAGTGCTGATAATTTAGTGAACCTTGTACAATTAGGGAAAATTGGTTTCTCAGCATCTTCTAAGATTGACTGAAATTTAATTGGATCCACATGTGAATCATATTGTGCATCATCAATCATTTCTGCAATATCATCAACTTTGTAACCAATATCAAAATACTTATTATTCTTAGATGGTCCCTCATCAGTGACTTTCATTCTTTCTCCGTGCAAAAACCATACTTTATAACTTTTGTCTATTCCATTCCTAAATAAGTGATCTTTTATTTTAAAAATTGGTATCCTGACAACGTTACCACACTTAACACAAGGACAAGGAATACTATTAGGAGATTGAGTATTTCTTCCACAAAATTGCAAAAAAAACTCAACTCCATTCCTATATTTCACGGATAACCTATCCGCTCTATCCATTGTCAAAATTCACAAAAAAAAAAAAAAAAAAACAAAGCAACAAACATTAACAATTAGGTTTGTGGATTACCTAATTGACAAGTAAATATTGCACAAATCAGTCGATAATATCAAAATCTGATAAATCGGCTCAAGTCGACTTACTAAGGGGCTGCCCTACTACGTTACAAAATTTCATTTTAGCCAACGATCCAATCAGAGGACTTATTGGAATTAATGTATCGATCTTCTTCATAGCATTATCCATTAGAAATGAATTTTCTAGCATTTGACTCCGTACTACTGAAAGATTTATTCGCATACTTGAAAGATAGCCCAAAAAGCCGAAAGCATGCTTGGATAATTGGTTTGTATTTATCTTGCACATTGAAGGGGAGGCATCGACCTGATATCGCCCATATATTCAATCTTTCACCGGGGCAGTAGGAACAACAAATGGAGAGTTCGAGACTCAGTCCTGAACTCTAGAAGCAGACCGATGCCCGAGGAGTTCTACCGTTGACGACAGCAGCAGGAATGGATTTAAAATAGTAGCTGCTACCGTCCACCGAGAAGGCTAAAATGCTACATTTCCATTTTAGAACGGAAAAATCCATTAGATAATGAACTATTGGTTCTAAGGCATCTCTGGCGATAAATAAGTAGGATTCGAACCCAGATGAAGTTCTGACCATCTGTCAGAGAAAAAAGAACGGATGGATCTTGTAGGATTCCCAATAAATTCTTCGATTTCTTCTGGAAGAAAATGAACAATCATCTGCTTCTCACGTTCCGTGAATAGTCGGGACATTGAGAAAAACCATCAATTATAACAAGACCAGTAATCCCGTAGATAAGTTCATACCTGGGCTAGCTTGTATAACAGTTGTTGACGGTGAGAACTTGTCAACTAAGTTGAGTTGGAAAAAATTATCAAGTAAGGATCGTCAATAAAAAAGCTATAGAAATCAAAGTAATAACTCAAGAACAATGACATAATAATAATGGAGAAATCAATCAATCTTTCATTCACTCTCAGGCCTTTGCTACAGTAAAACTTCCAACCCCTTTTCAGGTGGGGTTAGAGTTCATTTTATAGTATGATCTAATGGCCCTGGGTACATGGTGGTCCAGGGGACCAAATGGTACATAAGTACTCTGTCAGGAGAGTGGCTTCAAAGGTGGTGGTCGTACATCCAGTACAGGGGTAGGCATCAGGAGGATGCCTCCACTACTTGTCCGTATCCATGTCTGATGGGTGGTGACAGGCATAGTGGCGCAGGTGGTAGTGGTGTCAGCTCTGACTCCTGGCCGTAGACGTACGGGCCACAACTCTTATTCCAGCACTCCCACTCCCTCACTGGTACGGGTGTCTGCACTCGACATACGGGGTCTTAGCGGCCGTACTCCATATGAGATCATACAAGTACGTCTCATTCATCTCATACCCGAGCCCCCAAGCATCGGGGTCCCAAGGTATAGGGAACGGAACACTTGACGTGCGTTCGTGATAGGCATGGGGCCTTGATGGACGGGTGCGAGATGAGATGACTTCTTTGCGAGCCCCTTGGTGGCGAGGCTCCTTTGACGCGTCCCCCCATTCGCGAGGCCGCCTGGTGTGCGGGCGCGGCTGCGCGAGGCCGAGGGCCTGCTGGGGCGCGTGAGGCCACCTGATGTGCGGGCGTGGCCGCGCGAGGCCGAGGACCTGCTGGCGCGCGGGGCCGCCTGGTGTGCGGGCGTGGCCGAGCGAGGCCACCTGGTGTGCGGGCGTGGCCGAGTGAGGCCGAGGGCCTGCTGGCGCGCGGGGCCGCCTGGTGTGCGGGCATGGCCGAGCGAGGCCACCTGGTGTGCGGGCGTGGCCGAGCGAGGTCACCTGGTGTGCGGGCGTGGCCGCGCGATGCCACCTTGTGTGCGGGCGTGGCCGAGCAAGGCCATGGCGTCTCGCGTCTGGGTGGCCGAGCGTGGCCGAACGAGGCCATGGCGTCTTGGCACCTATGTCGTGTAAATGGGGGCTTCATGGCATTGATCTCAGATTTTCTCTTGGTGAGATTTTGAGCCTCAACAACAGTCATAAGGAGGCTCCTACAAAACGGTTTATACCAGTTCCCTTTCAACATTCAACATGATAATGATCTAAACGATCTCCCTGTTCCATAAGGGTTGTACCGTCTACGGGTTCGAGCCCCGTTATTCCCGATAGATCCAAATCCAATAAAAAAATAGAGCAATTCATCCCTTCCATTTTTTGTGAAAGGGAGTACAAACAGGAATCCCTTTTCTTTTTCTTTTTTCTTTTTTAATTTATTCTATTGTTTGTTTGGGTTTTTTTTACAACCAATGTAATTGTAAAATGATACTTCTTTAAAAGAAATTATTTTGATTCACCCAGCTCTTTTTCGACTCCCCCACAACAATCGTGATCCTGAAATAATGAATTGAGTTCGTATAGGAATTTTGGAAGCCGCTATTAAAATAGCCTTTCTGGCTATATTTTCGGCTACCCCACTCATTTCATAAAGGATTCTATCTGGTTTAATGACACCTACCCAATATTTGGGAGATCCTTTTCTCGAACCCATACGGGACCGAACTGTCTCACGACGTTCTGAACCTAGCTCACATACCGCTTTAATGGGCGAAAAACCCATCATGTAATGAAGGGGATTCTTATTTGTACAAATGGTACTTAGAACTTGGAACAAGCATGAAGAAAAGGATGTAGTTCCCGATCTCGCATCTATCAATGGGTCGAATCTTGAAGAGGAAGCCTTGGTTGAGCTGTCAGAGGTCCGGAAGAAGCATCCAATCAAAATTAACTTACTGCAGTGACAGGCTAGGTGATTGATCCTTTGATTTAGTCCTCCCAAGGGTGACCATTAAGAAGAGTCCAATCTGAGCAATCAGACGTCCCTGGGTTCGGGTTCCGCTCCTTCTCATTCATATTAATGACAGTTCCTTGGGCTTCCTTCTTCTCATCTAGGAGATGGGACTAAAACAATTCCTCCCACAAGGGGTACGACCTTCATCCTTACACCGGGGAAAGTTGATTCTTAAATAAGGGAGTGTTTGAGAATGAAGGCCTCGATTGACAGATTCTTAGGATCACTCTTAGGTCTCCATCTTTGCCTGCTAGTTCAAGGGATTGGCTGTCAGGCTCGTCTTCTTTGTTTCGTTATGTTGTTCCTATGACTGTTTGAAGACGTTTTAAGGCCCTTGATTCTGAAGGGATGAAATGCTTGAAACAAGGGATTTTGAGATGGGCATAAAAGAAAATAGATATCTAGGCTATCGAGAATGGGCGATTTCAACCCATTAATCCAACAATGAGGCAATGGACTGGCTTTGGCATGACTCCATCCTATGCCTCATCAGTCCATAAATTGTTGAAGCTTCCATAAAAGCCAGACTAAGCAATAAAGTACCTCGTATTTTTCCCTCATCCGGCAGCAAAAAGTTGTCCCTTGGAGCTGCTCCCATTTTTTTCGGGTATGAAGAAGTGGGAGTGCACCACATGGAGGAGAACCTTACTTGCCTTTGTATGCCAAGTCACTGGACCGGCGAAACTGATTCTCTCGAGGTGGAGCTTTCAAAGCGGGATCGTTCCAACGCGCCCACGCCTTACTGCTTCTTCAGGGGCGGGCGAAAGTGCCTATGGGACCATTCAACATTCATAGCCTTTCAATCCTATTCGGATCTTGCAAAACTGGAATATGAAATGAAAGTCATCCTGAAATATGCTAAGAGCTTCTTCCCCACATATCCTAACCGGACATTTGATTATCTGGTTTATAGTCAAATTTAGACATTTGAAAGTTTCCCACGGTGATCTAATATCTTTTCAAGAAAATGATGCGAGAATCCACGGTGAAGAAATAAGGAGATCTTTCTATAAAGAAATTTCAGTTGAAAAAGTCATAGGAAAATTCTTGAATCACCAGGTAAGAATGTGGAGAAGAACCAAAACAGAATGCTTCCACCTACTCAAAACTAAGAGGGGATGCCGCCTACTACTAAAATCTCAGTTTTTGCAACAGTTGCGTTCTTCTATGCAAGAAGAAGACTTAGAAAGAACAAAGAAGTTTGGATCCAAAAAAGTATGCTTAGGTAGTTCCTTCACGGAGCACAACAGAATGAAGAGGAATTTGTATCATTTCAAAATCATTCCCACAGGAGGTCCGGACCCATTTTTTTTCTTTCTGATCCTTCGATAAAAAGATTCATTTTCTTCATAAAAAATAGGAGGTAGAACCAATAAATATTTCTTTCTCGATTCATCCCTGGAGTTGAATACCTCATTCAAGAATTGTATTTGATCCAATCTGTAAGAATCAATAGAAAGGGCAAATCCCTTATGGCAATCCATAAAAGAACACCGATATTCAGATCTGCTAAAACAAGGCGAGATCCAAAAGGAACTACTGAATAGCTTAATAAAATGGATATGACTGCTATGGATGGGCCAATACTGAATAAACGAGTATCTCCTCTAGATGGAAATAGATTTTCTTTGAAAAGTAGTTTTGCTCCATCTGCTAAAGCTTGAAGAACCCCCCAAGGTCCGACATATTCAGGTCCAATACGTTGTTGTATCCCTGCCGATATTTCTCTTTCTAACCATACAATTACCAGTACACCTATAGTGATTCCTAATACAAGAGTAAAAGTAGGAATAAGTATCCATATAATTCCAAAGGTCTCTTTCAAAAATTCCAATCTAGAAAAAGAATTGATATCTTGTATTTCTGTTGTATCAATTATCATTTCAACGATCAACCTTTCCCATAATGATATCTATGCTACTTAGTATTGTCATAATATCAGCCAATTTCATTCTTTTAACTAACTGAGGAAGAATTTGCAAATTGATAAAACCAGGCGGGCGAATTTTCCTTGGATGTTAGTAACATAACATTCTTCAAAAAGGTCTAAGGGATAAGCTACATAAGCAATATATTGATTTTCTTCTCCAGCAACGGGCTCGATGTGGTAGCATCGACTTTGTAGTGATCAAGGCTGGTAAGCCCGTTAGTCCATACAGTTGTCCATGTACTAGTAGAAGATTCAGCAGCTACCACAGCCCCAGCTTCTTCAGGGGGAACTCCAGGTTGAGGAGTTACTCACACTTAAATGCCGCTAGCTTTGTCTTCCTACTTAAGGCATCCGCGACCTGGCTGGTCCGTCCAAGCTTATAATCTAGCACCATATCAATCAAACTTGCCATCGTCCCTATTTTGGCATGAGTTTCCTTTGGGTCACTCGTCACTCGTCACCACATTATCTGTCTTGACCACAAATTGTGACCCGCCTCCACGTTCTCAAGTAGTGCACTATTGCTGTCATCTCCTTCTCTTGGACCACGCCTTTCGGTCTCATTGAGCTTTCGACTCTCATATGCTACTGGGTTAGCAAAGCCCCCATTCGTTCCCTGGGTGAAGGAGCTGTAGAATTAGTCATTGCTTTCCTAGCTTTGAATCGAACGTACGCTCGTAGCTTCCACTGAATCGGATGGGGGTTCTAGACCCATGCTTTCGACTCCTTATTGCCCCTCTCGGGATGGTGAATCAATGAGATGCCCAGCTGATGGAAATGGAAGAGATTGCCTTGGAGTAGAGGCTCGCCAAGCACTAGAAATGGATTAGTTGATGCGGTCGATGCCTTGAAGCTTCAATATCCAGTGAGGGGTGAGAGGTAGCTTACTGCATTCTTCAGATTCGATACCCGAGTGTGGCATGAAAAGCTTAGTTGGGAGTCCAAGTAGTCCTACTAAATGGTGATTCAACATAGATTCTACATCTTGGAACCAAGCAAATTTTGGAGCAGCTTTGTGATAATGGAACCAACCGGCAAAAAGCATTAAGGCTGCAAAAACCAATGCACCAATTTCAGTACAATAGAGTTGTAATTCACTAGTTATTCCAGATCCGTAAAGGGGTAAATATCTGGATTCATTGCCCATTGAATACCCAGTTCCCCCAGCAGAAAGGGTATAAGCACTGGATCTAGTTGTTTTTTCTATTGATTTAGTCCCGCAATAGCAGGGATGGCAGCAGAGTTATAGTAAAAGAAGTCGCGGGAAGCAAAGGCACCAATAAATAACTACATGGGTCGCATAGGAGCTTTAAGAGATAGGGGGCCATCCATCGAAGATGGCAGTGGGAAAGACGGGAGAATGATCGAGGTAGCTTGTAATGCCCTACTTCCTCAGAGTCGTTACTAAGTGAGTTTAAAATGTGCAATTAACCTGCTAATCGAGGTTTTAAGACAAAAGTGTAATTAAACTATAAATAGAGTATTATACTTTGAAAATAATTCCATTCATTGAAAGTCATAAAGCATTTAATATTTGGGATCCCAAAATACTGTTTAGAAATATTTCCAACTCAAAATATAACTAAAGTCGGCTAAATGACAAAATCTAGGTTTAGTACACCATCTCCCAAAAATACCTCTGGCTGTGGCAGCTAGGTTGGCCAAACATGTACGCGCCGCTTCACGCTCTCCGTACTCATGGTTGGTCGACTTTCCCCTTGCCCTTACCTGCACCATAGAGCACCCGTGAGCCGAAGCCCAGCAAGAAAACTCACACAAGCAGATAACATATGCATATTTAACATTCAACATGTAATCAAGCCGCCAATAGGCTAAACATGTACGGTCATGCCGTCCCAGGCGCTTTACCAGACCCTGGGTCCGCGGTCTGCACCGTGAGGATATCCCAAGTATCCTTTAGGGTCTCGCCCTGGAAACTCGCACTCCGCGTGCTAAACACTACTCCCGACCCCTTGTCGTACTCGGCCTTCACCGTTCCCGGCCCTCACCGTTCTCGGCCTTCGCCTTTCCCGGCTCTTGCCGTTCACTCACGTATATGCACACATAGCATAATTAAACAAATACTTCAACATGCATAAGCACAATCAATGGGGCTATGCCCTGCAACACAATCATATAGGGACGTGCCCTGCAACACAAACTAATGGGCCTCACCCTGCTCTACGGGTACAATAGTTTTCTTACCTGTGTCCCGAGCTTTCCAAGCACCGATGTCCTGAGCACAGTACCATAGTCCGAGCCTTGCTGAAACCCTAGCCACAACGCATCAACAATATCCATCCATCAAGTTATAATCCACTAAATAGCTTTGGATCATAATTCTAGTCTCCGGGACCTTGAATTCTATTAATTCGGGTGATAAAATCCATCCCGAGCCTTAACTTTTGGTTTCCCGAGCCTTCAACCTCTTTAAAGCCCAAAAATGCACTAAGTGCCGCGGCCCCATGAGCCTATGCCATGGCCCGCCCCTCTTCTTGGCCTCCAACCTGTTCTAGAGGGCCGCGACTCAGCAAGAACAATGTCGCGACCTGACCCTTCGAACCTAGAAATTTTTTCCATTTTTACTTCCAAAACCAAACCAATTTACCCAAAAATTAATCCAACCATTCATACTATTCATCACAGTAGTTCTACCACCATCTTAGCAACAAAACCTAACAAGAGTTAATCCCAAATCCCATCTAAAACTCTAGAATGATCTTTCACCTATCCCACATGCAAACTTCTGAAATACCAACAGGAAACCAATATAATTCACTAAGTTAAGAGCTTACCATGAGCTGAGTTGAATCCCTGGATTAGTTCCCTAAGCTCCAAGCTTCTAGTTCCCAAAATCTCAGCTTTAAATCCTTAATCTTTGGCTAGATTTCACCAAAATGCACCAAACTTCCAAGAGAGAACACTCCAAGAGAGAGAGAGAGAGAGAGAGAGAGGAAATAGAGCCGGTTTCCTTAAGTTCTGAACACTTCTTTACTTTGTTTTATTTAACTTAAGTTTCTAAGGTTATCTCAAAGGCTCAAGGTGCCAAAAACGTCCCCGAGGGCAAAGTGGTAAATTTCCCCAATATTCCCTCCTAAACATTCTAACTTCAAATATATCTCCAAATATTTAATTCCATAACCCGATAACCCCATAAAATGTCCAATACCCGAAATACCCCTTGACTCGCCCCGAGTCAAGTTTTCGACCCCGTTGTGACTTTCTAGCTAACCACTCCCTAGGACTGTCTCAGATCGTGCAACATAGATATATCACAAATATATCACATTTATGCCCTCAATGGGCTAAAATTACAAACATGCCCCTAATAACCAAACGGGGCCCACATGCATATTTAATTCACCTAAACATGCATCTCTAATCACATACTCATAAAAATTCACATATTATAATAATAAATCACTTATTGCCCTCCAAGCACGCTAATCAAGACCATAAGCCTTATTAATAAATTTGGGACGCTACATAGCTTATGCTTTTTTTTTTCATCCTCACTATCTAATTTATAGTCGAATCTGGAGAATATGAACTCATCACATTCTTCAAGAAAATTCCTACCTCTCTATCTATCTCTGAGATGTTTGAAGATTGAATCAGTGGTCAGCCTGTGCTTGAACGATGACATTCCAAGAAGCAACTTCTGTTAAAAAATTAAGAACAGGAGCTCGTTACTTTTTGTGTCCCTATAATTGGAACCTCTAGTAAGGCTCTATCCATTTATTTACTCGACTCCATTTTCACTTTTTTTTTTCATTTCTTTTTTTTATTTGTTCTCATTCAAACAATTTAAAGAAAGTTTGGGGCCATATGAGAATTTAGAAATCCGAGACGGTGATAGAGAAAGGAATCCAGAATGGAATGATTTTGACTATCGATTCATTACTAAAAAACCTTCTCCTACATTTGAATTGCCAAAACAAGAACTTTATGTGAGAGTTGAAGCCCCAAAGGGAGAATTGGGAATTTTTCTGATAGGGGATCAGAGTGGTTTTCCTTGGAGATTAAAAATTTGCCCGCCGGGTTTTATCAATTTGCAAATTCTTCCTCGTGAAAAAATACCAATTGAAGCCAAGGGTTTCTTCAAACAACAAGGAGCTGGGTCAACTATTCAATCAAATGATATTGAGCATGTTTCCCATCTATTCTCGAGAAACAAGTGGGCTATTTCTTTGCAAAATTGTGTTCAATTTCATATGTGGCAATTCCGCCAAGATCTCTTCTTTAGTTGGGGGAAGAAACTCCAGATATTTGATATCTTTATCTTTGAATGAGATCTCAATTCCAGCGATGATTTCATTAGATATCTTACAACTAGAATCCCTCTTTTATAGCGAAAAATTGGCACTGGTAAGATTTATATCAAATAAATGGGAAAAATGAAAAAGAAATAGGGGTATGTGGTAGATAATGATCTATCTTGAGTCTATATATCCTAAAATAATGAATTCAGTTCGTATAGGCCTTTTAAGGCATGGATTCCTAAAGGCTCTAAGGTCTATTACTTGATTGAAAGAGTACTCATATTATGGGGGCCTCCCCCAGACCCCATATCTCGCTTTTTCATTTCCGTTGTACCTCAACAAATAACATAAGTGCAATGAAGTAGCACTTCATCCCAGGTGACACCTCCGCCCGCCTATGACAGAGAGGCCCTTCTCCCCTTTGAAATGCGGAAGCTCGCTTATTCAGACAACTACTTTAGAAAAGGATGAACAGGTCATTCGTCGTGGGCCTTTCCTGTTGACAGTTGTAGTTACACCAAATAAAGATAAAAAGGGGGGTTTTTCACTTTCAAATTCTATAAAACCCTCAATCTACTCCTTACTCAAGTTCCTAAAGAAGATGAAAGCAAAAGGCCTTGTACACGTAATGGATCTTGAAGTACTATTTCCGCATCCCCTTGACCAAATCCACCCAAATTAGGATTACTCGTTAATGGTTGATCCTTGAATGTGGGTGCTGTTCTTATTTTACCCGAGGGATTTGAATTAGCCCCTCCCGACCGTATTTCGCCCGAGATTAAAGAGAAGATGGGCAATCTGTCTTTTCAGAGCTATCGCCCCACTAAAAAAAATATTCTAGTAATATTTATAATATGAATACCTATATGCTTTGCAGATATATAAGGTGCCATTCCAGGATTCCATTTCTTAGTACCATGAACAAAATGTACTCCAGCTTCCATCATCTTTTCCAAATTGATGTTCCAATATCTTCTTGTCATTTCTCCCCACACTTCTTCTCTTTTTTTTTTTTTGATGACAGGATGTCCGACGATAGGTAGGAGATTGAGACAAAGTGAAGAAAATACCCTCCTCCTCCATATTGTCAAATCCATGTGAACCACTTTTGGGAAAGGAGAGAGTTTCCAAAGTCGAGATGTTGGCGCATCCAGCCTACGCAGAAAGAAATTTTTTGGCAATGAACGAAAACTCCAGTTTGTATTAAAAAGTATTTTAAAAAACTTTTTTGAAAAATATTTTCTATTTCTAGTCTTAATTGGTATCAAAATAAAAATAGAAAAAAGTAGGGTATGCGGTATAAAATACAAATAGAGAATCTATTCTCTTTTTTCCTAAAAAAAGAATCTTGGAGATTGTTTAATGCTTACTCTAAAACTATTTGTTTACTCATCACCTCCTTTTCTTCAGCAGTTCCATGACAAAGGCTTCCACGCTGTACTTTCTTTGGGCCAAGGATATGCTTCTTAAAGCCAAGCGTGGTTTAAATGAAAGTCAAGAAAATCCGCTTTCGCTCCATATCCCATGACACACCTTTGTCTTGAACCTGTTGTCTTTTACCAACTCCCCTTATAAAATCACTAGTGGGTCAGCGGGTCTCTCGTCTATGGAATGGCCAGCACCTACACCCGATTCCTAAACTCTAGCTCCTGCTCATGAAAGTGAAGATTTGGATGTCCACCCAGCTGAAGGATCCAATAGTGAATTATTCTTTTCTTTACTCAATGCTGAAGCTGGTTCTTAAGGATCAAATAGGTCATGGCTTGGGGAGTCATTGAAACCAAGACTTTTGGTTTAGTGTATATTAAAAAGAACAAAGGAAGGAGCCTAGCCTATATAGTAGAGTGTTCGACCTAACTCACAGGCAGAGATAAAGGCTATTAAATAGTCGCCTAAGCAGACGATGGATGAGACTCTGGAAGAATTGCTTTTTGCTGAGGTTGCTTCTGACGGGTTTGTGACTAACTCGGTAAAAACCCCTAGTGAAAACGATGTCTGTATGTATAACTACCGCTTCAAATAAATTGAATCAATGCAAGCAATGCTGTTCCCACATGCCTATTCATTCCTCTTTGGTTGGATTCCTCGGTTCATGTTATGCCTTAGATGGAATAGCCTGTTTTTCTAGCTATTAGTTTCCTTCATTCATGTATGGTGGTAGGGAATACGAAGTTAGAGTAGGCTTCGTCAGTTTAAGAAAGTGAACGACAAATCCTTTCCTTCTTCTTGCACCAAAGATCTTACCATTTTTGAAGGAACTGGAGTTACATCTCTTTTTCATTTCCATTCAAGAATTCTTATGTGTTTCCACGAGAATTCTTTGCAGATGAAGAGATGTCGAAGGGGCTTCTTACTTCCCAAAAAGATCTTCCTACATCTTTATATAAACGCTGGATTCTCAAGAATACGCAAGAAAAGTACTTCCAATTGTTGATTTATCGCCAGAGATGGCTTAGAACCAATAGTTCATTATCTAATGGATTTTTCCGTTCTAATACTCCATCTGAGAGTTACACCTACTTGTTCAACACTATATTTTGATTCTGCCCATTGAAAAGGAACATTGGCTCTAATAATTCTGTCTCCATCTACCAAAACAATCAGAAATGTAGGCATAAAACGATTCGATAAATGGGTCATTGGGATAGATGTAGATGAAAAATACCCCCACAGAAACGTATACGAAGTTTTCTCCTCGTACGGCTCAAGAAAATTCAAGAAAACTGAAGAGTAATGACAACAAGTGATTGAGTTCAGTAGTTCCTCATAATTCACATTTACAGGGTTCAACAAGTAATCGATATTTCACGATCAAGGGTGTAGTACTATTTGTAGTAGCGGTCCTTATATATCGTATTAACAATCGAAAGATGGTCGAAAGAAAAAATCTCTATTTGATAGGGTTTCTTCCTATACCTATGAATTTCATTGGACCCAGAAATGATACATTGGAAGAATCTTTTTGGTCTTCTAATATCAATAGGTTGATTATTTCGCTCCTGTATCTTCCTAAAGGAAAAAAAATCTCTAAAACCGGCGATGATAGGTGGATTTGGTAATTGGTTTGTTTCGATTCTGATAGGTGCACCTGACATGGCATTTCCATGATTAAATAATATTTCATTCTGGTTGTTGCCACCAAGTCTCTTGCTCCTATTAAACTTAGCCTTAGTAGAAGAGGGTAGCGGCACTGGGTGGACGGTCTATCCGCCCTTAAGTGGTATTACCAGCCATTCTGGAGGAGCAATTGATTTAACAATTTTTAGTCTTCATCTATCTGGTGTTTCATCCATTTTAGGTTCTATCAATTTTATAACAACTATCTTCAACATTCGTGGACCTGGAATGACTATGCATAGAAAGGAGATGGAATCCAGAGGATAGGGTGGAATTGACCCCAGTATGCCAATCCAAGTAAGAAGACTGAGTCTCAGAGTCAGTCAAGAGTCCTTCCATACTGAGTAGGAAGGTCAGATCGATGAGATTGCTCAGTCCTAGTGGAGTTGTTTGGAGTTTCCTTGGTGGACAATATAGAGCCAAATCAGACTCGTGAGGTCGGTGAACTAGGTGGAAAGTGCAGGTAAGCGCTGTGGAGATAGAAAGGCTGATGGATGGATCCTTCCACTGTCTTTGAACTGAGACTATGCAATTGAGATTGGATCTGACCTAAATCGCCCCATCTATCCTCCTGAGGAGAAGTTTGGGTGAAAATGATTTTCTTTCTTTACTCTCTTGAGGGTCTTTTTCTCTATTTACTTTTTTGGTTTCAGAGCCAACAAGAGAATTAGGGTGCTAAAACAATAATCCAAAACCTGCTTGCTTAGAGAATCAAACTATTTCTGTCTGCTTTTTCCTTTTTTGATTTTATGACCAATAGAAATGGAAACTCTTTTGTTATATGCCTTATACCTAAAAAATAATTTTATATTATATTAGCATTTTCTATTATATTAGTATTAGTTAGTGATCTCGGCTTAGTGAGTCCTTTCTTCCGTGATGAACTGTTGGCACCAGTCCTACATTAGGACATGTATTTCTATTACTATGAAATTCATAAATGAAGTAGTTAATGGTGGGGTTACCATTACCCTGTTTGTAGCGACGAATCTTGTAAGCCCAACAAGTAGAAAGCACTAATGGGTGACTGAAAGCGCTTAGGAAGGACAGATTCACTCTTTTCTTGCTAATCCAATCTTAATTCAAGTACAAGAAATGATATGAATCACCTGTGCGACTAATTCTTGTTTTCACTTTCATTTTGAATTCAAGAATGAATTAAAAAAACCCTAAGTAGGAATTGAACCTACGACCAGTCAGTTAAGTACTGACAGCTCTACCGCTGAGCTAATTGGGTGGCTTAAGGCATTGAGTTGCTAAAATTGACATACAATCTTCTTCTATCATGGGTTAACCTCCATAGAAGCTACATAACCATCGAGGTTATGGTATCGAATGAACTAAACAAAGAAAAAATAAGTCTAAAACTCCCTTCCGGAAAAGGTTCAATAGATCTACCAGGTTACCGAAAATGACCAAAAAGTCTTTAACTGCTAACTCCAAAAAAAATTAGGCAGCATTTTTCCCTATTTCTATCACATTTTCCAAATTTAAAACGTGCATGTATACAACACATGATATACACAAACATATTCAACAAATCAATCAAACATGCATAATTCTCATATTACTAAATCTTAAAAAAAAGTAGGCAGCATTTCCCCTATTTCTATCATATTTCCCAAAATTTAAACAAACCTATATTCATCACATAAACACAACAAATCAATTAATCAATCAAACATGCATAATTACAGCCTTATATCACCGTAGCACACAGTCCCAGAACCTATCTACACTATTTTATAATTCATACATTCCACTAGGTTCAATATCTTAATTATACATTAAGGTTTAAAATATTACCTCCAATATAAAATCCTCCAAAGCTTGATCTCACCAACAAAGTTTTCAACAAAATACCTACTAAAATATAACAATAATAATAAAAAAAAAACGTTGACAAAATATAAAGAAAAATATATTAAAGCTATATTGTAATTAAATAAACAATAAAGTGCTTAAATAAAAAAAATAATTTGTTATATGTACTCATTTAAATAAACCTGAAATAAAATATATATTTTAAAAAAGTTAACAAATCACATAAAAAAATGGACTATAAATATCCTAACTAAATCAATAATAAAATATAATTTAAAGAAAACAAACAATTTAATATATACATATTTAAACAATTAAACCCAAAATTTAAAAAAGTTAACAAAATATAAACAAAAATTTACTCAAAATATTCAGACCTAAAATTTAAGGTGTTATCTACAATAATGGTGCCCTTAGGGTAGCTGTTGGCATTACGCAACACTAAGTGGTCCACACACTGGAGCAGGGTGACATTACAGTCTGGATTGTTAGGGTGATGGTGGACAAGATGATTGGGGTTAAATCTAACTAACCTAAAATCGACAACAACCCTATCTAATGCCCTATAGCAGTATAGGTTACCTTGGCCAGAGGGGCCGGCTGCTGCCCCCGACGTAGCTTGTTCTAAATTGGGTTCTAGATCAGCCTGGGGAACCTGCTTCTTCCGTACAAGAGGCACCTCGTCCTCTTCCTACTCCTCGCCTTTGGTGGCCGGTGAGTCCATTTCTTGAGAGGGCGGGAGCTCGTGGATTACCGGGAGAGTAGCCCGGGTCCTCCTGAAGGCCAATGTCTGGCCTAGGCTAATCAAATTACACGCCAGCATTGTGACATCATTCAAGAACTGACGGTGATCCTTTTGCTGGGTGGGAGCTGAGACAATGTTTCATATTGACCCCCAAGGGTCACTGACTTCCCCGTCATCGCAAATATGGATGCACAAAAAAATAAACTCAATTAGCACATGCACAGGGAAAATGTCATGAAAAGAAAAAAAACTTTAAGAGCTGAGATTAGAGTTTCGGTTGAAGTAATGGTGCTCACAGTTTCGGAACCCGTTCAACATAAAGAACTGATCTTTGTAGTTGTTGGGATGGCATGGGAGCTCGATGACCGAGGCCGAGTTTGGGAATCTGGTGAGGTAGTAGAATCCGTCACCTCGCCCCTTTTGTTCCGGGTTGGCGTTGAGGTAGAAAAAATATAGTATATGTGCCAGAGTGGGGATCTCCCACTCATGCTTCAAAAATAAGTATTTCAACCCCGCGAAAAGCGTGTAAGAATTTGGGGGGACCTGAAAAGGTTCCAACTTCACATAATTTAGGAAGTCGGCAAAATACTGGTCTAGGGGAAGGAAGGCCACTGCGTTCAAATGTTCATCACTCCAGGCCACGAAGTCATCCTGGAGAGGGGAACAGCTCCGTTCCCCTTTAATTGGAGGTCGGGCAATAAGGACTCCGGTCCCGACCTCGATGTTATGGCTTAGCATACTTTTGTTGACCCTTCCTTGGGTCATAATCTTCGAAGCGATTATCTCTGCCTCAAAGAAAGCATTGGGGTTAACCACAACTTCCTTCTCCACCACTGGGTTGAAGTGAGGAAGGGCTGATTTTGAGGTGATCTCTTTCCCTTTGTTCGTTTGTTGAGCAGACGAGCTGGTTGTATTCTTCTTTTGTGCATTCTTCTTGGGAGCCATCAGATCGCCTAGCGAACGAGAATGACGAGTTACTTAGTAGGCGACCTAAGAGTTTGTAAATGTTATGGCACGGAAGTATGAAGGGGAATGTTGTCTCTGATATACTAGCTGAGTTAGTCTCAGCCCGTTGCATGATGCCACGCGCTACCCCACGCTACGCGCCTTGGTTTCCTAACAAACCCCTGGTGTTTAGGGATCTGTGTGTCAGAAAATTAGGCCACTACTCTCCTTGGGGGGTGATTTAGAGCAAAACCACCCAAGAAGCGTGTCCCCTAAGCAACCTGGTTTCGAACCCTAAAATTTTTTCATCTTCTATATCCCGAATGGGTATTTCTTAAAATTCGCCATAAATTACCCAGATTTACCCAGAAATTACCCAGTTTTATGAATATCATAGTTCTAGAGATATTTTAAGACCTACTCAGTAAACCTAAGTCGAAGCCTATGTGCCAAAAACATTTAGAGAACAACCTAATATCGACTACGGTGAAGGGAAGATGAGCATGATATAAAAAACACAGAAATCAGTAAAAGAAAAGTTTCTTCAAAACCAAAAGACTTACAGTGTGTTCTTTGATGAAAGAAGTAGACTTTGCAAGGGAGAGTTCTTGGAAGACTCCTGAGTAACTGGGTTTCTGAGGGTTTTTGCAATAGATGGTTTTTGGGTTTTTTTGAGAAAGAAGAAGGGTTTGAGAATGCAGAAGAGAGAAGATGTAGAAGGATTTCAAATAAAAGATGGTGAACCGTAGAAATTGCCTACCCTACTTATACGTAAACGACATAAATTAATTTGATCAATCCGATTTGGTCAGTACAAAATCCAAGGGCTATGTTTCAAAAGAAAAAACGACGGCAAAAAGGTGATAAGAAAATTATTGTAAGCCTCGAAACCTGAACAGATGCCAATTGTGTTGTACCACGTGTCCAGTACTTGAGTAGTGGACAGGCATGGTTTAATGTAGCAGAAGTCTAAAAGTCCTTACTCTGTAGGTCAGAAGGTGAGGTCATGAACCACGAGTAGGGACTTGGGGGGCAAATGTGTACCATAATTTCAACACGAATCCTTCACTCAGCTCGGGTACAGCTGGAAAATAAATATGTGGGGGAAATAACCAAGGAATCCATTTATTATCCACGTGGATAGCTCAGTTTTCACGATGATTATGCGAGCTAGTGATGCATAGGTTGCGAAGCACGAGCTCATGATATTCATACGACCTCCATAATACGAGCTAAGAGATATATCCATTTCGTGGTAACTCAAATATATTGCGTACCAACGAATCCCCAAAGACTCGGATATTTTTATACGATCATTTATGGCCAGCCTGTAATATTTAATGTCCCAGATATTAGGAGACCATTTATTTTGTGATCAGATCATATCCTAGTATAAATGAGAATATTTTATATTAAATGTAATAAATATGTAAATCTGTGATTGACTCACACGGTTACCCAAACCTGTCCAATGAATTTCTCTATAAATACTGAGAATATTAGACAGGGAAGGGGACGATTATTCTGTAATACCGAAACTCTCCAAAAATAGAGAGAGAAAAATAGTAATAATATACACTCGTGGACTAGGTGGATTTTAACCATTGAACCACGTAAAAAGATCTATGTCTTTGAGAGTTAATTTCTTATTTCGGTTTATTATCAAGCACTAATCAACCTTGTTGTTTTTTTAGTTCACTGTTGGCGAAAAACCGCGTCAACACTTATAATGCTACAAAATAATTAGTAGCAAATTTTTCTTCAAAATTTGATATAAATAAATTTATTTTTTTCTACCAAAATTTAGTAGCTAAAACTTTCATTTTTGCTATCATAACAAAATGATAGCAAATAATATATAAAGTTGGCAATTTTATCTTTTGGCTCTAATAATGATTTAGCTACCTAAAAAAAATTGGTAGCTAAAGTGTTAATTAACTACTAATAATATTAGCTACTAATAATTTTGGTAGTAGGAATATTTGGTATTCTATTATTAGATTTTGCAACTAAATTATTCTGCAAAAAATATTGGTAGCTAAAAATATAAATATTCTACCAAATATTTTGGTAGCAGACATATTTGGTATCATTTAAATTACAATTTGCCACTAAATCATTTTGCTATCCAAACTTAGTAGCAAACTTATTCCTTAGCGCCAAGCTACCAAAGAACATTGGTAGTTGAAAATATAAATATCCTACTAAAATATTTAGTAGCAGTCATATTTGGTATTCTATGATTAGAATTTTCTATTAAATCATTTTGCTACCAAAATTTAGTAGCAAATGATAATTAACTGCTTCAATAAATATTTAATAGCTAAAATTTTTGTAGCTAAAAATCTCATTTCTTGTGATGAGTTTTTGACACCATTGACGGGGTTTGAAATTAGAATTTTGTGTATTGTTAATTACTTTGCAATTTATTTTTCTTATTTTGTACTAATCTTGTTTGCTTGAACTTTGTCTTTGCTAGATTGATCCCTTTGCATGAAAAAGCATCAAGACTTTGAGCTAGCCCCTATTGACCCAGAGATTGAACACATGTTTAGAAGAATATTAAGGGAACAACGGGCTCAACTTTTCCCTAATATGGCTAAAGAGGGTGAAGGGGTTAAGGAGATACGAACTCAAACCATTCTTAATGCAGTTGTAGAAGGTGCTAATAATGTTGTCAATGCTATTGTGATAGCTGATGAGAAAAAGAGGGAAATAAGGGAGTATGATGCCCCCATGTTTAATGAGTAGAATCACGACATTGTTAGGCCCAAATTTCAAGCTGATGAATTTAAGTTGAAGCCTGTGATGTCCCAAATGTTGCAGACAGTGGGTCAATTGAGTGGGGCAGCCTACAGAGGATTCTCATCTCCATCTCCGTTCATTTTTGAAGGTGAGTGATTCCTTCATGTTGCAAGGCATTATTGAGGAGGCCTTGAGGTTGAAGTTGTTCCATTTTTCTTTGAGGGATAGAGCTAGAGCTTGGCTTAAGAAACTTCCTTCAGACTCGGTTTCTACATGGAATGAGCTAGCTGAGAAATTCTTCATGAAGTATTTCCCTCCAGCGAAAAATGCCAAGTTTCAGAATGAGATTATTTCTTTTTAGCAATTGGAGAATGAATCGGTGCGTGATGCTTCAGAGAGATTGGAGGAGTTATTGAGAAAGTGCCCACACCATAGTATTCTACGTTGTATTCAAATGGAGACTTTTATAATGGTCGCAAGCTTTTACTCGCATTTTTTTGAATGTTTCAATAAATGGGGTTATTCTCTACAAGTCCTACAATGAAGCATATGAGATTTTGGAGCGGATTGCCAATAATAATTACCAATGGTCTAATGCTAGAGCGCTTCCATGGGAAGAAAGGTAGCGAGAATTAAGGAGGTAGATGATCTGTCCACTCAAGATTCTTCTATGACCAACCTCCTAAAGACCATGAGTATGTGTGGTAATGTACAACCAGTACCTATGGGGAAAGTAGGGGATGTTTCTTGTGTTTATTATGGAGATGGACACACATTTCATGGTTGTCTTTCTAATCTCGTTACGGTATGTTACTTGGGGAATCGAAATTCTAACCGCAATAATCTATATTCCAATTCTTACAATTTGGGTTGGAGGCAACACCCAAATTTTTCTTGGGGACGTCAATGGGCTAGTTCAAGTAGTGCACCTCTGCCCAACAAGCCCACTTATTCGCCAGGGTTTTCTCAACAACAACAAAGAGCTCCTCCTCCACAAGCTTCTCAATCAAGATCTTTGGAGAATTTGATGAAAGAGTATATGGCTAAGAATGGTGCAGTGATTCAAAGCCATGCAAAATCTTGAGATCCAAATGGGGCAGCAAGCTAGTGATTTAGAAATAGAACACAAGGCTCTTTGCCTAGTGATACCAAAAATCTAAGGAAAGATGGCAAAGATCATTGCTAGGCCGTCACTTTGAGGAGTTGTAGAAATATAGAGTTGAATGAGGAAAAATCTAAGCACAAAACTGAGCCCATTTCAATCCAAACTAGTGCAAAAAAAGGGGAGACAGCTGGAACTTCAAATTTGTCAAATTTTGATCTCGACACTAATGCTGCAACATTTTCTCAGCAAAAGCCAGCAGAGAAGCTAAATATCAAGCCACCTCCACCATTTTCACAACATTTTCAAAACCAGTAGCAAGATAGTCAATTCATGAGATTCTTAATTGTTTTGAAGCAACTCCACCTCAACATATCATTGGTAGAAGCTTTGGAACAAATCCCAGCTATGTGCAGTTCTTGAAAGATGTTTTGACAAAGAAGAGGAGGTTTGGGGAATGGGAAATGCTTGCTTTGATAAAAGGTTGTACTGCTATTCTAAAGAATAAAATTCCACTAGAGTTTAAGGATCCAGGAAGCTTCATAATCCTTTGTTCTATTGGTGGTAGAGATGTTGGTAGAGCTCTTTGTGATTTAGGGGCTAGTATTAGCTTGATGCCCATGTCTATTTTCAAGATGGTAATTGGAGAAGCATGGTCAACCACCGTTACTTTGCAGTTAGAAAACTGTTCTATAGCACATCTGGAGGGCAAGATTGAAGATGTTCTAGTGCAAGTTGACAAATTCATTTTTCTAGTAAATTTTATTATTCTTGATTATGTAAAGGGTAGAGAAGTTCCAATTATCTTGGGGAGGCCATCTCTTGTTTCAGGGAGGATTTTGATAGATGTTAAAAAAATGAGAGCTTGCAATAAGGATGAATGACCAACAAGTGACTTTCAATGTGTTCAATGCTATGAGGTTTCCGGATGAGATTGAGCAGTGTTCCCCTTTGAGTGTGATTTATGCTATTGTGGCTGAGAAATTGTAAAAAGAAACTTGTAAAGATGGAATGTGGGTGATTTCACTTGAAGAACTTGAAGAAATGAATGAAGAGGAAGAAACCCAAGTCACATGGGTGGAATCTCGGCAACTTTTTACTAAATATGGAAGGCATTTTGATTCTTTGGAGCATTCGGAGAGGAATTTCTAGCCTTCCAAGCCATATATTCAAGAGCCACCAAGGTTAGAATTGAAACATTTGTCAAGCCATTTGAAGTGTTAGGAGATGAAGATACCTTCCACGTGATTGTTTCTGCAATATTGGGTCTTGAAAAAGAGAGTATGTTTGTTGATGTCTTGAAGAAATGAAAGAAAGCCATTGGTTGGTCCATGGCAGATCTCAAAGGTATAAGCCCCTCACTTTGTATGCATAAAGTTTACTGGAAGACTGTTGTAGCAATTCTATAGACAACAACGAAGACTCAATTCGATTATGAAAGAAGTAGTTACAAAAGAGGTTATCAAGTGGCTAGATGTTGGTACTATTTACCCAATCTCAGATAGTTCTTCGGTCATCCTGCGACAATGTGTTCCTAAGAAAGGAGGAGTCACGGTGGTAGCTAATGAGAATAATGAGTTGATTCCCACAAGAACAGTAACTGGTTGGCATGTTTGCATGGACTATTGAAAGCTAAACAAGGCTACAAGAAAGTATTATTGCTTTCTTGATGGGTATTCTGGTTATAACCAGATTTCTATTGCTGTTGAAGATAAATAAAATACCACTTTTACTTGCCCATATGGGATATTTTCTTTCCTGAGAATGCCATTTGAGTTATGTAATGCCCCCACAAATTTTCAACGTTGTATGATGGATATTTTTTCAGATTTGGTGGAGCAATCCCTTGAGGCGTTTATGGATGATTTATCGATTTTTGGTGAGTCTTATTAAACTTGCTTGGCCAATCTAGATTTTTTTTTGGAGAGGTGTGAAGAAAAAAACTTGGTGCTTAATTGGGAGAAATCTCATTTTATGTTACAAGAAGGCATTGTGTTGGGCCATCAAATTTCTAACAAAGGCATTGAGGTAGATAGAGCAAAGATTGAAGTCATTGAGAAGTTTCCACCACCTACCATAGTCAAGGGAATTTAAAGCTTCTTGGGGCATAAATGTCTCTATAGGAGGTTTATTAATGACTTTTCAAAAGTATTGAGGCCTCTTTGTTCCATGCTTGAGCGAAACTGAGCCTTTGAGTTCACCAAAGAGTGTCAAGAAGCATTTGTGACTTTGAAGAAATCTCTTGTGTCTACCCCCATCATTGAGCTTCCGATGGGTCCCTACCTTTTGAACTAATGTGTGATGCTAGTGACTTTTCTGTAGGTGTTGTACATGGCCAAAGAAAAGAGAATGTGTTTCATTCCATCTATTATGCAAGCAAGACACTACCCGATGCTCAATTGAACTACACTACCACGAAGAAAGAACTTTTGGTTGTGGTATTTTCTTTTGATAAGTATAGAACTTACCTTCTGGGGACAAAAGTTGTGGTATACATGGATCATTCAGCCATCAAGTATCTTATTGCATAAAAGGATGCCGAAGCAGGAGTCATTCATTGAGTGTTGCTTCTTCAAGAATTTGATTTGGAAATCTGAGATAGAAAAGGGACAAAGAATCAAGTTGTTGACCATCTCTCTAGACATGAGGATGGTAATGGAGAGTCCTTTGAGCAGCCTATTAGAGAGACATTTCCCGATGACCAACTCTTGGTGGTGAGTCAAGTTTCAATGCCATGGTATGTTGATTTTGTGAATTACTTGGAGAATGACATGACTCCACCTGATTTGAAGGGACAACAACTCAAGAGATTCTTCCATGATGTGAAATTTTACTATTGGGATGACCCATTTCTTTATAAGCAATGTTCAGATCAGGTGCTGAGAAGTTGTGTACCGGAGAGGATGTTCAAAGCATTCTAGAGCATTGTCATTCAACTCTATATGGAGAGCATTTTGCAGGTCTAAAGACAGCAACTAAAGTATTTCAATTGAAGTATTATTGGACTTCTATTTTCAAGGATGCTTGTAACACCCTACTAATCTAGGACAGTTACTCTGTGTGTTTAAAATAGTGCTCAACTCGCTAAACAAGTCATTTGGACTTAAACGTGTAATTAAACTAATTAAAGGTTAGGTATTAAAATCTTTGGCCAAAAGTGTAATACTTTTCATTCAAAGTGTTTAATATCTACAAGGGATCCAAAAAAAAAAGAGTTTATAAACTGATTCAAGACAAATAGTATACAAAATAGTCATCCTAAGCGACAAAATGATCAGTAGTCCTAGATCCTCAAAAGTAATCCCGATCGTGGTGATCGAGTAGGCCGGATATGTACACAACGCCCCTGACGTTCTCCAACTCATGGTTGGTCCAGTTTCTCTTTGCCCTTACCAACACCATAGAGTACACGTGAGTCGAGGCCCAGCAAGAAAACCTTGCACAACATAATAATCATCCCAAATATTCAAAAGTAATAAACACATGCTTCATAGATATGAAATACATTTATTCCAATCATATAACTTGTAAACACTTTCCACAGTGTAAAAGGAAATTCATTTCAATCATATAATTAATTACACGGCCCAAGGAAACAGCCTTGCCGAATGACCCAACCGAGCGAGATACGTACACGGGCACTCAGCTCACAGCTCGTGTTGGTCAACTGGAGACTGCACTCTCAAATTGAACTTGCCCTCAATTACACAGCCTAGGAAAACAATCTTGTCGATTGACCCAACTAAGAGAGATTCGTACTCAAGCACTCAGCTCACGGTTCATATCAGGCGAGTAGGGACTGCACCCTCATATTGGACTCCCCTTCACTACCTGCATTCCAGACGCTTTGTCGACCACTCCACGCTCAATTCGATGGCCGTCCGAACCCACGTTCAACATGATGGCTGAATATTAGTTATACCACATATTCGCAAATAATTCAATGCTAATGAGCATACCAACCGATTAGCTCTATGTGCGTGTACCTGTTTTCTTACCTCGAGTCCTGAGCAATGAAGCAAGGCGACCTCGAGCACGATCCTTTTCTCCCGAGCCTTGTGGTAAACCTAGTCACAAACATAAACGGTACTCGTATTGAGAACCAAATCCAAATACTCAGTCTGAGACCAATCTCATTCTCTCACAACTTCCAATTCCACCAAACGGGGTGGTGGAATCGTCCCCCAAGTCCCCAAGCTCTTCCCAAGCCCCAAAAAGACATATCCAAAATTGGCCATAGGCCAGTGGTGCCTAAAACTAGCGCAGGGGCACTCATAAAGGCAAAGGCTCCCCAAAACTTCCCCTGCATAGCGCAGGGGTGCCCAAAACAAGGGTAGTGGCGCTACAACACGAACCCAAAATTTTGGAATCCGTTTTCTACGATTCCTCCAACAGAAATCCAGCGAACTCCGACCCAAGACCCTTAAGAGTCATCAAACAAACTTCCTGACTCAATTCTAACTAAACCTTTCCCCAAATAGGTTACCCCAAGAGCCTAAGAATCCACAATCAGCCTCAAAGCACTCAAAAACCCATAAATGCGAAGATTCACACTTTAAGATCTTGAAACTCAAGCTTTTCTCTAATTCATGAATTCAAAGCCCAAACCCAAATATATAATCCATTCCTAATAAAAGCTTCTAAATCAGTTGTAAACAAGTTTCTTACATTAAAACACCTAAAAAAACCCCTTAGAACTCAAAAAATTCAAAAATTAACCCATAACCCAAAGCCTCCTCAAGAACAATGAAGAACACATAAAAACTCATCTTAGAAATGGAATCCAATTGTCTTGAGGTTGATCGTGACCCTAGTTGCTGCTAACACTTCCCTAGAGCTTAAATTCCCTTCCAAAATTCTCATGAACAAAGCTTAGATCAAGAAGAAGCTTAGTGTGTCCTTAGTACTTCAAGAGCATTCCCAACGGAGAGAGAAGAGAGAGTAACGTGTACAACCAAAACCATCAGCTAATGGTTGCCTTTTCTCTAATCATGTGGTCAAAAGGCCATTTTACCCTCACCTCCCTAACATCCTCAAGGTTAAGCCCAAGGGCATTTTGGTCTTTTTCCTGAAATTCCCTCTAATCCTCAAATTATACCATAAATTCCCAGTTATTTCCACCAATCCCGAAATACGACCATTTTACCCAAATATAACTCATACTCCAATGAGTAGTGGTAATTCACCAAATTACCAAAAGTACCCCTAGGCTTACCCCAAGCTGGGTATTTATCCCTGTTGTGACTTTAACGTTACTTTGTTCAAAAGGACCGACTCATGTCGAACATCACAAATATACCCACATAACAATGTGGGCTCAAGCATATAGTACATTTAATTATAGATGTACCCTTAGTGTGTTAAAATTAAGAAAAATGCCTTTTTTTTTTAATAGGAAACGAGCATATAAGCACATTTAATTCACTTAAACATGCATAATCAGTCATATTATAATATAACTCATGAAATTCATATAAAAACATAAATATTCAATAAAATTATGTATAATTCCCATTGTGCCTTCCCAGCACCCTAATCAAGGCACTAAGCCTTATTAGGAACTTTGGGAGGTTACAACTACCCCCTCCTTAGAGAAATTTCATCCTCAAAATTTATCTAGACAGTTCAGGATAGTGATCTGGCATATCTTTCTCTAATTCCCAGGTCACTTCCTTGACGTTACAGTTCCTCCATAATATCTTAATCAGAGGAGTAGTCTTGTTCCTCAAGACTGTATCTTTTTCCTCATAGGATAAATCTGCATGTAGTTCCAGATCCTCTCTAGGATCTTAGAAGGTCTCACAACCCTAGGGCTCAACTTTCCCTTCCTCCTAAACCTCTTCACTCCTCTCAAATATGAAACTCAAAGGAAGACATAGTCCCCAACTTGGAACTATATATCTCTACGATTAGGATCAGTGTAGCTTTTCTGTCTATTCTGCGAAGCGAGCATCCGAGCTTCCGAGCTTTCATCTTCTCAATAGCCTTATTTGTCCTCTGAACTACTTCGAACTCAGATATTTCCTCTCACCCATTTCATCCCAATGGATGTGTGATCAACATTACCTACCATAAATATCTGATATGAAGCCACTCCAATAGTTGACTAATAGTTGTTGTTGTAGGAAAACTCAATTAAAGGTAAATAGTTACTCCAGGACCCTTCAAAGTCAAGTACACACGCCTAAAGCATATCTTCCAATATCTGATTCGTCCTCTTAGATTTTCCATCTACTTGAGAATGATAGGCAATACTAAACTTCAATTGAGTACCCATAGCCTTTTGTAGGCTTCCCCAAAACATAGAAGTAAAGGTGGGGTCCCGATCTGACAGAATAGACTTTGGAGCCCCATTAAGACGTACAATCTCCCTGACATACAACTCAGCATACTGATCTATTGTAAAATTTGTCCTCATAGGCAAAAAATGGGTTGACTTGGTACATCTGTCTACAATCACTCATACTGAGTCATGTTGCCCCACCGTTCTGGGCAAGCCCACCACAAAATCCATAGTAATGTCTTCCCAGTTCCACTTAGAAATACCTAAAGGTTGTAACAACCCAGCTGGCGTATGGTGTTTAGCCTTCACCTGCTGATAGGTTAGACACTTAGCCACATATTCAGTCACATCTTTCTTCATCTCAGGCCACCAATATAAAGATTTCAATTCTTGATACATCTTTATGGTGCTTGGATGCAGCAAGTATGGTGTAGTATGAGATTCATCCAAAATCTTTGGTCTGATAGTAGAGTCCATCGGAACACAAATTTGCTCTTTATACCTCAGTAAACCCATCTCTAAAATAGTATAGTCCTTAGCCACTCCAGCTAGGACGTCCCCTCCGTGCCTCAGAAATTGAGGATCATTAAACTAGCCCTTTTTTATCCTCTCCAAAAGAGTAGATTGTAAGTTGATGTTAGCTAGATGGCCCACCACCAACTATATCCCTGCTCTAGTCATATCCTCTACCAACTCCTTTGATATATGCTTCAAACTGAATAACTATCCATGATCTCTTCGAATCAAGGCATCTGGCACCACATTGGCTTTCCTTGGACGATAGAGGATTTCACAGTCATAATCCTTTACCAACTCTAGCCAACATCTCTGTTTCATATTCTGATTCTTCTGAGTGAGGAAGTACTTCAAACTCTTATGGTCGGTGTAGATCTTGCACTTCTCTCCATATAGATAGTGTCTCCACACCTTCGATGAAAATACCACCAATGCTAGTTCCAGATCATGTGCAGGGTATCGCTATTCATATTCTTTCAACTGCCGTGATGCATAAGCAACCACCATCACTGCCTGCATAAGAACACAGCATAACCCCTGCCTAGAAGCATCACTGTAAACCATATTGAGTCTCCTGATCTGATGGGAGACTCAATATTGGAGCAGTGATCAACACCACTTCAACTCCTAGAAGTTGTTCTCACATCTGTCTGACCATACAAACTTAAGATTCTTGCGTGTCAACTCTGTCAGTGTTGTAGAAATCCTTGAGAATCCTTCTAGGAATCGTCGGTAATATCCTGCCAATCCAAGGAAACTTTTGATCTCTGAAGCACTCCTTGTCCTTGGACAATCTCTAACTGCCTCAACCTTTGACAGATCCACCTTGATTCTGTTGGTATTAAAAGTGTAACTCAGAGTTACGCAACAAAATGAGTTTTCTAAAAAAATTATTAATACCAGCCACGATCGTACATGTTAAATCACATACAAATAGATTAGAGATTACCTCCTGTAGCCTATCAAGAATTCACGAATCTTTTTGTATAAATCAACTATCTTCCATTCTAGATTCTGAAAGCTCACACCTTGATCTTCCATACCGATCCTTAAACACACAAGGACATGTGTGGGCATGTAGGAATCAAAAAGTTGATTTTAGAACTCTCTAGATGTACACAACACATGAGATCTAGAGATGTTTGATTGAGAGAAGATGTATTGAATAGTTTTTCAGGTTTAGGAAAAACCATCGCTTTCTTTCTGAGAGAGAGAGTCTGATAGTCTAAACTTTTTAATCGCTTAAAACAACTTATTCCTGAAAGTATCGCTCTTTCAGTTTTATAAAGATAATTAACTTAATTAATTAATCAATATTTTATAAGAATAAAATTAATCAGTTATAACCTGTAACATCTTGGATAGCCAAGACCATTACACTGTGTGTTTGTAAAGGTGTAGGAGTTGCTAATCAAGTCATTTAATAAAATTGTGTTATTAATCATAGGTGTGCTAGGGTTAAAAGAAGTTTCAGTCTCAAAAGATACATTTTATAAAATTAAACAGTTTTAAATAAGGGATCCCAAAAAGGAAATAATGTTTAAAAGTTGGTTTACAACATCTCAAAAGTTAAAGACTATCATCAGCCATACTAAGGCAAAGTAAGAAATTTCGGTCCTCTCGTCCCTGCTTTCCCTCTCAACCGTGGCGGCTGAGCAGCCGGTCATGTACATTTAGCTCGTAGAGCTCTCCAAATCAGGGCTGATCGAGCTTGCCCTTGCCTTTACCTGCACCATGAAGCACCCGTGAGCCAAGGCCCAGCAAGAAAACACAATACACACCATATACAGTACTAGCAAATAAGTAACCTTTTAAGCATGTTCAATCACTCAATATTCATATCAACTCTATGGCATGTAATCATAATCCAAGATACAAGTAAACACCATCAATAATCAGATTACTCAATAGTCACAATAATCATCTTTAATAGCCAAAATACACAATAATCAGGGTCGACGACTTAGGCTGCACCCTCTGGTTAACCCACTGACTCCGGCCTGCTTAAACTGAGCTCAGTGCATAACAAGCTGTCCTCGGAAACCAGTGGCCGAGCCGTGCCCTGTGCGCTAGTTTAACCTTGGCACGCTTAGGCCATTGGTTTACTATTTACATGGCATAATACCATTCTTTCAAACATACATATTAGGGAGCCCTTAGTCCTGTTCCAAATATACAACCGGGTGTAGTTTTCTTACCTCTAACTTCTTCGTTTATTAATTACAAGCGACGTCCCTCGAGCACAATCCTTTCCCGAGCCCTAGCTTTAGCACCTAATCACAACCAAGGTATTGGGTTCCATTAATATCCAAATATAGGTTTTCGGGTACAAAACTAACTTCTGGGAAACCAAATCCCACCAAGCACGGTGGTGAAATTGATCCCGAGCACACTAGGCTCGATTCCCGTGCTTAAAAACCCTAAACTTTCAAGTATGCATCTAAGGGCTGCGACCCTTGAAGCCTAGACGTGACCCTGCCCTAAAATAGAACCTAAGGCCTCCCTGGAAGAAGACACGCACCGCGGCCCTTGCTTTGGGCACTGCGACACTCACCCCTGGCCGAGCCTCCTTTGCATCCTAGGGCCGCAACACTCTAGAACAGAGCCGTGGCCCTTCCCTTCATGCCCAGAAATTCCACCATTCTCAACACCTAAACCTTACCCAAAATCATCCCAAAGTTTCCTAATTCAAAACCAATTAATCGCAACACTTCTAGAATGACTTAAGCAACATAATTCAAATGAAAACTCAACCTGAAACTCATGGAAATCCCATCTTCAATTTCTAAAACTCAAGAACTTCAAACACTAAAACCAGCCATGCAAAACTCGGATTTAAACCTCTAATTCACAAATTTAAGCTTATCTCTTCTGCTGAACCACTTCTCCAAGCAAAATCCAAGTTAAATCCCAAGCTTTCCACCTTAATTCTGCCCTTAAACATCAAAATCACAACTATCTCACTAATTAGCCAAAACTCAGAATTTCTAACCACAAAGAAAGGAATTCAATGCTTACCTTAGTACCAATTAAGTTTCTTGGATGATTCTTGAGCTAAGCCTCTAAATCCCTCCTTCAATCCACTGAATTCCTCTAAAATTTTCTATGTTTAGCTTGTGTTTTTCCTTGAGAAAGAGAGAGAGAAAAGAGCTGAGAAAGAAAGTGTCGGTCTAATTTTTGTTCTACTGTTTTCCTTTAATTTTAGCCTATCCTTATCCCGTTAAGTCAATCCTGAGGCTCGGGGTGCCGGAAACGTCCTCGAGGGCAAAACGGTAAAATTCTCCAATATTCCCGCCTAGACTTCCTAACCTCAAATATATCTCCATATATTTATTTTCATAACCCGATAGTCTAAATAGCTACCCGATACCTAAAATACCCCTGACTTATCCAAAGTCATATATTAAGCCCCGTTGTGACTTTTCCCGCTATCTAGCTCCCTAGGATCACCTCAGGTCGCACGCTGCAGATTTACCCACATAATAATGTGGTTCTCACAAATATAACATTTAATCACAATTTAACACTCATATAATCACACAGACATTCTTAACATATAATCATGTATTTAATCAATTAGTTCACACATGGACCAAATATGCCCTCCCAGCACACTAATCAGGGCCCTTAAGCCATATTAGTGATTTTGGGTCGTTACAACTATCCCCTTCTAATAAGAATTTCTTCCTCGAAATTTACCTGAATAATTCGGGGTACTGATCCTGCATCGCTGACTCTAACTCCCAGGTCGCTTCCTCGACCTTACTATTTCTGCACAACACTTTCACTAACTGAATTGTCTCATTCCGTAAGACTTTGTCCTTCCGATCCAAAATCTGAACTGGTCGCTCTTCATAGGACAAGTTTGTCTGTAAATCTAAGTCCTCATACTTCAGCACATGTGTCGTATCTGAAACATACTTCCGCAACATGGAGACATGGAACACATCATGAACTCTTGACAGTGATGGTGGCAAGGCCAACCTATAAGCCACTTGTCCAATCCTTTCTAAAATCTCGAAATGTCCAACAAACCGAGGGCTTAACTTGCCCTTTACTCCAAATCTTCTCACCCCTCGCAATGGTGAAACTCGTAGAAACACATGGTCCCCAACTTGGAACTCCACGTCCATACGCTTAGGATCAGCATAGCTTTTCTGTCTACTCTGCGAAGCAAGCATTCTAGCTCGAATCTTCTCAATAGCCTCATTGGTCTTCTGAACCATGTCTGGCCCTAAATATCTCCTCTCACCCATCTCATCCCAATGAATGGGTGATCTACACTTCCTCCCATATAGCATTTTGTAAGGAGCCACTCCAATCATGGACTGATAACTGTTGTTATATGAAAATTCGATCAACGGAAGATACTTACTCCAAGACCCCTCGAAGTCAATTACAACTGCCCTAAGCATGTCCTCTAACACCTGGATTGTCCTCTCAGACTGTCCATCAGTCTGAGGGTGAAAAGCTGTGCTAAACTTCAGCTGAGTCCCCATGGCTCTCTACAGAGCTCCCCAAAACTTGGAGGTAAAGATAGGGTCTCGATCGGATACAATAGACTTTGGAACCCCATGGAGACGAACTATCTCCCTCACATACAACTTTGCATACTGTTCCACTGTATAGGTCGCCTTCACTGGTAGAAAATGAGTTGACTTGGTGTATCTGTCTACTATCACCCACACCGAGTCACAAAGTCCCACTTTCCTGGGTAATCCTCCCACGAAATCCATCGTGATATCCTCCCACTTCCACTCTGGGATACCCAAAGGCTGAAGCAATCCCACTGGTCGCCGATGCTCAGCCTTTACCTGCTGACATGTCAAACATCTAGCCACATACTCTACCACATCCTTCTTCATCCCGGGCCACCAATATAATGTTCGTAGATCCTGATACATCTTTGTGGTACCTGGATGAAGCGAATATGGCGTAGTGTGAGACTCATCCAGTATCTCTCGTCTGATCCCCTCATCTGCCAAAACACAAATCCGTCCCTGATATCGAAGTAAACCTGTCTCAGAAACAGAATAATCCTTAGCTGTGCCCGCTAAGACATGCTATCTAACCTCCTACAACTGCGTGTCCACCAACTGAATCTCCTTGACCCATTTTAACAGGGTCGACTGCAAGGTAATATTAGCTAATTGGCCTACCACCAGTTCTAATTTTGCCCTGGCCATCTCATCAGCTAATTCTCTGGAGATCTGGGTGGAATTATACAACAATCCTGGGCCCCTTCGGCTCAACGCATCTGCCACCACATTGGCCTTCCTAGGGTGGTAAAGGATATCATAATCATAATCCTTAACCAGCTCCAAGCAATGTCTCTGCCTCATGTTCAGATCCTTCTGAGTAAAGAAATACTTCAAACTCTTATGGTCAGTGTATATCTCACACTTCTCCCCATACAAATAATGACGCCACACCTTTAGTGCGAATACCACTGCTGCCAATTCCAAATCATGAGTCGGATACCGCTGCTCATACTCCTTCAGCTGCTGTGATGCATAAGCTATAACTTTCTCATTCTGCATCAACACACAGCCTAAACCCATCCTCGATGCATCACAATAGACTACAAACTTTCCTTCCTCCGAAGGAAGACTTAGCACAGGTGCAGAAATAAGTCGTCGCTTCAACTCTCGAAAACTGTTCTCACACTTCTCTGACCAAACAAACTTCTGATTCTTCCTCGTCAACTCTGTCATTGGTGAAGAAATCTTTGAGAACCCCTCTACGAACCGTCTGTAATAACCTGCCAACCCAAGGAAACTCCGCACCTCTGAGGCATTCCTTGGCCTCGACCAATCTCTTACTGCTTCAACCTTGGATGGATCTACCTTAATCCCTTCTGCACCCACTATATGCCCAAGGAAAGTCACCTCCGATAACCAAAACTCACATTTCTTAAACTTGGCATATAGCTGATGCTCCCTTAACCTATGTAAAACCTGTCGAAGATGCTGCTCATGCTCTGCCTCTGAACTAGAGTCAACCAAGATGTCGTCGATGAAGACAATGACGAACTGATCCAAGAAGTCCCTGAACACCCTGTTCATAAGATCCATAAAAGCTGCCGGGCCATTGGTCAGACCGAAAGACATGACCAAGAACTCATAATGCCCATACCATGTCCGAAAGGCCATCTTCGGCATATCTTCATCTTTGATCCTCAACTGGTGATAACCAGATCGAAGATCAATCTTTGAGAACACCGTCTTTCCCTGCAGCTAATCGAACAAGTCATCAGTCCTTGGTAGAGGGTACTTATTCTTGATAGTCAACTTGATCAATTCTCTATAGTCTATACACATCCTCAAAGTCCCATCCTTCTTCTTAACAAACAACACTGGAGTGCCCCATGGAGAATAACTAGGCCTGATGAATCCCAAATCCAGAAGTTCTTGCAACTGTATCTTCAATTCCTTCAACTCTGCTGGTGCCATCCTATATGGTGCCCGTGATACTGGTTCTGTCCCCGGTGATAACTCAATCTCAAACTGAATCTCCCTGCGCGGCGGCAACCCTGGTAGATCCTCAGGAAATACGTCTAAGAACTCACATACCAATCTGGTCTCTCCCGGCCTTGCCGGCATAACCTTGGTAGTATCCACTACACTAGCCAGAAAGCCTATACATCCACCCTGCATCAAGTCTCTGGCTCTCAATGCTAAAATCATGGATACGCGGGGTCCAGACACTGCACCCACAAAGACACATGGATCCTCACCCTCAGGCTCAAAAGTCACCATCTTCTTCCTGTAGTCAATAGTAGCTCCATACCTGACCAACCAATCCATCCCTAAGATCATATCAAAATCCTCCACATCTAACTCAATTAGATCCACTGCAAGTTCTCTACTATCAATCATCACTGGCAGTGCCCTAATCCATCTCCTAGAAACTACCAGTTCCCCTGTAGGTAATAAAGTCCCAAATCCTGCAGTCCGATATTCACTAGGTCTACGTAATCTATCAATCACTTTACTAGAAACAAAGGAGTGTGTAGCACCAAAATCAATCAATACAGTAAAAGGAGTGCCAGTGCTAGAAAGCTAACCTGTCACTACCGAGGGACTAGCTTCGGCCTCTACCTGAGTTAAGGTGAATACTCAAGCTAGAGTCAAGCTATCCACCTTTCCCTCTTCACCTTTCTTCACTGTTGGGCAGTCTTTCCTGAGATGCCCAACTTTTCTGCACACAAAGCAAGCCTTGGCCCGACACTCGCCCAGATGGCGTCTTCTACACCTCGGGCACTACGGATAAGTCCGCCATGCCTCGCCGCCACCCTGGCGACCACTCTGACCACCTCGACCCCTCCTATCAGGACCGGTAGCGGTCAAAGTGTCAGGAGTCTTTCTCTTGAAGTCACTGGGGCCTTCGCCCTTACCTGCCCCTGAATAAGGAGGCACCACTCTGCGGCCCTCGCATCTCACCGAACTTTCTTTCCAAATCTTATTCTCCGCTTCTTCAGTGGTAAGAGCCTTCTCAACGGCCTGGGCATAAGTTGTTCCTCCAGGTACCGTTGTAATCCTAACATCCCGGGCTATCATAGCATTAAGCCCCCTAATAAATCTATCTTGCCTAGCAGCATCAGTAGGCACAAGATCTGGTGCAAATTTCATAAGTCTATCAAATTTTAGGGCATATTCAGTAGCAGTCATATTGCCCTGCACCAAACCCATGAACTCATTAACTTTCGCTGCCCTGACGGCAACATTGTAGTATTTCTGACTAAATAGGTCTATGAAACCTTCCCAGCTCAAAGCAGTAACATCCCTGGTCTGCGATGCCACTTCCCACCAGATGCGGGCATCCTCTCTCAACATGTAAGTGGCATAGGCCACCCTATCATGCCCCTCTACTCTCATGAAATCCAGAATTGTAGTAATCATGGTTAGCCATTGCTCGACTTTCAATGGATCAGGTCCACCCTCAAAGATCGAGGGCTGCTGTTTCTTGAACTGCTCATACAACGGTTCCCATTTGTTCCTAACCTCTCCTAACTGCACAACTGGTACCACTACAGGTGGTAAAATGGGGGCAGCACTCCCTGATGGAGCCTGCTGTCGCAAAATATAGATCTGCTCATCTTGGCTCTGCAGTTAAGCCTGCATATCAGCCATAAGTTGCTGCTAGTTCTCAGAGACTGGCGGAGGAATCTGGCCCTGGCCATCACCCTTGGTCCCGGACCTAGTGTCGGCTAGTCGCATAGATTTTCTTGGACGCATAGCTATCCAAGTCAATCTACAATCAACGACTCAGCAATTAGACCATGATGATAGGGCAAAAACTTCTCCCAAAACCCATCAGAATAACATAACCAATCACAAACATTCACAAAATAAGCATTCATCCACATGAACCAGCTGCTAATAAGCATGCTCCAACATTATCATACCAAAGCTAAGATAAAAGCATTCACTAATAGGCAATATACAATTAATCATTCAGATATTCATTTACATGCAATGCGATGCTGATAAGCATGCCCTAATATTCTCTTACAGCAGTCAAGGGCCAGGCCCTATCAGTATCTCATGCTCCCTATTAATCCAACAGATAACAACAATCATAGTTCATTCCAGGCATATAAGCATATAAGCACATATACACATTATCAAACCCTGAATCGAGCTTGTCTCTAGCAGCGAATGTACATGTCCAGGCGGTCTTCAGGAACCTTTAAACTTAGGAGGCTCTGATACCAAGTTGTAACATCCTGGATAGCCAAGACCGTTACACTGTGTGTTTGTAAAGGTGTAGGACTTGCTAATCAAGTCATTTAATTAAATTGTGTTATTAATCATATGTGTGCTAGGGTTAAAAGAAGTTTCGGTCTCAAAAGATACATTTTATAAAATTAAACAGTTTTACATAAGGGATCCCAAAAAGGAAATAATGTTTAAAAGTTGGTTTACAACATCTCAAAAGTTAAAGACTATCATCAGCCATACTAAGGCAATGTAAGAAATTTCAGTCCTCTCGTCCTTGATTTCCCTCTCAACCGTGGCGGCTGAGCAGCCAGTCATGTACATTCAGCTCGCAGATCTCTCCAAATTAGGGCTGATCGAGCTTGCCCTTACCTTTACCTGCAGTACGAAGCACTCGTGAGCCAAGGTCCGACAAGAAAACACAATACACATCATATACAATACTAGCAAACAAATAACCTTTTAAGCATGTTCAATCACTCAATATTCATATCAACTCTATGGCATGTAATCATAATACAAGAAACAAGTAAACACCATCAATAATCAGATTACTCAATAGTCACAATAATTTAATAGCCAAAATACACAATAATCAGGGCCGACGACTTAGGCTGCACCCTCTGGTTAAGCTGTCCTCAGATACCAGTGGCCGAGCCGCGCCCTGTGTGCTAGTTTAACCTTGGCACGCTTAGGCCATTGGTTTACTATTTACATGGCATAATACCATTCTTTCAAACATACATATTAGGGAGCCCTTAGTCCCGTTCCAAATATACAACTGAGTGTAGTTTTCTTACCTCTAACTTCTTCGTTTATTAATTACAAGCGACGTCCCTCGAGCACAATCCTTTCCCGAGCCCTAGCTTTAGCACCTTATCACAACCAAGGTATTGGGTTCCATTAATATCCAAATATAGGTTTTCGGGTACAAAACTAACTTTCGGGAAACCAAATCCCACCAAGCATGGTGGTGAAATTGATCCCGAGCACACTAGGCTCGATTCCCATGCTTAAAAACCCTAAACGTTCAAGTATGCATCTAATGGCTACGGCCCTTGAAGCCTAGCCGTGGCCCTGCCCTAAAACAGAACCTAAGGCCTCCATGGAAGAAGACACGTGCCGCGGCCCTTGCTTTGGGCACCGCGACGCTCACCCCTGGCCGAGCCTCCTTGGCTCCTTTGCATCCTAGGGCTGCAACGCTCTAGAACAGAGCCGCGGCCCTTCCCTTTGTGCCCATAAATTCCACCATTTTCAACACCTAAACCTTACCCAAAATCATCCCAAAGTTTCCTAATTCAAAACCAATTAATCCCAACACTTTTAGAATGACTTAAGCAACATAATTCAAATGAAAACTCAACCTAAAACTCATGGAAATCCCATCTTCAATTTCTGAAACTCAAGAACTTCAAACACTAAAACCAGCCATGCAAAACTCGGATTTAAACCTCTAATTCAAAAATTGAAGCTTACCTCTTCTACTGAGCCACTTCTTCAAGCAAAATCTAAGTTAATTCCCAAGCTTTCCACCTTAATTCTGCCCTTAAACATCAAAATCACAACTATCTCACTACTCAGCCAAAACTTAGAATTTCTAACCACAAAGAAAGGAATTCAGTGCTTACCTTAGTACTAATTAAGTTTCTTGGATGATTCTTGAGCTAAGCCTCTAAATCCCTTCTTTAATCCACTGAATTCCAGTTGAATTCCTCTAAAATTTTCTATGTTTAGCTTGTGTTTTTCCTTGAGAAAGAGAGAGAGAAAATAGCTGAGAAAGAAAGTGTCGGTCAAATTTTTGTTTTACTGTTTTCCTTTAATTTTAGCCTATCCTTATCCCGTTAAGTCAATCCTGAGGCTCGGGGTGCCGGAAACGTCCCCGAGGGCAAAACGGTAAAATTCCCCAATATTCCCGCCTAGACTTCCTAACCTCAAATATATCTCCATATATTTATTTTCATAACCCGATAGTCTAAATAGCTACCCGATACCTAAAATACCCCTGACTTATCCAAAGTCAACTATTAAGCCCCGTTGTGACTTTTCCCGCTATCTAGCTCCCTAGGATCGCCTCAGGTCGCACGCTATAGATTTACCCGCATAATAATGTGGTTCTCACAAATATAACATTTAATCACAATTTAACATTCATATAATCACAGAGGCATTCTTAACATATAATCATGTATTTAATCAATTAATCCACACATGGACCAAATATGCCCTCCCGGCACACTAATCAGGGCCCTTAAGCCATATTACTGATTTTGGGTTGTTAGATAACCTATTTAATTATTTCATTTAAATCATATTTAAAAAGAATAATTAAATAACTGATTAATTAAATAATTTTGAAATTCAAATTTCAAATCCAACTGATACAGATATCCCTATGTGTGGAACCACACTCACTGTGCAATGAGTGTGTCACATCGTATTATTAGGGATCACCTTAATCAATTTTTAAGACAAATATATTTATCCCAAAATAAATATCAGTTTTAAAGAAATAAATAAATATCTTAATATAAATAAGATAATTATCTTTTTATATTAATCCAAATATGACTAATATTTTAGTTTAACTTATAGTTTTTCGAAATAAAAACTATATAGTTACATAATCAATTAATTCATAATTAATCATTTGCCCATAACTATCACATAATTATTTCCTTGCCTTGGAAAATTAATTTATTTGCAGTTTAGTTCTTCTCTCTACAAATCTTTCTTTTGACATCCTTACCCTTGACAGTGTAGGACAGAGGTGATCTAGGACCATGGATCTATAATAGGAAGCTAAAATAAACCAGATTATTAATTAAAATCTTTAATCTAATAATCTTATTTATTAATTCCATGATTACTCAACTATAAATATGGAAGTTCACTCTAAGTATTTATAGAATTATAGTTGCAGAGTTTTCTCTTATAGTCCATTGATATAATCAATAAATGTAGTTATGTCCTTCATTTACTAGCTCGTTAATTAGAGCTGGTCAAGATTATCATTTTAGTCTTCTAATTACCTCTTGATCCTTAAGTACCATTAATTCACTAGCGACTGATTAATCTATAATCAAATGATAGATTTGAGTTCAATAACTATTCAGTTCCAGAATTAATCCTTAATGGAACCAATATTCGATCCATTAGGAAAGTATGGATTCAATTATTGTAAATCATGCTCCTAGCCATTCATGATATTGAATCTCCAAAACAAATGTCATTAGCCTCATTATACTAAGAAACCTTAACGAGTAAATCAAAAGATCCAATAAATACAAATAGGAGTTCATGAATACTCAGGATTTAGACTGATCTACAATGATCTTCTATTATGATAAGAATTAAATCTTTATGTCTATTAATTCTCATTGGTCCTATATTATATAATCTCTATTATATACGAAATCTTTACTAAGATGTCTTTCAACATCAGTAATCCGAATCTAGATCACTTGCATCTCGTATGCTTAGTAAACTGCATTAGTAGCCATTCATTAAAGATTCCTTACTTTAATATGTTATTGATTATTTTATTCATTATATATGATCTTAATTCACTCATACTAATGCAAGATCATATTCTCATGAATGAATATGGAATTTTCTTGATATTATTATATAATTAATTCAAACAATAATTATAACATTCAAATATAATAAAATTGTACTTTTATTTAATTCAATAAAAAAACATTACATGGTTTTAGGGCATTATTCCTAATAGATTCCATATTTACTAAAAATGTGGTCGAGGAACGTCACGTGAAGTAATCAGAACTCACATTTCTTGAACTTGGCATACAATCTGTGTTCCCTCAACCTCTGTAGTACAAACCGGAGATGATGCTTGTGCTCTGCCTCTGACTTAGAGTAAACGAGGATGTTGTCAATGAAGACTATCACAAATCTGTCTAGGTAGCCCTTGAACACGCTATTGATCACATCCATAAAAGCTATTGGGGCATTAGTCAATCCAAATGACATGACTAAGAACTCATGATTCTCATACCTCATACAAAAGGTCATCTTCGAAATATCTTCATCCTTGATCCTCAGTTGGTGAGAACCAGTTCGAAGATCAAGCTTTGAGAACATTGTCTAGCCCTGTAGCTAATCAAACAAGTCATCGATTCTCGAAAGTGGGTACTTATTTTTTATAGTTAGCTTATTTAGCTCTATGTAATCTATACACATCCTCAAAGATCCATCCTTCTTCTTTACAAAAAAAACTGGTGCACCCTATGGCGAGAAATTGGGCATGAAAAATGCCAAGTCAAACATCTCGTGTAACTAAATTTTTAGTTCCTTTAATTTTGTTGGAGCCATTTCTTATGGTGCAATAGACACTGGTTCTGTCCCTGGTGCAAATTCAATAACAAATTCTATCTCCCTGTGCGGCGGAAACCCTGGTAAATCTTCTAGGAATACATCCACAAACTCACATACCAAATGTGATCTCTTCAGGTCCAACTGACACGACCTTAGTGGTATGTACCACACTAGCTAGGGATTCTATGTGTAATGTCCCAAATTACCTAATAAGGCTTAGGGCCTTGATTAGGGGGCCATGCTGGTAATTTATGTAATTATATGCTTATATATGAAATATATTGATGTGTAATTATTTGATTATGTGTGTTATATGATAATATGACTAGATATGCAAGTTTAGAAGTATTAAATATGCATGTGGGCTAGTTTCTTAATAGAAGGGAAATTTTTGAAATTTTTCCCGTTGTGGGCATAATTGTATATATGTGATATATGTGAGAGACCACATTATTATGTGGGCTTATTTGGGTTACTCGGCACGAGACTATCCTAGGGAGAAAGTTAACGGGAAAGTCACAATGGGAACCAATACCCGACTCAAGGCGAGTTAAGGGGTATTTTGGGTATCTATCTTAGTATCGGGTTATCAGATAACGGGAATGAATAATTGAGGATATATTTGGAGTTAGTGGGAATAGGAGGGGATACCAGGGACTTTGACCATTTTACCCTCGGGGACGATTTTGGTACCCCGAGCCTTAGGATTTGCTTAAGTTACTTAAGCCTTAAGAAAGCAAAACAAAAAAAAAACACTCTCTCTTGCCTCTCCACCAACCGAATCTCTCTCTCTCTCTCTCTCTCATTCTCTCTCATTTTATCTAAGTGAGTTACTTGAAGAAAACTAAGGAAATTGTTGACTGAAGCTTGGGAGATTGGAGGCTTAGCTCTAGAATTGGATTAGCTACAACCAGGGGGACTTAATCACAACTGAGGTAAATTTCTAAGCTCTATTTTAGTTGAATTCTATTAAAGTGTTTAGTGTTCTTGAGATGTTCTTGAGCTTGTGGCTCAAGAGTTGGATTTTGAGTTTTTGATGAGATTTTAATCCAGTTTAAGTTGTGTTTTGATGTTAGTAATGTGTTGAATTTGTTATGGGGATTTAATTGTGGTTCTAGATTGATTTGGGGTGATTTATGGTTGAGTTTGGCTGATGAAAAACAAGAGGATTCTGAGTTCATAAGGATAGGTCGCGGCCCTATTCTTGGGGTGCCGAGACCCTATTGAACCTATAGGCCAAGGGAGGGTTCTGATGCGAGGTTGTGTCGCGGCGCATGTCCACTGCGAAGGGAGGATGGGACCTATGACTTGGGCAGGTCGTGGCTTAAATGCTTGGGACAGCGACACTTAAGGGGTTTTGAGCCCCGGGAGGGTCTTTGGGTGCGGGAACTCAACCCTAAGGGCTCGGGATCGATCCTTCTACCTGGTTTAGTAGATTTTGATGTTTCAGAGGCTAAGACTCAGTCTGGAAGCTTTTATTTGCTCGTTATTGATGGGATCATATATTATGGTTATGACTAGTTTATCGCTAGGGGCATGGAACTGGGATCGTGCTCGGTGATCGTTTTTATTTTACTGTGCACTCGAACCTGAGGTAAGAAAATTGCACCCAATATGTGATAGATGTAATTAGGGCTTGGCCTGGTTGTTGATTATATCTATGAATAGGGCTTGGGCCCCTATGAATGAACGTGATTGAGTTATGTTTGCACTCGTTGATTAAACTTACTTGAATGTTATGTTTCTGGCAAAGTGTTCTATGATTGTTCGCATGGTTTGCGTAGCTAGGGCTCGGCCCCATTAATTGATGGTATTATATGATTAATATGTATGCATACTTGTATTGTCTGAAGTATGCTTATCTGTATCTGTATCTACATATGAATACCTAGCTCAGGGCTTGACTGATTAGTCAAGGGCGGCAATAGCGCGTTGGTCGAAAGGCTTAGGCCAAATCAAGAACGTACTATTACGTATGGTTTTTGAAAAGTAAAGCGCCAGGTACGCTGGAGCAGCTCTATGGCTAGTTACTCAAAACTAAAGGCAAATGCCCCAAGTGATTCTATGGTCACATACCTAAGCCATAGAGCTCGGGGTTGACTTTATGGTCAACTATTCAGGGGAGTGGGCCCTGGAATGATCCAATGATTATTTATCTGTAATTGTATGCATGCATGAGTATGTTATTACTGTTGGGCATGCTAGATTTGTATTTAGAACCTATATTTACTATTCATGCACATGTTTAAGTGTTTTTGCTGAGCCTTCGCTCACAGGTGCTATGTGGTGCAAGTAAGGGGAAAGGAAAGCTTGATTAGCCATGATTTGGAGAGCTTCGGTGGTGGCATGTACATATGCGGCTCCTCATTTACCACAACCGAGGGTATCTCAAAGGAACTAGGGTTCTATCCCTCATTTTTCCACTTAGGTCAGCCGGTTGTATCTTTTGATGTATATACACCCTTTTAAAAAGTTGTTTGTAATATTTTGGGATCCCATGTATGTATGAAACTTTTAAATGAAAAGCCAATAGTTCCTTTGACCAAAATTTTTAACCCTAACCCTTGACATTAACCTTAGTTACACGTTTATAACCAAATGACTTGATTAGCAAGTCTAACAGTATTTAAAATACACAGTGTAACGATCCTGGATTAGTAGGACGTTACACTATGCAACCACCTCGGAATAGGTCTCTAGCCCTCAATGAGGACATCATGGGAATGTGGGGTCCATTCACAGTACCCACGAATACAAATGGGTCCTGACCCTCAAGTTCAAAGGTCACCATCTTTTTCTTACAGTCTATGGTTGCCCCATACTTGGCCAACCAATTTATTTCCAAAATCATGTCAATGCCTTCCATAACCAGCTCAATCATATCTACAGATAACTCTCTACTATCAACCTCTACCAATAATGATCTGACCCATCTCCTAGAGACTAACAGCTCCCAGTAGGCAATAAGGTCTCAAACCCCACAACATAATGATCACATGGTCTTCACAATCTATCATTTACTCTACTGGATACAAAAGAATGTGTAGCACTAGAATCAATCAGCACAGTGTAGGAAGTACTAGCACTAGAAAGCTGACCTGTCACTGCTGAGGGACTAGCCTCAGCCTCTAACTGCATTAGTGCGAACACTCGAGCTGGAGCCAAGCTGTCCACCTTCTTTGGTTCTTGTTTCTTCGCTCTCAGGCAGTATTTCCTGAGATGCTTGACACTCTCCCAGATGGTGTCTCCTGCATTTGTCACACTCTTGATAAGTCCTCCAGATTTATTGTCGCCCTGGTGACTCCCCTGAACACCTCGAGCCCTTCTGTCTAGGCCTGTAATTGTAGAAGTATCTGGGGTCTTCCCTTATGGTCACTAGGGCATCCGCCCTTACCAAATCCTAAAAAAGGGAGGTCCAACCCTCCTTGCATCCCGTCTGATCGCGCTTTTGCACCAGATCTTGTTCTTTGCACCCTCATTAGTAAGGGTTTTCTCCATTACTTGAGCATAGGTCATAACTCTAGGTACGGAGGTGATTCTGACATCCCAGGATATCATAGAATTAAGCCCTTGAAAGAACCTTTCTTTTTGTGTTACATCTATAAGCATCAAGTCTGAAGCAAACTTGGCCAGTCTATCAAACTTCAGAGTGTACTTTGTCACAGTCATGGTGCCTTGCACCAAGGTAACGAACTCATCAGCCTTTGTAGCCCTGACTGCATCATTGTAGTATTTCTCATTGAATAGATCTCTAAACTCTTCCCAACTCAGGGTATTAACATCCATAGTCTGGGATAGCACTTCCCACCAGATTCGGGCATCCTCCCGAAACATATATGTGGCACAGACCACTCTCTCATTACCTTCTACCCTCATAAATTCCAGGATAGAGGTGATCATACTCATCTGCTGCTCTACCTTGAGTGGATCTGAATTTCCCTCAAAGGTTAGAGGGTGTTGTTTTCTGAAGGGTTCATATATCGGTCCCCATCTGTTCTCAGACTTTGGCGGCTGTACTACTACTTGTACCAAGGCAGGTGGTACGACTGGCACGATGTTCCCTGCAGGAACCTTCTGCTGTCTCAACAAGTAGATCTCATCCTCTTGTCTCTATAGTTTAGCTAGCATTTTAGCAAGCATCTACTACCAGTTCTTAGGGGATGGTGTAGGGTTCCAACCTTGTCATCATTTCTAGCCTGGATTTCAGTGCCGACTAGTCTATCTGATTGCCTTGGAAGCATAATTCCAAGTCTATCTACAATCAATGACTGGGCTCATCAGACAATGATAACGATATCCAACACCACCCCACAGTCCAAAACTGAACAGATAAGCATTACACATGCATATATTGATAAGCCTAACTCTAACAATATATATATATATCATGTGTCTATTCTAGCATGCAGATAAGGCATATACTTCAGACAAACATATATCAGGTATTCAACCTATTACCCACTGAACTGTGAGTCGAGCTTGCTTTAGCGGCAAGTGTACATGCCCAGCCAATCATCACGAACCAATAAACCTTGGCAGCTGTAACGTCCCAAGTTCCCTAATATGGCTTAGTGCCTGGATTAGGAGGCCAGGAGGGCAATAATTGATTTAATGTGTTATTATGTGATTATATGCATGACTATGTGGGTTATATTATTATATGGTTGTATTTGTATATTTATGTGCATGTATGTGATATATGGTTGAGATCACATTATTATGTGGAAATGTATGAGCTATTCAACATGAGACAATCCTAGGAAGCAAGTTAGCAGTTTAGTCATAACGGGGTCAATTACTGGGCTCGGGGTGAGCCTAGGGATAATTTGGTACTTAGTGGATTACCAGGAATGAGTGGGTAATGGGAAATGATTTGAGAATGTTGGGAATGACGGGAATTGTGAGACATTAATTATGATTAAAGGGGTAGGTTGTAATGAAAAAATTTCCCTTGGATGGCTTTGAGAGATTAGGTTGGACCTAAGGTGGAATTTTAGTCATTTTAGGCTATTTGAAAGAATTGGCCAAAGGATGGTTGTAGAAAGAACTAAGAAAAATAAAAACAGGGCACTCTCTTTCGTTTCTTTCTCGACCATTCCCTTTCTCTCTATCTCTCTCTCGGTTTGATTTTGAAGGTAAGTTAGAGGATTTAAGCTTAAGGTTTGGAGGCTTGAGGTTTTAGAATTGAATTGAGGTAATGATTCTATGCTTAAACTTTGAGTTTTTTTCCTATGTTTTCATGTTGTTTGTAAGGTTGGAAGTTAGATCATGGAATTGGGGTTTTTGTAGTATTTTGAGGGTTTTTAAGCTTGGGTTTTATTCCTGGATTGATGATAATGTTGTTGTGAGATACAATTTTGATTTTTCGATTATTTGGTAGTGTTTCTGGTTGAGTTTGGATTGAAGGAAATGCAGGGGAGCTGGGTTCGTGAGGTCAAGTCGCGGCTGTGTTCTTGAGCATCATGACCTGAGCAAATCCTAAAGCCATGTTGGGGCTCTATCTTGGTGGCGCGTCGCAACCCTCAAGGGCAAGTTGCAGCCTGCCTCTTACACCCAGACAGGGAGGCTGTCTATGTGGGAGGCGCACCGCGTCCCTTGGGGGTAGGTCGCGACCAACATGGTTCTTTTTTGCCAGACTTAGTTTTAAGAGTGGGTTTTCAAACCTTAAGGCTCAGGATCGAATCTACTACTCCGTTTGGTAGAATTTGAGGTCTCGAGGACTAGGACTTGGTCCAAAAACCTTTAATTAATCATTATTGATGGGATTTTATATTTTGTTATGATTAGGTTACTACTAAGGGCCCAAGGTCAGGATCGTGCTCAAGTGTCATTCTTAACTTATTTTATGCTCAAGCCTGAAGTAAGAAAACTGCACCCATTATGTGACATACATGATTGTTGATGAAGAATGTTGACTGCTCTATATATGGATATTTGTTACATTATTAATGCTTGGTTGCATTGTTTACTCGAGAAACGCACTGACTTATTAGTCTGAAATGACAATAGTGTTGAGCACTGGTCGTGAAGCTCTAACTTATCAGTCAGGAACGACAATAGTGTTGAGCGCTGGTCGTATGGTATTGACTTATGAGTCAAGAGCAGCAATACAACAAAGAGCACTGGTCGATATGATTATATCTAATCAACAGAGCGTTATACGCTCGTTCGACCCCATGGTTAAAGAAAACCAGAGAAAAAAGGCCCAGGTGACTTGACGGTCACATGACTTGGGGTACAGGTCCCCAAAATGACTTCAAAGTCATCTATTCAGAGCACAGGTCACCAGAATTACTTCACAGTCATCTATTCAAGGAACAGGACCCCAGGATGACTTCACAGTCATCTATTCAGGGTACAGGACCCCAGGATGATCGACAGTAATCTGATTAGGGCTGCAAGCCCCAGAATGATTCCATGACCATTTATTAATACTTATATGCATGCAGTAATATGTTTTCTTGCTGATCCTTGGCTCATGGGTGCAAAGTGGTGCAGGTAAAGCAAAAGAAAATCTTACCCAGCTGTGAGTGGAGAGCTTCAGTGGCGACGTTTACATATGCAGCCGCTTGACCACCACGACCAAGGTTTCTTAGGGGAACTAGGGTTTAACCCTATTTTTGCCGCTTAGGTCGGCGGGATTGTAACTTTTGAATTGTAATGACCATTTTGAATGGTAAATAACTTTGTAAATACTATTATGGGATCCCATGTACTGCTTAACATTTTTAATACAATATCCATTCCTTTTGACCATGATTTTTACCTTGGCCCATTAATAACACCTAGATGCATGTTTATGGCATAAAGACTCGTTTAGCAAGTTAAGCACTATTTAAAGTACACAGTCTGACGATCCTGGCTATCCAGGGCATTATAGCAATTCTGATCTCAAGTCGTAACACCCTACTATTTCAGGTCTGTTACACTGTGTCTTTCAAATAGTGCTCAACTAGATAAATGAGTCATTTGGACTTAAATGTGTAATTAAACTAAGTAAAGGTTAGGTATTAAAGTTTTTGGCCAAAAGAGTAATACTTTTCATTAAAAGAGTTTAATATCTAAATGGGATCCCAAAAAAGAGTTTATAAACTAATACAAGACAAACAATATACAAAATAGTCGTCTTAAGTGGCCAAATGATTAATAGTTCTAGATCCACAAAAGAAATCCCGATCGTAGTGATTGAGCAGGTGGCATATGTACACAACGCCCCCGAAGCTCTCCAACTCATGGTTGGTCTAGTTTCTTTTAGCCCTTACCTGCACCATATAGCACCTGTGAGTCGAGGCCCATCAAGAAAACCTCACAAGGCATAATTATCGTCCCAAATATTCAAAAGCAATAAAGACATGCTTCAAAGATATCAAATACATTTATTCCAGACATATAACTTGTAAACACATTCCACGATTTACAAAGATATTCATTTCAATCATATAAGAAATTGCACCGCCAAACAAAATAGCCTTGTTGAATGGCCCAACTGAGCGAGATGCCTTCACATGCACTCAGCTCACGGTTCGTGTTGGGCAAGTGGGGACCGCACCCTCAAATTGAACTTGCCCTTATTTACACGGTCCAAGAAAACAGTCCTGCCGAGCCACCCAACCGAGTGAGATGCATACTTAGGCTCTCAGCTCACAGTTCATTTTGGGCGAGTGGGGATTGCACCCTCATATTGGACTCCCATTCACGACATGTGTTCCACACGCTTTTCCAACCAACCCCACTCTCAATGCAATGGTCGTCCGATCCCATGTTCAACACGATGGTCGAATTTTAGTTATACCACATATTCACATATAATTCAATGCTAATGAGCATACCAACCGATTAGCTCTATGTGCATATACCCGTTTTCTAACACCAAGTCTTGAGAGATGAAGCCAGGCAACCCAAGCATGATCCTTTTCTCCCGAGCCTGATAGTAAACCTAGTCACAACCATAAATTGTACATCCATTAAGAACCAAATCCAAATACTGAGTCTGGGACCAATCCCATGCCCTTGAGACTTCCGATTCCACCAAATGGGGTGGTGAAATCGTCCCTTGAGCCCCCAAGCTCTTCCTAAGCCCGAAAATACATCCTGAATTGGCCATAGGGCAGAGGTGCCCAAAACTAGTGCAGTGGAGCTCCAATAGGCAAAGGCTCCCCAAAACCTCGCATGCATAGCGCGGGGGCGCAAAAAACAAGGGCATGGGCGCCCAAATAGGTAAAGACACCCCAAAATCCCCCTATGCATAGTGCAAGGGCGGCCAAAGCAACGACAGAGGCGCTACAACGTGAACCCAAAATTTTGGGTTGCGTTTTCAGTGATTCCTCCGACCTAAATCCGGCAAACTCTGACCCATGACCCTCAAGAGCCATCAAACCAAGTTCTTAACTCAATTCTAATGAAACCTTGAGCCCAAATAGGTTACCCAAAGTGTCCAATAACCCACAAACAACCTCAAAGTACTCAGAACACCAGAAATGCCAAGAATCATACTTTGAGTTCTTGAAACTCAAGGTTTTCTTGAATTCATGAATTCAAAGCCCAAACCTAGAACCCAAACATAATACAAACTTCAAACTCAATTGTAAACTAGTTTCTAATGTCAAAACACCTAAACAAACCCCTTAGAACTCAAAAAAATCAAAAATTAATCCATAACCCAAAACCTCCTCAACAACAATGAAGAACACATGAAAACTTACCTCAGAAATGGAATCCAATTGTCTTGAGGTTGATGACGACTTTGGTTGCTGGTAACACCTCCCTAGAGCTTAAATTCCCTTCCAAAGATCTCAAGAACAAAGCTTAGATCAAGAAGAAGCTTAGTGTGTTCTTAGTACTTCAAGAGCATTCCCAAAGGACATAGAAGAGAGAGTAACATGTACAACCAAAACCATTGGCCAAGGGTTGCCTTTTCTCTAATTATGTTTCAAAAGACCATTTTACCCTCACTTCCCTAACATCCTCAAGGTTAAGCCCCAGAGCATTTTGGTCTTTTTCTCAAAATTCCCACTAGTCCTCAAATTTTACCATAAATTCCCAATTAATTCAACCAATCCCGAAATACCACCATTTTACCCAAATATAACTCATGCTCCAATGAGTATCAACAATTCACTAAATTACCAAAAATACCCCTAGGCTTATCCCGAGCTAGGTATTTATCCCTGTTGTGACTTTACCGCTACTTTTCTTTAAAGGACCAATTCTTACCGAGTATCACAAATATACAAACATAAAAATGTGGGCTCAAGCATATCGTACATATAATTACTTAAACATGCATAATCAGTCATATTGTAATATAACTCATGTAATTCACATAATCACATAAATATTCAATAAAATTGCGTATAATTCTAGTTATGCCCTCCCAACACCCTAATCAAGGTACTAAGCATTATTAGGAATTTTGGGACGTTACAATGCTCATGAATTTGCTAAGAGATGTGATAGTTGCCAACATGTTGGCAATATCTCAAATGGTAGTGTAGTTTCTCTACACGTTAGGAAGCTGAGTATCACAGACCCATTGATTGCAAAAGCAAGTGCGTTGCTTCTTGCTGCATCTATAGCCAAGCTCAAAGGATTTCAAGTTGTATTATTCCAAAGTAACAATTCCTTAGTGGTCGCTGGTTTGGAAAAACGGAACACTGTGGATAACATTCGATTGGGGAGTCTTAAAAAGAAATTTCTTGTTTTCTGTAGTCCACTCAAACATTGGGAGATTGTCAAACTCAACCATGAGTGTAATTACATGGCCCATAATGTGGCACAATATGCACATTATCACAAGCTGGAGGGAGAGATAAATTGTGAAATATGTGGTAATGGAGTCTTAAATAATTACAAGAAATTGTATCCACCATAACAGAAGCTTCGATGTGGTAGAGGAGTGACAACATTGTGACTAATTTTTGTGTTGTCGATTGATTTGATTCTGATCTGCTTGTTTTCTGTCTAGTTTGTTCGCATTTTTGTTTTGTTTTGAAGTGTAATGTGTTTGTTCTTATGGTTGTGTTGGCTTTGTTTAGTATGTGTTGCTAATTCCTTGTCACTATTTGTTGCTTTCTCAGTTTTCTGTTAAGTTTTTCCCCCTATATTCGTGGGCTGTTGATATGGCAATACCCCTTCTGTATGCCTTTAGTTTTTCAATCAATTTAGTGAGGCCTTACTTTAAGCAAGACTCACTTCAGCAAAAAAACAAATAAATGAGATGCCATTGAATGTCATCCTTGAAATGGTTCCATTACCTCCTTCATTTGGTAATTTTTACATTTTGGTGGCTATAGAATTTGTATCGAAATGGGTTGAAGCGATAGCAAGTCCCACCAATGATGCCAAGGTGGTGATGAAATTTTTGCATAAGAATGTGTTCATTTGCTTTGGTACTCTGAGAGCCCTTATCAGTGATGAGGGTACCCCTTTGTCAATAAGATTTTTGCTGCCTTATTAGCCAAGTATAATGTTAGACACAAGATTGCTATAGCCTACCACCCTCAAACATATGGCCAAGCGAAGCTATCCAATAGAGAAATCGAAGGCATTTTAGAAAAGGTTGTGAATCCTAATAGAAAGGATTGGTCTCAAAGATTGGATGATGCTCTATGGACCTATAGAATGGCTTTAAGAAAACCCCTTTGGGAATGTCACCATATCGTTTGGTCTTTGGAAAAGCTTGTCACTTGCACGTGGAGTTAGAACATAGGGCATATTGTGCCACCGAGAAGCTAAATATGGATCTCCAAGCTGCTGGAGAAGCTCAAAAGTTGCAATTGAATGAGCTTGAGGAGATGAGATTATTCTCCAATGAAAATGCTAAGCTTTATAAGGAGAAAACCAATAGGTGGCATGACAAGAGGATCTAGTCTCGAGTCTTTGAAAAGAGGTAGCGGGTTTTTCTTTTTAACTCGCATTTGAAGTTGTTTCCTAGGAAGTTGAAGTCCTGGTGGTCAGGCTCATTCACTGTGGATAAAGTTTGTCCCTTCAAAGCTGTTGATGTGCGAGAAGATCAGTCTGGTATGGAGTTTAAAGTGAATGGGCAAAGAATGAAGCACTATTGGGGAGGAGAGGTCAACCGCGAGAAGACCTCCATCACCTTGGAAGAGCCTTGACACAAAGGGTACTTTGAGTTGTCAAGTGATTTAGGTGCTATATTTGAGACAACCCAAAAGAAAAGAATAAATAAATATGTATATAAAGAAAGACAAAGTATATATTCTTTAATTAGTTTTGTTAGTTTTAAGTTTTATTGTTTTGATTCAAATATTGTGATGTTTTTGGAGTGATTTTGTGTTTGTTGATTTCTTTTAAGTGTTAGGAAAGGAAGGAAAGGGGATTTGGGAGTATTTAGAGGGTCTGATGCATTTGCTCAAATTTTAGTGAAGAAATTCGGGGTGTAAAATTGTGGTGTATTCGTAAAAATCGAGATGTCCTTCTGCTATAGCAAACTTTTTACACATTATATTTTTCTTCAGCAAATGTTTCAGAGTTGGGCATTGCAGAGGACTTTACAAGCCCTCGTGAGATTTGGGCACAAGCTCGCAGGGCACTACCTTCCATTTTCTTCTCCTTCCATCAATCCTGAAACCCTATTTGCCGTACCACCCACCATCTTCTTTGCCTTTGACCTGTAACCAATCCACCTCCCACATCCTTCTATCATCGATTTCCATTTTCCCTCACTCAGAAACAGAGAGCCCTAAAACCCAGGCATGAAACCCTGCCAAGCCAAGTGTGCCTCTGGGCGATTCCAGTTGTCACCCTCACCATTCTCCGCGCTGAGAACAACCCAGGCGAGCAGTTGTCAGTTTCGAGCCCAGTGGCTGAGTGACCTAGGTGCCAAAACCCAAATCTGTGAGCCTTCAATCCAACCTCGCTTCACCCTCCATTCCGTGTGTTATGGCCTTTGTCTATTTTTGCCCCCATTTGACCATCATAGGCCGACCATCCTCTGTTGGATTAAAATCCTATTATGGGTACATATGTATTGATGTATTATGTTATTATAAAGTTTGATACAAAATAAAGTGACCAATTATGTTATAAGTATCATGAGGTATTAATATGTTATAGAATAAATGTGTAGAAACCATAAGTCCTATTTATAATTTGATGAGGGACCAAATTATAAATATCTAAAAATTGATTTTAACATTAGTTAATATATACGGTTGTGGTCCCCAAGAAACAGTATGACTCGTATTATCTCCTTCCCCATCACAGAGAAATACATAGAGAGAAACTGCTTTCTTGGAAGATCACAACCCTCTCTGTATCATCTCCAACAATGGCTTCCGGTTAGTGCTTCTGCTCTTATGTTCATCTTCTTCTTTAATTTAGCAAAGGATCTATAGAATTATGATTTAGGATTTCTCACATATGCATTTATAGTGAAATGATTTTGGATTATTTATTGGAGATTATTGTTTGTTCATGTTATTTGAGTGCATTAGAAATTCTAACAATTGGTACCAGAGCCACCTTTACTAGATTAATTGAAGATTGAATGATTTTGTTCAAAGAAATTTGGGGCTTTTCTAAAATTAGGGTTTTGATCTTTTATTATGTTTTGGTTTTTTGGTTTCTGATGATGAAGACATTTAACATATGCAATTATTTAGTTTTATTTCGGATGATTGCGATATGCAATATATATCTAGAATATAAACCTGGGTATATAGCCTTGTTTTGTTCTATATACAGTTGTGATCATCATTTGGTATTGTAACACCCTGGTTACCCCAGAACCGTTACGGTGAACGGTGAACCGGAAATTTGACCCGCTACCCGAGTCCTTTGGTTAAAACGTGTTCTAAGTGTTATTAACAGGCTAAGGTGAAAATCAGCAAAAAGGAAAGGATATGTTTTATTTAATACATAAAACTGTTCATGGGCCCACAAGAACATTTACAAGTTATTTACAACTCAAAAAGGTCATTACTGTTCCAAAATTTCAACTCGCCGACCTAAGCGGCAAAAATAGGTTAAACCCCCTAGTTCCTCTAAGAACTCCTTGGCCGTGGTGGTCAAGCGGCTGCATATGTAGACATCACCACCTAAGCTCTCCACTCAAGGCTGGGTGAGCCTTTCTTTCCCTTTACCTGCACCACATAGCACCCATGAGCCAAAGCTCAGTAAGAAAACATAGCATTTTATGTAAACATTATCAAATGATCATCATTATAATCACACAGAGCTCATAGCTCTCAATCAGATGAGTGAATATCACTTGAGGTTCTAGAAAACCATACTGAGTGAATGACAAGCAAGTCACTAATTCAATCAGAAGAGTGGATGCTGGGTAAGCCACTAGCCTCAAATAGATGAGAGACTGGTAGGTAAGTCTCTAACTTAACAAACGAGTGACTGATGGGTAAGTCACTAGCTTAAACAGATGAGAGGCTGATGGGTAAGTCTCTAACCTAAATAGATGAGAGATTGATGGGTAAGTCTCTAACTTAACAGATGAGTGACTGATGGGTAAGTCACTAGCTTAAACAGATGAGAGACTGATGGGTAAGTCTCTAACTTAACAGATGAGTGATTGATGGGTAAGTCACTAGCTTAAACAGATGAGAGACTGATGGGTAAGTCTCTAACTTAACAGATGAGTGACTGATGGGTAAGTCACATAAGCGCTTATAGTATTCATCGAACTTGAGGTCGGTCCGGCATTAATGCTCTTTGAGTCATCCAATGCAGATATCAATTAGATCTAATCTTTATTGGCTTGCAGTGAACACGCTAAGGCCATCCTGACTAATGAGTCAGTACTATGTGACCAGTGCCCAGTACCACTGCCGAACTTGACTAATAAGTCAAAGCTTCATAGTTGATACTGACACCTTTGCCAAGTCAGACTAATGAGTCAGTACCATGCACAAGTGAGCAAGATTTGCTAAGCATCCAATAATCAATTAATTTCCACATTTACACAATCAATATGCCTTATGAACAACCATGCATGTCACATTTGGGGTGTAGTTTTCTTACCTCTGATTCAAGCTAGAATGAATAAAACAACGACCCTTGAGAACGGTTTAGCTTTTAGTCCTTTAGCGGTTACCTAATCATAACACATTATAGGATACCATCAATAAAATGATCAACATAGGTTCCCAAACCAATATCTAGCCTCCAAGACATCGATCCCCACTAATTCGAGTAGTAGGAGTGATCCCGAGGCCTAAAACCATGTTCTCGGGGTCAAAACATGCAAACGGGGTGAAAAATGTGCAAGGGCTGCGGCCCCCAGAACTTCCTGAAGCAAGGGCCGCGGCGCCTAGCAGGCACAAAGAGCCCCACCTGCTTCTTCATGTCAGGGCCGCGGCACCCCAAGAACAGGGCTGCGGCCCCCAACTCTGGGCCATTCCAAAACACGTTTTTAACACTCTAAAGCCTCCAAAATCATACCTAAACATTCCCCAATCATCAAATCAAAGTTCCCAAGCTTCCCAATGCTCCAAAACCCTCAAAACCCAAGGTTCGAACGAATCGAAAACTCAACAATTTACAAAATCTAATTCAAAGCTTAGAAACTCGAAAAACTCAAAACTTAAACTTCAATTACCTTCGATTGGGTTATTTTCCGTCAAATCCTTTGGTCAAGAAGCTTCTAATCTTTCCTAGGATTACTATGCCTCGATCCTCGCTTGATTTCGGCTCCTAGAACTCGAGATTTCTTTGAAAAGGCTCAAACGGTAAAACGAAATGACAAAAGGGAGAACGAGAGGTTTTCTAACGTACGTTCTATCTGACAAGCTACTTTATGCTTAAGTAACCTAAAATAAAACCTAGTGCTCGGGACCCCAAAAACACCCCCGGGGACATTATAGTCAAAACTTCCAAAATTTCACCCTGATCTCAATAACTCCCAATTTATCATCAATTAAACATTCTTACTACCCGATTATTGACCCTGTTATGAAAAAACCGCTAATCCACTAAATAGGACCGTCTCATGCCAAATAGCTCGAATATATCTCCATAATAATGGAATCTCATTCACAAATCACATTATGCACCCAAATTCACAAATTTACCCTCAATGGGCCAAATTATTAAAACATCATAATTATTCAAATGTGGACCCACAAGATCGCTCATTCTACCTTACTTGAGTCCCTTTGGGGAGAAGCATTAAATACAACAACTCACATTCTAAATAGAGTACCAACTAAAGCAGTTGCAAAAACACCTTATGAGCTTTGGACGGGTTGAAAGCCTAGTCTAAAGTACTTTCACAATTGGGGATGTCCATGTAATGCCCCAAATTTCCTAATAAGGTTTAGGACCTTGATTAGGAGGCCAGGAGGGCCATAATTGATTTATTATGAGATTAAATGATAATATGCATGTTTGTGTGTGGCGCTTTATTATTATTTGGTTATGGTAGGGTTACTCAGCACGATACGATCCTAGGAGGTAAGCTAGTGGATTATTCACAATGGGATTTATTCTTGACTCAGAGTGAGTCAAGGGGTATTTAGCATTATCTAGTGATTGGGTAATGGGAATAAATATTTGGTGATAAATTTGGAGTTAGTAAGATCAGGGGTAAATTATGGAGGTTTTGACTATTTTACCCCCGGGGACGTTTTCGGGACCCCGAGCGTTAGGATTTGTTTGAAGCTACTTAAGCTTGAAGTAGCCTCTTAAGAAATAAAAAGAATGTTCAGTAGGTTCTCTCTCCCTCAAAGTTCCATTTTCGTCTCCCGATCGCATTTTCGAAGGAAACTGGAGTTCTAAGACTCGAATTCAAGAGAGGATCGAGGCATAGCGATCCTAGGAAAGATTAGAAGCTTATTAGCCAGAGGATTTAGTTGGGAAAAACTCAATTGAAGGTAATCCAAGTTTTAAGTTCTAAGTTTTTAAAGTTTTTATGCTTGAATTGGATTTTGTGTTTTGATGAGTTATTGAATGATTTGAAGCTTGGGTTTTAAGGGTTTTGGATCATGGGGATGATTGGGAACTTTGATTTTTTGAGTTTGGAGATATTTCGATAGGTTTTTGGAAGGTTTTAAAATGGATAAATCGGGGAAAAATGGTTGGTTCGAGGTTGGGCTGCGGCCCTGTTCTTGGGCACCCCGGCCCAGGCTTGATGAAGCAGGTGAAGGTTGCTGAAGGGGTATGGGGGCTGCGGCGCTTGAATAGTGGCGACGCAGCGCTTGGTGCTGATGCCTGATGTTGTCACCTCTGGTTTGGCTGGGGGCCGTGACTCAGTGAGTTAGGGATGCACCGCTTGAGGGCATTTGTGGCCGAAGTGATGTTTTGAGCATGGAAACTCAAATTTTAGGCCTCGGAATCGTTTCTACTACCCGATTTAGTGGGATTCGATGTCCCGGAGGCTAGGTCTTGGTTCCGGGATTGGTTCTAAAACTTGAACTCATTGGATCACCGTTTATGGTTGTGAATAGGTTATCACTAGAGGCTTGGAATCAGGATCGTGCTTGTGGCTCTTTTATTGGTAACATGTGCTTGGACCAAAGGTAAGAAAACTGCACCCCATATGTGACATGCATGGTTATTCTTGATGCATGTTGGATGTTTAAATGTGAAGCATGTGATGCACAAGAAACATGTAATTAGGGCATGCCATGAATATTGAACATGTGATTGATCAGAGCTTAAGTCTCTGTGTTTGTACATGATCATAATTATGCTAGCAACTGTTAAGTAAGCATGCTGAATGCCCTACTTTAGGATATTTGACATATGATATATGCCCGGTAGCATTGCTTACTTGTGCGTGGCTCTGACTAACTAGTCAGAATTGGCAATGGTGTCAGTAATAGCTGTGAAGCTGTGACCTACTTGTTAAGTTCGTAGTAGTACTAAGCCCTGGTCACCTGGTATTGACTAAAATGTCAAGGAAGGACTTAGCGTGTTGAACGCAAGCTGATAAAAGATTAGATCTAATCGACATCTGCATTGAATGACTCAAATGAGCATTAATGGCGGACTGACCACAAGTTCGATGAAAACTAAAAGCGCTTGTCTAGCCAAAGGCTAGTCATTTAGAGCCAGGGCTAGCGAGCCCAGTGACTATTTAGTCACATGGCTATGGGTGCCGAGCCCCGTGTGACTTACCCATTAGTCACTCATCTGTTTAAGCTAGTGACTTACCCATAAGTCACTCAGTATGGTTAGCTAGAACCGCAAGTGTTAAATCATTCATCTGATTAGAGCCATTGCCAGAAAGCCTAGGTGACGGTTTTGTCACACGGCTGTGGGTACTGAGCCCCATAGTGACTTGCTCGTCAGTCACTCATTATGGTTTAACAGAACCTCAAAGTGATATTCACTCATCTGCTCAGTGCTATAAGCTATGTGTGATCATGATGATCATCATTGGCATGACTGTGGGTGCTTAGGCCCGTGGTGACTTGCTTGTCAGTCACTCAGTATGGTGTACCAGAACCTCAAGTGTTAAATTACCCATCTGATTAGGATTGAATTGATAGTCATCCAATCAGGAGGGCAGGATTTGTTATCCTAGATTCCCCAGCATTGTCTGAATTTATTTGCATGCTTGAATAGAGCTATATTTGCTAGGCATGCCACATATGATTTGATGTTATGATATGACTGTTCATGAGCATATTGAGTTTTCTTGCTAAGCTTCGGCTCACGGGTCCTATGTGGTGCAGGTAAAGGTAAAAGAAAGCTGAACCATCCTTGAGTTGGAGAGATTAGGTGACGATGTGTACATATGCAGCTGCTCGACCACCACGGTCGAGGTTTGACAGAGGAACTAGGGTTACACCCTGTTTTGCTGCTTAGATCGGTTGGTTGTAAATATTTTCTTGTAATAGACCTTTAAATTATATTTTTGGGATCCCAATGTATACAGAAAATGCTCTAATGAAATGTTATACCTTAACCAAAAATTTTAATCCTAAACCGCTAATCATACTTAGTACACGATTATGGCCAAATGACTCGGTTAGCGAGTTTAGCACTGTTTAAAATGCGCACCGTAACGGTCCCTGGAGTTTAGGGTGTTACAATTTTGTATCAGAGCCTGCCAAGGTTTATGGGTTTCTTAAGACAAGTTGGGCATGTACACTCGTCATTGAAGATAGCTTCAATAAGGGAATGGTAACTATTTCTATGGTTATATGCTTAAATTGAATGTAAATGCTTGACCTGCACATTTTATTAGGGAGCATGAGATTCTGATAGAGCCTAGCTCTTGACTATATGATTATATGCTTCATGAATATATATATATATATATATGAAAGTGATCATATGATTACCTGATCCATGAACATATATAATTGTGAAATTTGCATGCTGGAGTTGGAGGCATGGGATGAATGTTGGAAGGGCAGGGATTATGATTGATGTATGAATACCATAGGCATGTTTATAGCACTGCAAGTGGTTTATGAATGTGGTGTGGTAAGATTATTCCCATGGGGAAAGCTCTTGATATGTTCATCATGATTAATGGGTCAAGTTATTGACTGCAGATTCAATCAGTAGGTTTATATCCAAGGCAGATAATGAGGCCTGGTTGTGGTTACACAGAGACTGGGAGTTACAGCCAGGGTTTTAGTTCTTCATCTACTCCTATGAATTTTCAGCAAATGTTTACAGATTTGCAATCAAGATTGCAGAGGCATGAAGAAGAGATCAGGTGTCTGAAGCAGCAGTGGAACCTGTTGGGAAACACTTCTTCCTTTGTTATGCCAGGAGTGGCATCAGCTTTGGCTCAGCCTAGAGTTGAGAGCAGGTGGGAATTTCTCTATGGAAGATTCCAGGAGTATTACCCTCCAGTCTTTGAGGGAGGCCTAGATCCATTCAGAGATGAGCAATGGATGGGCATGATCAGTTCCATTCTGGATAGTATGGGGCTGGTAGGTCACGATAGGGTGATTTGTGCGACATGTGTATTGCGGGGTGATGCCCAGACGTGGTGGGAAGTGGTATCCCAGACATGAGACATAGCTGTGATGGATTGGAAAGAATTTAGGCAGCTGTTTAACGAAAAGTATTATTGTGATGCAGCCAAGACTACTAAGATGAATGAGTTTCTGAATCTTGTTCAGGGAAATGCAACAGTAACCGAGTATGTTAACAGATTTGATGGGTTGGCCAAGTTCGCTTTTGATTTGGTACCCACAGATGTAGCTCGGAAGGAAAGTTTTATTCAGGGATTGAATCTTGGAATGGCTCGGGGCATTAGAGTTTCCACAGTGCATGAAACCTCCACCTACGCTCAGGTGGTAGGGAAGGCTCTTACTGTTAAGAGCGCAGGACATCAAATTGGGCAGAAGAGTGCTGGAGAGCAAAGAGCTCAAATAGTGGTGCCTCCACTTATTGGATCAAGCAAGGAGAAGGAGTGGAAGACTGATATGGAATGCACTCGGTGTAAGAAGCGTCATCTGGGAGAATGCTGAGCAAAGGCATGTTTCTTATGTGACATGGTTGGACATTTCAAGAAGGATTGCCCAATGCTAAGAAAGGATGAGCAAAAGAGGATAGACAGCTCGACTTCAGCTCAAATGTTTATTTCAAGCCAGTCAGAGACTGAGACTATTTCCTTAGTGGTGGCAGGTCAACTTTCTAGTTCTGATTTTTGTATTATGCTGATTGGTTGTGGTACCATGCTGTTTCTTTGCTTGTTGCATCTAGACAAGCATAAAGTTGTTATGCAGATCATATGGTTATGTTGTGATGGGAATGTAATATTGTATTGGTGATTTAAGAAATAAGTAGGGTTATAATAAGAAGGACTCATCAATGAATTTGATAAAGCTGGTTATGACTGGCTTTGGTATGATCCGAGATATGGATTGGTTAAGTAAGTATGGGGCAATGCTAAATGGAAAGGAAAGAATAGTAGCTCTTGGGCTTGAGAGCAGAAAGCCTAATGGTAGTTGGCACTGTGCATAGATTTGGTATGCTGATGACATCTGTATTGAGAGCTAGAGTTTTATTGCAGGGGGATGCATAGAACTCTTAGCTAGTGTGGTGGATTCCACCTAGATTGTGCCAGCAGGGTCAGGATAGATTGGAGTAGTCTGTGAGTATCTAAATGTACATCCAGGGGATTAGTCGGGGTTGTGTATGCATAAAAATGATAGAATAGTGATTGGATTGGTGCCGGGAATGGGTTCAGGTCTAGGGCATTGTTTTGAATGGCTCATCAGAGTTGTAAGAATTAAAGGTTCAGCTAGTGAATGAGATGGTATTCTCTAAGGTGGATCTTGGATCTCATTAGTACCAGTTAGAGACCAGGGAGAAGATTAATCAGAAGACTATTATATTAGATAAGAGCATTGGGAGTGCCAAGTATGTTTTGAGAATTTGTTTAATGCCAAGTGTTTATGAATTAGACGAACAGAGCATTCAAAGGTTTATTTGAGTGGGATTTGTGATCATCTTAGATGATGGTATTGTGGTGTATTCTCTGCGGATATTTGCCAAGGTCAAGGAACGCCTTAGGGGCAAGAGTTTCCTTGGGTGGTAAGGATATTACAGGTGCCTTGGGAAAGAGTTCTGAGTCTTCTTGCAGATTAGAATAAGTTAGTAGGTGGTAATGACACCTCAGTGATAGGGAGAAGTGATTGCTTATGCAACATGTTGGTTAAAGGATTTGGCCAGAACTAGAGTAGAGTTTCTGGTGGGCCAGGTGGTCAGTTTTGTGCTTGAGATTACTATCTCAGAGAGGATTAAAAGGAAAACAATTAAGTGAACAACATATGGGAAAGATTGAGTGGAAAGTCTTAGCTGGATTAGCTAAGAGTTGTATAGTGTCAGGTATGAATTTATTGAGCTATAAGGATCAGATTTGGAATCTGATGGACACTGGGATTAATTGGGAGATTCTGGATGAATCTCATGCTACTCTTCTTATTCTCTTCATTCAGGCATCGTGATAGTATACCATAGTTTGAAAGCTTTATATTGATGGCTTAGGATGGAGAGGGACATAATGGAATGCGTGGTAAAGTTCTTAACCTGTTAGCAAGTCAAGACAGAGCATCAGAAATCAGTGGGGCCATTGTAGCCTTTGAGTATCTCATAGTAGAAATAAGGAAACATCGCGATGGGTTTCGCGGTGGCACTGCCCAGGTTAGTGGGCCAGTATGAGTTGGAATTGGGTCATTATGGACCAGTATTTAAAGTGAGCCAATTCTATCAGTAAGAGTGAATAATACAGCTAATCCGTATTCAGATCTCTATGTGAGAGAGATAGTGCACCTTCATGAAATTCAAGGTCTATCTTATCAGATGAAGACTCTATTATTACTTCCAGGTTTTGGTAAGGGTTAAGGAAGGTCATAAGTATGTAGATGGAATTTAGTACAGTTTATTATTCTCAAACTGATAGTAAATCAGAGAGAGAAAGATAGAGTTTTCCAATATTGGATAGGTACCTTATGAGATGAGGTATGTTTGAGAATGTTTATCACCCGTTCATTAGAATGAGATGGGTGAGGTGTTGATTTTGGATCCTGAGGTAGTTCAGGGGACCATCGAGATTATTAGAGGTTAGAGCTTGGATGCTCACTTGTTAGAGTAAATAGAAAAGTTTTACTGAATTGAAAAGCAGGAACATGGAGTTTCAAGTATAAGATTGTATCTTCCTTCTAGTATCACCATGGAAAGGGGTGAGGAGATAAGGGAAAGTTGAGCCCTAGATAATTTTGACAGCTGAGTCTTGGATAGGACTGGTCAGGTTGACTTTGGATCGGCCTTATCTTTGGCAGTGTTAGTTGTATATAGTGTATTTTGTAATTCCATGCTGAGGACATGGGTTGAAAGAAACTCATGAGTTGAGTTATGAGAATCTGGAGATTGAGGCTAAGTTATCCTGTAAGGAATAACCAGTCCAGATATGAGATAGAAAGAATAAGGTTCTGAGGAACAAAGTGTACCTTGAGTTAAGGTAATGTTACAAAAATAGTGAGGTCAAGGGAATGACCTGGGAAACTAGGATCAGTTGTGCAGAATTTATATTCTGGGTAGTTCAGATAAATTTTGAGGATGAAATTTTTGTGAGGGGATAGTTGTAATGCCCCAAATTTCCTAATAAGGTTTAGGACCTTGATTAGGAGGCTGGGAGGGCCATGCTTGATTTATTATGTGATTAAATTATAATATGCATGATTGGGTGTATTAAATATGCATGCGAACCCATTTATGATTAATTGGGTGATTTTCATATTTTGCCCATTTCGGGCATATTTGGCATATATGTGATATGTGTGTGGTGCTTTATTATTATTTAGTTACACTAGGGTTACTCAACACGAGACGATCCTAGGAGGTAAGCTAGTGGATTAGTCACAATGGGATTTATTCTTGACTCGGAGTAAGTCAAGGGGTATTTATCATTACCGGGTTATTGGGTAATGGGAATAAATATTTGGTGATAAATTTGGAGTTAGTAAGATTAGGGGGAAATTCTGGAGGTTTTGACTATTTTGCCCTCGGGGACGTTTTCGGGACCCCGAGCATTAGGATTTGTTTGAAGCTACTTAAGCTTGAAGTAACCTTTTAAGAAATAAAAAGAACGTTCAGTAAGTTCTCTCTCCTTCAAAGTTCTATTTTCGTCTCCCGATCGCATTTTCGAAGGAAACTGGAGTTCTAGGACTCAGATTCAAGCGAGGATCGAGGCATAGCGATCCTAGGAAATATTAGAAGCTTATTAGCCGGAGGATTTAGTTGGGAACAACTCAATTGAAGGTAATCCAAGTTTTAAGTTCTAAGTTTTTAAAGTTTTTAAGCTTGAATTGGATTTTGTGTTTTGATGAGTTATTGAATGATTTGAAGCTTGGGTTTTATGGGTTATGGATCATGGGGATGTTTGGGAACTTTGATTTTTGAGTTTGGAGATGTTTGGATAGGTGTTTGGAAGGTTTTAAAATGGAGAAATCGTGGAAAAATGGCTGGTTCGAGGTTAGGCTGCGGCCCAGGCTTGATGAAGCAGGTGAAGTTTGCTAAAGGTTTGAATAGTGGCGTCGCGATGCTTGGGGCAGATGCCTGATGTTGGCACCTCTGTTTTGGCTGGGGGCCGTGACTCAGTGAGTTGGGGCTGTGGTGCTTGAGGGCATTTATGGCCGAAGTGATGTTTTGAGCATTGGAACTCAAACCTTAGGCTTTGAGATCGTTCCTACTACCCGATTTAGTGGGATTCGATGTCCCAGAGGCTAGGTCTTGGTTCTGAGATTGGTTCTAGAACTTGAACTCATTATATCACCATTTATGGTTGTGAGTAGGTTATCACTAGAGGCTTGGAATCAGGATCGTGCTTGTGGCTCATTTATTGGTAACCTGTGCTTGGACCAAAGGTAAGAAAACTGCACCCCATATGTTACATGCATGGTTATTCTTGATGCATGTTGGATGTTTTAATGTGAAGCATGTGATGCACGAGAAACATGTGATTAGGGCATACCATGAATATTGAATATGAGATTGATCAGAGCTTAAGTCTCTGTGTTTGTGCATGATCATAATTATGCTAGCAACTGTTAAGTAAGCATGCTGAATGCCCTACTTTAGGATATTTGACATATGATATATGCCTGGTAGCATTGCTTACTTGTGTGTGGCTCTGACTAACTAGTCAGAATTGACAATGGTGTCAGTATTAGTTGTGAAGCTGTGACCTACTTGTCAAGTTCGCAGTAGTACTGAGTACTGGTCACCTGGTATTGACTAAAATGTCAAGGATGGACTTAGTGTGTTTAATGCAAGCTGATAAAAGATTAGATCTAATCGAAATATGCATTGAATGACTCAAACGAGCATTAATGCTGGACCGACCTCACGTTCGATGAAAACTAAAAGTGCTTGTCTAGCCAAAGGCTAGTCATTTAGAGCCAGGGCCAGCGAGCCCAGTGATTGTTTAGTCACATGGCTATAGGTGCCGAGCCCTGTGTGACTTACCCATCAGTCACTCATTTGTTTAAGCTAGTGACTTACCCATCAGTCACTCAGTATGGTTTTCCAGAACCTCGAGTGTTAAATCACTCATCTGATTAGAGCCATTGCCAGAAAGCCTAGGTGATGATGTCACACGGCTGTGGGTGCTGAGCCCCATAGTGACTTGCTCGTCAGTCACTCATTATGGTTTAACAGAGCGTCAAAGTGATATTCACTCATCTGCTCAGGGCTATAAGCTCTGTATGATCACGATGATCATCATTGGCATGGTTGTGGATGCTGAGCCCCATGGTGACTTGCTTGTCAGTCACTCAGTATGGTTCACCAGAACCTCAAGTGTTAAATCACTCATCTGATTAGGATTGAATTGATACTCATCCAATCAGGAGGGCAGGATTTCTTATCCTAGATTCTCCAGCATTGTCTAAATTTATTTGCATGCTTGAATAGAGCTATATTTTGCTAGGCATCCCAGATATGATTTGATATCATGATATGACTATTAATGAGCATATTGAGTTTTCTTGCTGGGCTTCTGCTCGCGGGTGCTATGTGGTGTAGGTAAAGGTAAAAGAAAGTTGAACCATCCTTGAGTTGGAGAGCTTATGTCACGATTTGTACATATGCAGCTGCTAGACCACCACGGCCGATGTTTGAAAGTGGAATTGGGGTTACACCCTGTTTTTCCACTTAGATCGGCTATTTGTAAATATTTTCTTGTAATAGACCTTTAAATTATATTTTTTGGATCCCAATGTATACAGTAAATGTTCTAATGAAACGTTATATCTTAACCAAAAAATTTAATCCTAAACCGCTAATCATACTTAGTACACGATTATGGCCAAATGACTCGGTTAGCGAGTTTAGCACTGTTTGAAATGCACACCTTAACGGTCCTTGGAGTTTAGGGCGTTACAATCCAGCTGGGGCAAGACCTTTTAAGCCACATGAAAAGAAATTGGACTCCAAAACAGTGAGCATCTACATTATTGGTTATTCTAAGCGAACTATGGGCTATAAGTTTTATGATCCCTCAATTAGAAATATTTTTGAGATGGGAACTGCAACATTTTTTGAGGATGCTGAGTTTTGGGGGAGAAGTAAGGTTAGAGACATTGCTTTTAAGGAGGAATTGATTTCAAACTCAATTTATACAATCACTTTTAATAATATTCAGGTTCCTGCACCTATCATTCATCAAGAAGTGAATCCAGAACCTCAACAAGACAATGTTGAACAACCCCTATTCCAAATGAGGAAATTATTCCAGAAGAACAAACTCAACAGTCTCAAGAACCGGTGTCATTAAGGAGGTCCACGAGAGAAAGGAGAAGTGCTATTTCAGATGATTATATTGTATTTCTCTAAGAACATGAGGATGGAAATGGAATGATGGACGATGACCCAATCAACTTTCATCAGACCATGAATAGTTCTAATTCTCAAAAGTGGATGGATGCCATGAATGAGGAGTACAAGTCCATGCAAGACAATAAAGTTTGGAAACTTGTCGCATTACCAGGAGGTGCAAAACCAAATGATTGTAAATGGATATTTAAATCCATGGGGGATGCAAAGGGTAATGTGGAGAGGTATAAGGCACATCTTGTAGCAAAAGGCTATACTAAAAAATAAGGCATCAATTTTACAAAGGCTTTCTCTCCAGTTTCATCGAAAGACTCTTTTAGGAGAATTAAGGCAATTGTTGCTCATCTTGAACTTGAGTTACATTAGACGGATGTTAAGACAGAGTTTCTTAATGGTGACATTGATGAGACAATTTATATGGTGCAACCAGAAAACTTTGTGTTGGGAGACCCAAAGAATATGGTTTGCAAACTCACTAAATCCATCTATGGACTCAAGCAAGCTTCTCTTCAATGGTACCACAAGTTTCATCAAGTAATTATCTCTAGAGAATAAAGGATTATAAACTCACATATAGGAAATCAAATCATTTGGAGGTCGTAAGGTATTCTGATTCCGATTTCGCTGGGTGCCAAGATAGCAGAAAATCTACATCAGGCTATTTTTATTTGTTAGCTAGAGGAGCTATATCTTGGAAAAGTGTCAAACAAACACTCATAGCTTCTTCCACTATGGCTGCAGAATTTGTAGCATGCTATGAGGCATATAATCTTTGAATATGGCTGCATAACTTTGTCATTGGGCTGCGCATTTTGGAGAATGTAGAAAGACCACTCAAGTTATTTGTGACAATAAGTCAGTCGTGATGTATTCCAACAACAACAGGAGCTCATCCAAGTCAAATCATATTGACTTAAAGTTCCTAGTTGTGAAAGAAAGAGTGCAGAGTGGAAAGATATCCATAGAGCACATTGGGACGAACTCCATGATAGCAGATCTGCTCACAAAGGGATTACCACCCAAGGTCTTTCATGAGCACACTGCTCATATAGGTGTTGTACTATTTGAGGATATCATGATTTAGTGGGAGTTTGTATTTTTTATTTGCTTGATTTTTATTTGAGACACTTATGTATTTGGTTATTTTCTTATCATAATGAAGTATTTAGTTTATTCACTCTATTTTGTCATGTTTGATTTTGACCTCATTTAAGTTTAAGGAGGACTAGTTGGAAATAGGCATGCTTGGTTCACAATACATGTAATTTCCATGTTACACATCGATGATTGATGTATGTCATTTGACTATATATGTATATGTGACCGTTGATGGGTTTAGTCATGATCAATATGATAAAGACTACTTTGATCCTATATAGATATGGTTGGTGGACGAGATTGTTGAAGAATACCTTTTATTTGTAATAGCAAATTTTGAGCTCATAAAGTTGTACATTTATAAGGTAACATATGTTGCCCAAGTGGGAGATTTTCGGATTAAAATCCTATTATGGGCACTTATGTATTAATGCATTATGCTCTTATAAAGTTTAATACAAAATAAAGTGACCAATTAGTTATAAGTATCATGAGGTATTAATATGTTATGGAATAAATGTGTAGAAACCATAAGTCATATTTATAATTTATGAGGGGCCAAATTATAAATATCCAAAAAGTGATATTAATATCAGTTAATATATACGGTTGTGGTCCCCAAGAAACATTACGACTCGTAGTCTCTCCTTCCCCATCATAGAGAAAAACATAGAGAGAAACTGCTTTCTTGAAAGATCACAACCTTCTCTGTATCATCTCCAACAATGACTTCAGGTTAGTGCTTCCGCTCTTCTGTTCATCTTCTTCTTTAATTTAGCAAAGGATCTATAGAATTATGATTTAGGATTTCTTACATATGCATCTATAGTGAAACAATTTTGGATTATGTGTTGGAGATTATTGTTTGTTCATGTTATTTGAGTCCATTAGAAATTCTAACATCTTCACCCAAGCCACAACATTGATTTTGCTCCACTGAGTTCCATTTTAGGCGTGCGAGGAGTCCCAACGCAAACAGCCCACTGAGTCAATCCAAGCATTTCTTTTTATTCTCAAGGAAATATGATTTTGAAGCTCAGTTATGGGTAACTCTTAGATTCTCTTCAGTTTGTGGTCTGTGCTTATTTATATATTATTGATTTTGGGTAGCATAAATCTATGGTTTAAGGTGGTGCATTTTTGCAATATTTTCAAGATTTTGTGCTTACATTGTAGACACTTTTTTCACACACACCCACCCTTTTGTCCCCATCACTTTGAACCCGCAAATGTCAGCCACAAAATTGACAGCTCAGAAAATAAAAGCACCCAATCCATTAGCCCCACAACCAACCAGAAAGAAGGCCATAGCTTCTAAATCGACCCCATCACCATCCATACAAACTCCCATAACACAGTAAGCAACCCCATCATCTTCAACGCCGCCACCCACAACACAAGCCAGATCACAAAAATATATATACGCAAGTGCACGTAATCGATTCAAGTAATATATATGATAAGTAGAGTATTGTTCCCACGAAGACTATCTTCAAAGTACCACTAATTATTCTTTTTAATTTCTATTTGGCAATTAAACTTTGGATTAATTTAATTTTAAAATTATAAAAAAAATAAGAACAAGAATTTATAATTAAAATATTTAAATCACTATTAAAAAGACCTAGGGTGTTAATTCATCAACTTTTCATTCTACTAATTTTATTAATCAATTCTAAATTTCTTTCTTCCTATACTACTAGCAGGTTAATATAATTCGATTCCTATTCTTTTTCAAGATATAAGATCTCAACCTATATGCAGGTTTTCTACATCTCTGTGATAAACTTAAACATGTAGAAGACATTAAGCATGGAAACCTAATTACTACACAAGTCATATAGGTACTTTCGTCCAATATGCAACCTATGTCTATATAATGGTAGCATATTCAATTTTCATCTTTCGAATTTTGAATCAAAATCATAAAATCAAGCAAATATTGATAAAGTATTTACTAGCATTAAACACATATTATATAGATTAGATTAGAGAATAAAAATCAAAAGAACATCATAATTAAATTAGATCGAAATCCAAATGACTACATTAAACCCTTGATAAAATTGTTTAGTTCATATCACACATGACTAAATCAACAAAATAATAATTCAAGAACATAAGATTCATAAACTTAAAGAAGACAGAAAAATAAAAAAATGTAGAATTACTAGCCTAAGAACCAAAATTAGTCTCTAAAAACGTAATTAAAAATTGACCTAATGACTTAATTAAACCCTAAATACAAATTTATAGTAAAAAGATAAAAAAGTCTGTGTTTTTTTCCTATGCAGACCTCGACTTGGCCTTCTTTGGGTCGCGGCTCATCTCTTGTTTTTAGCCATTTCGCTGCTTTAATAGTCTTCAGGTGTCGCGACTCATGCAGACTCAAGTTAAGGCCAGTGTCCATTTTTCTCCTTTTATGAGCCTCTGATTTCCTCTTGAGTTGCGACTTGTAAGTCCAAGTCACGACACTAATTGCCTCCAGTAACGATGTGTCTCTGACTTCGCCTTGAGTCGCAACTTATAAGCCCAAGTCGCGGCTCTAATTCCATTTTTTTTCTCAGATTACTTCTTTCAACTCATCTCTTCATCAAAACTTGTCTTTTAATCATCCTTAACATCATCTTGAGTCCAACAACCACCAAGAGCCTCGTTTTTCCACCATTTTCACTTCTTTTTACATTATTCTTGTGATTCATCACACCATCCTACAACAAAGACAAACAAAAGCTTAATCTTGCACAAAACACACATAAAGACTCAAGATTACCAAAAAAACACATTAAAAAATAATACTAAATTGATGTTATCAAACTCCCCCAAACTTTCTTTTTGTTCGCCCTCGTATAAAGGACTCAAAACAAACCTAGACTCTAACAACATGAATTATACCTACAATAATAAATATGCCTGAAAATCATGAATGTTAATCATATAATTCTTAGAAAACTACTCAACAGTTTATTCAATCTAGAATTTCGGTCAAAACACTCCATCAACACACTTTGGTCTACTAACATTTTGAATTACCAAATCATGATCATTAAATAAATTTATTTGAAATCAATTATGCTCACCAATTTTTTTTCCAATCGATCCATTCAAACTAAATAATTCCATAACCTCACATACTTGCTATTCTCCACTAATATAAATCATGCTATGCATAAGAATGAATAGGACTTCTATAGGCTTGTAAAGATGGCTTAGGTGAAGGTAGATGAAACAATAACTTTTAAGCTCACTTTACTATAAGCACATGACCAAACTCACCAACTTTTTTTTTTCAAAATAATACAATCCCATAATCCCCTTTCTTGTTTTTTTAGAGAGATGTAAAATATATGTATATATATTTCTTCTTTTTTTTTTCAATAATAAATACACTCCCCCAATCTTGATTTATATATTAATATTGGGAGTGTATTGAATTTTTTTAAATATATATATTCTCTAAATTTTTTCACTTTTCATTTCCTAAACCCACTCAAATCACAATTAAACCCCATTACACATCAATCCCCATAATTTTTTCTCAACCATATGGTCATAGTATATTAGGGATGGATATATAACAAAGTTGCAAGTATTAGGCTTAAATAATGGTTTAGAACAAAAAGATACAAAATTCGGCTCAAAAGTGGTAAACAAAGGATTAAGTAATTTAAGGTTGGCAGGAAAAGCTCAAACGGTCCAAATGATAGCCTAAATCATATTACTAAACTTACATGATATATTATTTCATTTCAAATAACAAGTAATCAAGTTCTAGAATTGTTGAAAATAATTTTCACTTTCCATTCATCATTCCACTAACCAATTTCAGCACGGATAATCAATATCAAAAACATAAATTTAACATCATGACAAGATATTCAACAAATGTTAACTAAACTAAAATGAACTAATGGAGTGTTCAATCAAGCGCACAATTTTTTTTTTCAGATTTCATTTTCTTTGAATTATACTCATAACATTCGTTTCATTCTCATTGGTAATAGTTTTCAATTATCATTCATGTTGGTACCAAACTAAACACACTAAAAAAAACTCTAAACACTAACATAAACAAATCACACAAAACAAAACTAACAGAAAAATAAGCTCCCGCCCCCAAACTTAAACTAAACATTGTCCCCAATGTTTAAAAATAAGTAAAGAAAGAAAACTGGTGCGAATTACTTCAAAATGGTGGTGGATCTTGAAATTGATGCCAAGGCAGTGGATAAGGAAAATAATGGCGGTCTGCCTCCTGGTCTAAAATCTAATTTGCTCTCTGACTTGTACTAAAGTCATGACTTACAAGTTCAAGTCATGATTTGCACGATTTTTTACAAACTTTCTACTAAAAATAAATAAACTTTACAAATCCAAAATAAAACTAAATAAAATTTTCCACTAATAAAAAAATAAAAACAAAATCTCAAATTAAATATAGGAATGCCTCCTATAGCGCTGTCGTTAACGTCATTTAGCTGGACGCTTTTCTTCTTTCAAATCCAGCTTGGATCAAGTCCTCCCCTCACGTCCTTGAGAGCCATAGTGTCATGAGTTGACCCTCGTTTCATGTAATTAGAAATTGGTGGAACTTTCCCCCACTCATATAACAATTGAATCCTTTCACTAAAGAACCTCTTTAACCGATGACGCCCCTTTCGCATTCCAGTTTTAACTATGGATCTTTTCTTAGAGAATTCCAACTTGTTCTCTCCTTGGTTTACTACTTCAACTCTACAACACGTTGGAATTTCTGTTGCTGCAAAAACATTAAATATTAATTCATTTTTTTGCACTCGCAGCTTTAACTCACCCTTTTGTACATCAATTAAAGCCCTACCAGTAGCCAAGAATGGCCTTCCATGTATTATTGGAATATTTTCATCTTCCTCCATATCTAAAATAATAAAGTCCACGGGAAAGATGAATTTACCCACTTTTACCAAAACGTCCTCAATCACTCCACGAGGATGATTAATTGATCTATCTGCCATCTGTAGAGATATAGTAGTCGGCCTATATTCTCCCAAATGCAACCTTAGAAAGATTGATAGATGCATTAGATTCATACAGGCCCCTAAATCACATAAAGCCTTTGTTTCTACTGAACCCCCTATAGAACATGGGATATTGAAACTACTAGGATCTTTAAGCTTTGGAGGTAGTTTCTTCTGAAGTATCACGTTGCACTCCTCAGTAAGTGCCACTGTCTCATAATCCTCAAGCTACCTTTTTGTCGACAAATTTTTTTTTCATAAACTTCACATAACTTGGCATTTGTTCAAGTGCATCAGCAAACAGGATATTAATGTGTAGTTTATAAAAGATATCCAAAAATTTGAAGAATTGTTTGTCAAGATTAGCATTTCAGAACCGTTGAGGATATGGAATCCTTGGTGTTGGCTCGGTGTATTTTGGTTTTTCTGTCTTTGGAAGGTCTTCAGTAACATCCTCTTGTATTGGACTAGTAACATGTTGATCCCCTTTCTTCTTCCCCTTGTCATCCACTATTAGTCCTTCATACTTTGTCCCACTCCTCAAGGATATTGCATTACACTGCTCTTTAAGATTTACCTCTGTGGAACTAGGCAAATTTCCTTACTGTCTACTAGAAAACATTTTAGCCAATTGACCAATTTGTGTCTCTAAAATCCTGATTGAAGACCTTGTCTCTGTCATGAATTGATTTAATTGGTCTAGCTGAATTGTTGGTGGATTCATTTGAGGATGTAGTGGTGGATGAGAGGGGCGTGGATTTGGATCATAATATGGTCTTAAATGTAATCCATAACTTGGTTGTTGAGGGGGTTGTTGAGGTGGGTACTGCGGATATTGTGGTTGTAACCCTTGATTATTTTTCCAAGATAGATTAGGATGATTTTTCCAAGCAGGCGTATAGGAAATTGAATAAGTGTTAGGTGCAGGTCTTGAAAAATTACCTATAACCTCTGCCTGTTCCAAGGGCATATTGTTCACATCTGTTGAGCAACTAGTTGTGCTTGACATTGTTCATAAGAATGAGGTCCTCCACAAATCTCACAACTCACGAGCTTTTGTACTTGCATTGCTTGTGCAGCGAGATTAGTTTGCTGAAATTGTTTGGTTAGAGATGCAACTTGGGCGGTCAATAGAGCTATTGGATCAACTTCTAAGACTCCTCATGCTTTCTTATTCTCACGCTCAGTAGGCCAATTATAATTATTCATAGCCATCTCTTCCAATAGCTCATATGCTTCATTAGCGCTTTTTCTCATAAACACTCCTCCTGATGCTGCATCTATAATTGTCCTTGTATTGCCCCCCAAACCATTGTAAAAAGTATGAACTAGCAGCCACTTCTCTATTCCATGATGTGGGCATTTCTTTTGCAATTCCTTAAATCGTTCCTATGCATCGTACATAGACTCCCCATCCAGTTGATGGAATTTGTTAATCTCTCCTCTTATTCTAGCTGACTTGGCAGGAGGAAAATATTTACCAAGAAACTTCTGAGCCCAATCTTCCCAGTAAGTATAGAGTTTGCTTATAAAGAATTCAACCAACTCTTAGCTCTGTCCCTTAGTGAAAATGGGAATAGTCTCAATCGTACATCATTGTTACTCACCCCATTCATTTTAAATTTCTTACATAACTCCAAAAAGTTTGTGATATGTAGATTTGGATCCTCATCTGGTAACCCCCCAAATTGTACACAATTTTGCACCATCTGAATAATTGAGGGTTTTATCTCAAAATGATTTGCCTCAATAGTTGGAGGACGAATTCTTGAATGTATCCCCGTAACAGTAGGGAGTACATAATTCCTTAATGGTGGATCGACTTCAATGCATTACCCATATTTGCATTGTTGTTGACAACATTATTTGCGTTTTCAGCCATGGAAAAGTCCAGCCTTTTCTTTATCTTTTGGTTCTTTCTGCACGTTCTCTCAATTTCAAGGTCTATTGGTATGATCTCCTTTTGTCTACTTCCTCGTATATACCAAGAATTCTTAAAACACAATACAACATTGATCAAATAAATGTTAAACAATAATAAAATAAAATAAAAAACCAAATTACAGGAAATAACAATTAACTATGATATTGGAAATTAAGTCCCTGGCAACGGCGCCAAAAACTTGATCGCGAAAATATGTATACACAAGTGCACATAATCGATTCAAGTAATATATATGATAAGTAAAGTATCGTTACCACAAAGACTATTTTCCAAGTTCCACTAATTGTTCTTTTAATTTCTATTTGGCAATCAAACTTTAGATTAATTTAATTTTAAAATTATAAAAGAAAAATAAGAACAAGAATCACTAATTAAATGATTTAAATCACTATTAAAAAGACCTAGGGTGTTAATTTCATCAACTTTTTATTCTACTGATTTTATTAATCAATTCTAAATTTCTTTCTTCCTATTCTAATAGCAAGCTAATATAATTTGATTCCTATTCTTTGTCAAGATATAAGATCTCAACCTATATGCAGGTTTTCTACATCTCTGTGATAAACTTAAACATATAGAAGGCATTAAGCATTGAAACCTAATTACTACACAATTCATATAGGTACTTTCGTCCAATATGCAATCTATGTATATATAATGATAGCATATTCAATTCTCATCTTTCGAATTTTGAATCAAAATCATAAAATCACGCAAATATTGATCAAGTATTTACTAGCATTAAACACACATTATATAGATTAGAATAGAGAAGAAAAATCAAAAGAACATCATAACTATATTAGATAGAAATCCAAATGACTACATTAAACCCTAGATAAAATTGTTTTGTTCATATCAGACATGACTAAATAAACAAAATAATAATTGAAGAACATAAGATTCATAAACTTAAAGAAGAAAGAAAAATAAAAAAATCTAGAATTACTAGTCTAAGAACCAAAATTAGTTTCTAAAAATATAATTAAAAACTGACATAACGACTTAATTAAACCCTAAATACAAATTTATAGTAAAAAGAAAAACAAAGGCTGTGTTTTTTTCCTATGGGGGTCGTGACTTGGCCTTCTCTGGGTCGCGGCCCGTGTCTGATTTTTATCCATTTTGTTGCTTTGATAGTCTTCAGGCACTGCGACTCATGCAGACTCAGTCACGACCAGTGTCCATTTTCCCCCTTTTATGAGCCTCTGATTTCTTCTTGATTCGCGACTTGTAAGTCCAAGTCGTGATACTAATTGCCTCTAGCAACCATGCGTCTTCGACTTCGCCTTGAGTGGTGACTTATAAGTTCAAGTTGCGGCTCTAATTCCATTTTTTTCTTAGATTACTTCTTTCAACTCATATCTTCATCAAAACCCGTCTTTTAATCATCCTTAGCATCATTTTGAGTACAACGACCGCCAAGAGCCTCATTTTTCCACCATCTCACTTCTTGTTACGTTATTCTCATGATTCATCGCACCATCCTACAACAAAGACCAACAAAAGCATAATCTTGCACAAAGCACACATAAAGAGTCAAGATTACCACAAAACACACTCTAAAATAACACTAAAAGGAATTTATCAAAGACCCCACCATTTCCCAAAGTCAATCACCAAATCAAGCTTCCTCACCCCCGTTGCCTCAACCCATGCCCACTAAGACAACCTCCACCTCCACTAAAACACCCACAAAAAAGAAAGCTTCAAAACCAAAGTCCAAACCAAAGAGAGCTTCAGTTCCACCACATGCAATCGAGAAATTTGCCTCTGAGTTGGCTAAAGAGCAATATGAGTCTATCAAGTCCAAGAAATTGCTCCCTAAGAAAGAAATTTTGCCCAAAATTTTTGAGTTGCCCACCTATATCACAGAGTTTATTGAGAAGCATAAGTGGGACACTTTTTGTTAGAAACCAGTGAAATGCATAGTTCCACTTGTGTGCAAGTTCTATGCCAACCTTGTGCCCTCGGCAGCTTTAGAAGTGGTGGTGTGAGGCAAGATAGTTTCTATTTTGATGCTATTATCAATGAGTTCTTTAGGCTTTAAAATTTTGAGTGTGTGGTGTATAATGACATGGTCATATCTCCTTCACCTGAGCACTTTGATGTTGTGGTCGGAACTGTGGCCATTAGTGGGACTCAGTGGAATATTTCATCCACCGGTCAGCGTACACTTTAGTATGCTTATGTGATGCCTGAGGCTAGCGTGTGGCTAAGTTTTATCAAATTTCAATTGCTATCTATCAGACATGACACTACACTGTCGAAGGAGCACCTCATTTAGTTGTTTTACATAATGTCTAGGCACAACTTTGATGTTGGAAAAATTATTGCCAAGCAGATTGTTGGGTGTACGAAAAAGAAGACATAGCTATTGTTCTTTCCATTCCGCATAACTCAGTTGTCCATAAAGGCTAGTGTGGTTGTTGATGCATCTGAAGAGGTGTTAGTTGAGCATATTAACATTGATTTTCTCTCTATCACTCAAGTGCAAAAGCATGGCCCCAAATCTCCTAATGGCACTGTTGTTCCTGACCCACCCTCTTCCAGCGAGGTTCCTAGTCATTCCAAAGCTCATAATAATAGTTTTGAAACATTTTCAAATGAAGAAAAGGAGGATAGTCCCTTGTAATGAGGAAGGGGCGCTAATTTTGTCCTTTGGGTTGAAGGTTTGGTACCATAGCTGGAGAAAAGAAAAGTACTAGTCACCTCTTTTGGTACAATCTACCATTTTAAGAAGAAAATTAACATATAGTACAGAGGAGAAACCAGCGGTACAATAAGGGAAAAGAGGAAAGAAGAAGACGAAGAAGAGAAGGACACTCATTCATCATCATTGCGACTTGTCTCTTCTTATCTGTTAAATTTTTTCTATTATTCTCTATTACTTTGTTGTTTAATTACTTATAAACAGATTTGAACTTGGATTATTGTTTCTTAATTTAGCCATGAACTAAATCTTTTGAGACTTGAATTATTAATGAACCCTATGTTGGGGATTTATGCCCTATTTAAAACCCAAGTTCTTTGTAATCTCATTTATAATCAATAAAAGAATAAAAATCATTTTTTGACTTGGTCAATCACTTTGCTCACATGTTTTATTTTCATGATAATTTGTTTAATCTAAACTTCTATTAAATCTCGAGCATATAGCTAATCGTATTTATAGTGACGTAATCACAATGGAATATAAATATGATTATATGTTCAAAATAATTTAGTCCTAAGATTAGTCAGTGCACAGGATTTACACTGACTTGCCAATCTATAATATGATCTACTTACACATTGTAGTGTTATGTTCTTTCCAGAACATTAGCAAAGTAGATAAGATCGGATGTATTTGTTACATCGGACATGGCCGATATTGAAAGTTGAAAGGATAAGTAAACATACCGTTATTATCTATTCTAGTCATATCATATAGTTGACCATAGGTCAATTCAATCTGAATTCCGAGCGGTTAGTATTCTAACTGATTGTATTATTTGAGTTCTTTCACTTGTTCGTTATCAGCTTACCCTGCGGACTAGCCCATACTTACATCTTGGGAACTCGGAGGTATAATTGAGTGGGAGAGTTAATCATAGATATGAACATCTATAGCTTCTAATGAAGAAGTAAAATGATGGTTTCCTTTTAGTTTGGTTCAAGGTGCTAAATGATAGAGATCTCATTTCAGTAATTAATATTAGTTTACTAAAATATCATTTACAAGGAATTATGTATTTTAAGGATAAAATACAATGAGGGGTAAAATGGTATTTTAGTCCCATCTCATTGTAGACCATCTATAGAGGATTGAGTGACAATTATGGTTGTAACAATGGATAATTAATAGCGTATCTATATTTGTTATAGAGCGTTCTATGAATTCAAGAGTGCAATTCTGAGTCTTTAGTGGAGTCACGAGGAATTAATAAGTTAGTAAATTTATTTGTTAGATTTATGATAACTTATTGCAGCTTGATTTCATAGGCCTACGGTCCCCACTGTACCTTGGATAAAATCATCTATATAGTCTCAATTAATTGATTTAATTATCAATTAGAATTATCAAAATTGACCCGGTCAATTTTGGATAGTTTCACAGAGTTGTGTAATTTTGAGAAGAAAAGAGAAATTATGGCAGATTTATTAATTAAGATAAATTGGTATCTAAATTAATAAATAAATTTAAATCAAGGTTCAAATTATAAATAATTAATTTGATAAATGATTTAAATAATTATTTAATTAATTAAATCAATATAAAATAATAGAGGCCTTGGATTTTAAGTCCAATGGGCTTATAATCAAATGGGAAATTTCACGGGCCTATAGTTCATGATAATTTCGACCTAGGGCTTCAAAATGGCTATTATTTTATTGATTTTTTAATTAAATGAAATGGCCTAATTGAGTCTATAAAAGGAGTGCTAAGTGAGAGATGAAATCATAAGTTCAGAAGTCAAAAACACAAGTTTCTGATAGTTTTTAGATTCTCTCTAAACACAAGTCCTTTTCTAATGTGTTGAGAATTGTCCACCCTAGTCTAGCTGATTCTAATGATACTTTGGAAGGCTGTGAAGAAAATTGAGGATCGGTTAAGTTTCTTGGTAATACTCTACGACAGAAAGGATACAAGGGTTAGAGAAATTGAAGGATGAACTCTATTATTTCGCTGCGTATAATGTAAGTATTCTTATCATTATTTCACTTTGAATTAGATTTTAGAAACATGTTCTATGTTATCTCATATTAGTTTGTTTAATATTAGATCTACATGAAAATAATTAAAGATCTTGTATGAACTTCCCAACACCCTATGTCTTAGTGTATTAATTTCTAGAACTTTACTTTAGAAAAATATCCCACAGTTCATTCATGTATGCTTAAAGTTTAATTCTTTTTATTGTTTGGCCAATGGCAAGATGATGAGTTATGTTTGATGCTGGAAAGTTTGAATATAATGGATGAACTTGAATGACACAAGAGCATGTTCTTTATTAGGTTGTGATTAGTGAATATCATAGGAATAAGTTATTTGCCTTGTGTAACTGTAACACTCTACTAATGCAGGATTGTTACACTGTGTGTTAAAAATAGTGCTTAACTCGTTAAGCTAGTCATTTGTACTTAAGAGTATAATTAAGGTTAAATGACAGTTTAGGTATTAAAAATTTCAGTCAATAAGTTAAAATTTTCATTAAAAATGGTTTGAATAATTTAAAGGAATCCCAAAGGTTTCTAAATAAAAAAAACAAGTCTATCAAAATTCAAAAAATTAGCCAACCTAAGCGGCAAAATAAAAATAATAACCCCTGTTCCTCAAAAGTATCTCGACCGTGGCAGTCAAGCAGGCTAAGTATGTACACGTTGCCCCTACAGATCTCCAACTCATGGCTGGTCCATCTTTACTTTGCCCTTACCTGCACTACGAAGCACCCGTGAGCCAAGGCTCAGTAACAAAACCCAAACAAGTAAAACAAATATCCAAATTGACATTAACATGTATTGCGTACTTTATAATCACAACAGCTTCACATTAATTTTCCAATCATTATACGACTCATGCCGAGTAGATTCATATCGCACCCCTACAATGGCCCCACCACTACAACCCATATCGTACCCCTGTAATGTCCCCGCCACTACGGCCTACATTACGTATACAATGCCAATAACGTTCTCACAACCAATACATCACAATCACAACCAATCAATACAAGTAGTTATAACAACAAAGGCTTATATAAAGCAAACATTCAACTTTAAAGAGATTCATGGCACGATCATACCCGTGTCCTCTATTCAAGGTCCGTGCCCTACACTCGTTGCAAGTGCCAGTTTTCTTATCTCGAGTTACGTGCAATAGGTAGTACAATCCTGAGCACAATCCTTTTGCTGAGCCTTGTAAAACCCTAGTCATAACATCAATGATATACTTATCAGGAACTAATTCTGATAATGGGCTTCAAGACCAAGCTCTAGTTCTCGGGACCTCAGATCCCACTAAACAGGATAGTGGAGTCATCCCCCGAGCCTCCCAAGATAACTCCCCAAAACCTTAAATAAAATGCACCCCAAACTGCATTAGCATCGTGGCGCACCCCTGCAACGCCGCAGCTCTAAAACAAACCGAGAAGCCATTTTCTGAAACATGTGCATTTTGAGCCATGGCGCCCCCTCTATAGGGTCAAGACACTTCAACAGACAGAGGGATTTTACTCTCAAAAAATCCCACATTAGCGTCGCAGTGCCACGATGGTTAGAGGGCAAACCCTACCCTCAAGGAAACTCAAGCGAGCTGTGGGGCTCAACCCAAGCACCGCATCTCTACCGTGAGAAAACCCATAACTGCAATTTTCCCATGCATTTTAGACACAAATCGATTCAAAACAATTTTTTGACCATAAAACACTTCGTACTACTTAAACAGGCTATAACCAACACCAACATACCATACAAACATACTAAAATCCCAAGATTCAAAGATTTGTCATTTTGAGCTTTGAGCATAGGAACTTACCCAAATCAAAGACTCTAAGTCTGAATTGTGGGCTTTAAACTCAATTTCGAGCTTGATGCAACCACAAAACACATTTCCTCAAACAAAATTCAACACCAACACCTCCTAGAAACCTCAAATCATTAGAATCTATCTTAACTTCAACTAAACCAAGAACACCAAAATTTGAAATGAAAAAAGATCAATTGGTCCTTAACTCTTTTGAATCTAAATTTATTTGATGAGTTTAAAGACCTTGGGTAGTTCTAAGCCTCTTATATCTTCAATCTCCTTTAGAATCTGTCAAGATCTCAAAAAATTACCAAGAGATTGGCTCCTATCTTGCTAAGTCTTGTATGTGTCCTTGCTGAGTAACAAAGAACATAGGGAGAGAGTGTTGAACATGGCCCCTACTGCCCAGCCACTTAGTGGAATTTCTCTAATTCCCTTGGTCAAATGACTAATATACCCCTAACCCATAATCTTTTCCTTAAAGCCCCACAAGGGAAAAATGATCATTTAGCACCAATTCCCACTAAACCTCAAGTTATACTTAAAACTTCCCAATTAACCCACTAATCTTCCAAATACTAATATTTTCCCCAAACATAATCCATTAGTTCCCAAAATACACAAAATTACCAAAATACCCCTTGGCTCACCTTAAGTCAGGTATAAATCCCCGTTGTGACTTTTTCGCTAAATTACTCAAAAGGATCGACTCGTTCCAAATATCACAAATATATCCACATAATAATGCGGTCTCAAGCACATAGCATATAAAATTACCAATATACCCTCAACGGGCCTTTAAGCACATTTAATACACATAACACATGCATAAGCATCCATATCATAATATAACTAACATAATCACATATATATTTGTTCAAATCACATTATGTCCAATTATGCCCTCAAGGCACACTAATTAGCATACTAGTCCTCATTAGGATTTTTGGGAAGCTACAGTAACTATGAGAAAGGAAGCTTAAAATTGTATTCTTAAACCTGATTTAGCATATGGATATGTTTAATTAGGTGAATGAATTGATACCATAGGATTTGGGAAAGTTCTATAAACATAATTTTAATTCTTATTAACTCTGTGAATTTTGCTACAATATTGCTGCAACAAACGGTTCAGGTTACTTAAAATAGGGGAATTTAATAATTCAAGCCCATTTCACTAAATCAAATTTCTCTTGTTGTTAGATTGTCATCTTAGTGTACTTCAAACATTTTAAATTTTCTCTAATTATATTTGGTTTAAAAGATTCAACCCACTTTATTTTTTAGCCACTATTAAACTGTTTGGTAATTGATTTTGCATTTATTTTTAATTTGCAATCCCTATGGAGACGAACTTGAATACTTATCACTTTATTACTTATTTTGTGACTGTGTACACTTGCACACTAATCAAATTCGCAACATGCAACTGTTGCAATATAAATCAACCATCACCATGGAGGAGTGGAGAATTTGGAATTTGATTTGGAAAGGAAAGATCCATGAGAGGTTCAAGATCTTATGGTGGCAAATCATCAGGGACATTCTCCCCACCCGGTTGAGACTGGGTAGAGTGTTGGATGTGCCTGACACTAATTGCCTAGTCTGTCAAGCATATGAAGAAACCACTGCTCATCTGTTTTGGGAGTGTATTTATTGTTTGGGATAAGGATATACACCAAGCTTTGTATATTACAATTCAAAATAATAAAACAAAGATAATATATTCTCTAAAGGAAGAATAATACAAAGAATATAACACAAATAAAACAAGTGGTAGAATTGACCTTTGAGTTGTAGAACCTTGATATACAAAATCACAAGTCTATGATTTTATGTGAATCATCAAAATGTAACAAAGGCTTGACACAAATTAAGATTCGTTGTCCAAAAATCTCTATTACTAGCCTCTTCCTTGAGATTGCTTGAAGCTAATACAATGGAATGAGAATGGGATTCAAAAGCCTCAAATCTTCATGCAAGTCCAACTTTCTTGATGAAAATCTTGGAGAAAATTAGTAATCTTGAGAGCTAGAGAGAGAGAGAGAGAGAGAGAGAGAGAGAGAGAATGAGGTTTTAAAGAGAGGGAGGTGAGGCATCAATTCATCAAAAACTCAAATGACCCATTTAAATAGTATAGGAACCCTCATTAGACTCAACCAATGAGATTAGAGCATTTAAAATGAATTTTGGAGCCAAAAATATGTCATTGTACGGTCCTGTACGGACCGCCCAAGCTACGCGTTGCCTGCACCCAGGCGACGCGTCACCACCATGCAGGCGATGTGTCACCTGTGTTGTGTTTTTAGGGACCAGCGACACATTGCCTCCTAGAGGTGACGCAACACAAGTCTCTCTAACTTGGTGCCCCAAAAATTGTCCCAAAATATCCACAAATGCCTCAAAAAAATTTGGGTACTCTTATATACTCTAAAAAAAACACTTTGGACCCAAAAAGATGATTTATTGATGCCTATACCAAAGTCAACCCTCACACGTTGACTTTAGTGAAATCGTTATTCGTGCCTATCCAATTTCAATAAGTATTTTACCAATCATAATAATCTCCCATTTGCTTAAATACATCTTCAATCCTCTAGCCCAAACGATATTAGTGCATAAAATAAAGTATATTTTGGGTTTGAAATTTATCTTATTGAAAACATTACAAAGCTTCTATCGAAATGCTAAGGTATTCTTAAAAGATTGAACCCAACATTACTTGTGATAAAAAATGGTAATGTCTCACACACCTCTACCTAATTACTCATGTATTTCTTGTTGGGGTTTTATGCACTAATTAAAACCTAATTTCTTTGTAATCTCATTTTATTATTAATAAAAGAATAGAAATAATTTTTTGACATGGTCAATCACTTTGCTCACATGTTTTATTTTCATGATTATTTGATTGATATAAACTTCTAATAAATCTCGAGAAATCATCTTTATAATGACGTAATCATTGTGGAACATAAATATGATTATATGTTCAAAATAATTTAGTCCTAAGATTAGTCGATGCACAAGATGTACACTGACTTGCCAATCTACGATATAATCTACTTACATATTGTAGTGTTATGTTCTTTCCAGAGCATTAGCAACGTAGATAAGATCAGATGTGTTTGTTACATCAAACAGGACCGATATTGACAATAGATAGGATAAGTATACATACTGCTATTATCTATTCTAGTCATATCATATAATTGACCATAGGTCAATTCCATCTCCATTATGAGTGATTAGTGTTCTAACTGATTGTATTATTTGAGTTCTTTGACTTGTTCGTTACTACCTTACCCTATGGAATAGCCCATACATACTTCTTGGGAACTCAATAGTATAATTGAGTTGAAGTGTAAATCATAGATATCAACATCTATAGCTTCTGATGAAGAAGTAAAAAGATGGTTTCCTTTTAGTTTGGTTCAAGGTGCTAAATGATAGAGATCTCATTCAGTAATTAATATTAGTTTACTGAAATATCATTTACAAGAAACTAATTAATTTAAGAATAAAATACAATGAGGGGTAAAACAGTATTTTAGTCCCATCTCATTGTAGACTGTCTATAGAGGATTGATTGACAATTATGGTTGTAACAATGGATAATTAATAACGTATCTATATTTTTTATAGAGCGTTCTATGAATTCAATAGTGCAATTATGAGTCTTTAGTGGAGTTATGAGGAATTAATAAGTTAGTAAATTTATTTGTTAAATTTATGATAACTTATTGGAGCTTGAATTCATAGGCCCATGGTCCTCACTATACCTTGGATAAAATTATCTAGATAGTCTCAATTAATTAATTTAATTATCAATTGGAATTACCAAAGTTGACCAGGTCAATTTTGGATAGGTTCACAGAGTTTTGCAATTTAGAGAAGAAAAGAGATTTTAGGGCAGATTTATTAATTAAGACAAATTGGTGTGTAAATTAATAAATAATTTAAATTAAGGTTAAAATTATAAATAAATAATTTGATAAAGGATTTAACTAATTATTTAATTAATTAATCAATAGAAAATAAGACATGCATTGATTTTAAGTCCAATGGACTTATAATTAAATGGAAAATTTCACAGGCCTAAAGCCCATGAGAATTTCAACCACTAGGCTGATATTATATATTATTTTATTGATTTTTTAATTAAAATAAATGACCTAATTGAGCTTATAAAAGGAATGCTAATTGAGAGTTGAAATCATATTTTTGAAAGACTGCTTTTGAGAAGATCAGAAGATCTATTCTTGATGCTCTAGATTTTAGATTCTCTCTACAACATAAGTCATTTTCTAAGCCTCAACATCCTCTTCTATTCTTCTTCTCTTTGTATCTATCTCGTGTATTGAGAATTACCCAGTCTAGTTTAGGTGATTTAAGTATACTTTGGAAGGCTGTGAAGAAAATTGAAGATCAGTTCAGTTTCTCGGTGATACTCTGCAACAGAAAGGATTCAAGGGTTAGAGAAACTGAAGGAATAACTAATTCATTACGCTGTGTATAATGTATGTGTTCTCATCATTATTTCTGTTTAAATTCAATTATAGAAACATGTTATAGGTTGTCTCATATTAATGTATTCAATATAAGATTTACATGAAAATAAACAAGATCCTGTATAAGCTTTCCCAACAACTGGCCTCAAAGTGTTTGATAATCTTTATTATCATGCATGAACATGGTAAAAATTTAATTATTTAATTTGTTGAATAATTGGATGGATTTCATGTTTGTTATGAAGCATATTGATTCTTATGCGATTATTAGCAAATTTGGGTTGTTTTGTTGTGTTTTCTATGCAATTAACTTTTATAAATACTTTATTTGATATAAATCACGGTAAAAATTATTTAGAAAACGTTTTTGGATTGAAAAATTACACAAAATTTTATTGAATTTTTTTTTTAGGCCTTGGCCGTGGCTACCATTTCACTGACCACGGCCTGCGATAAATTTTTCCTTAAATTTTTCGGGTTTTGGCTGTGGCCACCATTTCACTCACTAGCCGGAGTCTGCGATAAATTTTTTCTTAAATTTTTCGGCACTGCCTGCAGCCACTTTTCCACTGGCCGCGTCATGCGTTAAATTTTTTCTTAAAATTCAAATTTTGAATGTATTTTTAATGGATTAATACAAAAATATCATATTTTTTCTATTATATAGAAACATCTTTTTTTGAAATTCAGTATTTTTGTTGTTTGATCTTTAAAAAATAGATATTTTCTACAAAGATTCAAATTCAAATTTAAAAATAGGTTAACTAATTAATTTTAAATAGTTTAGTATATTAAAATATTAGAATTAAATTATCATATATTAAAGATATGTTTAAATCTTTTATTTGAAAATAAAAATATATGATTATTCTATGGATTTTAATATTTAAATAACTTGGAATTTGAAAATTGAAATTTTTTTGACTAGATATTTTTATAGATATTTGAATTTGTTTAATTGTTTTAGATATTTTTTAAAAAAAAAAACAGATGATATTTGTTTTAAAAATTTATAACTGGTTAAATTTTTAAAAATATCACATTTTTCAAACCAATTAATAAAATATTTTTTTAATAAATGAGATTTAAATTAACTTTGGTTAATTTTTCACAAATCCTATTTAAATTAAATTAATATTTTTCAAAATGACCTAAACTAAGTTGATTGTTGATAAATGAAATTTAAATTAACTTTTGTTAATTGTGGATAAATTTCATTTAAATTGACTTGTTTCTTTTTGCAAAAAATTAATTAATTCAAATTTTTGGATAAATTCTAGAAAATTAATTGTGGTATTTTTGCATAAATTCATAGACTTGCTCATATAGTAACATGATTAGGTCCATCCTATTATAACATGTTTGTTTACACTATATGTGGTATTTTTACAATTGAGCTTAGATGCATATAGTGACCCATATGTTTGATTAATATATGGATCTTGCTAAATAAAACATTCATAAAATGGTAGGTTTTATTTGGGCCGATTACAAAATGTAAAGTTTAAATTACTCTCTTGTGGGTGGTACCACTTATGAATGCTCATTTGCTTTACCTGACTATAGTGAGCCTAATCAATTAATAACAATTGATAAAATGAAGGTTTAAATTCCTGTCTTTTGGATCTTGTATGGAAGTATGGGGGGACTTAATTGTATAGGTCCATTATAATAGTTAAACCTAAATATTGATTATCAAAAAAATAATTCTAATTTAGTTGAATTTGTTTCAATGTGACACTTTAGAATTAATATAAAATTATAGGACCTTGGTTTTAATTTTTTTTTTTAATTTTTTGGAGAACCAGTCATTAATTTTCAAAAAATAAATAATAAAAATACTACTTTTAGTTATATAATGAGCTTATTTTAAAAATTTATACTCGATCTCCATTGTTGGTTTAACAAGGTCAATAGCTTAATGAGGCCTCGAGACGCTTTGATTCGTCCCCCTATGGAAGGTGTTCATTAGTTATTTTGACAAGGTTAGATTTCTAAAGACAGATAATTATAGGTCAAAATTCTACTAGACTCACCCCTACGGTGACTACTAGGACTAAATCTATGATTATCGAGACTGTTGGTCTAGCTCATAAAATAAAGAGATTTTGTTTTCTTATTTTCATCGAATAATTGGTTGTTAATAATGATGTCCATTATTAAATGAGTTTACAACTCTATTTAACAAATGATATTTTTCTACTCTCACCAACCGGGACAACGATATCATGGAATAGTTAAAAACCAAAAGAAATAGAGATATGATTATTTTGGTATTTTTTTTCATATCTTACATATTTATAGTATATGTTGTGTTATTTCTTAAAATTTGAGTGAATAGAAGTTTTATTGAGCAAAAGTGATTGATTTCTATTTTATTGATAATTGGTAGTTTTAAGTATGGCTGTGTCTACTCCCATCCTTTCTATGGATAAAACTTCCTTAAGTGTAAGCAGAATATCAACATAGTGTTGATTGGTGACAACTCCATGTTCGTCATGACTGAGGAATCCCCAGAAGTTTCAGCTGAAGGAGCTACCAAGACTGTTAGAGACAAATATGAACGTTGGCAGGCGGCCAATAACAAGGCACAATACTACATGTTGACTAGTATGGTCGACACTCTCAAGAAAATGATGGAGAATGATGAGACAATCTACGAAATCATGGATCAGCTCTAAGACATGTTCGGTGCAAAGTCTGTGCAAACTTGTTTTGAGGCCACCAAGAAATATGCCAATGGTCTGATGGCACCATCTCAGCACGTTCATGATCACCTGATCAAGATGACCAACTACTTTCAGGAAGCTGAACTGCATGGAGCAATGATAGATGAGGAGACTCAAGTCGGCTTAATCCTCGACAGTCTCTCTCCAGCTTTCCTACCGTTCACCAACAACTATGTGATGAATAAACTCAACTATGGTCTGACGCAGCTCATGAATGAGCTTCAAACTTTCGAGTCTATCACGGGTGGACCAAGTAAGGGAGGAGAAAAGAAGACTATTGTTGTTGCTGCTGAACTAGCTAAGGCTGAAGCTAACAAGCTTCGTCTTCGAAAGCTGGAAACAAGAGGAAAGATGGACATAACACCAACCCCAAGGCTGCAAAGACGAGTGCACAACCTAGTGCACAGCGCCTAAGGGGAAGAAATACAAGAACAAGAAAGGTAAAGATAAGTTCTTTCACTACAATGAGAAGGGGAATTGAAAACAGGATTGGCCCAAGTTTCTAGCAGCAAAAAACAAAGGTAATGATTATAGTTCATTTATCTTAGAAACATGTGTTTTAGAGAATGGTAAATCTGTTTGGATTATTGATTCTGGATCTACTAACCATGTTTGTAACTCCTTACAACTTCTTGAATTGTGGGAGAAAGTGGATGAAGGCAGCTTTGTTACACTCAAATTTTGAGAATAGAAATTTTGATCTCGAAAGTCAGGCTCGTGAAATGTAAGCTCAGAATAAGTATATTAATCATATAGTCAGTTTTAATGAGAAAGTCAAGGACAGTCTCGTTGAGTATTAAAACAATGACGTCAGAATTAGTGAGCTCGGAGTGACATGATCTCGAAGGGGTTTTTGAGGCTACAAGTCGAGCTTGAAGTTACAATGAAAGGGAGTCAACACTTGTATAAATCTACTAGTTCAATTTCTACCATCAGACAAGACAACTCAATCTCAGGCATTATGAGCTCGGGAAGGGATCATCTCGATAAAGTCTCTTGCTAAGACCGAGGTAAACCAAGTTGACGAGCTCGTGGTGGATGACCAATCTCGGAGGCATGCATTTGAGGTCAATAGACACATGTGAATGTAGTTACTGTTTGAATATCCCTATATATAAGGGATTGGTTGTAATCTGTTAATAAATCCCGAATATCGTGGGATTTATGTGCGTATTGTGTTATTATATGCATTTAATTATATTTAATTTGCGATTTGGATAATAATTTCCCTAAAATGTGAGGGGAGATATTCTGTAAACCAGACTATAAATAGACTAGTGCTATTCACTTGAAGGGGACTGAGAAGTTTGTATGGGGAAGACTCTGTAAAATTACTTCCAGAAAAGCTTTGAGAGAATTCCGAAAACTGAATAACACTGATTCGTGGACTAGGCAGATTTTAACCCTATACCAAGAAAGGGAGTTGGAGTTGTTATTAACGATAACCAGCCCCCTTAGGTCCAAGCTCGACCCCCAGTGGATTTAGTCCAGGAAAGGATAGACCAGTTAGAAAATGCATTCAGGCTCCTGCAATACGAGCGTAACAGGGACAAGGTTGAAGAGTCCGATGAGGAGATCGAACCTTTTGCCCCGCATATCTCTAGCACTTCGTTTCCTCATCGGCCACCTAGAAGTGGCCCGAGCTCAGAATGTCGACAATAGCAGCCACCTGATGGCCGTTAGGAAGATTTACATAGGAAACCTATCAGGTCACTAACCGAGTTCAATCGGAGGGCCCAGAGATTTATCAATGTAGAAGAGGTGAGGTTAGCGCTGAATCTGACCTCTCCGCCCATAACTATAATGAAAAACATGAACTCTGCCTCAAACCCATCATCTTCAAAACCCTCTGGGGATAACCCTTCTAAAAGGAAGAAGAATGAAGGGAGTAACCCCAAGGATGATGGAGGTAAAAAGAAGAAAGAGGATAAATACTTCTTCGTATACAAGGTGTATATCGAGCTCAATGAGTCTCGGGAGAGTATTTACCTGGCTAATGAGAACCAGGTCCCATTCATGCAGCCTGACCCCATGAGGAATCAAAAGGCGAAAAGGGACTCAAATAAATACTGTAGATTCCATAGAGACATTGGACACACAATCGATGAGTGTCGACAATTAAAGGACGAGATCGAAGGTTTGATCTCGAGGGGATATTCAGTCAATACATCAAAAACCAAAATCACAATCAAGCATCAACGAGTCAGAGGGCAGCAGCCGCACAGCCTGCCCAACACAATAACTCCCGAGCTCAGGAGGATGAGAGACCTCCTCCAATTGATGAAGAGGATGTAGTAACCATCTCAGGGGGACCTCATATCGTAGGTTTGGGTAGGAACGCCCAGAAAATATATGTAAACGAGCTCAAGATCGGAGACGGTTCTCCTTACGAACCCAAGCCGTGAGCTCCAAAACAATAGAGGGTTGAGACTCAACCCATAAAATTTACCGAAGAGGACGCGGTGCATGTTAAATTTCCTTATAACAATCCCTATTCATTACTCTCCAGCTCGCAAACAAGAGGGTACGTCGAGTCCTAATTGATAACGAGAGCTCAGTGAATATCCTTTACAAAGCCACTTTAGAAAAGATGGAACTCACGCTTCGCGATTTGAAAGCGTGTGCAACAACGTTGTACATGTTAGTCAGGAGAAGGGATTGCCTGTATGGGATCCATCAAACTCCCCATAACCTTGGGAGACTATCTAGTCTCAGTAACCAAGATGATGGAGTTTGTCATGGTGAACCTCCCATCAACCTACAACGTACTGCTCAGGAGACCCGCCCTGATTGGCCTGGGGGCAGTGTTGTCTGTTAGGCACTTGGCCATCAAGTTCCCGACCTCTAGTGGCATCGGGACGCTGAAGGGAGACCAGCTCGCAAGAAGGGAGTGCTACAACATTTCCATAAGAGGAAAAAGTCAGACAAGTGCGCAAGCTCTAGTGGTTATCCAAGAGATAAATGGAGCCATTTTTAAAATTGATGAGGAGATCGATCCCAGGGAAGATGAGAGGTCCGATCTCTAACCTTTGGAAGAGCTCAAGGAAGTAAAGCTCAATGTAGTAGATGTTACAAAGGTGGTGAAGGTGGGTAAGAACCTTTCTGAAAAGGCAAGGTAGAAATTAATTTGCTTCTTGAGAGAAAACCAGGATGTGATTGCATGGTCTCACTCGGACATGGTAGGAATCGGTCCAAATGTCATGAGCCATGCGCTCAATATTGACAAAAGCTTTCCCCCGAAGCAACAAAAATGAAGACTCCTAGATGATGATAGAAAGAAGGCTCTCAAGGAGGAGGTCGACAGGTTAAAGGAAAATCGATTCATACGAGATCCCTTTTATCCTGATTGGATTGCCAATCCAGTGTTGGTCCCAAAACCTAACGGAAAATGGCGAACCTGTATCGACTACTTAGATCTTAACAAGGCATGCCCTAAAGAATTTTTCCCCTTTCCTCGAATAGATCAGCTCATAAATGCCACTGCAGGTCATGGCATCATGTCATTCATGGACGCTTATTCTGGATATAACCAGATCATCATTCATGCACCAAATCAGGAACACATGAGCTTTATGACAGACAAAGGGTTATACTGTTACAATGTCATGCCTTTCGGGCTCAAAAATGCTGGAGCCACGTACCAATGGCTGGTGAATAGGATGTTTGCCGAGTAGATAAGAAATAACATGGAAGTTTATGATGACAATATGTTAATTAAATAGAAACATAAAGATAACCATGTCGATGATCTCGCAGAGTTCTTTACTGTACTTCGAAAGTACAACATAAAACTTAACCCACAAAAGTTCTCATTCGGAGTGTCTTCGGGAAAGTTCCTTAGATTTATAGTAAATGCACGAGGGATAGAAGTTAATCCGGACAAGATTAAGGCATTGATAGAAATTCCTTCACCTCAGAAGCATAAGGATGCCCAGAGCTTAACTAGACGGATGGCGGCATTGAGTAAGTTTATCTCAAAATCTACAGGCTGTTGTTTTCCTTTTTCAACCTTTTGAGAGGGGGCAAACAATTCGAGTGATCAGAGGAGTGCGAACTCGTATTTCAGAACCTTAAGAAGCACCTCGCCGAACCTCCAATCTTATCGAAACCTATCACATGAGAGGTTTTGTATTTATACTTCGTGACAATCGAACATGCCATTTGTACGGTGCTTGTCCAAGAAGAGAAAAAAGTACAAAAGACTGTATACTATGTCACCAAAAGGTTATTAGGGGTAGAATCGAGATAATCGTTGAAGTAAAAATTGGCTCTTAGCCTGATACATTCATCTCGAAAGCTCTGACCTTATTTCCAAGCACACCCCATTCATGTGCTAACTGAACAACCACTACAACAAGTTTTGTCCAAACCAGAGGCATTCAGAAGATTGTTAAAGTGGGCTATCGAACTCGGACAATTCAAGATCACATACCACCCAAGAAAGACCATGAAGGGACAAGCCCTGGCGGATTTCATTGTCGAGTGTACTGGAATTTCAAATGATGAAGTCGTAGCCTCAGCCCGCGAGCTATGGAAACATTATGTCGATGGATCTTCCAACAAAAATGGATCGTGGGCAGGCATTATATTTATTACCCAAGTAGGAAATTGATTCCACTATGCTTTAAGGTTCAACTTCGAAGCATCAAATAACGAATCTGAGTACGAAGCGTTACTAGCAGGACTTCGAATAGCCAAAGAACTCAAAGAAAAGGCTATACACTGCGATAACGACTCGCTGCTGGTAGTCAACCAAGTTTTAGGGGAATATCAGGCTCGTGGCATAAAAATGGCCGCGTACCTAGTGAAAGCAAAAGCTGCGCTTGGACAGTTCATATTCTACGCTATAAAGTAAGTCCCCCGAGAACAAAATTCAAATGTAGATGCATTGGCCAGGCTCGCTACAACTAGCGAGGCTGATACACTAGACATGGTCCCGGTAGAGTTTCTACCGACCCCGAGTATTAGTGGGCCTGACGAAGAGGACGTATGCATGATCGACTCACAACCTAGCTGGACGATCCCAATAATCGATTACCTCTAAACTGGAAGTGTGACGCTTGTTATAGTCATGTTTATTTAGGATTTAAGTATTTTTGATGAATAGTTTAAATAAAATAAAGATCTAGAAGCTCTTAAACCTTCCAGAAACTGTTAGGATCACGTTTAGACTAAGTCAAAGTTGTTTTATCAATTCAAAATATGTTGAAAAAGAGCAACTACGTGTTTGATATATCAACGTATGCTGATATATCGCAGCTATAGGGGCCGATATATCACCTACGGAAGATACGGAAAACACGTCGACTTTGCACGAACGATCGAACGGGGCTCGGGAATATGGGGGGAGGCGATATATCGCCTATAGGGTGATATATCGGCTCCAACTCTCATTTTTGAAAGTTTCTGATTTTAATTTTAAAAATAGATTTAACCACTTAGATCTGCCTTTGAACAATTTTGACCGATTTCTGGGCATCTATTGAACGAAAATTAAAATCTTTTTCATTTTATATTTATTTAGTTATTCAAACTAAAAGGGGTTAGTTTCACTCCTTGAACTCTATAAATAGGACCTAGTACTCAGCCATTTTCTTCATTCTTCAAGCAGTCTTCAGAGCCTCTAAGTTGCTAGTGTTACTATACAGAGAAACACTTGGGTTTTTGGGTTAAAATCTTTATCATTCTAAGATTTTCTAAACACTTGGGAAGTGAGATATAGTGTTATTTCGGTATCGAGGTGTAGATCGAGTTCTAGTTCAACCAAGGTATTCTTATCCTCATGTTCAAGTTCTTCATAGTTCTTTAGTTTTCTTTTCTTTTCTTTTCAGATCCTAACTCTTGTTTATGATTCTTGGTTAGGTATTTAAGTTTCTTGAAACTTAAGGTTCTTTTCAGTAAGTTTCTACTTGGATGGTTTAGTTCCCTTTTCATATTCATTCTTTAGAAATACTCATGATTTTTTTGTTGGATTTTAGGAGTGTTCTAATCCCGTTCTTGTTCTCAAATATCCTCGTTTTTGGTAAGGAAAATAAGATAGATTTTTATGTGTTTATATGTTTATGTTATGATATGTTTTATGCTATGATATATATATATATGTCTTGTAGTCATTTGGGGTTTATAGTTACTTATATAGCAAACCCTAATATTTTTTTCATTTTCATGGTTTAGAGTTATGATTTACCCTACCTCGATTAGTAGACAGAGGAACTAGATGAGTTATCATATACTACTATGTGATCTAACCTACCTCGATTAGTAGATAGAGGACCTAGATGGTTTATCACATGCCATGTTAATGAGTTAATGGCCATTAATATTGTAGTCCTATATGATATACGCTTTTATAGTCATATGTTTTATAGTATATGTTTATGATTAAGTCTTATGTTTATGATTTATGTGTTAGTAGATTTTCCTTGCGGGGCATTAGGCTCACTCCTTTATTTTTATCTTGATGCAAGAAAATGAATATGGAAGGCGGAAAGATAAGTTTGTTTAGTCATAAGTGTGTAACCAAGCTTGTTTAATAAAATGATAAGTTTTGTTCAAAAAATTTGTTTTCTTGATTAAATGTTGTATTTTTTGCAAACTCTCTTAATTCAATAACCTATGGTCACACTCATAGGATATTAAGGGGGCATCAGTGGTATAAAATCATACCATAAGTTTGAAAAAATAAATAATATAGAATAAAAATGTCTGGATCATTAACCCGACATAAAATTTTATGTTAACGCGAACACATAGAATAAAAATGTCTAGATCATTAACCCAACATAAAATTTTATGTTAACGCAAACTAAAAGTGTATGGAGTTATAATCAAACACGCGAGCTAAAACTGTCTGGATTGCCTGGACTTAACCCGGCGTTAAAACTAAAAGTGTATGGAATAATAACCAAACATGCGAACTAAAAGTGTATTGGGTAATAACCAAACATGCGAGCTAAAAGTGTATGGAGTAATAACCAAACACACCTTCAACGTCGTGACCTTGACCTCGTTTGCAAGCTTTAACTAGAGGTTCTTCGCCTCTTGAGCGTAGGCTCGACTTGCTGAAACCTCGTTGTTCGACTTGAAGTTGTGTTGAACAAACGCGGCGAAAGCCTATACACATAAACAAAAAAGGGTTATTAAACATGCAAGATAAGTATGTATAGGCGACATTACAAAATAAAATGACTTACCGAGGTGAAGAGCTCGCTGCCCTTGTCAAAGATTATGTTTGTGTTGCGACAGGAGGTAAGGAACTGCCATTGGGGAACTCCGAGGTTGCTAAGGCTTTGGCCGACTTGGGATAAGACGTCTGAGCTTAAGTTGATCTCGTGAGACCCCGCGTCTGGATCAATCACATACTCAGGAACGTGGATTGAGATAGACGGAAGACGTTCCTGGTTAGGGACTGGTTTCCTAAAGACCGGAGCAGGTTGTTGGGAGATGAGATCAGAGGCGAGAGGACCACTGTAATGCCCTGAAATCCCTAATGTGGTTAATGGCTGGATTAGTAGGTCGGGAGGGCCATAATTGTTTATGCCATTAACTGATAATATGCATGTGTTATGTGAATTATATTATAATATGATGTTATATGCATGCATGTGGGTCCACTTTTGATTATTAGGGTGTTTTGGTAATTTGGCCCGTTAAGGGCATATTTGTGTATTTTGGTGCATATTGTGATTTTTGGAAGAGATCCCATTATTATGGAGACATATTCGATCTATTCGGCATGAGACAGTCTTATATTATAAATTAGCAGTTTTGTCATAACGGGGTCTTTTATTGGGATATTGAGTAATGAGAATGTTATTTGATGATAAATTGGGAGTTTTTGAGATTAGGAGGAAATTCTAGAAGGTTTGAATATAATGTCCACGGGGGTGTTTTCGGGACCCCGAGCACTAGGTTTTATTTGAGGTTACTTAAGCTTGAAGTAACTTGTTAGATAGAACCGTATGTTAGAAAAGCATATTCTCTCTTCCTGTTGGTTCATTTTACCATTCGAGGCATTTTCAAAGAAATCTGGAGTTCTAGGATTCAGAATCAAGCGAGGATCGAGGCATAGCGATCCTTAGAAAGATTAGAAGCTTCTTGAGCAAAGGATTTGACGAGAAACAATGCAATCAAAGGTAATCTAAGTTTTAAGTTTTGAGCTTTTAGATTTTCTAAGCTTTGAATTGGATTTTGTGAATCGTTGAGTTTTTGGTTCGTTTGAGCCTCGTGATTTGATTGTTTTGGATCATTAGGAAGTTTGGGAACTTTGATTTTTGGATTTGGAAGTGTTTAGGTATGTTTTTGTAGGGTTTGAGATGAAGGAGATCGAGTATGTGGCTGGTTCTGGGTTGGGGGCCGCGACCCTGTTCTTGGGCGCCGCGACCCTAGCTCGAACAAGAAGGTGTAGGGTTTTGGCCTTGCTGTGCGCCGCGACCCTGGGTATGGGGTGCTGCGGCCCTTGCTCCTGGTGTGGCTGGGGGCCACGGCTTAAGGTGCTAGGGCCATGACTCTTGGGTGGTTTTGAGCCTGTTTGAGTGTTTTGACCTCGGGAACTTGGTTTTAGGCCTCGGGATTGTTCCTACTACCTAGATTAGTGGGGATTGATGTCCCGGAGGCTAGATCTTGGTTTGGGAACCTTTGATATTCATTTTATTGATGGTGTCCCACCCATATTTGGTTATGACTAGGTGACCACTAAAGGGCTAAAAGTCAGATCGCTCTCAAGGGTCGTTCTTTTATTCATTCTCGCTCGAATCAGAGGTAAGAAAACTGCACCCTGTGTATAGGACATGCGTGATTGTTGTTGAGACATGTTGATTGATAAATGTGGACATTGATTTCATATTAAATGCTAGCAGAGCTTGTTTACTTTTTTATGGCACTGATTAGTCAGGGACGGCACTGGTCGCATATTACTGACCTGAGAGTCAGAAGCGGCATAAGCGTCCTGAACGCAGGGCTGATTAACGATTATATCTAATCGATATCAGCGTTGAATGACTCTAGGGAATTAATGCTGGACCGACCCTAAGGTTGATGAAACTTATAAGCGCTTGACTAGTCTAAGCTAGTTACTCAGAGCCAGGGCCTAAGGCTTAGGTGACTTCTTGTCACATGGCTAGGGAGCGAAATCCCATGGTTATGACTCTATGGTCATGAGGTAGGTTATGTTACTGACTAGTCATCATGCACCTATCCTATTTAAGCTATTGAAAGGATCACTTATTTCTAAAGCCCCGGTGACCTTATCGTCACATGGCTATTGGGAACGGAACCCACCTTAGTGACTTTTCAACTATCACTCATCTGTTTTGGACTGAAAGTCCTGAATGATTATTATGATCATTATTGATATTATATTCATGCTATATTGTGTTTTCTTGCTGGGCTTTGGCTCATGGGTGCTATGTGGTGCAGTAAAGGGAAAGAGAAGCTCACCCAGCCTTGAGTGGAGAGCTTAGGTGATGCTGTGTACATATGCGACCGCTTGACCACCACGGCCAAGGAGTTCTCAGAGGAACTAGAGGGTTTACCCTATTTTTTCCGCTTAGGTCGGCGGGTTATAAATTTGAAATAGTAATGACCATTTTGAGTTGTAAATAACTTGTAAAAGTTTTGATGGGCCCATGAACAGTTTTATGCGTTAAATAAAATATATCCTTTCCTTTTGATTGGTTTTCCACCTTAGCCTGTTAATAACACTTAGAAGCACGTTTTTCACCAAAGGACTCGGGTAGCGAGTTAAATTTCCAGTTCACCGTTCACCGTAACTGTTCTGGGGTAACCAGGACATTACAACCACAGGCGCTACCATCTCCACTTCAGTAGAGACGCTGACCTTGGGTGTAGAGTTAGTGGATTGGCTCTGATTTTGGACAGCTGAGGATGGAAGAGTCCCCTCAATTTTATTCAGGGCTTTGGAGGGGTGCCCTCCTCTTTGAGATGCCCTTGGGCGCTTGCTTCCTTTGGCTCCCGTGGGGTGGTGGAGCACATTGTCTAGGTCGGAGTCCATGTCGTCTGCAAAACATACAAGTTGCAGTTTAGTATACGAGCCTAAGCCACTAAAAGAAGCAAAAATAAGGCGAAAAGAAACCTAACTGGTACTCTCTATTGAGCTTGAGCTCTGCGACCAAGTAATTCTTATATCCTCCGAGGATGCTGGGGGAGTCCCTTCTCTATAACTAGGGGTTAGCCTCAAGAGGTCCTTATATATATTGGTCCCGTATTTAGCGGCAACCCCATCCCAGACCTTATTTAGACTATACATGGTTTGAAACGGGCCTAGCCAACTATCGAACCTATGCAACCTATGATCTACCCAGGACCAAACGTAGAAATTATACCTAGGGTCGGGGAAAAGGATTAAGGTGTCGGGTTTGTGCTTAAGTAAGGAAGGTGACCACATTATGGAGCTAAGCACAACTTTACCTCCACTACCTGAGCTTGGTGAAGCTTTATCTTGGGCTTCGTTTCCCGAGGCAGGACGGTCATTACAGCAAGCTGTAGGGGGCGTGCCCATGAGCTCGAAGACCTCCTCCTGGGAGGAAGCTTGTCGGTAGGAAGTTCCACGTGATCCCACGGGAAGTATTTGTAGTAGGACGAATCATCAGTTGATTGGCCCTCTTTCAAAAGGCCGTAGGCTCAAAGTCACTCTTTGTGGAGAAGATACAACAGCAATCGCCATCCATAAGGAAGTTGGAACAAAGCTGCCTTATGTTCCACCATCGAGTCGGTAGGAGTGGGACGGTGGTAGTTGGCTGTCGAAAAAAATTAACGTTAGAATTATGAGCCTTATGATTCGGTGAAAAAGAAAGACGGTTAGGCTTAAGAGCACTTATGAATGCGTTGGAAGGAGTAAAACTTTGAAGGGGCGACGCCATCCATCCAGAAGAACGCGAGCTTGAAGTTCGAGGGATGGTTGGGCATGTCCCCGAAGAGTTTCTTCTCCTTTGAATAGCTCGAGAGGTAGTAGGAGCCGTCTCCTCCCCTAGCTCAAGAGGGATTGCCCTTGAGGCAAAAGAGATATAAAATCTCTTAAGGTGAGGGTCCTTCCCACCTCAACTCGTGATATAACGATTTAAGGGCCGAGAGGACCTTGTAAGAGTTGGTCTGGAGTTGGAAGGGAGCGAGTCCAACAAAGTCTAGAAAGTTCTTGAAGTAGGACCTCAGGGGGAGCAAAGCTCCTACCCTCATGTGCTCACGACTCCATGCGACAAGCTTGATATTGTTGTCAGGATTGTTATCTCCCAGAGCAAAGCAGCTCTGCTCGCTCGAGGTCATAGGACGAAACATTAGAGCACCTGAGAGTTTCAAGTCACGGTAGGCTAGTAGGTTGGATATTTGGCTCGTGGATGTGACTGAGCTCCAGTAGTGTTTGGCCTCGAAGAATTCCTCCCTTGAGGTCAGAATTGAAGCAACTTGTGATGTAGAAGGGTGGCTCGAAGGATCTCCCATCAGTGAGAATAAAAGAACACCAGGCTCAAAAGCGATGGAGACTTTGAGTTTTGGATCGAGAGGGATCTCGGGATTCGGATCTGGATAGACTGCGACCCGAAGTTTTTTTCTTTTCGTCTCCTCGACCTCGTCTATCTGGCGTCGAAAGTGATCTCGGACGTCTTCTTGTTCGTACCTCTCCTGATGCTCACATATTAGGCGTTAGTTCCGAGTGGAGGGTGATTCCAGGCTAGGAGTTGATGGAGATTAGGGTATTGCGAGCTCTGGCCCCCACCGATTCTTAGAGTTCTGCGACATCTAGCAAGAAAGAAAAGGGTGAGGGTCAGGCATGTAGAAAATTACAGAAAAGATAGTTTTGGTGATTCAAGCTCGAAAGTCTGAGATCACGAACATACCTTAATCAAGACTGAAGTCTCAAAAGGGTAGGATGAGTTCGAAGGCGAGCCCCAAACCATTAAAAAGTTTGGGCTTCGAGCGTGTACTCACATGAGAGAGGGGGGAAGTGGATATCAGTTTTAAGGATCCCCAATTTTCAGGGGAAAAGCTGATAGTTACCCTAAAAGGTGATATTTTTGGGATTCATACATTTAAAACCCTAAATCAAAACCTTATTTCTTTGCTTACACGAAACGCTATTCATTAAAAAAAATAACCCCTTTTCTACTAATTTACACCAGAGATTTTGGGTCTAAAACAGCAACTACAACAACAATATTTCAAATTGAAAATTTTGCCTAATATGGATCAAGTATCCTTATAGCAGTAGTAAAAAACTAGTAAATATGTTCACAGTGCAGAAGAAATACGTAAACAACACATGAAAACCAAAAGCACGGGAGAAGAGTGTAAACTTACACAATGTTGTTTGTGGAAATGAGGAGATTGTCGACTGAAGGAGTGATTGTGGGAAAGCTTTCACGGAGTTGAAAGAATCAGAGTTATTTTGTTTCCGTGGTTTGGAAAACATACAAAGAGGTCTCTGATATGTCATTTTTCTTTCTCTAGTGCGAGATATTTCTGTAAATAGAGTGAAAAAGTGAATGAGGATGCTGAAGAAGGTTCATTTATAGACCCCAAGATATCAGGGGTCATATTGATTTGGACCATTGGCTTGGTTTAGAAAATGATTTGACGGTCAGGGTACAAATATGACGATGGCAGCAAGAAGCTGAGACACGATGAGACGTGGGCAGATGAAAAGAGTACTCGAGTACTCTGACTGCGCAATCCATGGCTGGCGCGTGTCCACACTCGAGTGTGGTAGGTGGCTCAATTTTCGGAGGAAGCAGTTCAAAAGTTTCCTTCTCATAGGATTCAAACTGATACTTTCGAGGGGACAAAATGTTACACCCAAATTTCGAGAATAGAAATTTTGATCTCGAAAGTCAGGCTCGTGAAATGTAAGCTCAGAATAAGCATATTCATCATATAGTCAGCTGTAATGAGAAAGTCAAGGATGGTCTCGCTGAGTATTAAAGCGGTGACGTAAGAATTAGTGGGGTTAGAGTTACGCGATCTCGAAGGTGTTCTGAGGCTACAAGTCCAGCTCGAAGTTACAATGAAAGGGGAGTCAACACTTGTATAAATATACTGGTTCAATTTCTGCCATCAGACAAGACAACTCGAGCTCAGGCATTATGAGCTTGAGAAGGGATGATCTCTATAACGTCTCTTGCTAAGACCGAGGTAAACCAAGTTGACGAGCTCGTGGTGGATGACCAATCTGGGAGGCATTCATTAGAGGTCAATAGACACATGTGAACTTAGTTTTCGTTTGAATATCCCTATATATAAGGGATTGGTTGTAATCTATTAATAAATCTCGAATATCGTGGGATTTATGTGCGTAATGTGTAATTATATGCATTTAATTATATTTAATTTGTGATTTGGATAATAACTCCCCAGAAATGTGAGGGGAGATATTCTGTGAACCAGACTATAAATAGACTGGTGCAATTGACTTGAAGGGGGCTGGGAAATTTTTATGGAGAAGACTTTGTAAAATTGCTTCCAGCAAAGCTTTGAGAGAATTCCAAAAATTTAATAACACTCACTCGTGGACTAGGAAGATTTTCGTGTCTCTTATTGTTTGTCTCCTTTGGTATTTTGTTTAATTGCTCTTCATTTCTAAGTTGACGAAAAACGTCGTCAAGAAGCTTAAAGCTTAGAGTTGGGAACATATCATTTGTTACGGTCCAAGCTAGAGGAATATCTCGCCTAAAGTTCGGAAATAAATATTTATTTGGGATTTTAGTAGAAATTTATTTTCAATTTCCATGTTGCAAATAGAACAATTTGTTATGACTTTCACAAGTTCTAATATATCTATTTCTTTCAATGGATCACAATTGTGTATTGCATGTTTGCAAAATGGGCTTTATATTCTACAACGTAACGAACCCCTCGCTCTTAAAAATTATTTATTCAAAGTAGCTAAACCTAGGACCAATAAATGTCAAAAGACCGATAGCGATAACATGATGTATTTATAGCACTTGAGACTAGGTCACATTAGCTATGATAGAATTCAAAGACTTACAAAGGACAACCCTTTGAGGGAACTCACCTTAGGTGAATTACCTGTCTGTGAATCTTGTCTAGGAGGCAACCTGACAAAGCATCCATTCTCTGCAAAGGGTGATAGGGCCAAGGAACCACTTGGACTTCTTCATTTAGATGTTTGTGGACCTTTGAATGTACAAGCCAGGGGTGGTTTTGAGTATTTTTTCACTTTCATTGAAGATTACTCTAGATACTCATGTCTTTACCTAATGCATAGGAAATCAGAAACATTTTCAAAGTTACAGGAATTCCTAGCTATGGCTTAGAACAAATTAGGTAAAACATTAAAGATCTTGCGATCTGATAGGGGTGGAGAATATTTGGATATGCAGTTCAAATATCATTTAACTGAACTTGGGATTTTATCACAACTTTCTGCCCCGGGTACTCTGCAACAAAATGGTGTAGCGGAATGCCGAAACAAATGATTATTGGAAATAGTTAGATGCATGCTTAGTTACTCAACTCTACCAACTTCATTTTGGGGACATGAAATTGAAACTGTGAATGACATTCTAAATGTCGTACCATTGAAATCAAACTCCAACACACCTTTAGAATGCTCAAATGGTCATGAACCTAGCTTACGTCATTTTAGAGTCTGGGGTGTCTCGCCCACATTCTGAGGAAAAATGAAGGAAAGCTAGAATCACGAACCGAAGTTTGTATGTTTGTTGGATATCCTAAAGGAACTTAGGGTGGAATTTTCTATAGTCATTCAGAAAAGAAAGTGTTTACTACTACGAATGCTACTTTTATGAAAAATGACTATGTCCAAAACTTCAACCCGCGCGACAAAGTAGTTTTAGAGGAGATGGTTGAAGAATTGACTCCAACAAATGTTCCATCGTCACAAACGCAAATTGATGATGAAATTCGCACTCTTCATGTCCAACCAACGCAAGTTTATTTAAATGAAGAAAGTACCACAGTTCCTGAGCAAACAGTCACACAGCCTCGTCGTAGTGGGAGGGTTTCTAGGAACCCAATTCGCTATGGTTTCGATGGTGAAACCAATATGGTTGTTGGTGACACTAGTGACGATGATGCATTGTCTTTCAAACAGGAAATGGATAGCCTTGAAAAAGAACTATGGCTCGAAGCCATGAAAAATGAAATGGAGTCCATGTACTCAAATTCCTTCTAGGATCTTGTGGAAGCACCAAGTGACTTTAGGGCCATTGGGTGCAAGTGGTTCTACAAGAAGAAATGAGGTATTAATGGAAATATCGAAACTTATAAATCTCGATTAGTGGCAAAGGGTTATACCCAAAGAGAAGGCATGGACTATGAGGAAACTTTTAGTCCGGTAGCCATGCTCAAGTCCATTCGCTTCCTCCTATCCATAGCAGCCGTTGTCGACATTGAGATCTGGAAAATGGACGTCAAGACAACTTTTCTTAATGGGAAGCTTGACGAAATCATTTATATGGATTAGTTAGAAGGATTTAAATTAGTTGGACAAGAAGGAAAAGTTTGTAAGTTGAATAGATCCATTTATGGACTTAAGCAAGCTTCTCATTCCTAGAATCTTAGGTTTGATGAAATAATCAAAACCTGTGGCTTTGAAAAAAATATTGATGAGCCTTGTGTTTACCAACTGAAGGCAAATCAAATAGTGGTATTCCTAGTTCTTTATGTAGATGATATCTTACTCATTGGAAACAATGCTAAAAAATTTATCAGATGTGAAGAATTGGCTGCGCACTCAATTCCATATGAAGGATTTGGGTGAAGAAAGTTATGTTCTAGGTATCTAGATCATTAGGGATAGAAAGAACACAGTCTCAGCTCTGTCTCAAGTAGCTTATATCGATAATGTACTTGAGCGTTTGTCAATGAAAAATTTCAAGAAAAGATGTCTACCATTCTACCATGGAATTCATCTTTCAAAGAAGCAGTCTCCCCAGACTCCTGAAGAGGAAGATGCAATGAGAAAATTTCCTTACACATCTACAGTTGGAAGTCTGATGTATGCTATGTTGTGTACTAGACCAGATATCTGCTATGAAGTGGGAGTAGTGAGCATGTATCAATCAAACCCAGGACCGGAACATTGGGTAGCAGTTAAGGCGGACTAGGGATTATATGTTAATCTACAAGGGTGGTGTTCTGAGCCCTGTAGGCTACACCGATTCAGATTTTCATACTGGTGTCGATGACAGGAAGTCTACTACTAGAATGGTGTTACTCTTGGTGGTGGAGCTATGATATGGAGAAGCGTAAAGTAATATGTGATCTCAGATTCCACTATGGAGGCTGAGTACATAGCTGTGTCTAAAGCAGCTAAAGAAATAGTATGGCTAAAAAAGTTTTATTTAGATCTTGGTGTTATTCCAGAAATGGATAAACCGCTTGTGTTCTTTTGTGACAACACAAGAGTGATAGCCAACTCGAAAGAACCTCGAAGTCACAAGAGGAGTAAGCATATAGAAATGAAGTACGACATTAGTCTAGAATATGTGGCCAAGGGAGATGTGAAGGTAATGAAGATTTCTTCTTAAGACAATCTTGTGGATCTGTTTATGAAGACACTGCCGGAAGCTACATTTGATAAGCATATCAAGGAAATGGGATTAGTAGAATAAAGTCATTAGTTTCAATTAGTGCAAGTGGGAGTTTGTTGGGGTTTTATGCCCTAATTAAAACCCATTTTTTTTTGTAATATCATTTTATTATCATTAAACGAATAGAAATTAATTTTTTGACTTGGTCAATCACTTTGCTCACATGTTTCATTTTCATGACTATTTATAGTGACGTAATCACAGTGGAATATAAAAATTATTATATGTTCAAAAATAAGTTAGTCCTAAGATTTTTCAGTGCACAAGATTTACACTGGCTTGCCAATCTATGATATGATCTACTTACACATCGCAGTGTTATGTTCTTTCCAGAAGATTAACAAAGTAGATATGTTCGGATGTATTTGTTACATCGAACTAGACTGATATTGACAGTATATAGGATAAGTAAACATGCCGTTATTATCTATTCTAGTCATATCATATAGTTGACCATAGGTCAAGTCAATCTCAATTCTGAGAGGTTAGTATTCTAACTGATTGTATTATGTGAGTTTTTTGACTTGTTCGTTACCAGCTTACCCTACGGACTAGCTCATACTTACATCTTGGAAACTCAATAGTTTAATTGAGTGGGAGTGTTAATCATAGATATGAACATCTATAGCTTCTGATAAAGAAGTGAAACGATGGTTTCCTTTTAGTTTGGTTCAAGGTGCTAAATGATTGAGATATCATTTCAGTAATTAATATTAGTTTACTGAAATATCATTTACAAGAAACTAAGGGTTTTAAGGATAAAATACAATGAGGGGTAAAACGGTATGTTAGTCACATCTCATTGTAGACCGTCTATAGAGGATTGAGTGACAATTATGCTTGTAACAATGGATAATTAATAAGTATCTATATTTGTTATAGAGTGTTCTATGAGTTCAAGAGAGCAATTCTTAGTCTTTAGTGGAGTGACAAGGAAATAATAAGTTAGTAAATTTATTTGTTAAATTTATGATAACTTATTTGAGTTTGATTTCATAGGCCTATGGTCCCCACTGTACTTTGGATAAAATCATCTAGATAGTCTAAATAAATTGATTTAATTATCAATTAGGATTGTAAAAGTAGACCATGTCAATTTTGGATGGTATCAAAGAGTTTTACAATTTAGAGAAGAAAAGAGATTTTATGGCATATTTTGAGAAGATCAGAAGATCTATTCTTAATGCTCTATGTTTTAGATTCTCTCTGTAGCATAAGTCATATTCTAAGCCTCAATATTCTCTTCTATTCTTCTTCTCTTTGTATCTATCTCATGTGTTGAGAATTTCCCAGTTTAGTCTAGGTGATTCTAACGATACTTTGGAAGGTTATGAAGAAAATTGAAGATCGGTTTAGATTCTTGGTGATACTCTGCGATAGAAAGGATTCAAGGGTTAGAGAAACTGAAGGAATGAATTATTCATTTCACTGCATATAATGTAAGTGTTCTTATCATTATTTTTGTTTGAATTCAATTGTAGAAACATGTACTAGGTTGTCTCATATTAATTTGTTTAATATAAGATTTACATGAAAATAAACAAGATCCTGTATATGTTTTCCCAACATTTCCCACTTTTCACGCTTATCACTTTTATGGCCTTGTGCTTATCCATTCACGAACCAACCGGAGAGAAAACTCCTACTCTCTTGAAAGGCAACACCACCTCTAGGTTCACATAGGTGAAATTCTTACAACATCTTTGCTACCTTTTGAAATGCTTGTTGCTCTTCAACTAAATTTCATTAAAAGTCTATGTCTTAACCCTCAAGTCTAGTAGCAACCAACATTAACTAATCCTAGATGGGACTTTTAAGTCATTAATGTTGTCAACTATTCTCTTATCAACAACTTGTTCTTTTCCATTAAACTCTACACTTGATGTATACAAGCTTTGAGTTGGATTTCCATCATTGGGGTATCTATTGGTCCAGGAGTTTTTGTCTTATCCCTCTATTTGTAGAACTCCCCAAATCTCTCCCTAGAGGTTTGGTAAATGAATTCGCTATGTTCTCACATGATTTGACATATGAAATTGATATGATACTCTTATAATTCAATTATTTTATGTAGCCATGTCTTAGACTTATAATTTAATTATCACAATGTATCGAGATCGTCAATACATCCACCATTGTTTTTGGTATCTCCATCATGAGATCTCTAAGCCACTCAGCGTCTTATCCATTTTTCGCTAGAGCTACAAACTAGAACTCCATGGTTGAGTGAAATATACACGTTTGTTTCTTAGATCCCCAAGAAACGACACCTCAACCAGTGGTGAACACCCAACCGGTTGTGGAGAAATTATCTCCTACACCGAATATCGAACTTGAATCGGAATATCCTTCAAGTATCATAAGAAACTCAAAATATTGGAGGCACAATTTTTTGGTAATTTTGAGGTATCCAAAAACTCTTTCAATGGCCTTCCAATGTTTGATACTTGGATTGCTAGTAACACTACTACAAATATAGGGTTTCTCTGTGCTTTTTTTTCAATCTAAAATAAAAAGCGCAGAGAAAATGATTGAAGGACTCTTAGGAACTATGTTACTGTGGTTTTTTTTAAAAACACAATGTAAAGTAGGAAATGTGGGAAGTGGAAACTTTTTCTCTGCGGTTTTCTTAAAAAAAAGCGCAGAGAAAAGTTGCACTACTTTTCTCCGAGGTTTTATAAGAAAACCGCAGAGAAAGAAAGTCTTTTCTCTGCTGTTTTATTGAAAAAACTGCAGAGAAAAGTATTGTAATTTTTCAAAACTTTTACCAAGCATAGCTTTGTGTTCAGTTGTCCGTTTTGGGTATTTTTTTTTTAACTTTGATATTTTTTCGAGATCTATTCAAAGAAAATAATCTTTTCTTTGGATAGATCTCGAAAAAATATCAAAGTTAAAAAAAAACAACCAAAACAGACAATCGAGCACAAAGTTATGCTCGGTAAAAGTTTTGAAAAATTACAATACTTTTCTCTGTGGTTTTTTTAAGAAAAACACAGAGAAAAGTCTTTCTTTCTCTGCAGTTTTCTTAAGAAAACCTCGAAGAAAAGGTTCTAGACCTATATATAAACTCATTCTTTCCCACAAGGTTCACAGACCTAGTTCATTTCGCGAAAAACTTCTTTAGTGGCGGTGGTATGTCTTTCAACCTTAATCTTAGTAATTTTTTCATCATTTTTAGCTAAATCTTAGTTAAAAACTGAAGTAGATGCTTGGTATTTGTCTAGTTTGAGGTTTGTGGTAGTAAAAATGGTTAGGATTTGGTCGAATAATTGTCCATTTTCACCGTATTTTTGGCCATACATTGTGTTCTTGAGCTTCAAAATAGGTAATGATCTATATATCTTTGTTTGCATAGTATTTTTGTTTTTTATCATTATTTTTAGAGTTTATTTTGTGTGAAATAGACAAATAGAAATCAAATTTTTGAGAGGTTTTTCATAAATCATTAATTTTGTTGCTGAATTTTTTTCTTTAGATTTTTCGGTGACCAAACCTGAAAAAATGGTTTTTTTTTTCAGGTTTTCATAATTTCTTTGTATGCAGCTAGATAGATCTCAAAAAAATACCAAAGTTTAAAAAAACAAGAAAAATGGACAACCGAGTACAAAGTTATGCTTGGTCAAAGTTTTCAAAAAATTACAATACTTTCCTCTGTGGTTTTTTCAATAAAACCGCGGAGAAAAGTTTTTCTTTCTCTGTGGTTGTTTTAAAAAACCGCAGAGAAAAGTACATCTTTCTCCACGGTTGGCTTATTACAACCACAGAGAAAGATGTTTTTTCTATGCGGTTGGCATACAACTTTTCTCTGCGGTCGAATACAATGTGCTTTTCAATACTCTCGAAAACCGCAGTGTATTAAGTACAAAAACCGCAGAGAAAAGCCTTTTTTGTAGTAGTGTAAACCTACTAAGTTTACTAACCGCAAATGTAATATCCGTTCTACTATAATGTGTGGCATACATCAAACTTTCATTTTCACTTGCATACTCTAGCTAAGCCTGATAAATTCATTTTAGGCTCATTTTAGAAAGTGTTTTTATGGTAATCTTGAGTGTTTATGTGTGTTTTGTACAAGATTACACTTTTGTTTGTCTTTGTTTTAGGTTGGTGTGATGAATCACGAGAAAAATGCAAAAAGAAGTAAAATGGTGGAAAAAACGAGGCTTTTGGCAGTTATTGGACTAAAAATGATACCAAGGATGCTTAAAGGACGGGTTTTGATGAAGAGATGAGCTAAACGATCAAATCTGAGAAAAATTTAATTAAAGTCGTGACTTGGACTTATGAGTTGTGACTTGAGGTGAAGTCAGAGGCGAATATGTTTGCCGGAAAGAGTTAGTGTCATGACTTCGGCTTACAAGTTGCGACTCAAGAGAGAAACAGAGGCTTAATTTAAGGGGAAAGTTAGACACGGGCCACGACTTGAAAATCTAAAGTCGTGTCTCCTAAGCTATTATACGAGAAAAAAAAGGCCAAAACAGACATGGACCGCGACTCAGAAAAGTCCAAATCGCAGCCCGCACAAGGAAAAACTCAGAAGCTTTTAATTTTTTACTATAATTTGTGTTTAGGGTTTAATTAAGTCATTAGGTTAGTTTTAAATTACGCTTCTTAGAGACTAATTGTGGTTCTTAGGTTAAAAATTCTGCAGTTTCATATTTTTATTTCTTCTTCAAGTTTATGAATCTTATGTTTATGAATAATTATTTTGTTGATTTAGTCATGTCTAATACAAACTAAACAATTTTTATCTAGGGTTTAATGTAGTCACTTGGATTCCTATCTAATTGAATTATGATATTCTTTTGATTTTTCTTCTCTATTCTAATTTATATAATGTGTATTTAATGCTAGTAAATACTTGATCACTATTTGCTTGATTTAATGATTTTGATTCAAAATTCAAAAGATGAGAATTGAATATGCTATTATATATACATAGGTTGCATATTGGACGAAAGTACCTGTCTTACTTGTCTAGTAATTAGGTTTCCATGCTTAATGTCTTCTATATGTTTAAGTTTGTCACAGAGATGTAGAAAACCTGCATATAGGCTGAGTCTTATATTGAAAAAGAATAGGAATCGATTTATGTTAACCTGCTATTAGAATAGAAAGAAAGAAATCTAGAATTGATTAATACAACTAGTAGAATGAAAATTTGATGAAATTAACACCCTAGATCTTTTCATGGTGATTTAAATCTTTTTCTTAGTTGTTGTGTTTAAAGTATTTTCATATTTAAAATTAAAATAAAAAATCAAATTCTTAGTTACCAAATAGAAATTTAAAGAACAATTAGTTGTACTTGGAAGAGAGTCTTTGAGGGAACTATACTTTACTTATCATATATTACTTGAATCGATTGCGTCCACTTGCTGTTGGAAAAAGCTTATACAGGATCTTTATTTATTTTCATGTATATCTAATATTAAACAAATTAATACGAGATAGCCTAAAACATGTTTCTAAAATTGAATTCAAAGAGAAACAAATAATATAATACTTACAGTATACGCAGCGGAATTCAGAGTCCTTCCTTCAGTTTCTCTAACTCTTGTATCCTTTCTGTCGCAGAGTATTTTCAAGAAACAAAACCGATTTTCTATTTTCTTCACGATCTTCCAATGTATCCTTAGAACCACCTAGACTAGTGTGGGCAATTCTCAACACATGAGATAGATATAGAGAGAAGAAGAGAAAATAACAAAGTAGCTTAGAAAAGGACTTGTGTTTAGAGAGAATATAAAACTATCAGAAAATCTGACTTGTGACTTATCTGTCGTCTCTAAAATCTTCTCTCTAAGCACTCCTTTTATAGACTCAATTAGGCCATTTAATTTAATTAAAAAATCAATAAAATAACAGCCATTTTGAAGCCCTAGGTCAAAATTATCATGGGCTATAGGCCCATGAAATTTCCCATTTTATTATAAGCCCATTGGATGTAAAATCAAGGCCTGTATTATTTTCTATTGATTTAATTAATTAAATAATTATTTAAATCCTTTATCAAATTAATTATTTATAATTTTAACCTTGATTTAAATTTATTTATTAATTTAGATACCAATTTATCTTAATTAATAAATCTGCCATAAATTCTCTTTTCTTCTAAAAAATACACAACTCTGTGAAACTATCCAAAATTGACCTGGTTAACTTTGATAATTCTAATTGATGATTAAATCAATTAATTGAGACTATCTAGATGATTTTATCCAAGGTACAATGGGGACCATGGGTCTATGAAATCAAGCTCCAATAAGTTATCATAAATCTAACAAATAAATTTACCAACTTATTAATTCCTCGTGACTCCACTATAGACTCGGAATTGCACTCTTGAATTCATAGAACACTCTATAACAAATATAGATATGCTATTAATTATCCATTGTTACAACCATAATTGTCACTCAATCCTCTATAGACGGTCTACAATGAGATAAGACTAAAATACCATTTTACCCCTCATTGTATTTTATCCTTAAAACACTTAGTTCCTTTTAAATGATATTTCAGTAAACTAATTTAATTACTGAAATGAGATCTCTATCATTTAACACCTTGAACCAAACTAAAAGGAAACCATAGTTTCACTTCTTCATCAGAAGCTATAGAATTTCATATCTATGATTAACACTCCCACTCAATTATACTACCGAGTTCCCAAGATGTAAGTATGGGCTAGTCCGTAGGGTAAGCTGGTAACGAACAAGTCAAAGAACTCAAATAATACAATCAGTTAGAATACTAACCACTCAGAATTGAGATTGAATTGACCTATGGTCAACTATATGATATGACTAGAATAGATAATAACGACATGTTTACTTATCTTATCAACTATCAATATCAGTCCTGTCCGATGTAACATATACATCCGATCTTATCTACTTTGCTAATGTTCTGGAAAGAACATAACACTGTAATGTGTAAGTAGATCATATCGTAGATTGGCAAGTCAGTGTAAATCCGGTGCACTGACTAATCTTAGGACTAACTTATTTTGAACATATAATCATATTTATATTCCACTGTGATTACATCACTATAAATAAGATTAGCTATATGCTCAGGATTTAATAGAAGTTTATATTAAACAAATAATCATGAAAATAAACACATGTGAGCAAAGTGATTGACCAAGTCAAAAAATGATTTCTATTCTTTTATTAATAATAAAATGAGATTACAAATAATTTGGGTTTTAATTACGGCATAAAACCCCAACACTTGCATATATACATATTTTCACGATCAGAGCCACCGCTCTCCCTTCATTCTTTTCAAGCTTTATACTTGAATCGAAGGGTGTGTTTTCCTCTTTGATATTACGGTGACCAAAATTGTCATGCATCTTCTCAATATAATGAACTTGACCTAAGGCATATTGTAACGCCCTACTGCCTTAGAGCCATTACTAAGTGAGTTTAAAATGTGCAACTCACTCACTAATCGAGGTTTTAGGACAAAAGTATAATTAAAACATAATCAGAGTCATAAACTTGAAAATAAACCTTTCATTGGAAATTATAAGACACATATAACGTTTAGGATCCCAAAACCATTGTTTAGAAATATTTACAACTCAAAATGTAACCAAAGTCGACTAAAAGAAAAAATTCAAGTTTAGTACAATCATCTCCCCAAAACACCCTTGGCCGTGGCAGCCAGGTAGACCAGACATGTACGCGCCACTCATCACGCTCACCATACTCAAGGTTGGTCGACTTTCCCCTTGCCTTTACCTGCACCATAGTGCACCCGTGAGCCGAAGCCCAGCAAGAAAACCCTCACAAGCAGATAACATATGCATAGCAATGCTTAACATATAAACATGCCATCATCAGGCCATGCCGTCCCAGGCGCTTTACCAGGCCCTGGGTTCGCAGTCTATACCGTAAGGATATCCCTTGGGGTCTCGCCCTGGCAACTCGCACTCCGCGTGCTAAACGCTGCTCCTGGCCCCTTGCCGTTCTCGACCTTCGCCATTCCATCATTTACATACACATGTGATAAAGCTAATTAGAAATCTAAACAATTATAAATTCAATCAAAGGGCCATGCCCCATAACACAGACATATAGGGTCGAGCCCTGCAACACAAGCTCTATGGAAATAGTAGTTTTCTTACCTGTGTTCCGAGCTTTCTAAGCACCGATATCCCGAGCACAGTTCCCTAGTTCGATCCTCGCTGAAGCCCTAATCACAACGCATTAACAATATCCACCCATCAAGCTCTAATCCATTAAATAACTTCAAAAATAATTCTAATCTCCGGGTGAAAAAATCCATCCTGAGCCTTAACTAGTGGATTACAGAGCCTAAAACCTCTTAAAAAACCCAAAAGTACCTTAAGCGCCGCGGCCCTAGGGACTCATGTCGCAGCCCCTAGCTCAACCCGAGGCCTTGCCTCAAAATAGCCCACACGCGCCGCGGCCCTTCCTGAAAGGAGCCGCGCCGTGCCTTCATTTCCAAGCGCCCCAAGTTCTATGGGGCCGCAACTCAGTAAGAGTAGAGCCGCGACCCGACCCCTCGAGCCCAGAAAAACTCACCATTTTCACCTCAAAAACCAGTCCAATTATCCCCAGAATCAAGCCAACATTCCAAACTAGTTATCACAAAGATTATACTATTGATTCAACAGCAAAACCCAACAGAAACTCAAGCCAAAACCCTTATAAAAATCAAAGTTGAATCTTCATCCCTCCAACATGAAAAACTCTAATATTCAACCTAAAACCAACTGCAAATTAACACAACTCAACATATTAAGAAGCTTACCTTGTACAAAACTGAATCCACAACTCAGTTTCCTAAGCTCCAAGCTTCCAAAACTCTAGCTTGGTTTCTAGCTTTAATTCCTTAGTTTTGGCTGGTTTTTCTCCAAGATGTTACTAGGACTTCAAGAGTATAGGAAAACCAGAGCAAAGGAGAGGGAGTGGGTGGGTTTAGAGGAAGTCTAGGGGTTTCCTTTTATTTTGTTTTATTTAACTTAAATCTATGTGGTTACCTCAAGGCTCGGGGTACCAAAAACGTCCCCGGGGGCAAAATGGTAAATTTTCCCAATATTCCCTCCTAGACATTCTAACCTCAAATATATCTCCAAATATTTATTTCCATAACCCGATAACCCCGTAAAATATCACATACCCGGTATACCCCTCGACTCGCCCCGAGTCAAATTCTCAACCTCGTTGTGACTTTCTAACTAACGGCTCCCTAGAACTGTCTCGGATCGTGCTAAACAGCTATATCACAAACATATCACATTTATCACATTTATGCCCTCAACGGGCTAAAATCACAAACATGCCCCTAAATCCAAATGAGGCCCACATGCATATTTAATTCGACTAAAGATGCATCTTTATCACATATTCGCATAAATTCACTTATTATAACAATAATTCACTTATTGCCCTCCATGCACACTAATCAAGGCTCTAAGCCTTATTAGCGAATTTGGGTCGTTGCACATATCCAACCATATTTCTTGTAACCTTGATACCTACAATGGTATCGACCTCTCCAAGGTCTTTCATTTTGAAAGTTGAAGATAAAAACCTATTCGTTTCTAATATGTCTTTCATGCCATTACTTAGTATCAACATATAGACACACTAAGATGACATAGTCATCACAAGTCTTAGAATATAAACAATTATTTGCACTATTGTGTCTAAACTCATCCGAAACAATGGCTTCATCCAACTTCTCATGCCATTGTTTTGGTGCTTGTTTTAAACCATATAATGATTTAACAAGCCTACACACCTTATGTTCACTTCCCCTTAGGAAAAACCCCTCCAATTGTTCCATGTAAACCTCCTCATCGAGGTTATAATTTAGGAATGTCGTTTTGACATCCATTTGATGACACATAGAGGTTATGTATTGATGATAAGGCAACAACAATCTTATAGATGTTTTCCTTATTATCGATGCATATGTATCAAAATAATATATGCCTTCCTTTTGTCTAAACCCTTTGGCAACCAACCTTGCCTTATGGGCTTGACTGGTTCATTTAGTGTTGTACTTTCTTCAAAATACCCACTAGCAACCTATTGTCTTAGATCCTTGTGGTAGATGTTGCATATAATAAAGCTAAGTGCAAGTGTACACTGCCAACAATAAGTAATACAATAGCAAGTACAAGATATCGTCTCCACAAGGACTATTTTTTTAGTTTTTTTATTGTGAAACTAAGTTCTAACAAAATGATTTAAAAGCACTAAAATTAATTAAAAAAGATTGTGGTCCAAGAACTAAGTAATTAAATGCAGAAAAATAAAAGAAACAACTCAGGAAAATTGTATCAAGGAGTAACAAATGGTATGATGGCAGCTAGAATAATTATCCGCCTAGTATGCAACTCTGACAGTGATTTTGGAATGATGCAGCAGCAACTGGTGGTCTAGTAGTCAAGAATTCTTATTAATTTTCATAGGCTTTCGTCAAAGAACTATGATTCTAATCTTTTAATTAAACCACATATGTCTATGCTAATTCAATTTCAAAGATTTAATTCAAGAATCAATTCCATAAGACTATGCATGGTAATAATATATGTCTATATCACTACAATATTGAAATCAATGAATTCAAGCATGCACCATTCAAATTTCATGTCAATTAAATCCAAAATTTTTAGTTTTGAAAATTAACTCAGCTACTTACTAAGGGTGATCAATCATTAGCAAGTATTAATCATGAGAAATATTTGAATGAATAAACCTCAAGTGGCATTTAGCATCAAAATCAAAATATCATAAGTCACATATTAGGGTTCAAATTATCCTAGCTAATTAGAGTTTACCTCATAGTTACAAACTTAAAAACAGCCAAATAAAAGTAGTTCATATTCAGAAGTTTAGCTCCAAGTTGTCTTTTTCTTCTAGGTCCTTCCCTTTGTTCTTATCTTCTTCTCTCACATTCCAAGATCTCCAAAAATATATATATCTCCAATATACCAGGCGGCTACTCCCTATCCCTCTGGTCTGAATGTTAGTTTCTTTTTTAATTGGGGAAAAGATGATGATAGGTTTTAGGTCTTTTTGCCCCACGTGGTCCTTTTTTTATTTTTCTTTCTTTCTTTAAAGCCCAATAGATCCACAAGATTTTAGTGGCTGAAAACCCTTTTAGTTACTGCTCAGCCCAAATTACATAAATCCCAAAAGATGAGTTGGCCAATTACTTTCCCACGTGGGCCCTTGAAGCAGCTGACTGGGCAGAACGCGATGCTACTATGATGCTGCAACATTCCCTCCTGCTGAGACCATTTCAAGCTTCAATTTCTTTCCAAATATCCAAGACTCTACCAACCACCTTCAAAGACAAAATTTAACAATTTAGGATATATTTTTCCATCCTTATACTAATATTTAATATTAACTTATTATATTAAATATTTGACAAAACAAAAATAAAGAAACTACAAAACACCCTAAACCACTCTTTTCTTGATAAAAATATAAGTTTAAAAGCATAAAAATAACTCTAATTCCTAGAGTTATTAGTAGATCAAGAACTATAACATCAAGAACATACTTACCAAAAACCTTATGTTCAAGATCTTAGATTTCCTATCCAAGAATAAAGAATAAAATTAGGGTGCTGAGTAGAAAACTACAAGAACTTAAGGAAAACAATACCAAAATGAACTAGAGTTTGGAATACCTTGAATGATTCTATGACTGATCTAAACCTTGAACTAAATTTTTTTATAAACCTTACTTCCCAAGTGTTTGGTAAGCTTATAATGATTAAGCTTATAATCCCCAACCCAAGTGTTTACACTCTCAAAAATAACCTAGCAGCTTGTAGCCTCTGAACTTAGCTTGATGAATGAAAATATGGCTGGGTACTAGGTCCTATTTATAGAGTTCAAGAATGAAAAGATCTTCATTTAACTTGAATAAAATAATGGCTTTTTAAGTGAAAAAATATTTGAATTATCATTCAACAGATGATGAAGACTCGGTCAGAAAGATGCTGGAGTTATCAAGAGGTTAAAGATTAAAATGAGAATGTTTTCAAAACATTCAAAAATATACTAAGGGAGCCAATGTATCGCCCCTTGTAGGCGATATATCGCCTGGGCCAGCATGCCCGAGGCTCGTCGAGGTGATCGTCCAAAGTTACGTGTTTTTCGTATCCCCGTACTGCGATATATCGCCCCCTGTAGTTGCGATATATCGGCATACACTAAATATTTAAACACGAAATTGCACAATTTCAGCTTAATTTGAATTGAGTAAACAACCTTGACTAAGTCCTCTAACGTTTTCAAAGCTGCTGACAGACCCTAGGATATTCAAATATTACTCTTAATAAACCTATTCGTCAAAAATACTTAATTATTATTAAACATACACAAGACAAGTATTATTATCTTATTCGGTCTATCTAAGCCTTATAATATAATAAATATCACCATCAATATCAATCATATTAATCAAACCTTAGGTTAAAATTAATATTCTTAAACTATAGGTTAAACTTAGAAAATCTACAAGTGCTACTATGAGTGTCCAAATAAATCCCGGTCTGAACCAAAATCCACAGTCATAAAAATACTACTACAATTACTATTATTATCTAACTAGCTAAGTAAAGTTTTTGGACTCTACAATTCTCCCCTACTAAAAAGAATTTCGTCCTCAAAATTTACTTACCAAATAACTCCGGATACCGGCCTTGCATGTCCTCCTCCAACTCCCACGTTGTCTCTTGTTCAGAAGTATTACTCCATAGGACTTTGACTACAGGAATGCTCTTGGACCGTAACTACTTCACCCCTATCCAGGATGCTAATCGGTCGTTCCTTGTAACTCAAGTCTTTCTGGAGTGCTATCGTATCATACTTGAGGACGTGAGATGGGTCTGACACATATTTGCATAGCATCGAGATGTGGAACACGTTGTGACCATTTGCTAGTGCTGGCGGTAGAGCTAGTCTATACGCAACTGCTCCCACTTTTTCCAATATCTCAAAAGGACCTATAAATCGGGGACTAAGCTTGCCTTTCTTCCCAAACCGCTTTACACCTTTCATAGGAGATATCTTCAAGAAGACTTGATCTCCGACTTTGAATTCCACATCGCGTAGCTTGGCCTCCACATAGCTTTTCTGACGGCTTTGAGCAGCAAGCATACGCTGTCTAATAAGCACTACTGCTTCTTGAGCTTGTCTAACAGCTTCGGGACCTAGAAGTTGCCTTTCTCCTACCTCGTCCCAGTGCAACGGTGATCGACTCCTTCTTCCATAAAGCAATTTATAAGGTGCCATCCCAATCGTTGACTGGTAGCTATTGTTGTAGGAGAACTCTATCAACAACAAGTACTTATTCCATGATCCTCTGAAATGAAGTACACATGCGTGTAGCATATCTTCTAAAATTTGAATCGTACGTTCGGACTGCCCGTTTGTCTGAGGATGAAAAGTTGTACTAAGACTTAACTTAGTACCCATAGATTGTTGTAAACTTCCCCAAAATCTCGATGTAAACACTGATCCTTTATCCGACACTATTGTCTTGGGGATTCCATGCAACCGTACTATCTCTTGATGTAGATGTCTGCATATTGGTCTGCCGTGTAGGAAGTCTTAACAGGAAGGAAATGAGCCGACTTGGTTAGTCTATCTATTAATATCCAAGTGGAATCATGCTTCTTATTCATCCTTGGAAAACCTGTCACGAAGTCCATAGCTATATCGTCCCACTTCCATAAGCCTGCAGGCCGCTGATGTTCTGCTTTCACTTGTTGGCATATAAGACACTTAGACATAAACTCTGCTATGTCCTTTTTCATCCCTGGCCACCAATAGATTGCCTTAATGTCATGAGTCATCTTGGTCGACCCTGGGTGAACTGAGTACGGGGTACTGTGCGCTTCTTCTAGAATCGTCTTCTTAATCCCATGATCATTTGGCACGCATACCCGATCCTTATATCTCAACAAACCTTGACTAGATATTGACAAATCTGTGGTCTTTCCTTCTCGGACTGCATCCATATGTGCTGCTAGTGTATCGTCATGTCCCTGACTAATCTGTATATCTTCTAGTAGATTCGACTGGATAGACAAGTTAGCCAACTTGCCGACAACTACTTCTATTTCGGCATTGATCAGCTCCTGCTGCAGTGGCTTTTCTAATCCAGCTAATGCTGCTAAACTTCCATAACTTTTTCTACTTAGCGCATCGGCAACTACATTTGCCTTCCCCGGGTGGTATAAGATTTCACAGTCATAATCCTTTACTAACTCTAACCACCTGCGCTGCCTCATGTTAAGCTCCTTCTGAGTAAAGAAGTATTTTAAACTCGTGTGGTCCGTATAAATCTCGCACCGTTCTCCGTAAAGATAATGGTGCCAGATTTTTAATGCAAAGACCACCGCTGCCAAATCCATATCGTGAGTTAGATAGCGTTGATCGTACTCCTTCAAGTATCGTGAGGCGTAGGCTATCACCTTATCATTTTGCATCAGCACGCAACCCAATCCTTACTTTGATGCATCGCAATATACTACGAACTTATTGTTGGGTGTCGGTACACAGAGTACTGGTGCTGAGCAAAGCTTATCCTTAAGCAACTGGAAGCTTTCTTCACACTTATCATTCCAGTTGAATCTTTGTTGTTTCCGGGTCAGGTTGGTCAGCGGAGTGGCTATCTTTGAAAAGCCCTCTACAAACCTCCTATAATAACCTGCTAACCCTAGAAACCTTCTTACTTCAGATGCGTTCTTTGGCCTTCACGGCCTCTACCTTTGATGGCTCTACTGCAACTCCATCTTTTGATATAATGTGCCCGAGGAAATCCACTTGCGAAAGCCAAAACTCGTATTTCTTGAACTTGGCGTAGAGTTGATGCTCCTTCAGTTGTGACAAAATCAACCTCAAATGTTCCTCGTGCTCCACTTCATCCTTAGAGTATACTAAGATGTCGTCGATGAACACAACGACGAATTTATCTAAGTAGTCCTTGAAGACCCTATTCATTAAGTCCATAAACGTGGCTGGTGCATTAGTAAGACCAAAGGACATAACCAAGAACTCGTAATGTCCATAACGAGTTCTAAAGGTTGTCTTAGGAATATCTTCCCCCTTTACCTTGAGCTGATGATACCCGGACCGTAAATAAATCTTTGAAAATACAGTCGCGCCTCGGAGTTGATCAAACAAGTCATCGATCCGGGGTAGCGAGTACTTGTTCTTAATAGTTACCTTGTTCAGCTCGCGATAGTCTATACACATCCACATACTTCCGTCCTTCTTCTTCACGAATAGCACCGGAGCTCCCCATTGCGAATGGCTCGGCCTAATAAAACCCAAGTCTAGGAGTTCTTGTAGCTGCATTTTTAACTCCTTGAGTTCCGTAGGTGCCATCTGGTATGGTACCTTATAGATAGGCTTGGTGCCCAGTACTAATTCTATAGTGAAATCAATTTCCCGAGTTGGCGAAAATCCTGGCAAGTCATCGGGAAATACCTCTGGGAGTTCTCGTACAATACGGACGTCTCCAACCTTAAGTGGTGTCTCCTTTTCCACATTTATGATGCTGGCTAAGAATGCTTGGCATCCTTTCTCCATCATTCTTTGAGCTTTGAGAGATGATACTAACGGGGTGCATAATCCTAAAGCTTGTCCCATGAAGCATAGTTCCTGGCTGTCAGGAGTCTCGAACATCACCTTCTTGCTTTGCAGTCGATGGTTGCGCCATGCCGTGCTAGCCAGTCCATGCCTAGTATTACGTCGAAGTCCTTGATCACCAGTTCTATCAGGTCTCCTTCTAGTTCTACGTTCTCAATCTTGATCGATACGCCTCATACTATCCGTGATGAGAGAACTACTTTGCCCAAAGGAAACTCGGTTACAAACCTAGTTCTAAACCTTTCACAAGGTTTGTCTAGTTTTTTTATCATTCCTAACGAGATATATGAATGAGTGGCTCCCAAATCAAATAATACAGAGCATATGTTATTGAGGATAGAAACCTGACCTGTGACCACCTTATTGCTAGCATCAGCCTCTCCTTGGGTTAAGGTAAAAACCCTAGCAGGAACCATCTTGTCGTCTTTCTTTCCTTATCGCTTGCGCTGAGGAAAATCTATTTTCTGATGTTCTTCCTGACCATAGTTAAAACATTCCTTGGTGTTTGTGCGGCATTCTCCCGGATGTTTCTTCTGACACTTAGCACATGGCGGGTATTCCACATAACCCAGCCTATTTCCCCCATTATTTGTCTGTGCCCTCTTATCGCTGTCAGATTGCTTGTTAGCAGGATGCCTTCTCTTCTGACCATTACTATTGTTGCCAGACTGATTGTTGCTATTAAAGTTGTTGTTCCGATTGGTCTGAGGTTGACTCTGCTGTCTAGGTTCAGGCTTACTGGCTTCTTCTTTACTTATATTAGCCTGCAGCCTCTCTACTTCTATTGCCGTCTCAAGAACGTCGGCATATGTAGTATTCCCCGGATTTGCTAGCTTAACCCCCATCTCGATCTTCGGTCGAAGTCCTCTAACAATCTTGTTCACTCTTAGAAAATCGGTTGGAACCATCTCAGATACGAACTTAGCTAAGCGGTCGAACTGACGTGCATACTCTGCCACTGATAAACTACCTTGCTTCAAGTTGGCGAACTCCTTAACTCTTGAAGCGAGTACAACCAAATTGTAATACTTCTTATGGAACAGCTCCACAAATCGAGTCCATGGCAACATCATGCGATTGCTGGACCAAGTCCCACCATATCCTGACATCCTTCTTGAGTAATGACGAGACGCAGGATATACGGTCCGCATTATTGAGATTCATGTGCGTCAGAATTGGCTCCATATTCCTTAGCCACTCTTCTGCCTCAAAGGGGTTTGTAGTCCCTTCAAAGTTTGGAGCGTGCTGCTTGCGGAACCTCTCATACACTGGCTCCATGTGTTGTACTGGATACGGCGCGTAGTTCGCCACTAGCCATCCCCCATATGGACCAACTTGTTGGGGTGCTGAGGCCATTTGCTGTGGCTGCGGCTGAGGCGGAGGCTGAGTCTGGGGCTGAGCCTGTTGTTGTTGTTGTTGCAAAAGTTCCTCGACTTGTTGTCGCAGTTTAGCGATCTCCACAGTGTTGTCAGCTGGCGGTGCCGGCGCGTTGTGGCTAGCAGTAGCACACACTCCCCTTCTGCGAACTGGAGGGGTTTCATTGTTCGCTGGAACAGCGTTGGAGGCGTTTCCGTTGGTGTGTGCAGATCTTCAGAGCGACATTGTAGCAGAGTTCTAACAGTTGAAAGAAACATGTTAGAACTTTACCTAATAGGCTCTAAGGCAAAACTTATTCTAAAACAAACATACCTCAGACCTACTGATTATGACTTCTTATGAAAATTTTATAAGTCTTCTTTATTATTTAGAGTGGGTTTCTATACTTAGAAAAACAAGCCATCTTTATTTTTTCTAAGTTTGTTTCTAATCATCCTATATGACTTAATTCTCAGGCTCGAAACTCATCTTTGTTCCAAAGTTAACCATATTGTGGGAGGGCTGGGATCAGTAAAATCGTTCCCACTACTTTGGCCCCCTAACTCTCAATATAGAAACTTGGTTCATTGATTTGTATCCACTCTCACCAAACTTAGTCATTATTTGTTTTATTTATTATTTATTATGATTGCGAAACAAAAATCAAACTCATACATGATAACAAAATAACACGATATTAATTTGGAAAAGAGTTTTCACTTATTACAACCTTAAAACAAACAATAAATAAAACAAACAATGAAAACTAACTATTCGAAAAATCTGGATCTTCTACATCCGATCCTTCATCTAGTATATCATCATCTTGCTCTTCATAATCTTCATTATCATGTGCCTCAAAATGTGCTCTAGGTAGGTTCGTAAAAATCCTATGTTTTAGCTCATTTGTAAACTGAAATTCTAATTTTGCAGTGAACCTAACTAAGAGAAAGTAATATCACATTGCCGCTGGCAGTTCGTCTTCATCATCCATTGTTTCCCATTTTGCAGTGAACCTAACTAAGGTTGCAATTACAGGATGAAAATCTCTTAACAGTCTAATTACTAAAATGTATTGTTCTATTGCTCTCATCATGATTTGCTTAGATTCTTGAAGGTAACTTATTTCTCTGTGAAACAAAAGCAGTCTCCGAGTGATTCTCTCTAGTGTTCCTATGGTGTTTCTCGGTTCTCTTATTCTCTTTAGAGCCTTAATGGCTCAGATATCCTCATAGGTTAATGCTCCGTTCATACTTAACTAAAAACATAAATGCTAAAATCCTTAGCTATACTTATAAGCAAAATAACTATAACTTAAATACTTACTTGGCGGTAAGATTCAGAGTTTTGAGTGTGTGTATCGAGGAGAACTTCATGCGAATGAACCGTTGCTCTGATACCAACTGTAATGACCCAACTACTCTAGACCTTGGACCATTACTAACTTCTATACAAAACTTACGAAAACATACATTTGAAATAACATATCTTTATTTCAGAACTGTAAGGTAAAGGCTTAAAACTATATAAAATTCATAAGTATGACATTGGGATCCCATTGTTAGAAACAAAACATAACTTTGACATAATGAAAACTTAATTAAAACTTATTACAACCAATTGCGGAAAAATACATAGAAAACCATAATTAAAGAGACTTCATCCTCGAATCGAACTCTCGGTCCTTCGATTCCATTCTGCCTCAATACACATCCCCAAGCTTCCAAGAACCTTTCCCGCCACCAAAGCTATTTTCCTGCACATATAAACATAAAGGAGTGAGCCCAATTCCCAGCATGGAAAATCTAACACATAAATCATATACATAAAATTCATATCAACATATCATAACATATGTCACATATACTATAATGGCCATTATTACTTGGGGTCCTATAAACTAAACAAGTCATATGTCCATTAGATTTGTGGGGCTTGCTAGCTAAGCAAGTCATATGCCCATAAATTTATTGGGGCTTGTTAGTTGTACAGGTCATATGCCCAAGTCTACAAACATACATAACACACAAATCATAAGTTAACAAAGATAACATATGGCGTAACACATAATATCCTATCCTATTTTCCTTACCAAAAGTACCAGGATATGAGAATAGGTTTAAGACTTTGGAACACTCCTAAAAACCATAAATGAAAGGGTGAGTATACTGAAGAAAGAATGAAAAGAATGGACGAACTATATCATCAAGAACATACTTACCAAAAACCTTATGTTCAAGATCTTAGATTTCTTATCCAAGAATAAAGAATAAAGTTAGGGTGCTTAGTAGAAAACTATAAGAACTTAAGGAAAAAAATACCAAAATGAACTAGAGTTTGGAATACCTTATATGCTTCTATGACCGATCTAAACCTTGAACCGAAATGTCCTATAAACCTTACTTCCCAAGTGTTTGGTAAGCTTATAATCCCCAACCCAAGTGTTTACACTCTCAAAAATAACCTAGCAGCTTGCAGCCTCTGAACTTAGCTTGATGAATGAAAATATGGTTGGGTACTATGTCCTATTTATAGAGTTAAAGAATGAAATGATCTTCATTCAACTTGAATAAAATAATGGCTTTTTAAGTGAAAAAATATTTGAATTATCGTTTAGCAAAGGCTGAAGACTCGGTCAGAAAGATGCTGGACTTATCAAGAGGTTAAAGATTAAAATGAGAACATTTTCAAAAACATTAAAAAATATACTAGGGAGTCGATATATCACCCCTTGTAGGTGATATATCGTCTGGGCCAGCATGCCCGAGGCTTGTCGAGGTGATTGTGCGGAGTTACGTGTTTTTCGTATCCCCGTACTGCGATATATCGCCCCCTATAGCTGCGATATATCAGCATACGCTGAATATTTAAACATGAAATTGCACAATTTAAGCTAAATTTGAATTGAGTAAACAGCCTTGACTAAGTCCTCTAACGTTTTCAAAGCTGCTGACAGACCCCAGGATATTCAAATATTACTCTTAATAAACTTATTCCTAAAAAATACTTAATTATCATTAAACATACATAAGACAAGTGTTATTATCTTATTGGGTCTATCTAAACCTTATAATATAATAAATATCACCATCAATATCAGTCATATTAATCAAACCTTAGGTTAAAATTAATATTCTTAAACTATAGGTTAAACTTAGAAAATCTACAAGTGCTACTATGAGTGTCCAAATAAATCCCGGTCTGAACCAAAATCCACAGTCATAAAGATACTACTACAATTACTATTATTATCTAACTAGCTAAGTAAAGTTCTTGGACTCTACATCTTGGTTATTTCCCCCACAAATTTATTTGTCAGCTGTACCCAAGCTGAGTGAAGGACTCGTGTTGAAATTAGGGTACACATTTGCCCCCCAAGTCCCTGCTCGTGGTTCATGATGTCACCTTCTGACCTACATAGTAGGAACTTTTAGACTTCTGCTGCATTAAACCATGCATGTCCACTACTCAAGTACTGGACACGTTGCACATCACAATTGGCATTTGTTCTGGTTTCGAGGATTACAATAATTGTCTTGTCAACTTTTTGCCACCGTTTTTTTTTTTGAAACATAGCCCTTGGATTTTGTAATTACAAAATCGGATGGCTCAAATTAATTTATGTCGTTTACGTATAAATAGGGTAGGCAATTTCTACGGTTCACCACCTTTTATTCGAAATCTTTCTACACCTTTTCTCTTCTGCATTTTCAAACCCTTCTTCTTTCTCAGAAAAACCCAAAAACCATTTGTTGCAAAAACCCTCAGAAACCCAGTTACTCAGGAGTCTTCCAGGAAATCTCCCCTGCAAAGACTACTTTTTTCATCGAATAACACACTGTAAGTCTTTTGGTTTTGAAGAAACTTTTCTTTTACTGATTTCTGTGTTTTTTTTATACCATGCTCATCTGCACTTCACCGTAGTCGATATTAGGTTGTTCTCTAAATGTTTTTGACATATAGGCTTCGACTTAGGTTTACTGAGTAGGTCTTAAATATCTCTAGAGCTTTGATATTCATAAAACTAGGTAAATTCTGAGTAAATCTGGGTAATTTATGGCGAATTTTAAGAAATACCCATTCGGGATATAGAAGATGAAAAGTTTTTAGGGTTCGAAACCAAGTTGCTTAGAGGACACGCTTCTTGGGTGGTTTTTCTCTAAATTTCCCCCCAAGGAGAGTAGTGGCCTGATTTTCTAACACACAGATCCCTAAACATCAAGGGTCAATTAGGAAACCAAGGCGCGTAGCGTAGGGTAACACGTGGCATCACGCACCGGGCTGAGACTAACTCAGCTCGTATATCAGCGACAACATTCCCCTTCGCACTTCTGTTCCATAACCTTTACAAACTCTTAGGTCGCCTACTAAGAAACTCGTCATTCTTGTTCGTTAGGTGATCTGATGGCTCCTAAGAAGAACGCACCAAAGAAGAATACACCCATCTCGTCTGCTCAACAAACGAACAAAGGGAAAGAGATCACCTCAGAATCTCCCCTTCCTTACTTTGGCCCAGTGGTGGAGAGGGAAGTTGTGGTTGACCCCAATGCTTTCTTTGAGGCTGAGACAATCGCTTCCAAGATAACGACCCAAGGAAGGGTCAACAAAATTATGTTGAGCCATAACATCGAGGTCAGAACGAGAGTCCTTATTGTCCGACCTGTGTTTGAAGGGGAATGGAGCTGTTCCTCTCTCCAGGATGACTTCGCGGACTGGAGTAATGAACATTTGAAGGCGGGGGCCTTCTTTCCCCTGGACCAGTATTTTGCCGACTTCCTAAACTATGTGAAGGTTGCACCTTTTCATCTCCCCCCAAATTCTTACAAGCTTTTGGCGGTGTTGAAATACTTATTTTTGAAGCATGAGTGGGAGGTCCCCACTCCGGCACATATACTATATTTTTTCTACCTCAAAGCCAACCCGAAACAAAAGGGGTGAGGTGACGGATTCTACTACCTCACCAGATACCCAAACTCTACCTCGGTCATCAAGCTCCAAAGCCACCCCAACGACTACAAAGATCAGTTGTTTATGTCGAACGGGTTCTGAAACTGTGAGCACCGATACTTCAACCATCCTCGTAAGTTTTTATTTCTCTGATCTCAGCTCGTAAAAATTTTCTCTTTTGAAGACATTTTCCTCGTGCATGTGTTAATTGAGTTTTTTTTTTTACAGCAATATTTCCCAGGACGGGGAAGTCAGTGACCCTCAGGGGTCAGTATGAAACATTGTTCGGGCTGCCACCCAGCAAGAAGGATTATCGTCAGATCGTGAATGATGTCATGATGCTAGTGTGTAATTTGATTAGCCCTGGCCAGATGTTGGCCTTAAGGAAGATCCGGGCTACCCTCTCGGCAATCCACGAGCTCCCGCCTTCTCAAGAAGTGGACTCACCGGCCACCGAAGGGGAGGAGCAAGAAGAGGACAAGGTGCCTATTGTGCGGAAGTGGCGGGTTCCCCAGACTGATTTAGAACCCAATTTAGAACGAGCTGCGTCGGGGGCAGCAGCCGGCCTCTCCGGCCAAGGTAACCCATACCCCTATAGGGCATTAGATAGGGTTGTTGCCAATTTTAGGTTAGCTAGATTTAACCCCAATCGACTCGTCCATCGTCACCCTAACAATCCAGGCTATAATATCACCCTGCTCCAGTGTGCTGACCACTTAGTGTTGCGTCATGACAACAGCTACCCTAAGGGCACCATTGTTGTAGAGTACACCTTAAATTTCAGGTCCGCCATCTTTGAGGAGTATGGGACCAATCATAGGAGTATGGGACAAATCGTAGGAGCTGGCCTTTCCTACTCAAGGGCGCCTTTGCCCCGGGATTTAGGCAGTATGTAGACGAGTCTAGCCCCGAGGTAGAACCTGAGCCTGAACCTCCTAGAGCTCAAGAAATATTAGACTTAGATTCTCCTTCTCCTCCAGTAGTCCCAAGGCCGGAGGTCGTTATAATAGACTCCTCCCCTAGCCCGGAGGGTAAGATCTTTTTTTTTTCTTTGTATATATTTTTTACTTTACTTGTGAACTAATCCCCTTTCTGTTCTTTTCAGGCGACTAGATGGAACAACCCGGAGCTCCTGACCTCTGTATGGCTTTCCAAGGCGGGAAATCCGGTTCGGGCCCTGATTTACATAGAAGGCTCCCTCAACAGGGGGAAATGTCTCAAAATCCCCTGCTAAGGGGAAAGCCACGAGCTCGATAGCTCCAGTGTCTTCCATTACCCAGAAGAGGATTCCTCCTCCTCCATCTCCACCTCAATTCGCACCTTCTCGGGATCAGGTAATACAAGCTGATCCCCCAGCTCCTCCTACCTCAGATACTATTGTTCGCATACCAGTTGAACCTCAAGATCTGGAGAAAATCCCCAAAGCCTTTTGGGGAATCCTCTACAAGACGGCGAGCCACATGGTGGGGCATGCTTACAAAGCCAGCTCGAGGGACTTGAGGATGATCAAGGAGCGGAGCCCGGAGAACGACCTGGAGTCAGCCTTAGGGATGACCCTCACATTAACTTAGCATTCCTTTGGGACATATTTATCTTTATCTTATCAAAGGATACATCTAACTTGCCTTGTTATTTTGCAGTCTGACCTGGCTCAACACCACAGCATAGCCCGCGCTAGGACCAGAAATGATGAGCTACAAGTCGAGATCAATGCTGCCAAAACTGCCCTGACCGCTGCTCAAGAAGGCGAGCAGGCTGCCAAACGTTCCTTTGCAGCTGCTCAAAAGAGCGAGTACGATGCCAAGTTTTCCCTCACCTCATCTCGGGAAAGCGAGCAAGCTGCAAAAATTTCCTTGGCTGCTCTTCAGGCCTAAACTGCTCAGCTCCAAGTCGAGGCTGATAAATCCAAGGGAAAGCTACTTGGGGTCGAGGCTGCAGTCAAAGAAGAAAAGGCAGCCTCACTGTCCTCCATGGAAGATATGTTGTACCATTGTTGGCCTTTTAACTAGGATGGCAACTTTTCCTTCATGGCTTCCGCGCTGTGGGAACCGTACCTTGAGAAATTCAAGGCTTCGATCCTATTAGAACCGTCAGAAACGGGGGATGCTTCTATAGTGAGCAAGCAAGAAGGTGAGGAGGTCACGTCCTCAGAGCATCCTGGAGGGGCTCCATGACAGTCTTTTTTGTTTTTTATATTTGTTTGTAAACAATTTCCCTTGGGCTTAGTTCAAGGTTTTTCTCCTTGGGACAAATTTAATTTCAATTTATATATCTAACTTTTAATCTATTTGTCTTTCCTTGATTATCTCTCATGTTTATGACTTCTTAGACTTGTACATTTGAGATTTTAGGAATCGGTTTTTAGATTGGGATAGATATTTTAAGCTCGGTTATATCCAAACTTAATGTGTTGGTTTATATCAGACCTGGTAAGAATCAGGCCTTGGACTCATTTATATCCAGAATTTTAAATATTTTAAACTTAGTTCGTGTTGGGTTTATTGTCAACTTGAGCTTTTTTAAAAAAATAAAACCCTTGGTTTTAAAAATTTTCCCCAACATTCAAAGTTTTGTACCTGGTTGCATCCAAGGTTTTAAATGATCAAAACTGAGTTTATGCTAGGTCTATTGACATCTCGAGCTCTTAAAAAAGCCATCGAATATCCAATTTTCCTAAATTCTAAGTTTTGAGACCTGGTTGTATCCAGGGTTTTAAATGATTTAAACTTAGTTCGTGCTAGGTTTATTGACATCTCAAGCTTTTAAAAAGCTGTCAAATAATCAATTTTCTAAGCTTCTAAGTTTCTAACCTGGTTGTATCCATGATAGTTTTATACCTGGTTGTATCCAAGATAGTTTTATACCTGGTTGTATCTAGGATTTTAAGTAATTTAAACTCATTTGACAACCTTATTTTGATCCACCTCGAGTTATATGCCCCCCAAGTAACCAGAATGTACAAACTTTCTCAGTTGCTTTTACAAACATCAATACACGAGCTAATAAGGAAATATTATAAAGAAAAATTATTTAAACCACTTTAACAAGAAATATTACACAATAATCCCCTGTTATTTAATTAAATGACTTTTATAATTAAGCCTTACATGGATGATTGTACTGCTGATAATACTTTTTTAGGTGCATGGCATTCCAGGTCCGTGGGATTGTTTCTCCACTAAGTCGAGCTAACTTGAAAGTTCCTTCATGCAAAATTTCCACCATCTGATATGGTCCTTCCCAGTTCGGGCCTACAACGTCGTCCCTGGGATCCTTGCTTGCCAAAAAGACCCTTCAGAGAACCAGGTCGCCCAATCCAAAACTACGTCTATTGACCTTAGAATTAAAGTAACGAATGATTTTCTATTGATAATGGGTGAGCTGTAACTGCGAATTCTCTCGTTTCTCATCAATCAGGTTGAGTGATGCATGAATTAATTCATCATCCCATTCCTGGTTGAATGTCTTTTGCCTGTGAGAAGCCACCCTAGCTTCGACTGGAAGGACGGCCTCACTTCCAAAAGTTAAGGAGAAAGGAGTGTGTCCTGTGGAGGTGTTGTGGGATGTTCGATATGCCCAAAGTACTTGCAAGAGCTGCTCATGCTAGAATCCTTTGGCCTCATCTAATCTTTTTTTAAGGCTCCCCTTTAGGGTCTTATTCACAGCCTCGACATGCCCATTGCCCTGTGGATACGCTACTGAGGAGAAACTCTTAATAATGTCATATTTTTCGCAAAAGTTAGTGAAGAGATCACTATCGAACTAGGTCCCATTATCCAACACAGTCTTTTTAGGAAGTCCAAACCGACATACAATATTTTTCACCACAAAGTCTAGGACCCTCTTTGAAGTGATGGTTGCCAAAGGCTCGGCCTCTACTTACTTCATGAAGTAGTCGATTGCCACCACCGTGTAACAAACTCCTCCCTTTCCCATAGATAAGGATCCTATTAGGTCAATTCCCCAGACTGCAAATGGCCACGGTGATGATATCATCTTTTGCTCGACCGGAGAAGCCCGGGAAACTTTGGTGAAGCATTGGCATTTGTCGCACTTCTGGACATACGAGATGGAATCTTTCGTTAAAGTGGGCAAAAAATAGCCCTTCCTCAGTATTTTCAATGCTAGGTTTTCCCCCCCAGCATGATCTCCACAAAATCCTTCAAGCACTTCTTGCAGAAAGGCTTTAGCCTCTTCAAGCAGAACACACAGTAGGAGAGGCAATGAATGACCACATCGGTATAATGTCCCATCCACTATCACATACCTCGGGGCTTGATAGAGTAGCTTTCTTGCATCATTTCTTTCCTTGGGTAGCCATCTTGTTGTGAGGTATTCAATTATGGGGGTCATCCAAGTCGGTATTGTGTCGATCATCTCGACCTCTACCATTTTTTCTACCACGCTCGAATTCTCCAAGAACTCTATTGGCACTACATTCATGGAATTTTGCCAAGTCGTGCCAAGGCGTCTGCATTGGAATTTTGCTTGCGGTTCGACTTTACTGTACACGAATTCGGATAGCTCTCCCTTCACTTTAGACAGGTAAGCTTCTATCCTAGTGCCTCGAGCTTGATACTCTCCCAACACTAGATTAACCACGAGCTGAGAATTGTTATAGCACTGGACGACCTTTGCTTTCAGCTCCTTTTCCACTCTATGTCCGGCTAGCAAGGCCTCATATTCGGCTTCATTGTTGTATGCTTCAAATCTGAGTCTTAGAGTTGTATGGAATCGATGCCCTTCTGGAGAGATTAATATGATCCCAGCTCCAGATCCGTTCTCCTTCGATGACCTATCTACGAATATTTTCTACAACTCCTGCATCGGTTCCTTCAAAAGCTCATCTTGAAATCTTGTGCATTCGACCAAAAAATTAGCAAGAGCCCGAATTTTTATTGAAGTTTGTGGTACGTACAGTATCGCAAACTGGCTGAGTTCAATCAGCCATTTTAAAAAACGTCCTGACGTTTTCGGTTTTTGCAGTACCTGCCTCAAAGGTTGGTTGGTCATGACGTGGATTGAATGGGACTGGAAATATGGTCTGAGTTTCCTGGAAGCTAATATTAGACAGAATGCCATATTTTCTATCAGTGGATACTGTGATTCAGCTCTGAGAAGTCTCTTGCTTATATAATACAACGATTTTTGTACGCAATCTTCTTCTCAAACTAACACGGCACTGACTGCACTTTCTGTCACAGCCAAATAAAGGAACAGAGGTTCTCCATACATAGGCTTAGACAATAATGGGGGCTCGGCTAAGTGCATTTTTAGGTCAAGGAATGCCTGCTCACACTCCTCAGTCCATTCGAATTTCTTGTTTCCTCTAAGCAAGTTGTAGAATAGCAATCACTTGTGAGTGGATTTTGAAATAAAACGATTTAGGGATGCCACCTTTCCAGTCAGACTCTAAACATCTTTACGCGACCTAGGTGAGGGCATTTCCAAAAATGATTTGATTTTATCGGGGTTCGCCTCTTTCTCCCATGTATTGACTATGAATCCAAAAAAATTTCTCGATGCCACTCCGAAAGTACACTTCTTGTTATGCCGCCTCAAGATCTTAAAAAATTCATTTAGATCAGATACATGGTTATCGTCAGTCTTGGATTTGACTAGCATATCGTCGAAATACACTTCCATATTTTTCCCGATCTAACCAATAATCATTTTGTTGACTAACCGTTGGTAGGTAGCTCTGGTATTTTTTAGCCCAAAGGGCATAACTTTATAACTATATACATTAATTGGAGTCATGAAGCTAGTATGCTCTTGGTACGCAGGATTCATCGCGATCTGGTTATATCCAGAATACGCATCCATGAAGGACATGCAAGCAATATTTAGGACAAGTTTTGTTCAGGTCGGTGAAATCGATGCAGGTACTCCAATTTTCGTTTGACTTCGGGACCGGTACAGGATTCGGGACCCAGATCGGGTATTTTTCCTCATGAATAAACCCACACTTTAATAGTCAAGCTACTTCTTCCTCCAATGCTTCAGCTCAGACTGTTCCCAAGCGTCTCTATTTTTGGGATTTTGCAGGCACGCTTTTGTCCATGTTTAGAGTGTGCATGATCACACTCGGGCTTATTCCGACCATGTCTTCATGCAACCAGGTGAAAACATCTAGATTCCCTTGTAAAAATTTAACCAGTTCCTTTTTCCTTTCATCATCAAGATTTTTCCTAATCTTTATGACTCTTGAAGCATATTTGGGATCTATGTTTACTTCCTCGAGCTCCTCAATAGCTTGGAGCTCTGATCTGTCCTTGCCCATTCGTGGGTCGATATCATCACCTGGGGTGACGTCACTATCCATTGTTTCTTGAGGTTCTTTCGTTCTGTAAGCAACTTCCACTTCCTGGGACTCCTCACTGTCGTCACTTATGGCCATTGCTTGCTGCCCGGGTTGTGATTTTCCCTTCATAGAAATGCTACAACATTCTCTGGTAGCGAGTTCATCGCCTCTAATGGTGCATATTCCCGCAGATGAGGGGAATTTGACTTCTAGGTGGTGGATAGTGGTTATGGTTTCAAATTCCATCAACGCAGGTCAACCCAGAATCACAATGTATGCGACTCGACAATCGATGACCACGAACGCAAGCAGCTTGGAGACAGTTCGTGGACCTTCACCCAACGTTACCACTAATTTGATCGTTCTGATGGCAGCCGATCCTTCACCAGAAAACCCATATAAAATCATTGAGGTTGCCTTTAGTTCGGTTATAGACAATCCCATTTTTTCTAAGGTGGACCTAAAAAGTAGATTCACAGAAGTCCCGTTGTCTACCAGAGGATCGTTATGTGGGAACTGGACATGACTGACATCTTCCTCTGTAAAAATGATTGGTTTATTCTCCAATCGATGCTGCTTTGATAACCGTTGTTCCGGGACGAACTCCATTCTGTTATGGGACTTCAATTCGTTGATGTACCTCTTCTGGGAACCTCTGCTCGTGCCTGCCAGATGAGGTCCTCCCGAAATGGTGGCTATATCTCCTCCTGTTATCGGAGGAGGATTGTCTTGATTTACCTAAGCTCCGACTTGATTCGTTGGAGCTTCAAGACAGGATTTTGTCCAACGGGCTGACTGGGAGTCTCTTGATTCCGGGCGTATTGGGCCAATGGTCGCGCCTTGATGAGAGTCTCTATCTTATCCTTCAGTTGTCTATAATCAGCAGTGTTATGACCAATATCATTGGGGAATCAACAAAACTTCGAAGGATCTCTCTTCGCTCTTTGGTTTTTTAATGGTTCTGGCTTCTTCCATGGAAGGCGAGTAGAATTAGCTAAGAAGATGCGCTCTCTTGTATCCGTGAGATCATTATATGTTGCATAGACCGGTTTAAATTTCTCCGCGGACTTGTTTTTCTTTGTTCCACTCTGGTCACCCTCACCATTTCCCTTCCTCTTATTATTTCCCCCTCGGTTATTCTGGGCAATGGTTTGAGCTGTATCTGCAACATCCGTTGCCATTCCAATGGCTTGGACAGGGACTTGGTTGGTTCCTGCGACAGAAGCTCGTGCCTCTTCCAGGTTAACCCATCTTTGAGCTCGTGTCAAGAACTCGTCCATAGTATTAACTCCTTTCCTCTGTAACTCTTGCCACAGGTCGCCTCCAACAAGAATTCCCGTCCTCATTGCCATGAGCTTGGAGCTTTCATCGGCATCTCTAGCTCACGCAACGACATTGGAAAACCCACTTAGATACACTTTCAACGATTCACCGGGCTGCTGCTTTACATTAGCCAATGAGTCAGCCTTAATTCGAGCTGTCTGGGAAGCCCTGAATGCTCTCTTAAAATCAATGGAAAAACTCTTCCACGAGCTAATTGAATGCATCTTGTATTGTTTGAAACACTGCCTGGCTGGACCAATCAGAGTCGAGGGGAATATAAGGCATCTTAGATCAGGTCCGACGTTGGGGGCCATCATTATGGTGTTGAAAATCCCCAGGTGATCAGACGGATCCCCATCTCCATTAAGCTGGATATGCGGCTGCCACAATATTCGAGGTGAAAAGCTCGAGCTCATCCTCTATGTCGCACTCATCTTTATCTTTCTCCGATAGAAGTTTCTTCATTAGCTCTTCCATCTGGGCCAGCCTTTCGAGGGTTTGGTCCTTGGTCCCTAGGTTATTCTGGGGCTGTTCAACATCTCCCATCCTATCATACGCGTTTGGTGGGTTGTTTTCCCTACATGTTTGGGCTTGGTTTTGGGGACATTCCCGTCATGACGTACATCGGAAGGACCTCCCTCGTGACGAGTGTAACTGACTCCTTCATCTCGAGCTGAATTTCTTCTCTACGAATGTAGGCGATCATGCAAATCAGGCTGTGGATTATACCGAGAGCTTTTAGCCGAACTCAGATGGTTCCTTAGATTGCCCTCGGACCTACCAGACCTACCACTTCGACGACTTTCCGTCCAATAACTTCCATTTGCAAAGCTCACAACCCGCGGTTGAGGCCGAGGGTCTGGATTTTTGGCACGTGTCTGTGGCACATAGGTATGGGCAGACGGAGGAGAATTTCTTCTACTGTCTCCATAAGCAGGAATGTCGCATGTAGGACAAGGTGGCGTCGGATGTCTTATGGGTGACGGGGCATGCCTAACTGGCGAGGCAATCCTTCTCCCATCAGAGCGAACTAAATTAGCCCACCTCTGTTCTGTCCCATCATTTCTAGCTCTTTGCGCCTGACGATCCAACCGTGACGCAGGAGGGTTGGCTGGAACATTTTGTCTTTGTGAACCTACTCCAACCCCTCCTCGTGGGTTGCCATGGGTATTTCTAGGTGCATGCGATGGAGGTACCAAACTTGGGGTCATGAAACTAATTGATCGACTAACATGTCGATGACCCCTAGGAGGGCCACTAGGTTTGAGCATTTTGGCAATCTTGCGTTGTAGGCACAGAATTTGGGGTGGCAGTTCTGACCGAACGACTTGGTTTGGATCAGTTATACTTGTGGGACTTATGAGATCCACTTTGCAAGAGGGGGTAATCGAGCCAAAACCTCCTCAATTTTCCTGTTTTCCTTAGCAAGATGGCTTCTTAACTACATATTTTCTAATTCAACCGTAGTTAAGTAGTCTGGGTTTTGATTCGGTGGCAATGACGCCGAACTCCCAGTATTGTCGTGGCCCACCGGTTGCTTTCCCAGACGTTGTTGAACTTCAGGATCATGCTCGTTTGAAACAACGATATGAGGTGACTCCTGCCCACCAAGCTGTTCTATCTCATTATCATGCATTGAGCGAGTGGCCACCATGATGAGATTTAACTATGATTTTATAGACAGCACTAATCTCACCTCTCAGTGAAAGCACCAAACTGCTGACGTAGTTTTTCGCCAATAGTGAATTAAGAAAATGACAAGGTTGATTAGTGCTTGATAATAAACCAAAATAAGAAATTAACTCTCAAAGACACAGATCTCTTTACATGGTTCAGTGGTTAAAATCCACCTAGTCCACGAGTCTATATTATTACTGTTTTTTTCTCTCTATTTTTGTAGAGTTTTGGTATTACAGAATCACTGCCCCCTTCCCTATCCAATATTCTCAGTATTATAGAGAAATTCCTTGGACAGGTTTTGGTAACCGCGTGAGTCAATCACAGATTTACATATTTATTACATTTAATATAAAATATTCCCATTTATACTAGGATATGATCTAATCACGAAATAAATGGTCTCCTAATATCTAGGACATTAAATATTACAGGCTGGCCATAAATGATCGTATAAAAATACCCTAGTCTTTGGGCATTCGTGGGTACGCAATATATTTGAGTTACCATGAAGTGGATATATCTCTGAGCTCGTACTATGGAGGTCATATGAATATCATGAGCTCGTGCTTCGCAACCTATGCATCACTAGCTCACATAATCACCGTGAAAACTGAGTTGTCCACGTGGATAATAAATGGATTCCTTGGTTATTTCCCCCACATATTTATTTGCCAGCTATACCCGAGCTGAGTGAAAGACTCATGCTGAAATTAGGATACACAATATGTTACATGAATGGTGGCACAAGTGTCATATTACCATTCTTGCACCTTTCCTTGGATGACATTCACCTTACTCAAGGTAGCAATCAACTCCTCTTCGAATGTGTTGACCTTGGGTCAAGAGTTGTGGGACTATCGGAACTTGCATTGCCTAGCCATGTGAGCACTCTTGCCACAAACAAAACAAGGGCCTCTCACACCCTTGAATTGCCCTCTTTCATTGTGTTGACCTTGGACCCATAGTTATGGGACTTTTAATAACTTGCATTCCTTAGCCATGTTACCACTCTTTCCACAAACAAAATAAGGGCCTCTCACACCCTTCAATTGTTGGAAAAACAATCAGAGTGCGCAGCGAAAACGAGCGTGGTGGGCCCAGTTTATATAACACAAAAAAATTTCATCGCTCATATAAATAATTTATATGTTCAAGAAAAACATACAAACAGAAACATTAATATAAAAATATTATTAATCATGCAACATATATATAAATATACATATTTTTATATATATCATATACCCATATAAACAAATATTCAAAAACAAAAGTATTTTCCTTTTGAAGTCTATCAAGTGTCCTTGAGTCTTTTCGTATATATATATATATATATATATCGATCTTCCTATCCAACGCTTTGAGTACTCAAACCACGATCTTTTGAAGTGTTCTCTACACTTCAAGATGTGTGTGGGCACATAGAGAACATGGGTTTATAATTTAGGAATCACAAGTATATCTCAACACATGAGAACTTGGATTATGGTTTGAGAAATGTTAGAATAAAATAAGATGACAATTATTTGTCTAACTAAAATTCTGAAACTTTTCTGAATTCTCACTGACTTGTATATCCTTTTTTCTTGTTATTCTATAACATATATATAGAGATTATGCATTACCTTATTATTCCTAATAATTATAGTAATATCATAATGATGATAGGAATTGATTTAGATAAATATTTAACTTACAAAATTTGAAAATATCTATTTTCAAATTATTAATTAAATAAATAAAATAAAACAGCATTGATACATTATCAGTGCACCACTACATGCATGGCACAGTCCCTGGACTGTGTCATGCATGAACTGTAGTATTCCCTTTTCAGGGATACTACATTTTTCTTTTATTTATTTATTTAACTAAAATCAATCATTCCACAAAGTATGATACTGTCTGTTTAAGGAAAAGATTACAACCATATTTCAAAATTTAAAATTTAAATTCAAAATTCAAATTGATGATCATCATTATCATTATCTTTTAAAATTCAATAAATCAAAAACTATTTTTGACTTACCAATTTTATTTTCTCCCAGACAAATAAAATAATGAATTTCAAAAATTAATTAATTAAGTTATATATATATATGAATTTCAAAATTATATATTTAAATTAATAAACATATTTTCAAAAATATAATAATTAATTCCAAATTAATTATTTAATATCAATTATTATATAATTGTGTATTTGACCCGAAGAATAAAATTCTTCTCAAATTTCTAAATTACAAATTTATCCTTGTATAAACTCTTATGTTGATATGGTGTTGATACAGCCACCCTGGGGACCTATGGACCTATAATATCAAGCTCCAATAAATATTAGATTATTAATCAAAGCTCTTTGATTTAATAATCATTTTTATTAGTTTCATGATTACTCAACTATAAATATGAGATTGAACTTTTGATAATTATAGACATATATTTATAGAGTACTTTAATAAAGAATAAAGTGTCCATTGATATAATCATTAGATACAACATTAATCCTCTATTAATGGTTCATAATTAAAAGGGAATAAAATTACCGTTTTACCCTTTTAACTACATCTTGTTCCTAGAGTACCATTGACTTTACTAGTGAAGGTTGTGTCACAACAAGTTTGCGATGTGAGCGCTCATAGCCTTTCCAATTCCAAAAGTCAACACAATTGGGAACCATTATTCAATCTATAAGAAGGTATAGATTCCATATCTGTTAAACTATGTCCCCAACCATATATATCATTAAGTCCCCAAAACAATTGTTCTTAGCCTGATCCTTCTGAAAAACATTAAGACATGAATCAAAGGATCAGATGACATATATAAGAGTTCATAGTAACCTTAGGATTAAGATCATCGTGTATATGATCATCGTTTGATGTGTTTGATTAATACTACGAAGCGGTGTTTAAACAAGTATTAACAAATCACATCTGGTCCAATTCTATAAATCACTATATATAAAGTACATTCACTAAAGTCTCATACTACGCTAGTGACCTGGATCTAGGTCACATGTATCCATAATACTAGCGAACCGTACTAGCAGTAATTAATATAAAGATTCCATAACTTTATTTTACTGCGAACTGTTTCAAGTTTATTATATTAATCTCGATCCTCTCATACCATTACGAGATTAAGACCACATAGATAAACTTTAGAATTTTCTGATATTTACTTAATATTATCAACATAATATCGGACATATTCTATATATATATAATAATTCAATTCAATTATTTATTTCAATTAAAACATTTGTCAACTACAATTGCTTGAAGGGCACTATTCCCAACAATCTCCCACTTGCCCTAAATCAAATTGAGGCATCTCTCTTAATGTGTCAATCACATTCTCCTGAATGAATTTGTCTAACAAAGTCTTTGTTAACAGTGTTGTAAGAAATTGTTTTGAAGTTATCTTCAAGATCATTACATCAATTACATAAAATTCTCTTGAATTAAATGATACTTCATTCCATGCGCTTTAACCTCTCATGATTTCTAGTTCTTCAAGAACAGTTATATCTCCATTGCCTTTGCAATGCGATACTAGTAGTTTATTCAAGTTTGAAAACCTTTCCAGAATGACAAAGAACTCAACTAAATCATATAGCCTATTTAACTGCTTGTAGCTATTACATTTTAGCTTCTATGGTGAAACATATAAATCTTAAATGTCCAATACATTTCCAGGTTAATGTGTTTCCTCCACAGTTATGGAAGCTGATTCTGATATCAATCTTTGAAGATTTCTATCTGGTTTAAAATCAATTCATCCTTTGGGATTTTAGGTCACTGCCTAAATGCACAAACATATAATCTCCATTATATTCAAGATACTCAAAATTAAGTCCTTATAATTATTTAATGACTCAATCCATCATTGGATTGAAAACTGCTAACTATTCCCAAATGTTAATTCGAAAACATAACATTTGATACATTAAACAGTCCATCACTGAGTTGTAGGAATAATGTCTCATGTCCTTCTTTTCTAGTAAAATAATTAATGGACATTATTATTTAGAAAATACATCCTCTTGATTGGGAAGGCAAAAATCATTTCTTGGATTTTTGTAAACTAAAGTATTTAAGCTTCTTATCTATATAAGTCGCTTGAGACAGTGCCAAAAGATTGTTCTTTCAATGTCTATAGACTTGAATTTATAGAACATTCTTGGCTTTTCTAAATCTAATATTTAGAAACATTCAGCTAACCATTTCTTTTCTATTGATGATTTCTCTACATCATTCCCAATGATCAGAACATTATCAATATTAAGAATAAGAATCACAACAGAATCTCTCTAGTCAGGATCTTCAAAAAGTTTTGTCATGTCAACCATTCAATAAAGACTACTTAGACATCAATTTAAATTAATCTCATAATCCATGTGTAAATTAGTGGTTAAGAGTATGTAAACATATTTAAGTTTGGTTGTAGAAGAAGGTATTTATTCAAGTAATAAATTTTTCTTTTCGTTTATAGCCTTAGGCTATTAATCCTTACTTTGAAAAGTTTGCACTTTCCTCTGTTCTCCTCTTCATCTTGAATATCCTGTTCCAAACTGAAGTTTCATGAACTTTAGTTGGATGTTCAAGGATCCAGATGTCATAGAATTCCAAATTTCATTTTTAGATTCATGGTGTTTCAACTATTGTCTTTTGTAAAAACAATTTCATTTCATACTAGTATGTGAATGAAATATAGTTAGATTGTGTTACACACAATTAACTAAACTTTATGTTTGTAACAGAATAGTTACTAACTAATGCTCCCACTACAATAATGCTTTACAGAATTTGTGATATTCTTTCGTTATCATTGTTAATTATCAGTAACTTTTTTTTTTTTTTTGCAATATATTAATGTGTTTTTTTTTTTTTGAACAGAAGAAAAACTTTATTCAAAAACAAGCCAAATTTACAAAACCAAGAGAGTTGCTGCTACAGAACAGCAAGCCGCAAACTCAACCAAACAGCAAGAAACAGTTACAGAGAGCCTACTACCAGCTATCTACAACCTTGCGTAAATAAACATCCCTTTTTCTAAGAGAAACAGAACCCAAACTCAAAACTCTATACTTAACAACATCTTTAATTTCCAAACTAATACAGCTGGCCATTTGACAAACTGACTCAAAAATACATCTGTTTCTATTGCACCAAATGAAATACCATGCGGCTGAAATGACTGCATTAATAATCTGGTTCTTCAAGTTATGCATTAGCCAATAAGCACCAACGGGAAAGCTCCTCATAAGAATCAGGCCAATGGAAGAAACCCAGCCATCTACCAACTTCATTAAACACTTTCTTGGAGAAAACACACTCCATGAACAGGTGGATATGGGATTCCAAGCCAGATTCACACACAGGACAGCAAGCAGAAGAAATATTCATGAATCGGCATAAGTGGTCTCTAGTAAGCAGCTGGTTATTAAAAATATGCCAGTAAATAAACCTGTGTTTTGGCAAAATAAGCTTGTTCCAAACTGTCCTAGCATAGCCCACAGAATGCACAGAAATAAGAGAGGAGTAGAAGTGTTTACTGTGAAATTTACCTCCCTTAACAGCTAGCATCAAGCTTCCCTCATCTATACTATGTCTCAACCTCAATAATTTCTTGATATACCGGCTCATATCTTGACTGATAGGCACATTCCAGATGTTAAACTTCTTCAAATAAATGGAACTAATCCATTTAACCCACAGGCAGTCTTGCTTGGAAGAGATTGCCCAAATAAAGTTAGCCATCAATGCCAAGTTCCATTTCTTGCCCTCACGGAAACCAATGCCACCCATCTTTTTCGGGAGACAAACCTTTTCCCACGAAGGGAGATGCATCTTACTTCTATTCCCATTAGCTCCCCAAAGAAAATCCCGACAACTCTTATCAATGGCAGCAGTAATCTTGGAAGGAAGAATGAATACACTCATCCAAAAGTTCCTTATACCAAGCAAAACTGAGTGTATGAGTTGAGCACGACCAGCAAAAGATAAGTTTCTACTCGCCCAACAATTAAGCTTCTTATTCAACTTATCTAGAATCACCCCACAGTCAGAAGCTTTCCACTTGGTAGGTCGAAGAGGAACCCCCAAGTACTTCAGAGGAAAGGAGCCTTCTTCCATTTGCAACAACTCAAGAATTTGAGTTTTGATGGAATCCTTCACCCCTCCAAAATAGACATGGGATTTAGATTTATTCGCTGAAAGACCAGAAGAGGCACAGAAAGCAGAAAAAGCTTCATGAATCTTACTCACAGAACTGATGTTACCTTTACAAAAGATGATCAAATCATCTGCAAAGCAAAGGTTAGTCAACCTAATATGTTTACACAAAGGATGATAACCAAAGCCTTTTTTGTCAGAGTAATGAGCTAATAAACGAGTGAGGTACTCCATAATGAGCACAAACAAGAGAGGAGACATGGGGTCCCCTTGCCGAAGGCCTTTTTCCCCTTTGAAAGAGCCCTGAATTCTCCCATTCAATAATAGATTGTAATTGGTGCCTCTTAAGCAAACAAGAATCCAGCCAATAAAACGAGAGGGAAAACAAAGATGTTTAAGTAACTCCTCCACAAAATACCAATCCACAGTGTCGTATGCCTTACTCAGATCAATCTTCATTAAACATCTAGCTGAAATATTCTTTCTAGTATACCCTTTGAGAAGGTCTTGGAATATCATAATGTTATGGGCTAGAACTCTATTTTTAATGAAAGCTCCTTGATTACTATGAACAAGAAAAGGCAGCACTTCCGATAGTCTAGAGCAAATCATCTTTGATATGCACTTGTAGAGGGTGTTACAACATGCAATAGGACGATAGTCAGTAGCTGAACTCGGATCCGCAGTCTTAGGAATAAGAGAAATCACCGTTTCATTCAGGTCCTTCGGCAAGAAACCATCCTTAAAAAAATCCAACACAGCAGAAGTAATTTCGGCACCAATATCAGACCATAACCCCTTAAAGAATCCCGAGCCAAAGCCATCCAAACCAGGACTCTTAAAAGAGTGAATGCTAAAAAGAGCCTTCTTCACATCACTCTTGGTAAAAGGTCTCAGAAGATTGACTTGGAGCTCCAGAGATAATCTGTTTCCCTGAATAAAACAGCTTTTATCAATCTCCAAGGAAGCCAAATTTCTCCTCCCCATAAAATTCTTGAAATGTGAGAGAAAATGCTCAACAACTTTTGAGTAGTCCTCTTCTGTTTTGCCTCCTATGGTAAAAGAAGAAATTTTATTTTCAACTCTTCTTTTTCGCATAAATGCATGAAAAAACCTCGAATTATCATCACTAAACTTAATCCAATTAAGTTTACTCTGCTGTTTGAGAAAACAGGCATAACGGCTCTGCATAACTGAAACAGAGAGATGAGCTTGAGTAACAGAATGTTGCAGAGACAGATCTGAACTATTATAAGCCAATGCCTCCTGAACTCTATTATAATCCTCCTTAGCCTTCCTATAACTCAACACAATATCACCAACCTCCTCTCTGTTAAACCTCTTCAAAACATGCTTCACCCGATGTAATTTCTGGACTATCCTGCACAGACCTCAACCAGAAGTTACTGGCTCATTCCAGCAGCAAAGAACAGTTTCTTTGTAACCTCTATATTGCATCCAGTGATTACCAAAACGGAAAGGCACAAATCCCACCTTATTTACTTCCTGATTTCGAATCACATAGTAACTATGATCAGAAATGCAGTCCCATTTGAAGCGAGCAATAGTTTTCGAAAAAACTTCCAGCCACAAATCGTTAATGAACACTCTATCTAATTTAGAGAAAATACGGTCTCCTGCCTCCTGTTTGTTCGACCAAGAATAGAGAGCTCCCTCACATTTAAGTTCCTCAACTTGGCCTAAAGCCAACCAATCTTGAGCATCAGCTATGTCCTTAGCAAGGACTTGTCTCCCACCAATTCTATCTTGGTAACCAAACATAGCATTAAAGTCTCCAAAGATAATCCAAGGAACCTTTAACTGGCCAATACTAGCTAATTTTTCCCAAAGACATTTCCTCTCCCCCATAGAATTGCTACCATAAACTACTGTAGCAAAGAAAAAATCCTGCTGGCCACTCACTTTGATCCGACAGTGAACAAGTTGGGGATCCTCAAGAAGAATATCAACCTTCACAAATTTAGATTGCCAAATAACTAAAATCCTACCAGAAACCATAGGACTAGAAAAGTAATCCCAATTAGGAAAATTATTCTCAAAAACTTCTTTAATTTTCTCATGTTTCACCTTAGTCTCAAATAAAGCTCCAAAACCAACCCTATTCTCCTTACAAATACTAAGAATAGCATTTTGCTTATCTTTTTTATTCATACCCCTCACATTCCATCCTATCATGTTGCAAACTTCCATCACTTAGTTGGGATAGAGTTAGTAACCAAATGACCAATCCCTGCATCTTGCAACACAGCATAACCATTTCCCGAAACAGCCTTGCCTTGAGCTAAATCAGACTTATGAGTATTTGCCACTCCTTGTCTAGCACCTCTTCTTTTGGGGGTAATCCAGTTTCCTGCAACCTCAGAGTTCCCTTTTCCAGCTTGCTGAGTAACAAATGAGCTCTCCTGAACAACACTGCTACCTTTCAAAACAGTTGGCTCTAGAGAACTATTGACCCTCTCTTCCTCTCCAATATTAGGAGCATTACACGCTCTGGGAACAGGACTATCTTGTTCAGAAGGTTGTTGAATCTCCTCCTCTACATTGACTAAATCCTTGTCTGAACTCGCACTAGTCTCAGCAGTAGTTTTCTTCCTCCAACTCAGACCAGAATTCTTGTTACAATTGGCCACAACATGACCTAAATTCGAGCAGGCATCACACTTAGAGGGAAGCCATTCATACTCCACCAATTGTTCCGTTAACTGATCCCTTTCGTTAATGAAAGAGATAGAGTTCGGAGGATGATCCGTAATCTCCATATCTACCAATATTCTTGCATATTTCACCATCGATCTACTTTGCGTCACTTTATCCACCATAATCGGCCTTCCGATTGTGCTCACCATAGCACTGAGACAATTGGTACCCCAGTATTGTAAACCCAAACCATTCAGCCTAATCCAAACCGGAACCGACTTGCTTACTTGACTTATAGTCATTATTTCTCATACAATTTAACTAGAAAAATATAGTATTTATAATAAGGGATAATAGTGGCAAAAGTACCCAAAGTTTGGGTTTTGTACGCGGCATAGACCCAATGTTTATATTTAGTGGCAAAAGTACCCATAGTACCAAAAAGTGTTATTCCGTTTGGTTCCATTTGGTTTTCTCCGTTTGCGGCATCTGGGTGTACACGTGTACGCACCAGATAATTCAGAACCTTTATTTAAATCTATTTAAAAAATAATGAAAGAAAAACTATTTCCTAAAACAAATGAAAATAAATAAATGGGAACTTTCCTTTTAAACCTTCTCCTTCACATTAGATGAAGAAGAACAAAAAGCCCTAAAAAACCATTCGAAACGTGGCTTAGGAAGCCATTGCGGTCGACTTAATAATCCATCGTTCAAGGGTCTGTGGTATTTTAAATGGCAGCAAAAGGTTCATTTTCATCTTCTTCGGGTGTGCACAATTGAGGACGGAATAGGGATGAGTTTGATTGTGTGAGCTACGATTGTGGATTGCAATCAGTCGTGAGGACTTCATGGACCAAGCGGAATCCTGGGAGAAGGTTCAGTACTTGCTCCAGAGTGAAAGTAGTTTCAATTTTTTGTTTTTTATTGCGTGTTGCAATAGATTGGTGCTTTTTGCTTTATGTTTTTTTAATTGTTACATAAATTGCTGCAATTGTAGCAATATGAAGCAAAATAGCATACTGAAATGTAAAACTAGATTGCAGCATTAAGACCAAAACCAAATTTAGATTACAAGTCATATGTCTAAACCTATTTTTCGGAGGTTGTTGTTATAGTTATCTTTCATTTTTTTTTGTTCTTAACAATCTTATAGTCTGATGAGGGTTGTGATTTCTTTCGGTGGGTCGATTCACAATCTTCATCATCTCAAAGAGGTATGGCTCCAGGATGGGTGAGAAGGTTCGAGGCAGAGGATGGAATACATGTTAAAAATGGTGTTGCTTGTAATGTTTGTGCTCATTGTAATAATGGGATAACAATTATTATTAGTTGGGGAAAATTAATTTTTATTGTAATTGTTTTAGTTATATTATGGATCCTAAAGTAGTGTTGGATTTTGGTTTGTAAAATGTAAAGATTTGAGGCATCCTTATTGGCCTCTGTATTGTAATTATGTTAGTTTTGAATGAATGCAATTTGGTGAATCTTATTAGTCTTTATATTTGGTGCTCTAGATAAAAACTCAAGTGTTATTTATTTTACAAATTGGTTTTCTTATTTCTCAATGGAATTGACAGAGAAAAGAAATGCATCAATACTATTTCTTAATGATGTTCAACAACCTCCTGTAATGTTAAACACAGATTTTTTGCAAGAAAGATAATGCAATATATATTAGCTTCCTCTTGAACAAAACATGATGTTTTTGGTTACAAACCAGAAAGTATAGAGGAGTGGCCTAATAGCATATGTCATCTGTTACATCTGTTATAGTTCAGTAAAAAGGCTATTGCTTAAACCAGATTACATAAAACTAAACAGATACAAAAAATTAGGCTATTGCATAAAACAGATGTTGATTACAAAAAAAAATTGGCCATCTGGTTTTACTGTTGCTGAGATTGTTGTGGTTGGGTTTGTGAGGTTGAACCACCTTGTGCATCCTCCCTTGCCTATTGCTTAGCTCTTCTAATGTTTCTTTTCACAGTTGATGGGGTTGGATTTTTCTTCGGTGGCCTTCCCATTCTTTTTCCTTTAACATTCTGCATGAGTATGAAAGGTAATAACATTAGTAGCCCCTCTAATTTGCTGCAATAGATTGCTACAACTATTGCAATTAGAAGCAGTAAGATACCATATATCAGATTGCATACCTGATTACTAAACCAAATTACAAGCAATAATTTCATACCAACTTAACATACAAACCAGATTTCACCATATTTTAACATATTTAAACATTTATACCTGATCCTTTGCTGGATTCTTATAAGAACACTTTGAGTGCCCTACTGACCCACAATTGCTACAATAGTTTGGATGGCCTACCCGACTTGCTTTAGTTGCAATGGCTGGTGGAGGCTCATCTGTTTCCCTCCTGCGAGCTTTTTTTGGCCTCCTAGGCAACACCGTTTCTAATGGTGCGTATATGGGATTTTGGCCTACATCTGGCCATTTATCAGGTGAGGGCATTGGTTCTATGATGCCAATGTATTGAGCCAAAAGGGTGTCCTTCTTATAAGCAACATCAACGAAGTCCATGATATTGAGATTACCACTCCATATGGCAGATAAGGCATGCCCACATGGTATCCCAGAGAGTTGGAAAAGTCTGCAAGTGCAGACCTTCTCAACCAGATTCACAGAAAAACACTCGAAGTCTTTATACTGCACCTGGAACCTATGAGCATCAGCCCTGGTGCATTGACAATGCCTGGCAACTGATTTATTCTTCTCTATCACTTTCATGATCCTTTTCCCCACAGGCTGCACCCATTTTCTTACACTCTCTCATTTCACATAGTACTTATTCATCAACCAATACCTAATTTTCTCAAGCAAAGAGATAATGGGCTTCTCTCTTGCATCCAATATTGCAGCGTTGAAGCTTTCACAGAGGTTGTTCAATAGCATGTCGCATTTAACATCGGTCTTGAAATGACTTTTAGACCATTCAGAGGGACTTTTCTTCATTATCCAATCAAAGGCCTTCTCATTAACACCCTTCAGTTCAGCCATCTTTCTCTTGAATTCTTCAGGTGTTGATGCTTGCGCACATGCCCATAATTTTTGTTTTAGCAATAGACCGGGGAACTCCTTCTTGAAGTTAGAATGCAAATGCCTCACGCAGAATCTAATCTCTGCACCTTCGAAGAGAGTGGACAAGGCATTTGATAAGCCTTTCTGCCTATCACTGATCATTGTAAAATTTCTATGATCTACCTTACTCAAATCCTCCTTCAGTAGAGTCAGAAACCATGTCCATGTTTCAGTATTTTCCTTTTCACATATTGCATAAGCAATTGGGAACAAAGAGTTCTCAGCATCAATACCAACAGCTGCAAGTAGTATCCCTTTGCAATACCCCTTTAAAAAACATCCATCCAAGCCAACCAAAGGCCTACAAGACTTAAAGTCATCTTTACATGCTTTTAAACATATGTAGACCCTCTCAAACACCCTCTTATCAGCCATCATATTGCTTTTAATAATGGTAGTACTGCCTAGCATCAATTTCATTAGTTGTTTGCAATAATCATCAAGCACCACATATTGCTCAGCCACAGAACCCTCAAGCATTAGCCGAGCCTTATTCTTTGCAGCATAAAATATGTGTCTACTAGTGTAAGAAAACTTACTGTTCGAAGTGAGTTCCTTGAAGTTTTTATAGTGCATGTTTGGGTTCATTCTAAATTGGGGTAAGAAGTGTTTTGCCAACCAAGGTGCATCCACCAGCTTGCTATTTAACCTAATCCCACAGTTGTGTTCATCCACCAAGGTGTTAATCCGAAATGTCAAATTATCCCTCTTTAGGACCCCGAGCATACAAAGACCACCCACAGCCAGTGGCCTTACAAATAGCCTTTAACTTTGTATGATTATTGAAGAGGTAATTGAATTCTCTGTCTTTGCTTATGAAGTGTTCCTTTAGAGCTTCTCTAAGCTGTTCAACACTTGCAAATTCCAATCCAACAATAAACTTGAAATCAACCCATTCATCAATAGGTACAAAATGCCTTCTACTTCTCCTAGGAATAGGCTCATCATCATCACTGTTTAGGCTATTTAGATCTTCCTCATCTTCGAATCCATCTGAAATTTCCCCATCCACTTGAGTGTATACTTCATTCACAGTGCTCCACCATTGACTCGGTGGTGTTATGTTGTTCTCTTCCTACCTAATTTCCTCTTCATCTAGGGCATATTCTACTTCCACAAAGTCACCTTCATTGGGCTGAGGTATATTAGGCCTTGATGACTGGCCCAAATCACCAACTTCTTGGGCTTCTGATTGGGCCCCATGCTGACCTTGGCCCAAATCCTCCACTTGTGTAACCACTAGTTCTTCCATATCATCACCATCATCCTCACCATGGTCATCACCATCATCCTCACCATAATCCTCATTAGCAACATCCTCATAAACAGCCTCCCTAGTTTCATGCTCATTAGGGATATAAGGATCACTAACATACACATCCACACAACTATAACCCCATAACCGCATATCATCAAACATCTCCAGTACATCTTTATCACTGACAATACTTTTACCATCCTTATTGCTTGATTTTTTTATACAAACCAGAAATCAAATGGAAGTTAGTATCCAAGCTCTTTCACCAATCTTTCCATGTCCAATAGACCAAAAAGGTCATACTCACAACCATCAAAAAAGGACACATGTCCACCCTCATATTTTCTATCCCCATCAATATTTGACCATGTGCCCCCATGATGCACCACTAAAGTTAACATTCCATAATTTATTCCTATCCATTTAATACAAAAACCAATGTCAAAATTTATCTATGTTAGTCAAACATTAATGCATTCAACTAACTATGACTATTACACATAAAACAAAACCAATTAAAAACCCCAAAACAGATAAATAAAACCACACAAATTCAAAACACCCAAAACAGAACATGTGGGACATAACAACATCTACTTTTGTTCAGTTTTGGGACAGCACACCAAAGCATCCGATGCTACAACACAAGAGAATAACAAAAAAATATGTGTCTACTAGTGTGGGGCAGCACACCAAAGCACCCCATCAAATGGAGCTTCGAACTCACCGAAATAGAACATAAAAACTTACCATAACTGGGACCAGGCTCTAAAGCAAGCCTCCACGACATCGTCAGGCGAAGTCACCGTCGAAATGGGTCAGGTGGTGGTCGGAACAGCTCGGGTTTCAAACTCAGGCAAAGTCACCGTCGAAATGGTGAAGCTGGTGGTCGGTCGGTTTCAGACACAACTTTGGGTATTTTGGGTTCATATCGTGTTGCAAAAGGAAAGCTCCTATTTTCATTTGTTTTAGGAAATAAATTTTCTTTCATTATTTTTTAAATAGATTTAAATAAAGGTTATGAATTATCTGGTGCGTACACGTGTACACCCAGATGCCACAAATGGAGAAAACCAAACAGAATAACACTTTTTGGTACTATGAGTACTTTTGCGACTAAAAATAAACATTGGGTCCATGCCGCATACAAAACCCAAACTTTGGGTACTTTTGCCACTATTATCCCTTATAATAATCATGCTTCATTAAAGTAGCATTTAAGTGATACAAACTCTTTTGTAATATTTTTTTATTATTAAATTGTTTCACTAAATTACTTTATGAAAAATTTTAAATTTATTCACACAACCACTTGTGAATCCCAACTTTTAAGTCTTTGATTTTGTACAATCAAACATGTAGAGAGTATAAAAAATGTTAAAATTATAGAAATAATAAAGACGATAATGATCACTCATTATCTATTTAATCTTATCTAATATGATTATATCCCATTTCTAAAATACCAATTTTGCTTAGCATTCTAGTTGTATGTGAGTTGGGTTTAAATTCCAAGTTCATATGAAAATTACTTAAATTCCAAATTCGAGTTTAGACTTCCTTTTGATCAGATCAAAGAAGTCTTTAAGTGACTTTACTATGAATGTTGCATGAAAATTTATAGAAATTTTCATTGCATTCAACAAAAATAAACTTGTCTTAAATAAATGTCAATTAATATTGACATAATATTTAGTATCTCTTTTAGCTTTGAAAATTAAAAAGTCAACATACATCTCTATGTATTAGCTAAACGATTATGTAATTTTTGAGCCTTTATTAGATAAAGGACTTTTGGTTAACTTTAATTAATCGACTTTATAAAGAGGGAGAGAACCAATAAATGGTTCCAATAAAAGATTGTCTTTTATTTGATTTATGTGTCTAATTAATTACAAGCCAATCTAAAAAATAATTCACATAAATGTTTCACTTAATTGTGGTTGGAATAATATGTCTTATTTATTAAATCTATGATTTGCACAATAATGAATAATTCATAATTATCATTTATACTCATTGATGAAATAGGTGGAACAAATATATTTAAAAAATAACAACTGAATTTATTATTCAAAAGAAATACAGAACTTGTTCACTCTTCAAATAAAGGAATCTAAAATATACTTCCTAGAAAGAATTCTAGATCTAAGTTAAAGAAATAACTTATTAGTTTTTTTCATAATGAAAATCAATTATTTCAAAATGACAAAAATTTAAATTGTTTTGAAAATAAACAAAATAAATTTCTAAACTAATCTTTTTTTTATTCAATCGTCTTCATCATTTCTTCTTCGCTTTGGTTTCATTGCAATTACCATTTTTCTCAAAATATTTCTGCATCTCTGAAGACAAGAACAAATCAAAAATAATATTAGTGGCATAATTTTGAATCAACCATTCAAAATATTAAAGAATATTTTTTGAGTAAATCGAATTTACCCCGCATTTCAAAAATTGAGCATGGCCATAGCATCACTCTTTATCAAGTCCCACATCTAGTATGTAGTTTCAATAACCATATATCTCTCTTTAATGTCGTCATGCATGGTTGATAACATGCATTGACGTTCCAGGTGATTCAATCTCATCCATTCACCACATTTTTCATGTTCATCAAAGCTGGATGAAAAGCTTGGAACCTCTAGAGGTAGATCATAGATCGTTCCGTACAAGTTATGTGTTCCAAAGACAACGTGAATCCCTTCATACCATCTTCTTATGCGGTTAAGACTAAATGGAATCTTTTCCAAGAGTTTATCAATGAGGTGTGTTTGAATTCCCAAGTTTTCAAGTACTTGATAAGGATTAAGAGAATTAACCATTGTTGCTGGAAAAAAAATAAAATATGATGAATTAAAACATATAATAAATACCAGATTTTATTTGGAAAAGTGCTACATGAATGAAACATATAAAAACACATATAAATTATATACTAATCCCTCATAAATTAATTTGAAAAATAATGGATTGCCTTGGGGTAGGTCAGACTAACTCTAATTTAATTTTGAGACAAATATCAATTTCATAAGTGAAAAAATAAAAATGCATTTTTCTCTTTTGACTTATGAACTACCGCTAGTTTGGTCAAGACGCACTAGTCGTGCTCGAAAGCCTAGTTACACCTTTGGAGTGTAACTCATTATTTCCAATCAATGACTTAACTAAAGAGTGTGTGTTAGGGTCAACCAAACTTGAAATACATCACTAATTATATTTTCATAAAAGAAGCCAATATGGAGATAAAATAAACATACTCGGAAGCTTTCCTTAAGGAGGCTGCAAATGGAGGCGATACAAGGCCCTTCTTATGCCTCTCGGTGTTCAACTAATAATGGAGACCATGACACTTATTTTCAAAACTCCCTTTGCCACTCACTCTTTTTGAAAAGTGTTTTTTTTTTTCACAAAATCAATATATTTTAATTTAGTTGTAAAATTAAATTTAATTATTTTTACCAAATGATATTTGTACGCCCTGATTTTCCCACGGGTTGATTAACGAGCTGAGATACGGCCTAATCATGACTACCACGTGGACATCCCCAAGACCGGAGCTGCCGTCATAAGATCCTACCCCTTAGCTCGAGGTAACCTAGGGGTTCGCCAAGATTACTTAAGGACTGAGTCTGGACTCTGAAGGCCGCAGGTCGAGGGAAGCATCCAGCTCGTGGTGGGAGCTTGAGTTGGAGGTTGTGACCTTTTATAAAGTCAACCACGCAAGGTAAACGTGCATATATCAGACATCACGTGTCTGATATATCCCTGACTTCTCGGACACGCAGCAGGAACGTGCGTATTCAGACACCCACGACTAGGTTGGGCCATGCGGCCCATTATCCCCTTACCTATTGATTTGACCACACTAATGTGTCAGGTTTAGGAATTAATCATGAATGTCACAGAGTTGACATGATAGGTAAGAAGGTCACAGGATGACCTTCTTACCAACTCCCAGGTGCCTTCTCCTATAAATATGGAGACCTTGGGAGTTAATAGGGGTTGAATTCTCTATTGTAAGAAATACCCTGTAAAAGAATACCCATGATATAGCAATAGTACTGACTAGTGGAGTAGAAGGATTTTAACCTTTGAACCACTTAAAAAACGTATTTTGTGTCACCATTCCATTTCCAAGATAATTTATCTATTTCGGTTCAACATAAGCACTAATCCCTTTCTCTTCTTTTCTTAATTACCTGTTGGCAAAGAACCGCGTCAACAGTTTGGTGCTTTCATTGAGAAAAAGTTAGATTGGTTCTGTCGCAAACATCCAATTATGGTGACTACTCGATCCAGACACGGTAACGAGATGGAACAGCATGATGGGTAGGAGGCTCATCATATTGCCATCCCTAGTGAACAAATTCCTTAAGTCCAACAGCGGCTAGGCAAACAGCCGGCGGGCCAAGATGACATTGGAAGTTCGGCGCCCCGGCCACCAAATCCAAACCCATGTTATTACACTACGGTGGAGAAGGAGAATGCTCAGCTGAGGAGCCAGCTAGCAATAGCTAACTAGCATATCAAGGATGTGCTGGCCCGACTACCCCCTCTCACAACCGACGCTAACGTCGGAGAGAGGCAAGGCGAGGCTCCTAAGTCTCGCCGGGGTATCGGTCCAGGCATAGCCGCTCGAACAGACTTCCGACAGCCAACTATACTCCTTCATCGCACCGTCGAGAGGCAAACTTCGGAGAAGTGCCTAGAGCCGAACAACAGCAGTACAGCCGTTCGGTCAGAACTTCGACTCCCAGCTCCCAACCAGCCTCGAGCGCGCCCAGGAGAGCTCGAGGAAATTCCAAAAGGAGGTCCGGGGAGGGCTCGCAGCATCAGCCCGTCCCCAATAGCCGTCCTGCGCCTTGTCCAGATCGTCAGGCGCGGGACCCGCAGGTTGGCAGGGCCGAGAGGCCCCCACCTAACCTCATCCGTCCTGACAGAACCAGGATCGCCTCTCCGGTCAGGCATCCTCCATCTCCGATCAGATATCCATCTCCTCCTCGGCCCGTCCGAGATATTCCGGCCTATGGAAGTAGCAGGAGAGACCCGCCTTCCGCTGGGCCCTCCCGACGAAGCAGGGCGCCGAGGGAAGGCCCAGATCCTCACCACCAAAGGCGGACTCCGAGCCTATCTAACAGGAGCTACTGGACCGCCAGTCGCCGGAGCAACCTCTCTAGCGGAGATGTTGAACAGCCCTGGAATAACCAAGGACATCAGGACCAAACCCTCGAGCGCCTGGCCCAGATGGAGGAGCTGATGAGGAAGCTCCTGTCGGAGAAAGAGAAAGATGAGTACGATTCGGGGGACGAGATGGAGCTCTTCGCCCCCAGCATTGAACCAACGGCGTACCCACCTGGTTTCCGTATGCTGCACCTGTCCAAGTTCAATGGAGATGGAGATCCGTCAGATCATCTGGGGATATTCAACACCCTGATGATGGCCCACAACATTGGCCCCGAGCTGAGATGTTTGATATTCCCTTCCACACTGACTGGACCAGGCAGGCAGTGGTTCAAGCAAGGCAAAAGATAGTCAATCAGCTCCTAGAAAACTTTCTCAGCTGATTTCAAAAGGGCATTCCAAGCCTCCCAGGCTACCCGCGTTCAGGCTGACTCTCTGGCTAACGTGAGGCAGCAGCCCAGCAAAACCCTGAAGGCATACCTGAGCAGGTTTGAAAATGTTGCTGCTCAGGCCAGAGACGTGGGCGACAGCTCCAAGCTCATGGCCATGAGAACTGGAATCCTCGTCGGAGGAGAGCTCTGGAAGGATATACAAAGGAAGGGAGTTAGCTCGGTGAACGAATTCCTTAACAGGGCCTAGAATGGATCAACTTGGAGGAGGCCGAAGCCTCAGCTGCAGGAACAGGCCAGGTCCATGAGCAGCCTGCTAGAGTGGGGACGGAGGTCGTGGCAGCGACCCAAAACGTCACACAGAACAACCAGCTCGGTGGAGGCAAAAGAAAGGGGAATGGCGAGGGCAGCTAGCACGGCCAAAAGAAGAATAAGTCCGTAGACAAGTTCAAGCCTGTATACGTGACTTATACAGAGCTTACCCAGTCTAGGGAGAATATCTTCCTAGCTAATTCTACTCGCCTCCCCTAGAAGAGGCCCGAGCCGTTGAAGCACCAAAAGGGGAAGAGAGATACCTCCAAGTTTTGCCGTTTTCACAACGAAGTTGGCCACAATACTGATGATAGTAGGCTTTTGAAAGATGAGATCGAGACTCTCATCCAACCCGGCCCCTTGGCTCAGTACGCACAGAACAGGGTTCCAGCAAGTCGACCTGCTCCAGAAGTCTCGGTCAGTCAGCCCGGGTCTCGGGTAGATCAAGACGTCCCTCCTCCCATGATAGGAGGGGAGATATCCACCATCTCTGGAGGTCCGCATATGGCTGGCACAAGCAGGGGTGCCCAGAAGAGGTACGTGAACGAACTCAAGGCGCATAATGGAGTAGAGTTCATTCCGGAGCAGCGCTTGCCAAAGCAGCAATGATTGGACAAGCAACCAATCATTTTTACGGAGAAAGATGCGGGCCATGTCCAGTTCCCTCATAATGACCCTCTAGTCGTAGCAGTTTAGCTCGCTAATCGGAGAGTTAGGAGGGTGCGGATCGACAATGGGAGCTCGGTGAACCTCCTATTCCGGTCCACATTAGAGAACATGGGTTTGACTGTCGCCGAGCTGAAGGCGACCTCCATGATGCTGTATGGTTTTTCGAGAGAAGGATCGGCAGCCATAGGGACGATCGAGCTAGTGATCACCTCGTGATGAAATTCCCTACTTCCACGGGAGAAGGACCTCGGACAGTCTCCAAACTCCTCGAGTTTGTGGTCATCGACTGCTCCACTGCATACAACGCTATTTTGGGACGACCTACGCTCATAGCTTTTGAGGCCGTCACTTCCATCTGCCACCTCGTGATGAAATTCCCTACTTCCACGGGAATATGCACTGTCCATGGCGATCATCTCACTGCCAGGGAATGCTACAGCATTTCCATGAAGGGAAAATCTAAACCCGGGCAGCTGGCAATGGTCGTCCAAGGTGGTGAAGAGGAATCTCGGGAACCCTTAGCTGATCCTGAGATTGAAAAACCTCAAAGCGCCGAAGGGGAAAATATCGTCTTAAGTGAGGATATCGACCCTCGAGTAGGCGAGGATAGATCCGAGCTCCAAGCTATTGAGGAGCTCGAGGAAGTAATCATTGATCCGCAGAACCCATCACGGATGGTCAAGCTCGGAACAAACCTCTGCATCAAGAGGAAGGCGGAGCTGGTCAGATTTCTGCGGGATAACCTGGATGTGTTTACGTGGTCACATGAGGACATGGTGGGAATCAGCCTAAGTGTCATCATGAACACACTTCATCTGGATAAAAGCGTTCCTGCAAAGTCCCAGAAGTAGAGACGCCTAGGAACAACCCGGACTGAAGCCTTGGAGGAAGAGGTAGCCCGGCTCAAAAAGTGCGGCTTTATCCATGAATCCAAGTTTCCAACATGGGTCGTCAACCCCGTGCTGGTCCCGAAGCCCAATGGGAAATGGCGGACCTGCATCAACTTCTTTGACCTGAATAAAGCCTGCCCCAAGGATTGTTTTCCACTGCCAAGGATTGACCAGTTGGTGGATGCCACGGCGGAGCACGAGCTCATGTCCTTTATGGACGCGTACTCAGGCTACAATCAGATCGCCATGAATCCGGCAGACCAGGAGCACACCAGCTTCATGACCCTGACTAACGTTTATTGTTACAAGGTCATGCCCTTCGGGCTGAAGAACGCCGATGCTACGTATCAAAGGTTAGTAAACAGAATGTTCGCAGACCAGATCGAAAAAAACATGGAAGTGTACATTGATGAAATGCTAGTCAAGTCAAAGACTGCCGATAACCATGTTTCCAACCTGGAGGAATGCTTCAAGATACTACGGGAGTATGGCATGAGGCTTTACCCCCAGAAGTGCACTTTCGAGGTCGCATCGGGAAAATTCTTGGGTTTCATCGTCAATACTCGAGGAATCGAGGCAAACCCCGACAAGATCAGATCATTGCTCGAGCTTCCCTCACCCAGGTCATGCAAAGATGTCCAAGGCCAGACAAGAAGGGTGGCAGCCCTCAATCGGTTTATTTCAAAATCCACCGATAAATGCTTTCCATTCTACAACCTGCTCCGAGGAAATAAGAAGTTTGAATGGACAGAAGAGTGCGAAAGTGCTTTCCTCGACCTGAAGGCACATCTGGCCGAGCCACCCGTACTATCCAAACCAAAAGCAGGAAAGCCTCTTTTACTCTACCTGGCTGTCACGGAGGATGCAGCTTGTGTCGTATTAGTCCGGGAAGAAGACCGGATTCCGAAGCCAGTCTATTACATCAGCAAGAGACTTCTCGAAGCTGAATCCTAGTACCCATTGATGGAGAAATTATCGTTCTGCCTTATCACGGCCACACGAAAGCTCAGGTCGTACTTCTAGTCCCACTCAATACACGTCATGACCGAATAGCCTTTAAGGCAGATTTTTCAAAAACCTGAAGCATTGGGACGCTTGTTAAAGTGGGCAATCAAACTCAGTCAGTTCGAAATTTTGTACACTCTGCGAACTGCTATAAAAAGTCAGGCCCTGGCCGATTTTGTAGCAGAGTGCACAGGATTCTGGGAGGATCCTGCAGAAGACTCACCCCAAGTCACCTCGTCCCAGGCGTCGTGGAGGATCTTCGTGGATGGTTCATCCAACGATAACGGCTCCAGAGCTGGAATCATTTTGATATCCCCTAAGGGACATAGATTCCACTCGGCGCTGAGATTCGGATTCAAGGCCTCCAACAACGAGGCCGAGTACGATGCTTTGTTGGCTGGGCTAAGGATAGCCCAGGAGCTGAAGGCGAACTCCGTCCAGTGCTTCAGTGATTCCCAGCTCGTGGTAAACTAGGTTCTGGGCGAATATCAAGCACGGGGACCCAAGATGGCTGCCTATCTAGCAAAGGTAAAGGTTGTGCTGTCCACGTTCGGGCGAGGCTCGATCGAGCAGATACCTCAGGAGCAGAACGCCAACGCAGACGCTCTTGCCAAGCTCGCCACCTCCGGGGAAACGGAGACCTTGGGGCTAGTGCCAATAGAATTCTTGAAAACCCAAGTATAGAAGAAGCCAGGACGGAGGTCGAGATGATCGACGCCAGGCCGACCTGGATGACCCCCATCCTTGAGTATCTCGTTGAGGGAAAACTACCTGAAGGGCGTAATGATGCGCGGCGAGTTCTGTATCAAGCTCCCAGGTATACTATGGTAGATGGGGTGTTATACCGACGTGGGCACTCCCTACCTCTCCTACGATTTGTTCTTCCAGACGAAGCAAAGGCCATTCTACAGGAAGTGCATGAGGGTTTTTGCGGAGATCACACTGGGGGGAAAAGCTTGGCCTTGAAGATCCTGAGGCAAGGATATTACTGGCCTACTCTGTCCAAGGACTCGATCTCATACGTGAAGAAGTGCGACAAGTGCCAGCGATTCACCACAGTTGCCCGAGCTCCCCCAGTCGAGCTGAAGATGATCTCATCCCCGCCTTTTCCAGTAGGGAGGACGCCAACCAAGTCGATCCCCCAATAGTACTGACTAGTGGAGTAGAAGGATTTTAACCTTTGAACCACTTAAAAAACGTATTTTGTGTCACCATTCCATTTCCAAGATGATTTATCTATTTCGGTTCAACATAAGCACTAATCCCTTTCTCTTCTTTTCTTAATTACTTGTTGGCGAAGAACCGTGTCAACAATATTCTAATAATTACTAATCCAATTAAGCAAAACATAAAAAATTGTGCCCTTAATTCGAATTTTAATTTTGCTTTAACTAAGAGAATATCATTTATATTTTAATAAAATATTTTTCATTAAAATAATAAATTAAACAACTTTAATTTTGATTTACCATCTTTACTAATTAATACTAAGTTTATTATTATATGAATTATCATATATAAACATATAATAAAATATAGGACGTTCATAATAGCATGTTTCTACACGAATGTAATGCATGCTAACTACATACTGTGTGGGTATATGAATTACATGTTATAATGCATGACAAAATATTAAACGCTTTAATCACATTCAAACATAAATAAAAGCGGGTTGGTAACTTTTGGGTATTTCTAGAAAAATTACAACACTTGCAAAAAATACATGAAAATGTAACCTAGACTTGCTAAGGCCTGATGAATAGCACCTTCTCTTGAACCTTGCGATGTAGTCTTGTTGAGTCAATACCACCCCTTTTCCATATCCATTTTCAAGTATACAACTTTTTAATTATTTTAAACAAACTTTTAAAATAATTAAAGTTTGGGTTTTAATAACCAAATAGTTTCTAAGACCCAATTTGAATTTGGGTAATTTAATTCAAAAATAAAATCAAACAATTTAATTTTAATAAATTAAAATTCAAAATAATTTTAAATTTGGATATTTTAATCAAAACAATTTTAATTATGGAAGAGAATTTTTTTTTAAAATTTAATTAAGGAAAATAATCAATATTAATTCAATTAAATAAATTTCTAAATTAAAAGTATTTTAATTCAATTTCAGATTTTTAATTAAATAAATAATTAAAACGATTATGGTAACAACACATTAGGGTTTGTAAGATACAAACCCTAGGAGTGTACCATTGAGGTGTGGCGGCAAGGGTACGGTTGGGCACGCAGGTGCGCAGGGCATGGCTAGGTAGGCAGGCAGGCAGATGTGGGCCTAGGCAGAGTTGGCATGCAGGGGCACAGTTGGGCAGGCAGGCGTGCAAGGGGCACGGCTTGGCAGGGGAGTGCGTGGGCACGATTAGGCGCATAGCGGCTCTCGGTGTGGGTGCAGGAGCACAACTCGGGGCTCGGGCCATCTTGGAATTTTAGCCAGAATTGTTAAAATAAAACAAATTACAAAATTCCTATGACCCAAAATTGGCTTATATATTTCATCTAGAAATTTTAAGAACAATTCCAAAATCCAAAAGCACAATTATAAACAACCCTTAAGAATTTATCATCATGAATACAAGCATCCATCCTTTCATACATATATCACATATATTATAAAAATGCACATAGTCCCACAGATCAATTAATAATATGCATAAATTAATGACCTGCTCTGGTACCAATTATTAGATAAACAATCAAAGTGCGTAGCGAAAACGGGCGTGGTGCGCCAAGTGTATATAAGACAAAAAAAATTCACCATTCATATAAACAATTTATATGTTCAAGAAAAACATCCATACAGAAACATTAATATACAATATTATTAATCATGCAATATATATATAAATATACACATACTTTTATATATATATATATCATATTCACATATACACATATACACAAATATTCAAAAATAAAAGTATTTACCTCTTGAAGCCTATCAAGTATCCTTGAGTCTTTTCGTATATATATCGATCTTCCTATCCAACGCTTTGAGTACTCAAACCACTTCCGAAGTGCTCTCTACACCTCAAGATGTGTGGGCACATAGAGAACATGAGTTTATAATTTAGGAATCACAAGTATATCTCAACACATGAGAACTTAGATTATGGTTTGAGAAAGGTTAGAATAAAAGAAGAAGAATATGACAATTTCTTGTCCGGCAAAAATTCTGAAACTTTTCTAAATTCTCACTGACTTGTATATCCTTTTTTCTTGTTATTCTATAACATATATATAGAGATTATGTATTACCTTATTATTCCTAATAATAATAGTAATATAATAATAATATCATAATGATGATAGGAATTGATTTAGGTAAATATCCAACTTACAAAATTTGAAAATATCTATTTTTAAATTATTAATTAAATAAATAAAATAAAAAAAAAATTGATACATTATCAGTGTACCGCTACGCGGATGGCACAGTCCCTAAACTATGCCATGCGTGAACTGCAGTATTCCTTTTTCAGGGATATTGCATTTTTTTCTTTATTTATTTAACTAAAATCAATCATTCCACAAAATATGGTATTATCTTTTTAAGGAAAATATTACAACCATATTTCAAATTTCAAATTTTAAAATTTAAATTCAAAATTCAATTTGATGATCATCATTATCACCATCTTTTAAAATTCAATAAATCAAAAACTATTTTTGGCATACCAATTTTATTTTCTTCCACTCAAATAAAATAAATAGTTAATTTATTTATATATATGAATTTCAAAATTATATATTTAAATTAATAAACATATTTTTGAAAATTTAATAATTAATTCCAAATTAATTATTTAATCTCAATTATCATATAAATGTGTATTTGACCTGAAGAATAAAATTCTTTTCAAATTTTCAAAGTACAGCTTTACCCTTGTATCAACTCTTACATTGATATGGTGTTGATAGAGCCACCCTGGGGTCTTATGGACCTATAATATCAAGTTCTAATAAATATTAGATTATTAATCAATGCTCTTTGATTTAATAATCATATTTATTAATCTTATGATTAGTCCACTATAAATATGAGATTGAACTCTTGATAATTATAGACATATATTTACAGAGTACTTTATTAAAGAATAAAGTGTCCATTGATATAATCATTACATACAACTTTAGTCCTCTATTAATGGTTCATAATTAAAAGGGAATAACATTATCGTTTTACCCTTTTAACTATATCTTGTTCCTAGAGTACCATTGACTTTACTAGTGAAGGTTGTGTCACAACAAGTTTGTGATGTGAGCGCTCATAGCCTTTCCAATTCCAAAATCAACACAATTGGGAACCATTATTTAATCTATAAGAAGGTATAGATTCCATATCTGTTAAACTATGTCCCCAACCATATATATCATTAAGTCCCCAAAACAATTGTTCTTAGCCTGATCATTCTGAGAAACCTTAACGCATGAATCAAAGGATCAAATGACATATATAGGAGTTCATAGTAACCTCATGATTAATATCACCGTGTATATGATCATCGTTTGATGTGTTTGATTAATACTACAAAACGATGTTTATGCAAGTATTAACAAATCTCATCTAGTCAAGTTCTATATATCACAATATATAAAGTACATTCACTAAAGTGTCCTACTACACTAGTGACCTGGATCTAGGTCACATGTATTCATAATAGTAGCAAATCGTACTAGCAGTAATTAATCTAAATATTTTTTTAACTTTATTTTACTACGAATTGTTTCAAGTTTATTATCTGAATCTCGATCCTCTCATACCATTATGAGATTAAGACCACATAGATAAACTTAGGAATTTTCTGATATTTACTTAATATTATCAACATAATATCAGGCATATTCTATATATACATAATAATTCAATTCAATTATTTATTTCATTTAAAACATTTGTGAACTACAATTGCTTTAAGGGCACTATTCCCAACAATTGCCCTTCATTCTTCTTAGGGGCTATGTAAGTATCCTTCTTTGATTAGGATTTCTTGTGGGCCTTCTTTGTGGATTGAGAGTGTTTCTCTATGAAATTAGCCTTAGATGTCCCACCATTGGACTCTTCTTTACACTTGTCTCTAGAATGAGACTCATCTTCAATCCTTAGGTGCTTTAGGATCTCCTCCAAATGTATCTCCTCATAGTTATGGAGAAACTTCTTTCTATATCCTCTTCAAGATGGAGGCAACTTGGCTATGATCCCATCCACAATGAAGGACTCCAGCAATGTTATCTTAAGAGTAGAAAACTTATTAACAATAACTTGTAACTCATCTACTTCACAACAAGAAATAAGGTTATTAGCAGCGGGACTGTTCGCCACTAATAAGTGTTGGATCCGCTGCTAATAAACCGCCGCCAATTGTTGGTCGCTAATAAGGGTTATTAGCGACGGACTGACACACCCACCGCTGATAATTTATTATTACCGGCGGACAGTAGCGGCGGATCCCGCCTCTAATACCGGTGTTAGAGCCGATATTATTAGCTGCTGGGTCCGCCGCTAATAAAGTTTTTTTATATTTTAAAAATTAATTTTTAATAAATTAATATTTGTTAAATTTAAATATTTTTAAAAATACTTCATAATAAAGTTTAACAAAATAACCATTTAATTAATTTAAACATAACTAACATTAAAATTAATGTGAATAGTTTTAATATTTATCAAACTAGTCAATATCGCTATTGTCATTTAAAATAAATACATCATTAATTTAATCAAAATACATAAACTAATAACTAAATAAAATCATTAAGGTTAATATTGTAATTATCTTCATCTTCAACATTTTGCTGTGGCTGTGGCTGTGGTAGTGAGGGCGACAGTTGTGGCTGTGGCGGTGAGAGCAACGGTTGTGGCTGTGGCAATGAAGGAATATAAGGCTGCTGTGAAGATCATCCAAGCATGAGGTCTCCAAACTGATCCCGAGGCTGTGGCTGCGACCCACCCCCACACTCACCATATCTAACATATGGCTGCTGCGATGAACCTCCAACCTCCCCATACCTAACATTAGGTAGCAGATGCTGCATCGATCCCCCTTGAAAATCGGTAAAGTTAAAATATAGTGGAGGAGACTGGGAAGAGCGTCCAAACATGTACTGGTTTTGAAACTAAGGAGGTTGTTGCGACGACACATATGGTGAATACGGTGGAGGAGGCTGGTACTGCTATTGTGGCGGATACTATGGAGGAGGTAGGTACTGCTGCTGTGGCAGTGTATGAAGGTCAGGATGAGCGGTGTTACTCTGAGAAGACGTACCACCTTCAGATTGTGGTGGAAAATACCTCTGCAGAAAACTGTCAAATCATGGGTCATACAGATTACTGGGTTGTTGAGGTACCACAATCTGAATAGTCTCACGCATTGCCTTCATCATCAGAGCCATAGTAGCATATCTTCATTAGGCATAGGAGCAGTATGTGCTTGGGACAGACTTTTATCTGTAGAGCTGGAGGTTGTCTTTCTTGCCTTCCCTTTCACCCTATAACCCACTCCTCTTTGGTAGTCAGATCTCTCCCCGAGTACTTTACTTAGTACCTCATATTGATCGACTGACGATGAATCAACGCCAGATACATTAAGAGATCCCTCACTCTGTTGTTGAGTTTTCCTATCAAGTTGTGACCTCTGAAGCTCTGCCGCCATTTTTTCTTGTATAAAGATAACATTATAAACAAAAATTAGAAACAAGAAAACAATACTATTCACTTACATAATCTTGTTGAGCTGCCTTATTGACAAAAGATTTTGTCGATTTTTTCATATGAGCATCCCTCCAAGTATCAACAACATGCGCATCTGGGTTCTCCTATACAAATGTAAAAAAAAATGTTTTGAAATGTGTTATTTTATAAAATTTAATTAATATCTTCACTTACATATTCGTAACGCTTAGCCGCCAACAATTTTGTGCCTTGTGTTGTTACATACTTCATTTGTTTTCTGTTTGCTTGGTTTTTAGCGGAACGAGCCAAAAATCTTTCGCTCAAAAACAACTCACAAATATTCTTCCATGTCTCCTTAGTGCAATGGTCAGGTGGCTTAGAGAGGAAATTCTCCCAATCTTCTGGTCCAGCGTAATGATTTTGAAGTATTTATGTTTGATGTTCTTTCTCTCGCGATATCTTTCGCCCATCTCCTTATAGACAGTTGCCAAAACTGACTCACGTTGTAGATGACCGTCTATATTATAGTAATACTGCATTAAGAAAAAAAAAACTTAGATTACTTTGTAAATAATGGAAATAAATAATGTAAAGCACAATATTTGTAATTTTTTACCCTCATACGCTCAAGCACTTGATCCTTAAACTGTTGAGGTAAATCAGCAAAATCCAAGTAATGTCCCGAACACAAATTTATAACTTGAGTGCCCAACATGCGAATAAAAGCTTGGTCCTCCTGCCCAACCACTTTGTTCGTCACAGGATCAATGTCTAGATCCAATGGTTTACCAGCTTTTTTCCTTCGTTCTTCAATAACATTATTACTAGCAAGGCCACGACCTTTTTTTCTCGTCGGCGGGGGTTTAAAATTTATTAACAATAACCAGTATTAGTATTGTTGTTGTATTTGTCTAACAATATAATTTCCAAATATAATTTTGATATGAAATATTTAACCTGACTCGCAAAATGATGGTACCCTAGAAGGATCTGGTGGGTTTCGACCACCACCATCTCTGCTGTGATAGGTTGCTATATCAGCTGACATTATACTTCAGTTTAAAATTTATTAGTTAGTAATTAGCATAAAATTAAATTAGAGGTATATCACATTCAATTCATATTAAAAATAATTACAAAAAAAACTTTATTATATTTCAATATATAGTTCTGTTACACAAATAGAAAAACTAAACAGAGTAATCACTATCATTTCCATTAGTAATCGGAGACACAATTTCATCTTCACAAAGCTCAACTAGCAATTCATCCTCTGCATCTACGACTTCCTCATGTTCTAGCATATCACATTCATCATCACCCACTTCATCAGCCCCAACATATGATGCAGGTTGATCAGATTGCATAATCAACTCTTTGAGGTCCACAGTCAACACAAAATTTGATGAGCTTGTTTCATGTACAACATCAATAGCATCATTAACATCATCAAAATTGTCTTTAATGTCCCAAATTTGTTGATGATTCACATCTTCTTCAACTTTCCAATCACGACCTCTAAGTAGATCATCGTGATAGAAATCTTGCTTAGCTTGGCTAGCAAGTATATACGGCTCATCTTTGTACCATTCACCATTGACGTTTATACTGGTGATATTATTTTCAATGATTGTTTTCTTCCTTCTTGGATTTGTATTAAACCATTTGCACCGAAATAATGCCACTGAATATGCACCAGTGAAAGATAGTGTCACTACTTCTTCAAGCGTGTCGTAATAATTAAAACATTCTGTTCCAGCAACAGACACTCCACTATTCTATGTGGTGCGCTTTTTATCTCGGTCGTGTGCAATAAATCAAACACCATTGACTATACAACATTGGTAATAGGTTGCCAAAGGATCTAACCCAAATGCTAAAGCTAGTAATTCATCACCATTTTCCAAAGACCCAAGCTTGTGCAAGTCATATATCTAAACACATACAACTATATTAGATTCACAAAATATATCATTAATAAAATGAAAGTTCAAAGTTCAAAGCTACCTTCTTATGAAACCACGAACGAAATTTTTTCCTATGCAGACGATCATGATCACCATCTGGGTATTTTTGTCTAATCTCTTGTAGGTGTTCGCTGTTAATTAGAATAGTGTTACGATTCTTGATAACAAAAAACTTATAATAACCACACATGTTCTAATTTAGAAGGGAATAAACTTACTCTAAATAAGGCTCAATATCAAGAGAATTCTCAAGTATGAACCACTCAGCTATTTCACGAGTGTTATGATTGAGAGGCTTCAAAGTTCCCTTTGTGAGTGGACGACATTGAGATTGGAAAACTGTAAGGTTTCGTGAGATATAAGTTGCATCTTCATTTCTATCAAGACAGTTAAATCTTGTTTCAATGTCTTTGAAATACATTGAACAAAAGGTCAAAGCCTCATCTACAACATAGCCTTCGGCGATCGACCCTTCAAGGTAAGCATTATTTACCACGTAATTCTTCAATTTTTTCATGTACCTTTCAAAAGGATACATCAACCTCATAAATACTGGGCAACCCAATATAGCTTCTTCTGGCAAATGTAATACCAAATGAATCATTATGTCAAAAAAAGCCGGAGGAAAAATCAACTCCATCTTGCACAAAATCTGAATAAGATCATTTTGTGCTTCCTCCAAATCTTTAACATTTAAAGTCCTCAAACATATTTGTCTGAAGAAATTTCACAATTCTGTAACAGTGGTCGATATAGATTTTGGAAGAAACTTGCGAACACCGAAAGAAAGTAATCATTGCAATATCACATGACAATCGTGTGACTTCAACCCAAGAATATTTGTATCATTCTTAGACACTTTCTTCTTCAAATTTGAACAAAAGCCATTTGGAAATCTCACTCCTTTTATAAAATGACAAAAATATTGCCTCTGCGTTGGATTTAACACATAAGGAGCGTGCAGCTTCATCAACTTCTCGTTCTCATCTTCATAAATCCACAATGATTCTCTCACACCCATCTTTTTCAAATCATGTCTTGTATTAGTGGTGTCCTTAGATTTATCATTGTCTAAGATGGGACCAAGGAGACTATCACACACATTCTTCTCAACATGCATGACATCTATATTATGTTTTAATTTTTTTGTACACCAATACTCAAGCTCGTAAAAGATACTTTTTTCCTCCAATTACCTTCATCTACACCTCTTTTACGTTTCACACCCCCAAACTGGATGTTTTTTCCTAGAACTTGCGCTGCAAGAGCATTAACTTGTTCTAGTATATCCTCACAAGTAAACCATCTCGGAGGATGTCTTGTCTCAACTTCTCCATCGAACTCGGTGTCTCTTCTCATTCGATGAGTACTTGGCAAGAATCTTCTGTGACCAACATAAGATGTCTTACCGATCACTCGGATGGAAGTTGTGTCTTCATTACACATAGGACAAGCTTTGTATCCCTAACCACTCCATCCAGACAATCTACTGCGAGCTAGAAAATCATTCACTGTCCACAAAAGGGCTGCCTGTATCTTGAACATCCTGTTGGTTGTACTATCTCTTGTATCAACTCTGTTAACCCACAGATCATTCAACTCATCCACCAATGGTCTTAGAAATACATCCATGTCCTTGCCTGGTGATTTTGGCCCAGGAATAAGGAAGGTCAACATGAAGTAATTGTCTTTCATACACAACCAAGGTGGCAGATTATAGTTTTCCAACACCACAAGTCACATGTTGTATGCAAGGTTCATATTTCTAAATGGATTAAATCCATCGGCAGCTAAGCCTAGACGAACATTTCTGGGATCCCTTGAAAAATCAGGATGCTTGACATCAAAGTCCTTCCACACAAAGCCATCCACCGGGTGTCTAATCACCACATCATCTTTTGCTTTCCTGATGTGATGCCATATCATGTGTTTCGTTGTAATCCTTGAGTTGTATAATCTTTTCAACCAAGGTGTCAATGGAAAGTAACTCATCACCTTGTGTGACACTTTTTTTCCTTTCTTCATTTCAGAAGTAATCCATCTACTACTTCGCATACTGGGCATGTCTCTTTAGATGCATGCTCATTGTAAAAGAAGCAGCAATCATACTGACACACATGAATGGACTCGTATCCCAACCCTAATTTTTTCAATCTCTTTTTCGCCTCGTTGTACGATCCAAGAATTTTGTTTTCCTTAGGAAAGGCAAGCTTTAACAGTTTCAGCAATTCATCAAATATGTTGTTAGGCACCTTCCCTCTAACTTTTAGATGCAATAACTTTGCTAAAATGTTCAAAGATGAAATCCAATTACATCTAGGATACAACTCCACTTCAATCTCCTCAAATAACTCATCATAATACTGACTCTCACCAGGTTCCCTTTCTATTTCCTCAGTTGTTGGTAAAAGGAAGTCTTCCACAACGTGAATCATCTCATTGTCTTCATTCTCACCAACCACCTCATCAGCAACAATTTCTTTCACCTCACCATGAAAAATCCACTTATCGTAAGCTTGATGAAAACCCCTATCGAATACGTGTGCCCAAAGAACATCCAAAGATTCAAATCTATTATTATTGCATCTCACACACAGGCACCTAATTCTTCCATCAGAATCTTTATGTTTCGACGCCATCCTCAAAAAATCTTGCAGACCATTCCAATATTCTTGGCAACCATGATTTCTCAATGTTGTCCAAGTCTTGTCAATCGCCATCTAAAGTGTTATAAGAGTGTGAGTTTTAGTAATGTGAATAGGAATGGATAACAAAAGAAATTTGTTATGATTTTTGAAATCTTATGCAATATTATAATATCTTATGCTATTTTATCATGTTTTATTAGATATAGTTATTTATAAATAATTATTTTATTATTTATTCTTAATTTTTTAAACTTTTATTAAATATAATTATCAATTTCTATATTCATCTAATTTATAACTATTTAATATTAGATAATGTTATTCAATAAAAAAATTAAATTAAATTATTTAATTAGATAATGTTATATCAAACTTTTATTATTTAATTAATTAAATAAATAATTATTTATTTAATTCTTTATTCATAATTTTTTAATTTGTAATAATAATTTTACAAATTAATGGTTTTAGTCAACAACCATCAATCACAATAACAACCATCAATCACAAGCATACCAGGAGAGAGAAAATAAATTAACTTCTAATTAACTATTAATTAATTTTTTCATCTAATTTTTACAAATTATAATAATAATAATTTTACAAAGTAATTATTGTTCTTGTTGACCGCATTTTTGGCCAACGACGTGTAGACGTCAAAACGACAATAAACCTTCAAGAGAAAAATACGACACAGACAATTTTTATAGTGGTTCAACCCCAATGTGTTGGTAATAACCTAATTCACTTGGAGTTGTGATATATTTAGCCTACACTTAAGATCAGATGAACTTGAGCCAACTGAGTTTCTTAAGTGCAAGTAGAAAAATATCGAGTGTCTCTCTATAGAATACAAGCTTTATCTCTCTAACCTCTCAGAAAATGCCCCAAGTAACAGTCCCCAAAATCTCAAAACGAGAGAGTTTTCTCAGCCTGAAAAGATCAAATCCCCAAAATGATGCCATGAGCCATTTATTTATAGGCTCATGGATCGTACATAAATATCTCCCTTTTACCGGGTCCTTGGTTCTTCCAACAAACTTTAATTAATAAAATATAAATAAATCTAATATTACAACAATATGGCTATTATTCCGGGATATCTGAGAGATTCCCGCGGCAGTTGAGAATGATTCGGGTTGAAGCTGTTACTGAGGACATAGGCAAACACCTCTCGTCGGCAAAGCACACCTTTAGCACACTTTTGGTCTAACATGACACATTTCTGGTCTAGCAAAACAGGCTAATTGGTCGGCCAAAACAGATGACCGGTCGGCCAAGCACCTGACTGGTCGGCCAAGCACCTGACTGGTCGGATAGGTACCTCACTGGTCGATCATGACATCTGACTGGTCGGTCATGACACTTTTCTGGTCAGTCATGACACTTGACTAGTCAGTCAAAAACCCTTATCGTTCTGACAGAATCTCTACCAGGTTGGTCAAATCACTTTATCACAACTCCGAAGAGCCAATATATTTATTGACTATTAATGTGTCGTTCACGGACCATGTATTGCCACTTGTCACTTCTGATTGCCGCATCATCGAACTCCAATTTTTGGGGATAACATTTGCCCCCCAAGTTTATTATATGATTTACTCGTATGATAAACTTTTTCTCTAGCAAAAATGTTTTTGAGGTCATCCAAAAGCTTCCATCCGTTCAGTAACCTTCATTTTTGTATTAAACCCACGATTAAACTTTTCCTTTCATGAAAATGGTAGTTATCAGTTTCTCATTTCCATTGCTCTTTCGGGCCCGCGGGTATAGGATAATCATTGATGTTATCTCGAAGTTTATTAAACCCTAGAAATTCAACTTGTTTGATTTTTTTTTTTTGTAGTATCCCATGAGTAAGAAAACATGTTTGTGCCCCATGCCCTTGAGATTTATTGTCCTTTCGGACCTTATAGCCAATTGGTCATTATTTTTTGTCCCTTGAATGCATATGTGACTAATAGGATAGGCCTAGTTCCTCGGAAATGGTTTGTTGGAAAATATGTGTATGGCTAATCGACCATTTTCATTTAACCGCTCGGACAATGGGTATGCCCCAAGCTACTCGGACATGTGTCTAAGCCACTCGGACACGCATGCTCTGCTCGGACACGCACCCCACCATCCGCCCAGACGTGCGCATGACCGCTCGGATGCAGACCCCAGGTTGCTCGGACACACACGCCAGCCCCTCGGATGGTCCTCCATCCGCTCGGACACGCAACCTTGGATGTAGCTTCTCGGATGCCCAGCCAGCAGCTCCTCGGATGTAGCACCATCACCCAGCCGCTCGGACGCATGCAGTTACTCGGTCGCGCACGCTGCCGCTTAGACACATGCAGCCTCACTACTCGAACACGCCTCTAGCCACTTGGACACGCATAGCTGCTTCGCTATGCGCCTGGCTACTCAAACACCACAGCCTAACCATTCAAATTCATGCCCTTATGTCCTCGGGTTTGCTCAAAATCTTTATGGTTCATGCAATTATACTTTACTTTTCTTTGTTAACTTGAAACTTTCTAAGTCTTTTTAGATTAAAAAGTTATAAGTTTTTTGTGAATAGTAAAGTCACTCTGATGTATGCCTTATATTTTTGCATGAGTACTTAGTTTTCTAACTTAGAAATTCTAGACATTTCATAAGTCCATACTAAGTATACTTTCTCACACTCTTATTGCTCTAAAATTTTATGAGCATAATGTTTATTGTCACACGAATATCTGCTTCTAACTTGAAATTTTAAAAAATTCCAAGTTACTTAAGCTTTGTCAAACAAGTTAGCTTAATGGCCTTTTTGGACTTCGAAAATTTACAAGTCAACCTAAAAGAAGATATCTTAACTCGTGCTCTTATTGCCCGTGTTAAATTATATACCAGTATACCCCATGTGCCCCCCAAGTGATCGAGGGTTGAAAGATCCTTAGTCACTTACTACCCCATGGAAAATATTCGAGCAGTTAAACACTACTTGAATGTATCGACCAGTTGAACACTGTCTGATTTTACCGACCAGTTGAACACTATTCAGATAATTAACACACATGCACATTTGTAGCAAGAATTGACCACGCTGCACGTAATCTCTTTTATTACTCGTAAATTAAAAAAGGACAATACGTGTCTAATAACGAGTCTTAAACAACAAAAATTGTTCAAAAATAGCTGACTGGTTAGGAAATAACCAGCTCATAAACCAAATTTAAATAACAAGTTAAACAACTTGAAATTAAACTACCACTCTGAAAGCGGTATTTAGAAATAACATATTCGCAGACGCTCGCCGTTCCAGTGGCTCCTGATCCTAGCACTCCCGCTCATGTCGAAGTGTCTTGGCATACCTCTCCCTTGTTTCGTTGCTATCCTCAGCCAAGTGTGGACCTCCACATATAGTGTCTAAGGTAAAGTCCACAGGCCCGGGCTGCAAGGGTGGAGATCTTTATCATTTGAAACTAGGATTGTTGGTGCCTCCTTCTCCTTGGGGTGTCTCTGCCCGGTACTTTCTCAACTTGCCCGGCTGGAGAAGAAATTCAATCTTTTCCTTGAGGTGATTGCATTCATTCATGTCGTGACCATAATCTCCATGGAAACGACAAAACTTATTCATATCTCTCTTCCTCATATCTTTCCTGATGGGTTTCTTGTAGGGAACCTCTTCATGACTAGCAAGATATATTTCCGCTCGGCTGGCCGAGATAGGGGTGTAATTAGTGAACTGAGGCTCATACTTGGTTGGCTTTTCATTTGAACTCAACTTTGCTTTCTTTTCCTCATGGTGGTCAGACCCGTTGTTTCCATGTTTCTTTCCACCATCCTTAGGAGAGTCAGTTGATCCGCCCGGATTTTTTATGCCATTCTCCTCTTTCTCGATTGCATCATCCAATTTCATATACTTGTCTGTTCGGTCAAGAAATTGTTGAAGTGTTAAAATTGGATTTCTATGTATGCTATCCCACAAAGGGCTCCGATAAGTTATACCAGCGGATATTGCAACCATCTTCCCCTCGTCTCCTACAGTAGTTGCTCTATTGGCTTCTGTACGCCCTGTTTTTCCCACGGGCTGATTAGCGAGCTGAGCTGCGACCTAATCATAATTATCTCGTGGACGTCCCACAGACCGGAGCTTCTGTCATTAGGTCGTGCCTACTTAGCTCGAGGAGACTCAAGGGTTCGCCAAGATTGCACAAGAATTGACCCCGGATTCTGAAGGCCTATGGTCGAGTTAAGTATCCAGATCGCGGTACGGACTGAGTATGGAGGCTATGACCTTTTGTAAAGTCAACACACGCAAGGTAAACGTGCATATATCAGACATCACGTGTCTGATATTCTCCTGACTACTCGGACACGCAGCAGGAACGTGCGCATTCAGAGACCCACGACTGGGTTGGGCCGTGCAGCCCATTATCTCCTTACCTATCGATTTGACCATACTTATGTGTCAGGTTTAGGAATTAATCATGAATGTCACAGAGTCGATGTGATAGATAAGAGGGTCACGGGATGACCTTCTTACCAACTCCCTGGTGCCTTCTCCTATAAATATGGAGACCCTGGGACTTAATAAGGGTTGGATTCTCTATTGTAAAGAAGGCCCTGTAATCAAATATCCAGTATAGAGCAATAATACTGACTAGTGGAGTAGAAGGATTTTAACCTTTGAACCACTCAAAAAATGTGTCTTGTGTCACCTCTTTCCTTTCCTAAGATCTTATATCTGTTTCGGTTCACATTTAGCACTAATCCCTTTCTCTTCATTTCTTAATTACCTGTTGGCGAAGAACCGCGTCAACAGTTTGGTGCTTTCATTGAGAGCAAGTCCGATTCAGTGCTGTCGCAAACATCCGACTATGGTGACAACTCGATCCAGGCACGGTAACGAGGCAGAGCAACATGATGGGCAGGAGGCTCATCATACTGCCACCCCTGGTGAACAAGTTCCTGAAGTCCAGCAGCGGCCAGGAAAACAGCCGACGGGCCAAGATGATACTGGAAGTTCGGCACCTCGGCCGCCTAACCTGAACCCATGTTATTACACTGCGGTGGAAATGGAGAATGCTCAGCTGAGGAGCCAGCTAGCAGTAGCTAGTCAGTAGATCAAGGATGTGCTGACCTGACTACCCCCTCTCACAACCGACGTTAACATCGGAGGAGGCAAGGCGAGGCTTCTAAGTCTCTCCGGGGTAACCGGTCTAGGCATAGCCGTTCGGACAGACTTCCAGCAGCCAACTCCACCCCTTCATCACACCATCGAGAGGTAGACTTCGGAGGAATGCCTAAAGCCGAACAACAGCAATACAGCCATTCGGTCAGGACGTCGACTCCTAGCTCCCAACCATCCTCGAGGATGCCCAGAGGAGCTCAAGGAAATTCTCGAAGGAGATCCGGAGCGGGCTCACAACATCAGCCCGTTCCCCACAACCATCCTGCGCCTCGTCTAGATCGCCAGGCGCGGGACCAGCAGGTTGGCAGGGCCAAAAGGCCCCCACCAAACTTGATCCGTCCTGACGGAACTAGGATAGCCTCTCCAGTCAGGCATCCTCCTTCTCCAATCAGATATCCGTCTCCTCCTCGGCCCGTCCGAGACATCCCAGCCTATGGGAGTAGTAGGAGGAATCCGCCATCGGCAGGACCTTACCGGCGTAGCAAGGCACCGAGGGAAAGCCCAAATCCTCAGCACTAGAGGCGGACTACAAGCCTATCTAGCAGGAGCCGTTGGATCGGCAGTCGCCGGAGTGATCTCTCTGGGGGAGACCTGCGCCAACGTCTGAGTTCGGCGCAAAGTCATCAAACCACCCAGGGAGGCGACCTGCCAGATCGCCTCAACTCTCATAGAGGGGAACAAGCAGGAGGAGATGACCATGCTCGCTCAAGGGGGGCTCTGTCCGAAGTACGTAACGGAGGGAAGTCCCAAATAACCTATCTCAAGATAGGAGGGGCAATAACCCACCAAATATGTACAATGGATCCGGAGCTGTTGAACAGCCCCGGAATAACCAAGGACATCAGGACCAAACCCTCAAGCGCTTGACTCAGATGGAGGAGCTGATGAGGAAGCTCCTGTCAGAAAAAGAAAAAGACGAATATGATTCAGGGGACGAGATGGAACTCTTCGCCCCCTGTATAGCCGCAACGGCGTACCCATCTAGTTTCCGTATGCCTCACTTGTCAAAGTTCAATGGGGACGGAGACCCATCGAACCATCTAGGGATGTTCAACACCCTGATGATGGCCCATAACATTGGCCCCGAGCTGAGATGTTTAATCTTCCCTTCCACACTGACTGGACCTGCCAGGCAGTGGTTCAAGCAAAGTAAAAGACAGTCAATCAGTTCCTGGAAGACCTTCTCAGCTGACTTCAAAAGAGCATTCCGAGCCTCCCAGGTCGCCCGTGTTCAGGACGACTCCCTGACTAACGTGAGGCAGCAGCCCGGTGAGACTCTGAAGGCCTACCTGAGCAGATTCGCGAACGTTGCTGCTCGAGCCAGAGACGCGAATGATAGCTCCCAGCTCATGGCCATGAGAACTGGAATCCTCGTTGGAGGAGACCTATAGAAGGATATACAAAGGAAGGGAGTCGGCTCGGTTAACGAATTCCTTAACAGGGCCCAAGAATGGATAAACTTGGAGGAAGTCGAAGCTTCAGCCGCGGGAACCAGCCAGGTCCCCGAGCAGCCCGCTGGAGTGGGGACGGAGGTCGTGGCAGCGACCCAAAACGTCACACAGAACAACCAGCTCGGTGGAGGCAAAAGAAAGGGAAGTAGCGAAAACAGTCCGCACGCCCAAAAGAAGAACAAAGCCATAGACAAGTTTAAGCCCGTCTTCGCAACTTATACCGAGCTAACCCAGTCTACGGAGAATATCTTCCTATCCAACTCTACTCGAGTCCCTTGGAAGAGGCCCGAGCCATTAAAGCACCACAAGGGGAAGAGAGACACTTCTAAGTTTTGTCGTTTTCATAACGATGTCAGCCACAATACCGACGATTGCAGACATCAAAAAGACGAGATCGAGACTCTCATCCGAGCCGGCCCCTTGGCTCAATATGCATGGAACAGGGTTCCAGCAAACCGACCTGCTCCGGAAGTCCCGTCCAGTCAGCCCGGGTCTCGGGTAGACCAGGATGTTCCTCCTCTTGTGGTAGGAGGAGAGATATCCACCATCTCTGGAGGTCCGCACATGGCCGGCACGAGCAGAGGTGCCCAGAAGAGATACGTGAACGAAGTAAAGGCTCATAATGGAGTGGAGTTCGTCCCGGAATAGCGTCAGTCAAAGCAGTAGCGGTTGGAAAGGCACCCAATCATTTTTACGGAGGAAGATGCGGGCCATGTCCAGTTCCCTCACAATGATCCTCTGGTCGTAGCAGTCCAGCTCGCCAACCGGAGAGTGAGGAGGGTACTGATAGACAATGGGAGTTCGGTGAACCTCCTATTCTGATCCACCCTAGAGAAGATGGGTTTGACTGTCGCCGAGCTGAAGGCAACCTCCATGATGTTGTATGGTTTTTCGGGAGAAGGATCAGCAGCGATAGGGACAATCGAGTTAGTGATCACCCTAGGTGAAGGGTCTCGGACAGTCTCCAAACTCCTCGAGTTCGTGGTCATCGACTGCTCCGCTACCTACAACGCTATTTTGGGCCGACCTACGGTCATAGCTTTCGAGGCCGTCACTTCCATTCGCCACCCCGCGATGAAGTTCCCTAATTCAATGGGAATCTGCACTATTCATGGCGATCAGCTCGCTACCAAGGAATGCTACAGCATTTCCATGAAGGGAAAATCTAAACCCAGGCAGCTGGCGATGGCCATTCAAGGTGAAGAAGAATCTCAGGAACCCTTAGCTAATCCTGAGATTGAAAAACCTCAAAGCACCGAGGGGGAAAATGTCGTCTTAAGTAAGGACATTGACCCCCGAATAGGCGAGGACAGATCCGAGCTCCAGGCTATTGAGGAGCTCGAGGAGGTGAGTATCGATCCGCAGAACCCTTGTCGGAAGGTCAAGATCGGGAAAAACCTCTGTAGCAAGAGGAAGGCGGAGCTGACTACATTTCTGTAGGATAACTTGGACGTATTTGCATGGTCGCACGAGGACATGGTGAAAATTAGCCCGAGTGTCATCATGCAGACACTTCATCTGGATAAAAGCGTTCCTGCCAAGTCCTAGAAGCAAAGGCGTTTAGGAACAACTCAAGGTGAAGCCCTAAAGGAAGAGGTAGCCCGGCTCGAGAAATGCGGCTTTATCCGTGTAGCCAAGTTTCCAATATGGGTTGCCAACCCCGTGCTGGTCCTGAAGCCTAACAGGAAATGGCGGACCTGCATCGATTTCTCCGACCTGAATAAAGCTTGCCCCAAGGATTGCTTTCCATTGCCCAGGATCGACCAGTTGGTGGATGCCACGGCAGGGCACGAACTCATGTCCTTTATGGACGCATACTCAGGCTACAATCAGATCGCGATGAATCCGGCGGACCAGGAACACACCAGCTTCATGACCCCGATGAACGTCTACTATTACAAGGTCATGCCGTTCGGTCTGAAGAACGCCGGAGATACCTACCAGAGGCTAGTAAACAGAATGTTCACGGACCAGATCGGAAAAAACATGGAAATGTACGTTGATGACATGCTAGTCAAGTCGAAGACTGCCGATAACCATGTTTCCGACCTAGGAGAATCTTTTAAGATACTACAGGAATATGGCATGAGGCTCAATCCACAGAAATGCACTTTTGGAGTCGCGTCGGGGAAATTCCTGGGGTTCATAGTCAATACCCGAGGAATCGAGGTGAACCCCAACAAGATCAGATCATTGCTTGAGCTTCCCTCACCCAGGTCGCGAAAAGATGTCCAAGGCCTCACAGGAAGAGTGGCGGCCCTCAACCGGTTTATTTCGAAGTCTACCGACAAATGCCTGCCATTCTACAACCTGCTCCGAGGGAACAAGAAGTTCGAATGGATAGTAGAATGCGAAAGCGCATTCCTCGAACTGAAGGCACATCTGGCTGAGCCGCCTGTGCTATCCAAACCCAAGGCAGGAGAGCCTCTTTTTCTCTACCTGGCTGTCACTGAGAACGCAGCTAGTGTCGTACTGGTACGAGAAGAGGGCCAAGTTCAGAAGCCAGTCTACTACATCAGCAAGAGACTTCTCGGGGCTGAATCCCGATACCCGCTGATGGAGAAATTGGCGTTCTGCCTTGTCACAGCTTCGCGAAAGCTCAGGCCGTACTTCCAGTCCCACTCGATTCACGTCATGACCGATCAACCTTTAAGGCAGGTTTTGCAAAAGCCTGAAGCATCGGGACGTCTATTAAAATGGACAATCGAACTCAGTCAGTTCGAAATTCTTTACACTCTGCGAACTGCTATAAAAAGTCAAGCCCTGGCCGATTTCGTAGCGGAGTGCACGGGATTTCAGGAGGATCTAGCAGAGGACTCACCCTGGGTCACCTCACCCCAATCGTTGTGGAGGATCTTTGTGGATGGTTCATCCAACGAGGGCGGCTTCGGGGCTGGAATCATTTTGATATCCCCCGAGGGACATAGATTCCACTCGGCACTGAGATTCGGATTCAAAGCCTCCAACAACGAGGCCGAATATGAAGCTTTGCTGGCCGGGCTGAGGATAGCCCTGGAGTTGAAGGCGAGCTCCGTCCAGTGCTTCAGTGACTCCCAGCTCGTGGTAAACCAAGTTCTGGGCGAATATCAAGCACGGGGACCCAAGATGGCTGCCTATCTGGCAAAGGTGAAATCTGAGCTGTCCGCGTTTGAACGAGGCTCGATCGAGCAGATACCTCGGGAGCAGAACGCTAATGCAAATGCTCTTGCCAAGCTCACCACCTCTGGGGAAACGGAGACATTGGGGCTAGTACCAGTCGAATTCTTGGAGAAACCAAGCATAGAAGATGTCAGGATGGAGGTCGAGATGATCGATGCCAAGCCGACCTGAATGACCCCCATCATTGAATATCTCGTCGAAGGTAAGCTGCCTGAAGGACATAACAATGCACGGCGAGTCCTGTATCAAGCTCCTCGGTATGCGATAGTTGATGGAGTGTTGTACCGACGTGGGCACTCCTTACCTCTCCTCCGGTGTGTTCTTCCAGGCGAAGCAAAGGTCATCCTGGAGGAAGTGCACGAAGGATTTGCAGAGGCCACACTGGGGGGCAGAGCTTGGCCTTAAAATTCCTGAGGCAGGGGTATTACTGGCCAACTCTATCCAAAGACTCGATCTCATACATGAAGAAGTGCGACAAGTGCCAGCGATTCGCCGCTGTTGCCCGAGCTCCTCCAGTCGAGCTAAAGATGATCTCATCGCCATGGCCGTTTGCAGTTTGGGGAATAGACTTGGTTGGCGCCCTCCCCACTAGAAAAGGCGGGGTCCATTACGCCGTGGTAGCCATCGACTATTTCACTAAGTGGGATGAGGCAGAACCTTTGGCAACGATGACGTCCAAAAAGGTTCTGGACTTCGTGGTTAAAAGCATCGTCTGTCGGTTCGGCCTGCCTAAGAAGATTGTTTCCAACAATGGCACTCAGTTCGACAGCGACCTGTTCACCGAGTTTTGTGAAAGATACAGAATCGTAAAAAGTTTCCCCTACGTGCCCTATCCTCAGGCTAATGGCCAGGTCAAAGCTGTCAACAAGACCCTGAAGACGAGCCTCAATAAGAGATTGGATGAAGCAAAGGGGGTCTGGCCAGAACAGCTCCCCCAGGTCCTATGGGCGTACCAGACATCACATCGGACTCCTACGGGTCATACTCCCTTTTCCCTAACCTTTGGGAGTGAGGCGGTCCTCCCCGTGGAAATTAAGGTGCTTTCGCATAAAATCCAGTCTTACGACCAAGATCGAAACCACGAGCTCCTGTGCAATTCCCTTGACCTAGTTGATTAAAGGCGAGAAGATTCGCAACTCCAGCTCACCCACTATCAGCAAAAGATCACTCGCTATTTCAATTCCAAAGTCAAAAAACGCACCTTTAGCGTTGGCGACCTGGTCTTAAGGAGAGTTTTTCTGGCCGGGAAAGATCCCAAAGATGGAGTTTTGGGACCAAACTGGGAAGGACCATACCAGGTTGTCGAAATCATTAAGGAGGGAACTTATAAGTTGGCCCGGCTTAATGGAGGGGCAGTCCCGCGGACTTGGAACGCCATCCATTTAAAGAAGTATTATCAATGATTCACTTGTAAGGCCTGGAAGGCCACTTTTTTTTGTGTATGAAGCAATGAGAATTAGCTTTTTGTTTTTATTTGTACATGTTTTCAAGTGTAATCTAAAGTAACCATGAAAGACCCTTTCCCGGTTACTTGGGGGGCATATGGTACCTGGATATAACCAGGTCTCCTTAATGACTTAGAAGTTGATTCATATCGATTGACCGTTGTTTTTCTTAAAAAACGCGAGATATTGATAAGGATTAACGCTAACTAAGTCCTATCCTGGATATAACCGGGTCATAAAACTTAGAAGTTGATTTAAATCTATTGATCATTGTTCTTCTTAAAGAGCTCGAGATATGGATAAAAGTTAACGTGAACTAAGTTTTCAAATTAAGTTCCTGGTCTTAACCGGGTCATAAAACTTAGAAGTTGATTTAAATCTATTGATCGTTGTTCTTCTTAAAGAGCTCGAGATATGGATAAAAGTTAATGCGAACTAAGTTTTCAAATTAAGTTCCTGGTCTTAACCGGGTCATAAAACTTAGAAGTTGATTTAAATATATTGATCGTTGTTCTTCTTAAAGAGCTCGAGATATGGATAAAAGTTAACACGAACTAAGTTTTCAAATTAAGTTCCTAGTCTTAACCGGGTCATAAAACTTAGAAGTTGATTTAAATCTATTGATCGTTGTTCTTCTTAAAGAGCTCGAGATATGGATAAAAGTTAACGCGAACTAAGTTTTCAAATTAAGTTCCTGGTCTTAACCGGGTCATAAAACTTAGAAGTTGATTTAAATCTATTGATCGTTGTTCTTCTTAAAGAGTTCGAGATATGGATAAAAGTTAACGCGAACTAAGTTTTCAAATTAAGTTCCTGGTCTTAACCGGGTCATAAAACTTGGAAGTTGATTTAAATCTATTGATCGTTGTTCTTCTTAAAGAGCTTGAGATATGGATAAAAGTTAACGCGAACTAAGTTTTCAAATTAAGTTCCTGGTCTTAACCGGGTCATAAAACTTAGAAGTTGATTTAAATCTATTGATCGTTGTTCTTCTTAAAGAGCTCGAGATATGGATAAAAGTTAACGCGAACTAAGTTTTCAAACTAAGTTCCTGGTCCTAACTGGGTCATAAAACTTAGAAATTGGTTTAAATCTATGGATCGTTGTTCTCCCTAAAGAGCTCGAGATATGGAAAAAGATCAGCACAAACTAAGTTTTTCAAGAAATTGTAGCCGAAATGCGTAAAGGCAAAAAAGTGAAGATCAATTAAAAGCGTTAAAGAAAATTGTCTCGAGGTGAGAGCACCTCATGCAAAGGTTACATAAAAATTATTTAAAAAATATTGGGGGGCACAAGAAAAGAAACGCCCTAAGCTCCGCCAGGTGGTCCCTTGGAGGTCACCGTTTGGCCTTGCTCAGCTGTGCCAGAACCATCCCCGGTCTCCGAGGGCGCCTCTTTATCAAGGCGAGCTTGGAACTTCACCAGCAAGCGCTCCCAGAGGCTCGCTGACATGAAGGAGAAGTCTGCATCTGGATTGTAGGCCCAGCAGTGGTAGAACAGATCTTCCATTGACTTTTTCGAGGTTGTCCGCTCGGCCTCTAGGGCAGCTTGGGCGACCTGGACCTCAGTCTTCGCGGCGTCCAGGTCCGTCCTCGAGGTGGCAAGGGAGGTCTTGAGCTCTGGGACCTTCGAACGAGTTTTCTCCAGCTCGACCTGCGAGGCCGCCAGGGCATCCTTGGCCGCTTGCAGGGTAGTCTGATGCTCATCCCTCATGTCCTCGAGCTGAGTTTTGGTCCTGATGATGCTCCGATGAAGGGCGACAACGCTCTGCGAAGACGGAAAGACGATTGCCTTAGAAAAAAATAAAAACAGGGCAAAGTATAACAATGTAAAAAACCACAAAATGGTTGAGGTTAGCTTACCGTCATGGCCATGCCTAGTGAAGACTCCAGCACGCCCACCGGGCTCATTGTCTCGATGGCCTGGAGCTCCTTCTCGGTGAACTTGTATATGTGGCTGACGGCGTAGTTCGCCGACTCATACACCGTTCCCCGAAAGGCCTCAGGGATCTTACCCAGGTCCTGGGGATTGACTGGGAAGCGTACATCGGAGGGTACGATGGCCGAAGTCCCAACCTCCATTCCTGCGTCCCGGGCGGCGAGTGGAGCTTGCAGAGCCAGTGGAGGCATATTGCTTCCCCCTGCAGCAGGAAGGACCGCTCCCGCGACCTGTGCAGCTGGGGCTTGATCCTTCTCCTTCGTAGGGGACTTGGTGGGGGTCCTGGCGACATTCTTGGGCATCCAGAGCCTCTTCGCTCTTGGCCCCGCGGCGGTGTTCCCTCCGAAGACCGCACCTCGTAGGCTCTCCTCGGGCTGAGACATCTCTTCTGCCAAGGCAAAAACATGGTTAGTACGAGAATTAATGATCATGCAAAAACAAAAGCGAAGGGGTAAAGAAAAATTCAAGTATGTGTACTAAGGGAATCCTACCCCCCGAGCTAGAAGAAGAATCTAAGTTGATTACTTCCCGAGCTAGCGCAAGTTCTGGGTCCGGGTCTAACTCAGGGCTAGATTCCTCTACATATTGCCTAATCCCCAGGGCTACGACACCCCTCCGGAGTGATGGCCATGTGCGACGGTTGGTCTCATACTCCTCGAATAGGATCGACCTAAAGGCTAGGGTGTTATCTACTACTACGGTACCCCTAGGCCGGCTATCTTGGTAGTCCAGCACAAGTCGGCCGACGCAATGGAGCAGGGTTGTGTTCAGGTCCGGATCACTTCGGTGACGATGGACGAGCTGCCTAGGATTGAACCTAGCCAGCCGGGGGTCTGCTGTGGCCCTATCTAGACTCCTAAACATGTAAGGGTTACCTTGGCCAGAAGGACCCGCGGCTGCTCCGGATTGGATCCTCTCCTCGCCCGCCCCCGGGACGACCTCCAAGGTCCGCTTCCTATTCCTCACGAGGGGAACTTCTTCGCCCTCGTCCTCCTCATCCTTGTCTTCCGCGACCTCCTCCACGATGATGGGTCTGGTGTCGTGAGCTGGGGGAAGCCCCCAGGGCCTCCTGAGGTTCAAAGTCTGATTTGGGAAAATCAGCTTGCAGGCCACCATCGTCTCGTCCGTTACGAGCGCGCGGTAATCTTTCTCACTGGGGGGCAAGCCCGCCAGTGTCTCATATTAGGCCCCGAGGGTCACAGATTTCTCTGTCCTCGTGAAGATGGTTGCATGATTGGTCTAATTCAGAAAAGGATATGGGAGGAGCAAAAACGACACTTAACTTCCGAGCTAAGGATAAAAAAAAAACACTTACGAGGGCGATTGAAGTAGTGGAGCTCACAGTTTCTGAACCCCGTCGACATGAAGAACTGGTCCTTGAAGTCGTTGGGGTGGCTGGGCAGCTCGATGACCGCAGCCGTATTCGGAAATCGGGTTAAGTAGTAAAACCCGTCGCCTCGCCCTCGCTGATCCGGGCTGGCCTTGAGGCAGAAAAAGTATAAGATGTCCGCAGGAGTCGGGACCTCCCACTCGTGCTTCTGAAATAAGTATTTCAACCCCTCCAGCAAGCGATAGGAGTTGGGAGGGGGGGGGGGGGGGAGATGAAATGGGGCCAACCCCATGTAATTAAGGAAATCAGCACAATACTGATCCAGCGGGAGGAAGGCCCCCGCCTTAAAATGTTCGTCGCTCCAGGCCGCGAACGATTCGTCGAGCGGCGCGCAGCTCCGCTGGCCCTTTGTGGCAGGTCGGGCCATCACGGATGCTCTCCCCAGGGCGATGTTGTGGGAGAGAAAGATTTTGTTGATTTGAGTCTGGTCGATGACCTTCGAGATGATCCTCTCCGCCTCAAAGAAGGCATCGGGGGCGACCTCGACCTCCTGCTCCACCGCCGGCCCAAAGTTGGGGATTGGGGAGTCTGGCATCACCGCCTTTCCTTTGTCCTGCTGTGAGGCCGAGCTGCTGACGGTCTTCTTGGAAGCGTTATTTTTTGGTGCCATCTGGTCACCTAACGAACAAAAGAAAACATTTCAGAAAAGGCGACCCAAGCGTGAGGAAAAATCAAATGTTATTTGCACGAGCTCAGGTAAGCCCAGCCCGTGGAGAGTGGGACCACGCGGTTCGATGAACACGCGCCTGTGCTCCCAACAGATCCCTGATCACTTGGAATTCGTGTGTCAGGAGGGTCAGGATAGAATTTTCCTTGGGGGGAAAGTTTCAGTAGGAAAAAATTGCAAAACCGCCTGTGAAGCGTGTTCCCTAAGCTACCCGGTTTTGCACCCAAAAGTTCCAAAACTCCTACCCAAAAATTTTCCCCAGAAAAAGCATCCTGTAAACCATACTCTTAAATGATTTCCTACAGAAAAGGTACCCTAGCCTAAAAAGGGGCTTTCACCCTCCATACCCAAAAAACCCAGTAAAACCATGCATGCAGCTACAGTGATATATTTACCTAAGCTACAGTGAAATATATTTTCAAAACACACATGGTAAGGAAACTTACAGTGTTTGACTGGGAGGTGGATGAAGGTATTGCCTGGGTGAAAGCTTCATCGGAGTATCGACTTCCAAAGCTTTGAAGAAATCCTTGCGTCTGAGCCTCTTGAACGCTGAGTATAGCAATCACAGAGAATAGGGTTTTTTCATCTGAGATGAAGAGAGAAGAAGAAGAGAAATTCGCAAAAATTTCAAATGAAAGGGTGGCCCGTGCGTAGGGTGGCCACCCCTTTTTATATACGTGAAGGATCACGTGTAGAGGGCCGTTGGATGGCCCTGATGAGGGATCCGAGGCCCTCCACTCAAAATACGGAACGACGGCTGAGCATAGGCTAGGCCATTAAATGCGGTTCTCGTAAGACGTACCGTCACCAACCACAATGTTCCACGTATCAGGCACCTGCGTAAGAGGTGGAATATGAAGAGTTCATGGGGAAGCCTAAAAGCCCCTACTGAGGTCTTACCCGACGTGGCATACCACGAGCAGAGGCTTGGGGGGCAGATGTACGCCCTGTTTTTCCCACGGGCTGATTAGCGAGCCGAGCTGCGGCCTAATCATAATTATCTCATGGACGTCCCATAGACTGGAGCTTCTGTCATTAGGTCGTACAGACTTAGCTCGAGGAGACTCAAGGGTTCGCCAAGATTGCACAAGACTTGACCCCGGATTCTGAAGGCCTATGGTCTAGTTAAGTATCCAGCTCGCGGTACGGACTGAGTATGGAGGCTATGACCCTTTGTAAAGTCAACACACGCAAGGTAAACGTGCATATATCAAACATCATGTGTCTGATATGCCTCTGACTTCTCGGACACGCAGCAGGAACGTGCGCATTTAGACACCCACGACTGGGTTGGGCCGTGCGGCCTATTATCTCCTTACCTATCGATTTGACCATACTTATGTGTCAGGTTTAGGAATTAATCATGAATGTCACAGAGTCGATGTGATAGATAAGAGGGTCACGAGATGACCTTCTTACCAACTCCCAGGTGCCTTCTCCTATAAATATGGAGACCCTGGGACTTAATAAGGGTTGGATTCTCTATTGTAAAGAAGGCCTTGTAATCAAATATCCAGTATAGAGCAATAATACTGACTAGTGGAGTAGAAGGATTTTAACCTTTGAACCACTCAAAAAACGTGTCTTGTGTCACCTCTTTCCTTTCCTAAGATCTTATATCTGTTTCGGTTCACATTTAGCACTAATCCCTTTCTCTTCATTTCTTAATTACCTGTTGGCGAAGAACCACGTCAACAACTTCTCTCATGAATCTTTGTATATAATTCTTTAAAGACTCATATTTTACTTGTTTGATATCTGCCAAGTGGTTGGCATAAACTGGTGGAGTCCAGGAAGTGTTGAATTATCTACAAAACTCCTTCCAGAATGCATCCTAAGAGGTTATGGAGTTCGGCTTAAACTTCGAATACCATTCCTGGGCAGTATCCAACAATGTAGTTTGGAAAACTCTACACCGATAATCGTCTCTTACTCTGAGCAATTCCATCTGGTCCTCAAATTTCCCAACATGTCTGATGGGATCTGCCTTTTTTGTATATATTGGCAAAACCAGTGCTTTATATTTTGCCGGCGGCTGGGCTGCTCTAATCCGGGCACAAAATGGGCTGCCACTCCGGTGGTCTATCGCATTTATTCCGGAAGGTCATTTTGACAAACCTTTCACTGCAGCTGTTAGCACGTCAAGCTGGAGTTGGATGGCTGGTGCAACTGACGAAGTTCAAGGGTCTTGATAGCCTGGTCGGGCATTACCATTTGGTGCACTGTCGTCAAGTATTTTTACTTGACTGGCAGGGCGGTTCAGATTTTGCCCTTCGACTGGGACGATCCTCGTCTTGTTGGTGATAACATCCCTTAGATCCTTTCGGGAAGCATGCTCTCCTGTCTGATCGAACACCGTACTCTTCGATTTTCCAGAGGGCTTACTATGCGGGACTTGCTCTCTTCTACTACGCTGCTGGCCGGGGTGCAGTGGAGGCTTTTCGGTACGTCCCGGGCAGTCTTTTCCTCCTTGTTGGTCATGGCCCTCATTTTCCTTTGACTGGTCGGTGTGACTACTATCAGCCTCATCACGACCATGCCCATCTTTGAATTGTGAAGTCCTCTTATCTCGAGGAGTCCTGGTCTGATCCTGCCTGGGTGGAGTCCTTTTACTGCCCGATCAGTAACTTCCTGATCTCGAAGTTTTTGATCGTTGGTTCCTGGAGGGAGTTCTAGAGCTCTCCCTCTGTGTTGATGCAGTTCTAGAGCGGACCCCATCATCTTCTCGACCAGGGGGTTACTCTTGCTTCTGCCCGGTCCACGAGAATTGCTCTGTCAGTGGTCCTCCGATCAGCATTATTATTTCTTGCTCCCTGGGAGGTTACTCGTGCCGCGGCTTAAGCATTGGCTTGGCCCAATTGGGTAGCCACTTCTAGAGCAAGTGCTGATTCATAGTGTCTCCGGTCGACTTCCTCCTGTCGCTGTCTGAGCTCTTCTCTTCTGGCCTCCATATCGCGCCTTTGCTGCTCTAACACAGCTCTATGCTTGCCCATCTCTTCAGCGAAAGACTCCTGCCGAGCATTGAATTGCATCATCTCCTCTTGGAAAGCGCTTATTGCTTCCTGGAGTCGTTCAACTTCTGGAGTGGTCTCCTCGAGAAACACCCTGGGCTCAGTCTCTGCGTTCTGCGGTCCAAGATCTTCTAATTTAGCAGGCTCTTTTGACGTGCCTGACTTTTTGGATGCCACACTGGTATTCTTGGGTGCCATCTTGATACGATAGTTGTGTGTTCCTTCTCTTCAGGCTCTCAATGAAATCACCAAAATGTTGACCGTGTTTTTGGCCAACGACGTGTAGACGTCAAAACGACAATAAACCTTCAAGATAAAAATACGACACCGACAATTTTTATAGTGGTTCAGCCCCAATGTGTTGGTAATAGCCTAATCCACTTGGAGTTGTGATATATTTAGCGTACACTTAAGATCAGATGAACTTGAGCCAACTGAGTTTCTTAAGTGCAAGTAGAAAAATATCGATTGTCTCTCTAGAGAATACAAGCTTTATCTCTCTAACCTCTCAGAAAATGCCCCCAGAATACCCCAAGTAACAGTCCCCAAAATCTCAAAACGAGAGAGTTTTCTCAGCCTAAAAAGATCAGATCCCCAAAATGATGCCATGAGCCATTTATTTATAGGCTCATTGATCGTACATAAATATCTCCCGTTTACCATGTCCTTGGTTCTTCCAACAGACTTTAATTAATAAAATATAAATAAATCTAATATTACAACAATATGGCTATTATTTTGGGATATCTGAGAGATTCCCGCGGCAGTTGAGAATGATTCGGGTTGAAGCTGTTACTGAGGACATAGGCAAACACCTCTCGTCGGCAAAGCACACCTCTAGCACACTTCTGGTCTAACATGCACATTTCTGGTCTAGCAAAACAAACTAACTGGTCGGCCAAAATAGATGACCGGTCGGCCAAAATGACTGACTAGTCGGCCAAACACCTGACTAGTCGGCCAAGCACCTGACTGGTCGGACAAACATCGGACTGGTCGGCCAAGCACCTGACTGGTCAGACAAACACCTGACTGGTCGGACATGTACCTCACTGGTCGGCCATGACACCTGATTGGTCGGTCATGACACTTTTCTGGTCAGTCATGACACTTGACTGGTCAGTCAAAAATCCTTATCGGTCTGATAGAATCTCTACCAGGTTAGCCAGATCACTTTATCACAACTCCGAAGAGCCAATATATTTATTGACTATTAATGTGTCGTTCACAGACCATGTATTTCCACTTGTCGCTTCTGATTGCCACATCATCTGTAACGCCCTGGTTACCCCAGAACAATTACGGTGAACCGGAAATTTGACCCGCTACCTGAGTCCTTTGGTTAAAAACGTGTTCTAAGTGTCATTAACAGGTTAAGGTGGAAAATCAATAAAAAGGAAAGGATATATTTTATTGAATACATTAAACTGTTCATGGGCCCACAAGAACATTTACAAGTTATTTACAACTCAAAAAGGTCATTATTATTTCAAAATATCAAACCCGCCGACCTATGCGGCAAAAATAGGGTAAACCCCCTAGTTCCTCTGAGAACTCCTTGGCCGTGGTGGTCAAGCGGCCGCATATGTACACATCACCACCTAAGCTCTCCACTAAAGGCTAGGTGAGCTTTTCTTTCCCTTTACCTGCACCACATAGCACCCATGAGCCAAAGCCCAGCAAGAAAACACAATAAAGCATGATATAATATCAACCATGACCGTAATAATCATTCAAGACCATCAGTCCAAACAAATAAGTGACAGTCGCAAAAGTCACTAAAATGGGTCCAGCTCCCTTTAGCCTTGTGACGATAGGGTCACCGGGGCTTATTAGATAAGTGAACCTTTATTAGTTCGAACGAGATGGGTGCATGGTGACTAGTCACCAACATAACCCTCCTCATGACCTTAAAGTCATAACCCTGGAACAGCGTTCCCTAGCCATGTGACAAACAGTCACCGGGGCCTTAAGCCCTGGCTCTAGTAACTAGTCTTAGAATAGACAAGCGCTTATAAATTCATCGACCTTAGGTTCGGTCCAGCGTTAATGCCTTAGATCCATTCAACGCTGATATCGATTAGATCTAATCTTCATTTGGCTCAGCGTTCATGATGCTATGCCATTTCTGACTCTTAGGTCAGTGTCCCTGACTAGTCAGTACATATACGAGTATACAACATTCACTAGCATTTAATAGGTAATCCATGTCCACATTTATCAATCAACATGCCTCCATACAATCACGCATGTCACAAATACACAGGGTGCAGTTTTCTTACCTCGGGTTCGAGCGAGAAATAATATAAGAACGACCCTTGAGAACGGTCAACCTTTAGATTCCTTAGCGGTACCTAATCATAACCAATTAGAAACCATCAATAATGTAAATCAATGAATGGTTCACAATCTAAACCACACTCCCGGGATCAATCCCTCACTCTCGGGACTCTTAAACTACTCAAAAGGGGCAAAGGAACCAACCCCCGAGCCTTAAAAATAAATTTCCCTGAAACTGACCTAGCGCCTAGGCGCTGCCCACCAGCGCTGGGGTGCTGCCCCAGAAACAGAGAGGGCTGCTCTCTGCCCTGCATTGCGCTAGGGCGCTAGGACTGGCGCTAGGACTGGCGCTAGGGCGCCAACTTCAGACCAGTAGCTACACTGATTTTCCCTCCTTGTGATTCCTCTTGAAACCAACCTTCCAAACCAATCCCAAACCTTACCAAAACACCCAATTCAACCCCTAAACCTCATCTACATCACCCCCTCACCAAAACCCAATCAAACATACACAAAAACTCCCCTTGATTCCAACTTTCCACATCAAAATCTATAGGCTAAAAACTAATAGAAAAACAGAGTAACACCTGAAATTCATGGACAATTCCTTACCTCCAACTGGTTTTGAATCCTCCTTAGTAGATGAACTAAGTCTATAACCTCCAAGCTTTGATTTCCTAGCTTGCTACTTCAATTTGGGACCAAAAACTTCAAAGGGAGATAGGGAGGAGATGATGTACGGGAAGGGGAAGCTTTGCTCTATTTTTGTTATGTATGCTTCTACAACCAACTTAAAACATATTTAACACAAGCCAAATGACCTTAATGCCCCTAGGTCATTTAAAGCTTCTAAAGTCTCCGCAAGGGTAAAATTGTCTTCTTTCACCTATTTCGTTAGTCATAATTAACGCTCTCCAACTCCCGCTATTCTCAAAATTCCCAAACACCAATAATTCATAACCCGTTACCCTTTTACTCCCGACAACGTTCTAATCATTAAAACATCCCGAGACTCACCCCGAGCCTCGAACTTAACCCCATTATGACTAACCCGCTACTTAATATTCAAAGATCGTCTCATGCCGAATAGCTCGAACAAATCCACATTATAATGTGGCCTCAACAATATATCATCGACATGCATAAAAATATACAATTACGCCCTCAACGGGCCAAATTACCAACATACCCCTGTCATGAAATGTGGACCCACATGCATGCATTTAACATCATATCATAATATAAATTAACATAAACATGCATATATTCTATTAATGGCATAATTAAACAAGTATGGCCCTCCCGGCCTACTAATCCCACCATTAAACCATACCGGAGAATTCGAGGCATTACATCATCGAACTCCAATTTTTGGGGATAACAGTTCTATTTTTGTGAAACATGTTCAATGCAAGAGAAAAAAAAAGTGGGGACTCATTGACTCGTGACATGGTAGCACTAATTGGAAATATGTTTCATAGACAAGCAGCCAAAGCAATAAAATGTGGTCACAAATAAAAAAATTGTATCTAATAATAGAGTTTTTTTCCACCAACCTTTCTGTTCTTTAACAATGTGGATTGAGCATATTATGTTCCTTAACCCAAGTTTTGTCTTACAACCCTGCATCAGTATAATAATAATAATAAATAACAAAATTAAAGTGTCACTTAACTATCTACAGTAGATAATAACCCTCTTAAAATAAAGAAGCTTGATATAGTCTCTAAAATTTATGTTAAACATAGAGCAAGAGGGCGTGTTTCAAAACATAGAACATTTCACAAATTAGCTAAAAAAAATTCTCGGAATAAATAACATTAGACATCTGCTATAAACTCCCATTTTTATGTTGAAATCAAATTAAACCCCATTTGGTTTGACTTTGAAAATTTTCCTCCATCATGAATAAGGGAAATAGTCAATAACAATAAGTGAAGTGAAAAGGGTATTGTTTCTCACTGAGATTTTGAGCAATAGAGAAAAGTCAATGTATTTAAAAATAAATACTTTGTAGAAATGGGTCTTGCTCATCTCAGGGAGTAAACTGAAGTGCTAAATTGAAGTGAAAGCGTTCTCCTCTGGATGCTGACTATTAAACCCAAAAAAGAAAATAGTAGTTAGCCATCCATATATATATATATATATAACAGAGTCACAAAACCAAAACAAACCCGTGCAAACAATTTCCCATCAAAGAGACGCTATGCAATGTAAGGTCTGAAGAGAAGAGAAGAACGTTGTGCAGTGGAAGTTTTCCTTCGGAGAAAAGAAGAGATGCGGAGAAGAAAGGGGTTGTGCTAATTTTAACTTCTTCATAAGTATTAGAGGTGGGTCCCGCCGATATTGTTAGTTACCCGCCTCAAATACTATTATTAGCGGCGGAGTAATTACCCGCCTCAAATATTATTAGCGGCGGATAGTCCGCCTCTAATAAGGTGATTATCTGCCACTAATACAACTTAAAAAAAATTCTCGGGGCTTTTATTATGTATATTAGCGGCGGACTATCTGCTGCTAATAGTGGTAAGTCCACCGCTAATATATATTTTTATTTTTTTAAAATACTCGTACATTATTAGCGGCGGACCCCCTAGTCCACCGCTAATAGCCTATACAATGTAGGCGGACTAAGCTCGTCGCTAATACCCATGCCGCAAATGCCTTTAATTGTTGTAGTGCTTGTAGAAGTAAGGGTTTTCCATCAAAGAATTTAAATTCCATATATTGAGTTATGAGGAATTTCTTTGTACCTTCCTCTTCAGTTTTTTCTTCTTCTTAAATGCTTCCCATATCTCTTTTTCCAATGTTGTATTGGTGTAGAGATCATAGAGACGACCTGAGAGGACATTGAGTATGTGGCCTCTACATATTAGCTCATGTTCTTCCCTTTTCTTCCTTGATAACTCTACAAAATAGAGTTATTTTACCACTTTTTATGTGTTAATTGTTGCTTAGTTCTTGAGTTCTTAATTGATGTATTAAGTTTTTTAAGTAATTTTGAATTTATTAGATTTATTTTAATTTTATAGATTTTTGTGTATTTTTATAGTTATATTATTGTAAAATGTTATAGTTTAAATTATTTAAAATTAATATTGTTAAGTTAGGTGTAAAAAGATGTAATGTTGAGCTTAAATGTTTTTTTTTTTTTTTTTGAACAAAAGAAAAATTTTATTCAAAAACCAAGCAAAATTACAAGACAAAACAAAGCAGCTGCTACAACCCAGCAGGCAGCAAACTCAAAAAAAAACCAGCAAGAAGAAACGCTACAAAGAACTAACTACCATCTTTCTACTATTTGGCGAAAATAGACATCCTTTTTGTGAAGAGAGAAATAACCCCAACTCAAGACTCTATACTTGACTACTTCTTTAACTTCCAAACTGAGGCTGCGGGCCATTTTGCAACTGGATTCGAAGATGCAACTGTTTTTGTTGCACCAAATGAAGTACCAGGAAGCTGCTATAACAGCATTGATAATCTGATTCTGCAAGCTATGATTGGCCAACAAGCACCAATTAGAGAGCTCCTCATATGATTCAGGCCAATGGAAAACTCCCAGCCATCTACCAATTTCCTCATAAACTCTCCTGGAATATATACACTCCATAAACAAATGACTATGAGTTTCTACACCAGAATCGCACACAGGGCAGAGAACAGATGTAAGTTGAATATATCGGCATAAGTGGTCTCTAGTAAGAAGCTGACTATTAAAAATTTGCCAGTAAATGAACCGGTGCTTAGGCATTATAAGCTTGTTCCAAACTGTCTTAGTAAAACCAACAGAATTCGCAGCAACAAGGGAGAAATAAAAGAGTTTACTATGAAATTTACCTCCCTTAACAGCTAGCATCAAGCTATCCTCATCCATGAAAAATCTTAGCCTCAATATTTTCTTGATATACCAGCTCATATCCGGTTTTATAGGCACTGTCCAGATGCTAAGCTCCTTCAAATAAATGGAACTTATCCATTTGACCCACAGGCAGTCTTGCTTGGAAGAAATCGCCCATAAAAAATTAGCCATCAAAGCCAAGTTCTATTTCTTACCCTCACGGAAGCCAATACCACTCAGCTTTTTAGGGAGACAAACTTTTTCCCACGACGGGAGATGCAACTTACTTCTATTCCCATTAGTTCCCCAAAGAAACTTTCGACAGCTCCTATCGATGGCAGCAGTAATCTTGGCCGGAAGAATGAATATACTCATCCAAAAATTCCTAATTCCAAGCAATACTGAGTGAATGAGTTGGGCACGACCAGCAAAAGACAAGTTCCTACTCGCCCAACTATTAAGCTTCTTGTTCAACTTATCCAAAATAATCCCACAGTCTGAAGCCTTCCACTTGGTGGGCCGAAGAGGAACTCCCAAGTACTTCAAAGGAAAGGAGCCTTCTTCCATATGCAAAATCTCAAGAATCTGAGCTTTGGTAGACTCCGACACCCCTACAAAATATATATGGGACTTAGATTTATTCGCAGAAAGACCAGAAGCATCACAAAACGAAGAGAAGGCTTCATGAATCTTACTCACTGAACTAACATTACCTTTACAAAAGATAATCAAATCATCTGCAAAACAGAGGTTAGTCAACCTAAGATGTTTACACAAAGGATGATAACCAAAGCCTTTCATGTCAGAGTAATGAGCCAATAAACGAGTGAGGTACTCCATAATAAGAACAAACAAGAGAGGAGACATGGGGTCCCCTTGCCTTAGGCCTTTTTCCCCTTTGAAAGAGCCCTGAATTCTCCCATTCATTAACAGATTGTACTTGGTACCTTTTAAGCAAACTAGAATCCAGTCAATAAATCTAGAGGGAAAACATAGATGTTTAAGCAACTCTTCCACAAAATGCCAATCAATTGTGTCGTAATTCTTACTCAAATCGATCTTCATTAAACATCTAGCTGAAATGTTCTTTCTAGTATACCCCTTGAGGAGATCTTGGAATATCATGATATTATGAGCTAGAACTCTATTTTTAATAAATGCCCCTTGATTACTATGAACAAGAAAGGGAAGCACTTCCAAAAGTCTAGAGCAAATCATCTTCGAAATGCATTTATAGAGAGTGTTACAACAAGCAATAGGACGATAGTCACTAGCTGAACACGGATTAGCAAGCTTAGGGATAAGAGAAATTACAGTTTCATTCAAATCCTTCGGCAAGTGACCATCATGAAAGAAAGCCAACACAGCGGAAGAAACTTCAGCACCAATATCAGACCACAACCCCTTAAAAAAGCCCGAGCCAAAACCATCCAAACCAGGACTTTTATAAGAGTGAATGCTAAATATAGCCTTCTTCACATCATTCTTGGTAAAAGGTCTCAGAAGTTTGATTTGGAGATCCAAAGTCAATCTGTTTCCCTGCATGAAACAGCTATGGTCAATCGCCACTGAAGCCGAATTTCCTTTCCCCATAAACGATTGGAAGTGAGACAGAAAATGCTCTACAACTTTAGAATAATCCTCTTCTGTTTTGCCTCCTATTGTGAAGGAAGAAATCCTATTATCAACTCTTCTTTTTCGCATAAAAGCATGAAAAAATTTCGAATTATCATCACTAAACTTAATCCAATTAAGTTTACTCTGCTGTTTGAGAAAACTGGCATAACAGCGCTGCAAAACAGAAACATTGATCTGGGCTTGAGTAGCCGAATGAAGCAAAGACAGGTCTGAAGGATTAGAGGCCAATGCCTCCTGAACTCTGCTATACTCCTCCTTGGCCTTCTTATAACTCAAAACAATATCACCAACCTCCTCTCTGTTAAACCTTTTTAAAGTATGCTTCACCCGATATAATTTCTGGATTATCTTGCTGAGACCACCACCAGAAATAACAGGCGCATTCCAACAGTGAAGAACAGCTTCTCTGTAGCCACCAAACTGCATCCAGTGATTACCAAACCGAAAAGGGATAAATCCCACAGCATTAACTTCTTGATTACGAATCACACAGAAACTGTGATCAGAAATGCAGTCCCATTTGAAGCGAGCTTCAGTTTTCGGAAAAATATCCAGCCACAAATCATTGATAAACACTTTATCTAACTTAGAAAATATACGATCTCCTGCCTCTTGTTTGTTCGACCAAGAATAAGGAGCACCCTCACACTTAAGTTCCTCAACTTGGCCTAAAGCCAACCAATCTTGAGCATCAGCAATGTCCTTAGCAAGAATTTGTCTCCCACCAATCCTATCTTGGTAGCTAAACATGGCATTGAAATCTCCAAAGATTATCCAAGGAGACTTTAATTGACCAATATTAGCTAATTTATCCCAAAGAAGCTTCCTCTCCCCCATGGAATTGCTACCATAAACCACTGTAGCAAAGAAAAATTCCTGCTGACCACTTATTTTGATCCTACAATGGACAAGTTGGGGATCTTCAAGCAATATATCAACCTTCACAAATTTTGATTGCCAAACTACTAAGATCCTACCAGAAATAATAGGACTAGAAAAATAATCCCAATTATGAAAATTATTCTCAAAAACATCTTTAATTTTCTCATGTTTCAACTTAGTCTCAAAGAAAGCTCCAAAACCAACCTTATTCTCCCTACAAATACTAAGAATAGCATTTTGCTTATCCTTTTTATTCATACCCCTCACATTCCACCCTATCATATTGCAAACTTCCATCACTGAATTGGGATAGAATTAGTGACCAAATGACCAACCCCTGTATCTTGCAACACCGCATAACCATTGCCCGAGTTAGTCTTCCCTTGAACAACATCTGACTTGTGGGCATTTAACACCCCTTGCCGAGCACCTCTCCTTCTGGGAGTAATCCAGCTTCCTGCAACCTCAGCATTCCCTTTTCCAGTTTGCTAAGTTGCTTCAGAAAATTCCTGAGCATCACTAAGAATCTTGGAAGCATTTTGCTCTATAGAACTACTAGCCCTCTCATCCTTTCCAATAGTAGAAGTAGTGCAAGCTCTGGGAACAAGAATAGCAGGCTCCGAATGTTGTTGAACCTCCTCTGTTTTGGATATGATCTTGTCTGTACTGGTACCATTCTCATCAGTAGATTTCTTCCTCCAACTAAAACCAATATTCTTGTTACAATTAGCCAGAATATGACCTAAATTCGAGCAGGCAGCACACTTAGAAGGGAGCCATTCATATTCCACCATTTGCTCTGTGATTTGTTCCCTTTCATTAATAAAAGAAATGGATTTCGGAGGATGATCCGTAATCTCCATATCCACCAATATCCTCGCATATTTCACCATCGATCTACTTTGCGTCACTTTATCCACCATTACAGGTCTCCCAATTGTGCTCACCATAGCACTGAGACTATTTTTTCCCCAGTATTGCAACCCCAAGCCATTCAGCCGAATCCAAACCGGAACCGACTTGACCATTCTCATAGAGTCCATATCTGGTGTCCAAGGACGAAGAACCACTGGCTTTTTATCAAAGTGTATAACTCCTGCTTCCAAAATCAGGTCCCTTGTTGCTTCATCCCTGAAATTAACAAGGGTGAATCCGGAATGCATTCTCACTATCTTCTCAACACCCAAATTTCCCCAAATTCTCTTGACAAATCCTTCAAATACTCGAAAAGGAGGGTTAGCTCCTAGGACAATGCAAACAATCGCATTCTTCCAAAATGAAGCTTCAGTCTCAACCTCTTCCATATCTAATCGGGCAACAACTTGATCACCCAATTTCATAGGTTCAGTATAATTCAGACGAGTAGACGGCGTGGGTACCTGGTTCGACTGAAATTTACTCCACACTTCCTTAGCAGATCGCTGGAACTCAGAACCCTCCGCCTCCTCAGCCCAATTCATTGGAGAAGGAGGAGAACGATTCGCACTTCCAACCCGCTGCACCTCAACACCACAATCCATCTCCAGTTCTTCACACGGATCTTGAAAATCCTCATCAGGTAACAGATCAGGTACCTCAACTTGGATCGAAGGGAGGTCGTCCACCACCTCATCGGAATTCTTCATCGTCTTCGATAGACCTTTCTTCTTCCGAGCCATGGGAAGAGAGAGAGGGATATCACACGCCAATATCTAAAAAGTCATTATTTTTATTCAAGCTAAAATAGCTTAAATGTTAAATATGAATTAAGTTATAATTAATATTTTCAAAGAATTAATTTGATTTATTTTATAATTGAAAATATTTTATTATGATTTATTTTATATTTATTTTGTAGGGAAATTTTTATGCTTGAAAATAAAGAAGAGAAAAGAAAAGAAAAGTGATAATTTTGTGGGAAAGACAAAGAGATTGTGGCATTTTTCAAAGGCCCTAAAGCCATTCCCTTCCACCAGCCATTGGGCCTGCCTCCAGGAGCCCAATCCGTGTCCCTCCAGCCAACACGCCTCCTGTGCAGATCAATCCCTTCCCAACCGTACACCCGAAGCTCCTTCAGCTACATCTCTTCTCTCGGCCAGCAACCAACTTCAGCATATAGCATCATCAGCCAGCACCCAACTGTGCCTCATTCCAGTGCCTGGGCCTTATCGTCCTGCTCCCACCGAAGCCCAGCCCAGGCCCATTTTCCGCCTACACCAACTGCCCCAATTCAGCTCCACGACCCAGCACTCCTTCAGCACCAAACAGCTACCAAATAGACCAAAAAGTCACATTTTTCTTCCCAATATTTTTTCCTTTCACTCAAATATCAATTCACTCTTCCCTATTTTTCTTACCTAAGTAAACATTCCTAATTTATTTTTACCCTTGCTTTTCACTAATCTTTTACCCAACCAAACATTTCATCTTTCCAATACTCTTACACTTACTCTATTTATCCTACCACATCCCAACACAATTAAATTAATCAATTTATTTATTTTAATTTGATTAATTTTATCTCCATATTTTGCCTATAAATAGAGTCTTGTAAGACCATTTGGAGAGCTCTTCTTCATCTTTTCAACCTCTTCCACACTTCATATTTTTCTCTCTTCTTTTCACTATTTTCTCTACCATTTTCATCTTTTGAAGAGCATGTCAAGTATGTTATTTTGTAATTTTTATTTCAATCTAGTTATGAGCTTCTAATCTTTTTCAAAGGTTACTAAGATGATGATGAAGCAAAATGTAACTAGATAGTATTTTTGTTGTTTGTTGATTTCCCATTTGTACAACATTGTTTATGGATTTTTCTATCAAAGATATGCATTTTTCATCTAGTGTTGATTGTTAAAGCATATTACACTTAGTTCTTCATTATGCAAAAATATGATATTCTTTGATTAAATGTTTTTCATTAAATTGTTCACATCTAATTCTTAGAGCATAAGTATCATATTTTGCCTAAACATAATCTCTTTGATTTTTTGTAGTTTCATTAGGTTGTAACACAAATAATGTTTAGAAATTATATCTTATATAGGTGAAGAAAAATCCTACATTTTTGAAAGTAACTTGTGCTTGAATAGAAAATGTATTTTGAAAAAAATATATAATGTGATTTATTTCAACTATATCTAAACTTGGGAATCAATATACTTATAAATACTATTGAACTTGCATTTTGTGGATTCTAATATCTTAATAATCTTATTTTACTTATCTCATTTGAAAACCATTTTTCTATTTAATCATTAATCTTTTTATTACTTGTCTTTTATTTTTTTAAAACAAAATCTCATCAAATATTTGGAACTAGGTTAGAATATTCTTGCTTTGTTTGAAATAGTTTCTTTTGATGTTAGTCAACTCCCATGGGTTCGACGGAGTTCGACCTCGTACTTACATGAATATTATATTCCGAAACGATTCGTGCACTTGCGAGTTTAAATATTAAAACACCCTCTTTTGGGATCAACATTCCTTTCTTTGATCACTTTTTGAGTATCATCATCCTTTGAAGCATCCAAAGTCTTCAAGTTTTTATCAAGAATGTAATCAAACTTCAATGTTGTGAGAAGAAACTTGATCTTATCTTGCCAACACACAAAGTTTGAGCCATCGAATTGATCTAGTCTCACTAGATCTTGAGACATGAACTTGAGGGTGGAGATAGAGGAGCTTTCTTCCATAACCTTGGTTAGTAGATAAACCTTAGAGATAGACAATCTTTGATACAAAACATAGGTTTGGAGTTAGAGATTTTTTATTGTTGGGGATAAGGATATAGACAAAGCTTTGCATATTACAATTCAAAAGAATAAAAAAAATATAATTTATTATCTAATGGAAGAATAATACAAAAAACATAACACAAATAAAACAAGTGGCAGATTGACCTTTGAGTTATAGAACCTTGATACATAAAATCACAAGTCTATGATTTTATGTGAATCAACAAAATGTAACAAAGGCGTGACACAAATTAAAAGTTGTTGTCCAAAAATATCTATTTCTAGCCTCCTCCTTGAGATTTCTTGAAGCTACTACAATGCAATGATATTGAGATTTACAAGCCTTGAATATTCATGCAAGTCAAGGTTTCTTGATGAAGATCTTGGAGAAAACTATAATCTTGAGAGCTAGAGAGAGAGGTGAGTGATCAATTCACCAAAAACCCAAATGACCCCTTTAAATAGTATAGGAACCCTCATTACACTCAACCAATGAGATTAGAGCATTTAATTTGAGTTTTGGAGCAAAATATATGTCACTGTACGGTCATGTATGGACCGCTTAGGCGACATATCGCCTACACCCAGGCGATTCTTCGCCACCATGCAAGTGATGAGTCATGTGTGTTGTGTTTTCAATGACTAGTGACGCGTCGCCTCTGGGGAGGCAACAAAACACGACTCTCTCTGACTTGGTGCCCCAAAACTTGTATCAAAACATGCCAAAATGCCTCCAAACTTTTTGGATATTCTTACATCTTGACTTTAGTGAAAATGTTATGGTTTTTTCACCTCTTCGTGCCTAACTAATTTTACTATGTATTTAACCAATCATAACAGTTATACACAAGCATTATGTTTTGCTGCAGAAGTGGGTATCCGAACAACCAATTTGCCATTCTTGATCTGGTATATATGGCTGAGGTACTTCTTCTACAACTATAATCGGTTTAGTCACGTGGACAATAGATCATTTGATGACTTCCTTCAAAGTGCATCAATTATTATTGATCTTCTTTGGAAGGAATTAGACCATCACTCAAGGAGCCTTTCTCCATCTTTATATTGTTCTCCAATCAATTCAACGCCGAACTCAGGAGTTTAATGAAGTGAAGGAACACCAACCTTGGAAATAATGGAAATTTCATCCCTCAGGATGGATTCTCACTAACATTGATGTTGCAAGCTTGTTTATCATTAGTTGCTAGGGACTCGGAGGAAAAAAGTGGTTCTATTAAGCTGCAAGAGAGTTCTCAATACTGACCTTGACCTTTGAGAGATTAAAGTAATACCATGGGCTACCTCTTGTGCTCAAGATCAAGGGGAAAGTTTGTAATTTTCCAATGAGACGCTGCATTTTCAGTTTATTGTCTCTCTGATAGCCACCAGCCCATAGTATTGAAGTTCAAATGCACCCTTAGATTGTTCTGGTCTACGATAAATGCCTTTCCTAGATGGGAGATCCACGAGATTGGTAGGAATGAAAATTTCACGGCGCATAACTTGGCTAAGTGGGCTCTGCGCCTTGGTCAAAATGGAAACATATCTTTGCGGGACATTGACACTGTGGTTATGGATAATTACCAAGATTTTAATGTCTAAATGCTTTAGTCGCCCTTAGTTGGTTGCTCTTACATCCTTAGTTATTCGTTTTAGTTCCCTTTGTTAATTTAGTCGGGTTGCTACTTTATCTACTCTTTCGTTATCTCTTTGTAGTTTGTTTTTGCTATTTTAGGCGACTATTCATTGTTAAGAGTGATGCCCTGCTGCTCCTTTATCTTTTTCTTGTTTTGTATTTTTGGTTAGCAAAAAAAAGGAGTACATTATATTGGTAGGGTGAAAAAGATTACCTACTACAAATCCCCCATTTTTTTTAACATTTTATATTTTTTAATTATTACAATATTTATTGTGTGAAACCTTATTATGTTTTCTAATATTATTATAATTCAATGAAATTTTATTTACAAATTATATAATAACTCGGAAGTTCTTTTACAATATATTATTGTCACGCACATTTCTGTCCTTTTTGTTTTGTTTGTTTAATTTTTTTTTAATGAATTGTAATAGAATAAGCTATTTCCGAAACATTAGACATTGTTCAGGATAATTTTTATGAAAAAAAATAGTTGAAGGAAAAAAGTCGAAAGTACTTCAAGGAAAAATAAACCATTTATCCTTGATGTTTATCAAATTGGTCAGCGGCAAAATGAGCCCCATGGGACTTTAAGGTGGAGAAACACGATAGCTTACATTTTCCTAAAAAGCAAACGACGCAGTAAACGAAGAAGAAAATGACAAATGAGAGTTACTTAAAAAAACTGCAGTGACAAATATTACTCCTTGGTTCTATCTCATTTATATTAGCCATATTAGTCTAGAGAGAAGAGAAGAAAAAAAAACGAAAGGAAAAAAAAAAACCAAAGAACCACTTTCTTCTTCCACAACTCCCCCATATATATACAATAATTAATATACCTAAATAAATCATAAAAATGCAGTCCATGTTTAATCTCCATGGAACTTGTGGACTTCCTCTCTGTGTTTCAGGGATTACCCGTCACCAAAGTTTTTCTAAAGAGTATCATAAAATTTCTCTCTTTTTCTTTAATTAATATTATGATTTTGGGCTTGAGCTTGAGCTTTTACTATCTTTTTTTCTTTTTTAATTGAGTTGTATTTCTTGTGTTATGCAGGATGGTGGATCATGATCAAAGAAGGGAAGCCATGAAAAGGCAGAGATCTGAAGCTGGGGATGGTCAGAATGCAAATCAAGAAATGGGATTTCAAAGGGTTTCTGAGATTTTCATAGAAGAGATCGGAAGTGATGATCAAGATCTTAGCTCATCATCAGGTGGAGTAGTAGTAACTTGTTCTATGTCCTATAGTGGCTTGGCTTGTATAGCAAAAGCTGCTTAGAGATTAGTGTAAAATGTCTGATAATTAAAGAATCTTATATGTTTAGACCTGTCCCTTAGATGGTTCTCTTCAGATTTGTTTAATGTTTTATTATATAATATATACTAATCTATGATTTAGTGCTCGTTTTCCCCTCTTAGCTTTTTCTTATTTGGGTTTTGTATAGATCATGTTTTATCTCTTGAAAATACCTAGCTTGCAAACGTCTAAATATATATGAAGTAAATGACTTTACCACTCTTTTATTATTATTTGTCAAACTTTATATTCTCTTCTGTGATTTCTGAAATTTCTTCTGAATCTTGTCTATATTATAAGGTAAACTACCAAAATGAAGAAATTAAACATATAAAAACAAAAGGAAAAGGCAAAGAGAGAAGAAACTAACAAATTTGTTTTGAGTTTGTGCAACGTATCCACTCTTCTCTTGTCATGTTCTTCTTATTAGTAATTTACTAAGGTCAACTGTTTGTTTGCGGGCTTCTTTCTTTTTCTTTTTTTATTGAATAGCCGCGTTTTCTTCTTTTTTTTTTTATAGATTCTTTTTATTTAGAAGCAAAAGCAAACAATTCTCCTGAAAAGTATTGGACCAATTTCTTCTATCCGTTGATGGTCAAACCCATCTTAAAAGTCTGAGCTCAACAATACCTTTATTATTGTTTTTTAAATCACATATATTACTTTATTATTATGTGTCTATATATATATATATTTAACTGTGTCAATGTAGAGTTACTTTTATGAAATTGGCATTTAAAATGTAAAATTAACAAGGTATTAACGTGATGGATAAGACAATGACCAAAATGTGTCTTTCATAAGAATAAAAGCAAATGGTGATGGGATCATGGGAGTAGTTCAAGATGTCGTTTGGTCCACATCATAAGGTGAGAAAACATATATATTTGAGATTAACAGATTAAATTAAGGTAAGGAGGAGAAAAGCCTTCAAACTTCTTTTTTCTAGAGAAATGAAACTACCGGTAATGATCATTTTCTCATTTCATTTTAATTACATTCAAAAATTAACTTTTTTTTTAAATAAATAAATAAATCTATCGCATTTCATTTCTAATGTAAAACATCACTTCTTCAATCATTTTTGTTAACTCTCTTCTATTCTATTATTTTTATTATGTTTCAATTTGCAAAATTTATATATTAATATAAAAAGAATCTCGATATGACACTCTAAAGTTACTTTAAATTATCTTATCTATTTTCTTATTTTTTTTATTTTTTTAATTATAATTTTAAAAAAACATTTTATAACTGAAAATATAATTCAAATTTTAGATATTTATATTCAATTTCAACTTGATATTATTTATAGTCATCTCCTTACTCATTGTACCTTACTTCTCCTTTTTTTTAATCTTTGATTTACTTCTTTAATTGAGATTTGTGATTCTATTTTCATGTAAGGATCTATTTCTTCAGTGCCACCCAATAACCTCTCCTCACTCAATCGATACCTATCGTTGGCTTCTTTAAATGGTTCCACCACTGCTAAGCTTTAAAATCCGTGAGTTTGATTATAAATTATATTGTTAATGTCTGCGCTCAAAATATAGAACATGGTACCAAAAATATTTAGTTATGTTATCTCTCTTTCCTCCTATACCTCAATTTTATGTCGTGGGGCTCTACGGTTGATGTGAAAATTTCATTGTAGTTTTCAATAAGATTATTTTATTATTTTGTCAAAGGTTTTATCAATTTTTTTTGTCATTTATTTTATACTTAATGTACTATGTTTTTGTCACTATAAAAAACTAATTCATACAACAATTAGGAAAAATTTAGTCGCCACTTATTGAATGATGGTTTGTTGTACAGTGTGAAGGGCTTGAAGCGTGTTACAAGCACATGGGAGTATTAGACAACTTTCAAATGAGTATAAGATTATTTTTTTGGTTATAACTTCGCTGAAGAGGCTAGAAGAATGAATGATTAAGGTTATGATCAATGCTCTCAAATTAACATAATACTATGTATGGTTTCAACTTTTCACAAAACATGATTTACATTATGTCTTTATTCACTTATTTAATAGATATAGAGAAATGTTAAGGGGCACTCGTAATAACTAACACCACATGAAAGTAACATACTGTGATTAGTTAATAATTATTTTATTACTCTAAAGCATTCTCAAATTACTCTGAAACACTCTTTCTATTTTTTCATTTTTTTAATTCTTCTTTTTCAAATTTATAATTATTAGTTAATAATTAAATTAAAAAAAAACTAAAATATCTAATTATACAAATTATAATAGAAGTAAAATAATTTTATAAATAATAAGAACTATATAATAATTTAAATATTTATTTATTAAAAAAACTGTACCATAATTATTCAGAAAAAACTTTATTTTATTCTACTTTTTATTTTAATCACTAATGATAGTTGTACGCCCTGATTTTCCCACGGGATGATTAGCGAGCTGAGATACGGCCTAATCATGGTTACCGTGTGGACGTCCCCAAGACCGGAGCTGCCATCGTAAAGTCCTACCTCCTTAGCTCGGGGTAGCCTAAGGGTTCCCAAGATTGCTCAAAGGACTGAGTCCGGACCCTAAAGGCCGCAGGTCGAGGTAAGCATTCAGCTCATGGTGCGAGCTGGGTGTGGAGGCGGTGACCTTTTATGAAGTCAACCACGCAAGGTAAACGTGCATATATCAGACATCACGTGTTTGATATATCACTGACTTCTCGGACACGCAGCAGGAACGTGCGTATTCAAACAGCCACGGCTGGGTTGGGCCGTGCGACCCATTATCTCCTTACTTATTGATTTGACCACACTTATGTGTCAGGTTTATGAATTAATTATGAATGTCACAGAGTTGACATGATAGGTAAGAAGGTCACGGGATGACCTTCTTACCAACTCCCAGGTGCCTTCTCCTATAAATATGGAGACCTTGGGAGTTAATAGAGGTTGGATTTACGATTGTAAAGAATACCCTGTAATCAAATACCCAATATATAGCAATAATACTGACTAGTGGAGTAGAAGGATTTTAACCTTTGAACCACTTAAAAAACGTATTTTGAGTCACCATTTCATTTCCTAAGATCATATATCTGTTTCGGTTCAACCTAAGAACTAATCCCTTTCTCTTCTTTTCTTAATTACCTGTTGGCGAAGAACCGCGTCAACAGTTTGGTGCTTTCGTTGAGAGCAAGTTCGATTAGTGGTGTCGCAAACATCCAACTATGGTGACTACTCGATCCAGGCATGGTAACGAGACAGAACAACATGATGGGTAGGAGGCTCATCATACTGCCATCCCTGGCGAACAAGTTCTTGAAGTCTAGTAGCGGCCAGGAAAACAGCCGACGGGCCAAGACGACACCAGAAGTTCAGCGCCCCGGCCACCTAATCCGAACCCATGCTATTACACTGCAGTGGAGATGGAGAATGCTCAACTGAGGAGCCAGCTAGCAATAGCTCACCAGCAGATCAAAGATGTGCTGGCCCGACTACCCCATCTCACAACCGACGCTAACGTCGGAGAGAGGCAAGGCGAGGCTCCTAAGTCTCGCCAGGGTAACCGGTCCAGGCATAGCCGCTCGGACAGACTTCCGACAGCCAACTCCACTCCTTCATCACACCACCGAGAGGCAAACTTCGAAGAAGTGCCTAGAGCCGGACAACAGCAGTACAACCGTTCAGTCAGAACTTCGACTCCTAGCTCCCAACCAGCCTCGAGTGCGCCCAGGGAAGCTCGAAGAAATTCCAGAAGAAGGTCCGGGGAAGGCTCGTAGCATCAGCCCATCCCCAACAACCATCCTGCGCCTCGTCTAGATTGCCAGGCGCGAGACCAGCAGGTTGGCAGGGCCGAAAGGCCCCAACCGAACTTGATCCGTCCTGACGGAACCAGGATCGCCTCTCCGGTCAGGCATCCTTCGTCTCCAATCAGATATCCATCTCCTCCTCGGCTCGTCTGAGATATCCCAGCCTATGGGAGTAGCAGGAGAAACCCGCCATCAGTCGGACCTTCTCGACGTAGTAGGGCGCCAAGGGAAAGCCCAGATCCTCAACACCAAAGGCGAGCTCCGAGCCTCTCAAGCAGGAGCTACTGGACCGGCAGTCGCCGGAGTGACCTTTCTGGTGGGGACCTGCGTCAGCATCTAAGTTCGGCACAAAGTCCACAAGCCACTCGGGGAGGCGATTTGCAAGATGGCCTTAACTCTCATAGAGGTGAGGCAGCAGGAGGAGACAGCCATGCTCACTCAGGGGGGGCCTTGTCCGAAGTACGTAATGGTGGGAATGCCCCAAATAACCTATCTCAAGATAGGAGGGGCAATAACCCACCAAATATGTACAATGGATTCGAAGCTGTTGCACAGCCCCGGAATAACCAAGGACATCAGGACCAAACCCTTGAGCGCCTGGCCCAGATGGAGGAGTTGATGAGGAAGCTCCTGTCGGAGAAGGAGAAAGATGAGTACAATTCAGGGGACGAGATGGAGCTCTTCGCCCCCAGCATAGCAGCAACGGCATACCCACCTGGTTTCCGTATGCCGCACCTGTCTAAGTTCAATGGAGACGCAGATCCGTCGGATCATCTGGGGATGTTTAACACCCTGATGATGGCCCACAACATTGGCCCCGAGCTGAGGTGTTTAATCTTTCCTTCCACCTTGACTGGACCAGCCAGGCAGTGGTTCAAGCAAGGCAAAAGACAGTCAATCAGCTCCTGGAAAACTTTCTCGGCTGATTTCAAAAGGGCATTCCGAGCCTCCCAGGCTGCCCGCATTCAGGCCGACTCTCTGGCTAACGTGAGGTAGTATCCCGACGAAACTCTGAAGGCCTACCTGAGCAGATTTGCGAACGTCGCTGCTTGGGCTAGAGACGCGGATGATAGCTCCAAGCTCATGGCCATGAGAACTGGAATCCTCGTCGGAGGGGATCTCTGGAAAGACATACAAAGAAAGGGAGTCAGCTCGGTTAACGAATTCCTTAACAGGGCCCAGGAATGGATCAACTTGGAGGAAGCCGAAGCCGAAGCCGCAGGAACCAGCCAGGTCCCTGATCAGCCCACTGGAGTGGGAACGGAGGTCATGGCAGCGACCCAAAATGTCACACAGAACAACCAGCTCGGTGGAGGCGAAAGAAAGGGGAATAGTGAAGGCAGCCAGCATGGCCAAAAGAAGAATAAGTCCATGGACAAGTTCAAGCCCATCTACGCGACTTATACAGAGCTCACCTTGTTTAGGGAGAATATTTTCCTAGCTAATTCTACTCACCTCCGATGGAAGAGGCCGGAGCCATTGAAGCACCATAAGGGGAAGAGAGACACCTCTAAGTTTTGCCGCTTTCACAACGATGTTGGCCACAACACCGACAATTGTAGGCATTTAAAAGATGAGATCGAGACTCTCATCCGAGCCGGCCCCTTGGCTCAGTACGCGCGGAATAGGGTCCCAGCAAGTCGACCTGCTTCAGAAGTCCTGGCCAGTCAGCCCGGGTCTCAGATAGATCAGGACGTTCCCCCTCCCGTGGTAGGAGGGGAGATATCCACCATCTCTAGAGGACCGCATATGGCTGGCACGAGCAGGGGTGCCAAGAAGAGGTACATGAACGAACTTAAGGCGCACAACGGAGTAGAGTTCGTCCCAGAGCAGCATCAGCCAAAGCAGCACCGATTGGATAGGCAACCGATCATATTTACAGAGGAAGATGCGGGCCATGTCCAGTTCCTTCAGAATGACCCTCTGGTCGTGGCAGTTTAGCTCGCCAATCGGAGAGTCAGGAGGGTGCTGATCGACAATGGGAGCTCTGTGAACCTCCTATTCCGGTCCACATTGGAGAAGATGGGTTTGACCGTCGCTGAGCTGAAGGCGACCTCCATGATGCTATACAGTTTTTCGGGAGAAGGATCAACAACAATAGGGACGATCGAGCTAGTGATCACCCTGGGAGAAGGATCTCGGACAGTCTCCAAACTCCTCGAGTTCGTGGTCATCGACTGCTCCGCTGCATACAACACAATTTTAGGATGACCTACGCTCATAGCTTTTGAGGCCGTCACTTCCATTCGCCACCTCGCGATGAAATTCCTTACTTCCACGGGAATATGCACTGTCCATGGCGATCAGCTCGCTGCCAGGGAATGCTACATCACTTCCATGAAGGGAAAATCTAAACCCGGGCAGCTGGCAATGTCCGTCCAAGGTGGTGAAGAGGAATCTCGGGAACCCTTAGCTGATCCTGAGATTGAAAAACCTCAAAGCGCCGAAGGGGAAAATATCGTCTTAAGTGAGGATATCGACCCCTAAATAGGCGAGGACAGATTCGAGCTCCAAGATATTGAGGAGCTCGAGGAAGTAATCATTGATCCGCAGAACCCATCACGGATGGTCAAGCTCGGAAAAAACCTCTGCAGCGAGAGGAAGGCGGAGCTGGTCAGATTTCTGCGGGATAACCTGGATGTGTTTGCGTGGTCACACGAGGACATGGTGGGAATCAGCCCGAGTGTCATCATGCACACACTTCATCTGGATAAAAGCGTTCCTGGAAAGTCACAGAAGCAGAGACGCCTAGGAACAACCCGGGCTGAAGCCTTGCAGGAAGAGGTAGCCCAGCTCAAAAAGTGCGGCTTTATCCGTGAAGCCAAGTTTCCAATATGGGTCGCCAACCCCGTGCTGGTTCTGAAGCCCAACGGGAAATTGCGGACCTACATCGACTTCTCCGACCTGAATAAAGCCTGCCCCAAGGATTGTTTTCCACTGCCAAGGATTGACCAGTTGGTGGATGCCACGACGGGGCACGAGCTCATGTCCTTTATGGAGGCGTACTCAGGCTACAATCAGATCGCCATGAATCTGGCGGACCAGGAGCACACCAGTTTCATGACCCCAACTAATGTTTATTGTTACAAGGTCATGCCCTTCGGACTGAAGAACGCCGAGGCTACGTATCAAAGGTTGGTGAATAGAATGTTCGCAGACCAGATCGGAAAAAATATGGAAGTGTACGTCGATGACATGCTAGTCAAGTCAAAGATTGCCGATAACCATGTTTTTGACTTGGAAGAATGCTTCAAGATCCTACGGGAGTATGGCATGAGGCTAAATCCACAGAAGTGCACTTTTGGAGTCGCATCGGGAAAATTCTTGGGTTTCATTGTCAATACCCGAGGAATCGAGGCAAACCCCGACAAGATCAGATCACAGCTCGAGCTTCCCTCACCCAGGTCGCGCAAAGATGTCCAAGGCCGTACAGGGACAGTGGCAGCCCTCAATCGGTTTATTTCCAAGTCCACCGATAAGTGTTTGACATTCTACAACCTGCTCCGAGGAAATAAGAAGTTCGAGTGGACAGAAGAGTGCGAAAGCGCTTTCCTCGACCTGAAAGCACATTTGGCCAAGCCACTCGTACTATCCAAACCAAAAGCAGGAGAGCCTCTTTTTCTCTACCTGGCTGTCACGGAGGATGCAGCCAGTGCCGTTTTGGTCCGGGAAGAAGACCGGATTCAGAAGCCAGTCTACTACATCAGCAAGAGACTTTTCAGAGCTGAATCCTTGTACCCGTTGATGGAGAAGTTGGCATTCTGCCTTATCACGGCCTGGCAAAAGCTCAGGCCGTACTTCCAGTCCCACTCAATACACGTCATGACCGATCAGCCTTTAAGGCAAGTTTTACAAAAACCTGAAGCATCGAGACGCTTGTTAAAGTAGGCAATCGAGCTTAGCCATTTCGAAATTTTGTACACTCCGCGAACTGCTATAAAGAGTCAGGCCCTGGCCGATTTTGTAGCCGAGTGCACAGGATTCCGAGAGGACCTTGTAGAAGACTCGCCCCAGGTCACCTCGGCCCAGGCATCGTGGAGGATGTTTGTGGATGGTTCATCCAACGAGAACGGCTCTGGACCTGAAATCATTTTGATATCCCCTGAAGGACATAGATTCCACTCGGCGCTGAGGTTCGGGTTCAAGGCCTCCAACAACGAGGCCGAATACAAAGCTTTGCTGGCCGGGCTAAGGATAGCCCAGGAGCTGAAGGCGAGCTCCGTCCAGTGCTTCAGTGACTCCCAGCTCGTGGTAAACCAGGTTCTGGGCGAATATCAAGCACGGGGACCTAAGATGGCTGCCTATCTAGCAAGGGTAAAGGTTGAGCTGTCCGCGTTCGGGCGGGGCTCGATCGAGCAGATACCTCGGGAGCAAAACGCTAATGCAGACGCTCTCGCCAAGCTCGCCACCTCTGGGGAGACGGAAACCCTGGGTTAGTGCCGGTAGAATTCTTGGAGATACCAAGTATAGAGGAAGCCAGGAAGGAGGTCGAGATGATCAACGCCAGGCCCACCTGGATGACTCCCATCCTTGAGTATCTCGTCGAGGGAAACCTACCTGAAGGGTGTAATGATGCGCGACGAGTTCTATATCAAGCTCCCAGGTACACTGTAGTAGATGGGGTGTTATACCGACGTGGGCACTCCCTACCTCTCCTACGATGTGTTCTTCCAGGCGAAGCAAAGGCCATCCTGCAGGAAGTGCACGAGGGTTTTTGCGGGGATCACACTGGGGTGCAAAGCTTGGCCTTAATGGTCCTGAGGCAAGGATATTACTGGCCAACTCTATGCAAAGACTCAATCTCATACGTGAAGAAGTGCGAAAAATGCCAGCGATTCGCCACCATTGCTCGAGCTCCCCCATTCGAGCTGAAGATGATCTCTTCCCCATGGCCGTTTGCATTTGGGGGATCGACTTGGTTGGCGCCCTCCCTACTGGAAAGGGCGGGGTCCGTTATGCCGTGGTGGCCATCGACTACTTTACGAAGTGGGCTGAAGCAGAACCTTTGGCAACGATAACTTCCAAAAAAGTCCTTGACTTCGTGGTTAAGAACATTATCTGCCGATTCGGGCTGCCCAAGAAGATTGTCTCCGACAATGGGACTCAGTTCGACAGCGACCTATTTACCGAATTTTGTGAAAGGTACGGAATTGTGAAAAGTTTCTCCTCCGTGGCCTATCCTCAGGCAAACGGCCAGGTCGAGGTTGTCAACAAGACTCTCAAGGCGAGCCTCAAGAAGAGACTGGATGAAGCGAAGGGGGTCTGGCCAGAACAGCTCCCCCAGGTTCTCTGGGCATACCGGACCTCGCATCGGACTCCTACAGGTCATACTCCTTTTTCCTTGACCTTTGGGAGTGAGGCAGTCCTACCTGTGGAGGTTAAGGTGCTTTTGCATAGAGTCCAGGCATACGACCAAGATCGCAACCATGAGCTAGTTTGCACTTCCCTAGACTTGATTGATGAAAGACGAGAAGATTCGCAGCTCTAGCTCACACATTATCAGCAAAATATCACTCGTTACTTCAACTCAAAAGTCAAGAATCACGCCTTTAGGATTGGCGACCTGGTCCTCAGGAGAGTTTTCTTGGCCAGTAAGGACCCCAAAGATGGAGTCTTGAGACCGAACTGGGAAGGACCATATCAAGTCATCGAGGTCATTAAGGAGGGAACTTATAAGTTAGCTCGTCTTGATGGAGGGACAGTCCCACGGACTTGGAACGCCATCCATTTGAATAGATACTATCAATGATTCACTTGTAAGGCCTGAAAGGCCATTTTTTATGTATTAAGCAATGAGAATCAACTTTTTGTTTATATTTGTACGTATTTTCAAGTGTAATCTTAAGTGACCACGAAAGACCCTTTCCCAGTTACTTGGGGGGCATATGGTACCTGGATATAACCGGGTCGCCTTAATGACTTAGATGTTGATTCATATCGATTGATCGTTGTTTTTCTTAAAAAACGCGAGATATTGGTAAGGATTAACGCGAACTAAGTCCTATCCTGGATTTAACCAGGTCATAATACTTAGAAGTTGATTTAAATCTATTGATCGTTGTTCTTCTTAAAGAGCTCGAGATATTGATAAAAATTAACATGAACTAAGTTTTCAAATTAAGTCCCTGGATATAACCAGGTCATAAAACTTAGAAGTTGATTTAAATCTATTGATCGTTGTTCTTCCTAAAGAGCTCGAGATATTGATAAAAATTAACACGAACTAAGTTTTCAAATTAAGTCCCTGGATATAACCAGGTCATAAAACTTAGAAGTTGATTTAAATCTATTGATCGTTGTTCTTCCTAAAGAGCTCGAGATATAGATAAAGATTAACGCGAACTAAGTTTTTCAAAAATAGTAACTAAAGTGCGTAGAGGCAAAAGGCAGTAAATCAATTAAAAATAAAATTGAGTTAAATTGTCTCGAGGTGGAAGCACCTCATGCAAAGGTTACTCAAAAAAAAAAATTAAGAATATTGAAGGAAAGGGCACGAGAGGGGAAGGCCCTAAGCTCTGCCAGGTGGCCCCTTGGAGGTCGCCATCTCGCCCTGCTCAGCTACGCCGGAGCCTTCCCCGGCCTCAGAGGGCGCTTCTTTATAGAGGCGAGCTTTGAACTTCACCAGCAAGCGCTCCCAGATGTTCGCTGCCAGGAAGGAGAAGTCGGCGTCCTGGTTATAGGCCCAGCAATGGTAGAACATGTCTTCCATGGCGGCCTCTGAAGTTGCCCGCTCAGTCGCCAGCTCGGGCTTGGCCTCCGCCTTCGCGGTATCTAGGTCTGCTCGCGTAGTGTTGAGGGCGGTCTCGAGCTCTTGAAGCTTCGGGCGAGTCTCTTCCAGCTCGCCCTGCGATGCCGCCAAGGCATCCTTAGCCGCCTGCAGAGAAGCCTGGTGGGTGGCCATGGCCGCCTGGTGCTTGTTCCTCATCTCCTCGAGCTGAGTTTTGGTCCTGGCGATGCTCCAATGAAGGGCAACAGCGCTCTGCGAAAACGGAGAGGAAATTTCCTTAGAAAAAACAAAACCATAAAAGGGTAAGGTCAGCTTACCGTCATGGGCATGCCCAGTGAAGACTCCAGCACGCCCACCAGCCTCCTGGTTTCGATGGCCCGGAGCTCCTTCTCGTTGAACTTGTATATGTGGCTGACGGCGAGTTCGCCGACTCATACACCGTTCCTCGGAAGGCCTCTGGGATCTTCTCCAGGTCCTGGGGATTGACTGGGATGCATACCTCAGAGGGTACAATCGCTGAAGCCTCGAGCTCCGTTCCTGCGTCCTGGGAGGGGGCCGGAGCTCGCGGAGGGGGTGGGGGCATGTTGCTTCCCCCTGCAACGGGAGGAACCGTTCCCACGACCTGGGCAGCCGGGGGTTGCTCTTTCTCCTTTGCAGGAGACTTGGTGGGGGTCCCGGCGGCATGCTTAGACGTCTGGAGCCTCTTCATTCTTGGCCCAGCGGTCCCAGCTGAGGGGTTCCCCCCAGCGAACGCACCTCGCAGACTCTCTTCGGGCTGAGACATCTCTTCTGTCAAAACAAAGAATTGGTTTAACACAAAAGTTAGCAGTCATGCTGAAACAAAAACAAAGGGGGAAAAAGAGAAATTCAAGTATATGTATACTAAAAGGGATCCTACCCCCCGAGCTAGAAGAACCTATGGTTATGACCATCGGCTCCAGAGCTCCCGCGGGAGAATCTAAGTCGATTATCTCCCGAGCTGGTGCAAGTTCTGGATCCGACTCTAGTTCCGGGCTAGATTCCTCTACATATTGCCTAAGTCCCAGAGCTACGGAACCTCTCCGGAGTGATGGCCATGACCGAAGATTGGTCCCATACTCCTCAAATAAGATCGACCTAAAGGCTAGGGTGTTATCTATGACTACGATACCCGTAGGCCGACTATCTTGGTAGTCCAACACGAGCTGGTCGACAGAGTAGAGCAGGGTTGTATCCAGGTCCGGATCCCTTCGCTGACGTTGGAAGATCTGTCTGGGATTGAACCTAGCTAGCCGGGGGTCGACAATGGCCCTATCTAAGTTCCTAAACAAATAAGGGTTACCTTGGCCAGAAGGACCCGTGGCTGCTCCGGACTGGATCCTCTCCTCGCCCGTTCTCTGGGCGACCTCCAGCGCCTGCTTCCTGTTCCTCACGAGGGGAACCTCATCCTCCTCGTCCTCCTCATCTTCATTTCCCGCGACCTCCTCCACGATGGTGGGTCTGGTGTTGCGAGCTGGGGGAAGCCCCGGGGCCTCCTTAGGTTCAAAGTCTGATTTGGGAAAATCAGCTTGCAGGCCACCATCGTCTCGTCTGTTATGAGCACGCGGTAATCCTTCTCACTGGGAGGCAAGCCCGCCAGTGTCTCGTATTGGGCCCCGAGGGTCACAGATTTCTCTGTCCTCGCAAAGATAGTTGTAGGATGAATCTAAGTCAGAAAGGGATACAGGAGGAGCTAAACGATACTTAACTTACGAGCTAAGGTTGAAAAGCACTTACGAGGACGATTGAAGTAGTGGAGCTCGCAGTTTCTGAACCCCGTCGACATAAAGAATTGATCTTTGAAGTCGTTGGGGTGGCTGGGCAGCTCGATGACCACAGCCGTGTTGGGGAATCGGGTTAAGTAATAAAACCCGTCGCCTCGCCCCTGTTGCTCCGGGCTGGCCTTGAGGCAGAAAAAGTACAAAATATCCGCAGGAGTAGGGACCTCCCACTTGTGTTGCAAGAATAAATATCTTAACCCCGCCAACAACTGATAAGAGTTGGGGGGGAGCTGGAATGGGGCCAACCTCACGAAATTGAGGAAGTCAGCGAAATACTGGTCCAACGGGAGGAAGGCCCCCGCCTTGAAGTGCTCGTCGCTGCAGGCCGCGAATGCCTCATCGAGCGGTGCACAGCTCCGCTCGCCTTCCGCGGAAGGTCGGGCAATCACTGATGCTCTCCCCAGCCCGATGTTGTGGGAGAGGAAGACTTTGTTGACCTTCGTCTGGTCAGTAATCTTTTAGACGATCCTCTTCGCCTCAAAGAATGCGTCAGGAGCCACCTCGAGCTCCTGTTCCACCGCGGGCCCAAAGTTGGGGATCGGGGATTCGGGCATCACCGCTTTTCCTTTGTCTTGCTGGGAGGCCGAGCTGCCAGCGGTCTTCTTTGGAGCATTCTTCTTCGGTGCCATCTGGTCGCCTAGCGAACAAAAGAAAAGATTTCAGAAAAGGCGACCCAAGCATAAGGAAGAATAAAAAAAAGTGTTCATTGCACGAGCTGAGGTAAGCCCAGCTCGTGGAGAGTGAGACCACACAGTTCTATGAACACGCGCCTGTGCTCCCAACAGATCCCCGATTACTCAGAATTCGTGTGTCAGGAGGGTCAGGTTAAAATGTTGCCTTGGAGGGAAAGTTCCAATAGGCATGAAAGGCAAAATCGCCTGAGAAGCGTGTCCCCTAAGCTACCCGGTTTTGCACCCAAAATACCAAAAATCCTGCCTAGAAATTTTCCCCAGAAAAGGCATCCTGTAAACCATACTCCTAAGTGATTTCCTACTGCAAAAATACCCTAACCTAAAAGGCTTTCACCCTTCACACCCACAAAAACCAGTAAACCCTTGCATGCGGCTACAGTAAATATTTACCTAAGCTACAGTGAAAAATATTTTCAAAACATGCACAGTCAGGAGACTTACAGAGTGTTTGGCTGGGATGTGGGTGTAGGAGTCGCCTAGGTTGGGGGCTTCGTCGGAGTATTTGTTTCCAAAGCTTCGAAGGAGTCCTTACGCCTGAGCTTCTTGAACGCTGAGGGTGGCAGACGGAAAGAAGAGGGTTTTTTCTTCTGAGATGAAGAGAGAAGAAGAAGAGAATTTCTGAGAAATTTCAAATGAAAGGGTGGCCCATGGGTAGGGTGACCACCCCTTTTATATACGCGAAGGGTCACATAGGGAGGGCCGTTGGATGGCCCTGATGTGGGATCCAAGGCCCCCCACTCGATATGAGAAACGACGGTTGGGTATAGGCTAGGCCATTAAATGCGGTTCTCGGAAGACGTACCGTCGCCAACCACGGTGTTCCACGTATCAGGCTGTGGAATGTGAAGAGTTCATGGGGAAGCCTAAAAGCCCCTACTGTGGCCTTATACTACATCGTGTACCACGAGCAGGGGCTTGGGGGGTAGATGTACGCCCTGATTTTCCCATGGGCTGATTAGTGAGCTGAGTAACGGCCTAATCATGGTTACCGTGTGGACGTCCCCAAGACCGGAGCTGCCATTGTAAGTTCCTACCTCCTTAGCTCGGGGTAGCCTAAGGGTTCACCAAGATTGCTCAAAGGACTGAGTCCAGACCCTGAAGGCCGCAGGTCGAGGTAAGCATTCAGCTCCTGGTGCGAGCTGGGTGTGGAGGCGGTGACCTTTCATGAAGTCAACCACGCAAGGTAAACGTACATATATCAGACATCACGTGTTTGATATATCACTGACTTCTCGGACACGCAGCAAGAACGTGCGTATTCAAACACCCACGGCTGGGTTGGGCCATGCGGCCCATTATCTCCTTACCTATTGATTTGACCACACTTATGTGTCAGGTTTAGGAATTAATCATGAATGTCACAGAGTTGACATGATAGGTAAGAAGGTCACGGGATGACTTTCTTACCAACTCCCAGGTGCCTTCTCCTATAAATATGGAGACCTTGGGAGTTAATAGAGGTTGGATTCTCGATTGTAAAGAATACCCTATAATCAAATACCCAATATATAGAAATAATACTTACTAGTGGAGTAGAAGGATTTTAACCTTTGAACCACTTAAAAAACGTATTTTGAGTCACCATTTCATTTCCTAAGATCATATATCTGTTTCGGTTCAACCTAAGCACTAATCCCTTTCTCTTCTTTTCTTAGTTACCTGTTGGCGAAGAACTGCGTCAACAATAGTAATTAGTTTTTAAAGTTCTCATGGAACTTTCTAAATTAATTAATAATAATAACTATATTATTTTTGTTGTCCATGTTTTTACCACCCAACACGTGGCCATTAGGGGTAATTAACGACAAGACAAGGTATGATGTTCTCGGAATTTGAACTCCTCCAAGTACTTCGAATTGGCCAGACGTGGATGTCTAAAAGAGAGGCCACCCCTCGAGGTTCTTCCTCAAGGTGTTGATGTTGCAAAGTGAGATCATTCCCCAAGGACCAGTTTAGAGGTCTGTACACATTCTTCAATTAGTTGTACTCCAGGTCTAGGATTTTTTCATTAGAACCTAGACGAGCTACTAGGTGTAAGTCACTGTGCATATGAGCAACGAGAAGATCGTTTGACAACCTTTTGCAAGAGCCTCGAGTAGTGGTGTCGAGTCGTACACTCGAAAATCGACATTGTAACGCCCCAACTCCAGGGACCGTTACGGTGTGCCTTGTAAACAGTGCTAAACTCGCTAATCGAGTCATTTGGCCAAAATCGTGTAACTAAGTATGATTAGCGGTTTAGGGATTAAAATTTTTGGTTAAGATGTAACGTTTCACTAGAACATTTAATATATACGCTGGGATCCCAAAAATATAATTCCAGAGTCTATTACAGAAAACTATTTACAACATGCCGATCTATGCGGCAAAACAGGGTTTAACCCTAGTTCCACTTTAAACCTCGGCCGTGGCGGTCGAGCAGCTGCATATGTACACGTCATCACCTAAGCTCTCCAACTCAAGGATGGTCCAGCTTCCTTTTGCCTTTACCTGCACCACATAGCACCCGTGAGCCAAAGCCCAGCAAGAAAACACAATATAACATGATATAATATCAACAGTGATTGTATTAATTATTCAGGACTAATAGTCCAAACAAATAGGTGACCAACACAAGGGTCACAAATGTGGGGACAACACCCTTTAGCCGTGTGATGATAGGATCACCAGGGCTTAACTGATAGGTTGTCCTTTCATAAGTTCGATCAGGATAGGTGTATCGTGAATGGTCACCAACATAACCTTCCTCATGACCATAGAGTCATAACCTGGGAACAGCACCCTTTAGCCATGTGACGGTAGGGTCACCAGGGCTTAACAAATGAGTGAGCATCTCATTAGCTTCAACAGGATAGGTGCATGGTGATTGGTCACCAACATAACCTTCCTCCCGACTCTAGAGTCCTAACTATGGAACAGCGTTCCCTAGCCATGTGACAGACAGTCACCGGGGCCCTATGCCCTGGCTCTGAGTGCTAGTCTTAGACTAGTCAAGCGCTTATATGTTCATCGACTTTAGGGTCGGTCCAACATTAATGCCATAGAGCCATTCAATGCATGTTCATCGACTTTAGGGTCGGTCCAGCATTAATGCCATAGAGCCATTCTATGCTGATATCGATTAGATCTAATCTTCACTCGGCCCTGCGTCCTCGACGCTCATGCCGTTTCTGACCCTCAGGTCAGTGAAACATGACCAGTGCTCAACCCGTTGTGAGCTTAACTAATAAGTCACAGCCTCACAGATGGATCTGACACAATTGCCGATTCTGACTAATAAGTCAGTGCCATACACAAGTAAGCCATGCCACCAAACATATATCACATGTCCAATATACATAAACAAGGTATTCAACATGCTTACTTAACAGGTACTAGTACAATTAGGACTATGCATGAACACAGAGGCTCAAGCTCTGAACAATATCATACTCAGTACATAAAGCATGTCCTAATCACATGTTTCTCGTGCATCACATGCGTTATATCCAACAATCCAACATGCACCAATAATAGCCATGCATGTCATGTTTAATAATCAACCAACAGGCATCGAGAATAACCATGCATGTCACATATACATAGGGTGCAGCTTTTCTTACCTCAGATTCGAGCTAGAATGATTTAAAGAACGACCCTTGAGAACGATCAACTTTTATTCCTTTAGCGGTCACCTAGTCATAACCAAATATAGGATATCATCAATAAAAATGATTAACATAGGTTCCCAAACCAATATCTAGCCTCGGGACATCAACCCATACTTAACCGGGTAGTAGGATTGACCCCGAGGCCTATGGGTAGCATCCCCAAGTCAAAAACTCACTTTTGGCCAAAAATGCCCTGATGGGCTGCGGCTCACCCTCAGACATAAGCATAATTCTTCCCAGAAACACACTCAGGCCGCGGCACACTATAGCCAGGCCGCGGCACATTACGCAAACCAGCAAGCCACCACCTTGCTTCCCCTGCGTTTCTCCTCGAAACCAAACCTTCAAACCAGTCCCAAACCTCAACCTAACATCCAATTCAACCACTAAACATTATCAACAACTCACCCACATCAAAACCCAAGTTAAACATCAACTAAACTTCCATTAATTCCAACTATTTACCAAGAAATCACAAGCTGAAAGTTAAAAGCCAAAACAGAGTATACCATGAAACTAATGGCTGGAACTTACCTCAAACTTGATTTTGAATCCCCTTTAATGGCTGAATCAAGTTCCTAAGCTCCCACCTTTGATCTCCTAGCTTAACTCCTCAATTTGGGCTCTCAAAATTCAAAGAAAAGCAAAGGGGAAAACATGTACGGGAGAGAAGAAGAAGATGAGGATGGGGCTCTGTTTTTGGTTCTGTTTTCCACAGCCTACTATCCCTCATATAAATCCAAGCTAAATGACCTAAATGCCCCTAGGTCATTTAAGGTTCCTAAAGCCACTCCAAGGGCAAAACCGTCCTTTCCCGCCTATATCGTTAATTATAATTAACGCTCTCCAATTCCCGATATTCTCAATAATCTCGAATACCAATAAATCATATCCCATTACCCTTTTATTCCTGGTAATGCTCTAGTCATCAAAATGACCCCGAGACTCACCCCGAGCCCCGAACTTAAACCCATTATGACTAGACCGAACACTTACATCTCATGATCGTCTCATGCCGAATAGCTCGAACCAATCCACCTTATAATATGGCCATATTAATTAATCACCACCATGCACCCAAAATACACAATTACGCCCACAGCGGCCAAATTACCAAAATACCCTTATAATAATAAATACTCCCATATGCATGCATTTACCATCATATAATAATATAATTCACATGAACATGCATATGATCATTAATTAACATAATAAATCAATTATGGCCCTCCCAGCCTCCTAATCAAGGTCCTAAACCTTATTAGGAAATTCAGGGCATTATAGACATTTCCTACTACGTCTCCTGATACGGAGAAAGTGTGCAGTCGTACCCTCACACTGTCAGGGTCATGTTCCCCATAAAGCTGGTAGACAACTTTCTGCAATGGGCCCCGTGCAATCCACTTGGCCCGTAGTCTCTATTTAGTGCACCCCTTTTGTATTAATTGAAATTAATATCCCAACAATGGGGGATTTGTATTAAATATACATGATTGACATTAATAACCCCAGCCTCTATAAATAGAGTTGGGGTATTCCCTTGTAAAGGGTCTGAATTTTAGAGGGAGAAACTTTGTCACTCAGTGCAATATATATGCTGCCTGAGAACCACCATTGAAGCTTTCTCAAACAATCTTCAAGATCACTAAATACTAGAGACTCGTGGAATAGGGCTATTTTATATCCTGAACCACATAAAATCCTTGTGTTCTTTTCCATTATTTTCTTTAAACTCTCAGATTAGGTTGATAGCGAAAAAGGCAATCAACATTTTGGTGCTTTCCTTGAGAGTGTGAAGAAAGCTTGAAGAACATAGTCACGGTGACCACTTGGAGAAATGCACCACATGATGCAACTCCTCTAGCTGGAGTCCAGGGAGGAGAAACCAACCGTCAACCAATGCAGGACCTCCTTGGGATGGTGGAAGACTACAACGAAAACGTCGAATATGACGGTGTAGACGACCAGTATTATGAGGAGGAATATCCTCAGCTCATGGATGCAGAGGAGATGCCAGAAGTGGTGGCACTTCGGGATCAGATGGCCACACTGCAACAGAGACTCGACACTTAGGAGGGTACTATTGTCGCCCCAGGAGATGATTAACGCCATGAGGTCTACTCTTGCGGCCCAAGGACTGTGAGTGGACCCCCATGGCTGTAATTCCCTACTAATTAGGGTCTGTTATCACGTGTGTTTAAAATTAGTTATGGACTCGCTAAACAAGTCATTTGGACTAAAACATGTGACTAAGCCACTAAGGGTTCAGGTGTTAAAAATTTTGGTCAAGACATTAACATTTTCATTAAAAAAAACTTTAGTCTTTACATGGGATCCCAAAATACAAGTTTAAAAGTTGGTTACAACCCAAAGATCTCAAAATAAGCTGGCCTAAGCGGCAAAACAGGGTCCAACCCTAGCTCCCTTGTGATATCTCGGCAGTGGAGGTTGAGTGGACTGCATATGTACACATCACTGCTATCGCTCTCCAACTCATGGCTAGCCAAGCTTCTCCTTACCCTTACCTACACCATAAAGCACCTGTGAGCCAAAAGACTCACCAAGAAAACATATTCAAAAAATTCACACAATATAACAGCATGCTTAAGAGTAATAGCTGGAACCAAGAATACACATTGTAAAGATAAGTGACCATAGGGTAACACAAGTGCATGTTACACTCCCATTTATTCATATGGCATCCGAGCCAGTCAAGTGCATAAGGCACTCCCGCGGTGGCCTAGCCATAATGGCCTGCGCTCTACGCACATAACACCAATCACAACTTATAAGCCGAGCCTTACAGACCCTCGACTTATAAGTCAAGCCTTGGAAACCCTCGACTTATAAGTCGAGCCCCCTTTTAACCAGATATACCCTTGACTATAAAGTCAAGCTTTAATCAGATACAACTGATAGATTCTCGACTATAAACTAAGCTTCTTAGATAGAACAAACATCCATGAAATACATTCATCATACATGCAGATACACTGCATTACAGTATACTAAGAATATATCCACAATCACAATTATAATCATGCTCATAGCTGGGCCCGAGCCCTAATAACATTTAAATTTAACAAACGGGCCAAGCCCCATTCATATTACATTAATAGCTGGGCAAAGTCCTAATCATACATTTCACATATCGGGTACAGTTTTCTTACCTCGACCTTCGTGAAGGTAGTGGAACGACCCCGAGCGCTGATCTTGACCTGAGCCTAGTGGAAACCCTAGTCACAACACAAATATATGTTCATCAGGACTTGACCCTAGAACCCGAGTTCCAAACTGAACTTTGTTGACGGTGACAACTGGTCAACGGTGTTAGGTCAGGAAACTCAAAGCTTAGTAAGAAGATAACTAAATAAGAACTTAGAATGGACTTGAGGAAAAATAAGTGTAGATAAAAAATGGAGTAAATATTCGTATATTGCTTGATAGCCTAAGTACACAATGAATTTTCCAACCCCTTAACTTGAGAGGTGAAGGTCTATTTATAACTAGGATCTGATGAACCCTGTTACATAATGGTCCTTGGGGACAAAGTTGTACGCGGGTACACTGTCAAGGCATTGGCCCAGGTCTTGGTGGAGTAGAAGGTTATGGTGTCGGTGTTGGTACACGGTCAGAGGCATGCAGATCATGCCCCCATGCTTTGTACAAATTCGCATCTCCACAACTTGTGGTATGGATGTCAGAATCATGCCTTTGCCTTCCTCAGGGCCGTACCCCTCATCTTTGTCCTCGTGCCCAATGGTCCTTCTCACGTTCTCATGATATACTTTGGCTCATGGATTTCTAATATTTTTCTAAGTATGGGACATCCTTTCTAATTCTCCTTATAGTTGGTGTAACACCCTACTTCCTTAGAGTCGTTACTAAGTGAGTTTAAAACGTACAATTAACTCGCTAATCGAGGTTTTAGGTTAAAATTGTAGCTAAACTGAAATAAAAAAATATATAATTTGAAACTGTAATCATTCACTGAAATTTTAAAGCGTTATACATTTGGGATCCCAAAATACTGTTTAGAAATATTTACAACTCAAAATATAATTAAAGTCGACTAAACGACAAAATTTGGTTAAATACAAAACATCTCCCAAAACTACCCCTGGCAGTGGTAGCCAGGCAGACCGAACATGTACACACCGCTTCATGCTCTCCGTACTCATGGTTGATAGATCTTTCCCTTGCCCTTACCTGCACCATAGAGCTTCCATGAGCGGAAGCCCAGCAAGAAAAGTACACACAAGCAATCAACATATGCATAACTATCAATCAACATATAACAAAGCCGCCAACAAGCTAAACACATATATCAGCCATACCGTCCTAGGCGCTTTACCGGGCCCTGGGTTTGCAGTCTACACCGTGAGGATATCCCAGGCATCCGTCAAGGGTCTCATCCTAGAGACTTGCACTCTGCGTGCTTAGTGCCACTTCAGGCCCTTTGCCGTACATGGCCTTGCCGTTCTCGGCCTTCTCCGTTCCAGACCCTTGCTGTTCTCGGCCTTCGTCGTTCCCGACCCCTACCGTACATTTACAAATATGCAACACATAGCATAAATTTAACAAATAATTAAGCAAATACAAACATAATTAATAGGGATACGCCCTGCAACACAATCACATAGGGTCGTACCCTACAATACAAACTATAGGGCCACGCCCTGCTCTATGGATAAAACAGTTTTCTTACCTGTGTCCCAAGCTTCCTGAGTACCGATATCCCGAGCACAGTCCCCTAGTCCGAGCCTCGCTGAAAACTTAGTCACAATGTATCAAAAACATCCATCCATCAAGTTCTAATCCATTAAATAACTTTGGGTTATAATTCTAATCTCCAGGACCTTGAATTCGATCAATCCAGGTGATAGAATCTATCCCGAACATTAACTTTTAGATTCCCGAGCCTAAATCCTTCTCGGGGTCCAAAAACCCACTAAGCGCCGCAGCCCCAAGGTCCTATGCTGCAGCCCGCCTCAACCAAAAACCCAGCCTCCCTTTTTATCCTATGCGCGTCGTAGCCCAACCTATAGGGCGCCATGGCCCGCCCCTCTTCTTGGGCTCCCAAATGTTCTAGAGGGCCGTGGCTCACCAAGAACAATGCCACGGCCCAACCCTTCGAACCCAGAAAAATCCCCCATTTTTACAACTCAAACCAAGCCAATTTACCCCAAAATCAATCCCACAAATCTACTAATCATTACAATAATTCTAAAATGGTCCTAGCAGCAAAACCTAACAAAACGAATTCAAAAACACACCCAAACATCCAAGAGTAATTCACAACTTAGCTCACATGCATAACTTATATTTCTAACCAAAACTCAGTAGAATTCTATTGATCACCAGGTTTTAGAGCTTACCTTTCAACCCAATTAAGTCTCTGAGTTAATCCCCTGAGTTCCAAGCTACAAGCCTCCTAAGCTCCAGCCTTGAGTTATGAATTCCTAGCTTAATTTCCTCAAAGTTTCCTTCTACCTTCAAGCACTCAAAGGGAGAGAAACCAAGTGATAGGGAGAGGGTCGGTTTATGCCAAGCTTCTGAATGTTTCTTAAGTTTTGTTTTACTTATCCTAGGTCACTTAAGTGACCTCCAAGGCTCGGGGTACCAAAAATGTCTCCGAGGGAAAAATGGTAAATTTTGTCGATATTCCCTCCTAAACGTCTTAACTTCAAATATATCTCAAATTATTTATTTTCATAACCCGATAACCCAGTAAAATTTTTACTGCTCGAAATACCTCTTGACTCACCTCGAGTCAGGTATTCGACCCCATTGTGACTTTCTAGCTAAACCGCTCCCTAGGACTATCTCAGATTGTGCATCTCAAATATATCACCACTCGCATGTGGTAAAGATCACAATATTTACAAGTATTGCATTTATGCCCTCAACGGGATAAAATTACAAACATGCCCCTAATAACCAAATGGGGCCCACATTCATATTTAATTCACCTAAACATGCATTTCTAACACATACTCATCAAATTCACATATTAATATAATAAATCACTTATTGCCCTCCAGGCACGCTAATCGTGGCGGGCCCGGCATGGATAGAATGCGAGAGGCAATGAAACCCTTACTGAACGAAGCCCTCCTCATCGCCTCGACACCAAGGCCACAAAGGCCTTACATGGTCTAGTGCATAGGTAAGGTAGCTGCGTCCGGAGCAACACGAAAAGTTGTTGGGACTCTGCGTGGTGTCCAGGGGTGCGCGAACCTTCTCGGAAGCCTTCACTAGGCAAGTCTTCACTGTGGCGTCTGGCCTGCTATGCAAGGCTCTTTCTCTCCATGCGCCTAGCCACATTATGCAAGGCTATATCATTGGCCATGCGTGGTCCTCCACATGACGCGACACCAAGGAAGCCTCTCCATGCACCTGGCCTCGCTAGGCGAGGCAATCCCCTTGGCCATGCGTGGTGCTCCGCAAGCTGCGGCACCAAGGGAGTCTGGCCCTCTCCATGCGCAGCCCGCCACGATGCCAAGGAAGCCTGGCCCCTGCACGGCCTTCTGCGCAGGTGCATGCATGTACGTTATGCTATGTGAGGCCCCATACTTATGCGAGGCCCTCTTCTTGGGTGCCTTGCTTCTTCAACGAATTTCCCACATTCACACTTGCCCCCAAGTATATGAGTATACTTTCAAGTGTTCTTGTAGACTCTTTAACATGTGTTCTGTGTGATAAGTATGGCGCTCATGCTTCGCCCTTTCTTGAAGGGGCATGGAAGACTAACCTTTTGAATGATATCTTGGAATGAATGGGGAAACACAAAATGGGCATTGGTGGTGTGGTTCTTTGTAATTCATAAAGAAACACAAAAACCAACTAATTTTGGTTGTGATCCAAGTATGCCCTTAAGATGTGATAAGAGCCAATCATTTCCAAGCGTCGATCCCAAGGTTGCCAAGGCTCTTGATCTCCACCCTCCATCTAAATTTGATCCAATGGCTAGAAAGCGTTGACTTTCCTTATAAATATCCCAAGACTTGAACCCACTTCTTCACACCAATATTGTTTAGCCTAGTTGTATTCCTCCTTCACACCAACCTTGACGTCGACCTGTCTCCCTTTGGAGATTATGCAATTGGGAAAATCTCTGAGTGGAAAGGTCAGGGTGGAAACTCGTAGATCGCTCTTCAAGGCTTATTTGCATATAGATATGTTGCTGTCGTGTAATCCTCAATATTGTTTTCCTTTTTTTTTTGAACTCCTCATACATCTTTAATGGTGTGTGGAACTTTTGATTTGTATGTCCTTGTTTGTTTTTTATATCAACTATGAGGATGCATTGGCCTTTCTAGCCTTTGTCATTCTCTTTTGATTATTAAACGTAAGGAACTTTGGTAAGTCCCTCTTATTATTTATTTATGAATTCCTTATCTTTTCCTTGGTTTGATGATGATAGTCTTTTTGGTGCACCTTGACTATACTTGTAAGGACATGTTAACCCCTTGGGTTCTCGGTATCCTTTTATATTCTTTGCGAGCACTTGTTATTTCTTGCGAGAAGCGTCCTTCTCGTCATTATGCATAGTACTATTTTTACAGGTCTCTTTTAGGACCCTTTTTGGCTTGACGGCTTGGTGGCTGCTCTAGGCTTATTGGTGGATGCTCTTCCTGAGGCCTTTCCTCTCGTGGAGGTATCAACCTTTATTAGGAGGCTCTTCCTGCAGGACCTTTTGACCTTCGTGATGTTCACAAGGGTAGCTAGTCATCATGAACTCAAGAGATGCCTTGTAAGGTTTTCTTCCTTATTTCCTTTTTTCTATAAGGGTCTCTTTTAGGACCCTTTTTGGCTGTATACTCTGCCCCCCAAGTGATTGGCGAGATTGATCTCGTCGGGTACTTTGATCATTTTGCTCATGCACTTTGACAATTCTATTTGGTGATAGGTACAAGAGATTTAGATATGTGCTCACGTAAATGAGGAGCGTATCATGCAAATGAAAAACATATTAATTAAAAATAAGCATAGTACATTGGTATCTATGGCAACGTTGTTCTTACTGCATATCAAGGCATCTAGGTTACCCCTCTAATTCATAGCTGCTTTTAAGGGGAGGACTTGATAACTCTACAAAATAGAGTTATTTTACCATATTTTATATGCTAATTGTTGCTTAGTTCTTGAGTTTTTAATTGATTTATTAAGTTTTAAAATAATTTTGAATTTATTAGGTTTATTTTAATTTTATACATTTTGTGTATTTTTATAGTTATTTTGTTGTAAAATATTGTAGTTTAATTATTTGAATTAATTGTGTTTAGTTATAGGTCAAAAATGTCATTTTATTGAACTTAATGGTCAAAGTAGATTAAGCTTTAATTAATATTTTCATGATATTAATATTGTATGTTTTTTTTTTTGATCAAGAAAGAAATATTTCATTAATCACTAACCCAAATACAATCAAAAACCTCCCTCAAATAGAAGGCTCAAACAACATTACACTGAACATAAATTCCTCACAAAGAGTCTCTCATTGGCTGTCATTTTCTTTTGAGAGAAAAAACTAACTCTATGCACTATATCTCTTTTTATCATCTCAACAATAACATTCACCCTAAATGAGTAACCATTAAAAATACAAGAATTCCTATTTTGCCAAATATGATATGAAGTTGCTGAAAAAACCGCTGCCATAACCTCTGACTTCACACCCTTCCTCCTATCTTCAATCCAACAAGTCCAATCTTTCAGTCGAAGAGGCCACTTACAGCCTATCCAAGATTGAATACAGTGAGTAACCTGTTGAGAACAATTACAATGAAAAAAAAGATGTTCATCACTCTCTTCAAGTTGATAACAAACTGGGCAAAGGCTGCTGTCAAGATGCTGAAGCACCTTTTGCAAGTGGTCTCGGGTGAGTAAGTTGTCATTTACCGCTTGCCAAATAATAAAACGATGCTTAGGCACACTCATCCTATTCCACACAAAATGATGATACTTAACTTGATCTTGGTGGATTATTCTTTTATAGAACAAACCAATCTTGAAGTACCCATGACTAGCTGCCGCATTTATGTCCACTTCAATAAAGGTATCTCTAATATGGCACAGTTTGCGCCAATACCAACTAGAGTCAGCTTTAAGTTGATACTTCCATAAATTTTGACCTCTTAAATAGACAGCATTGATCCACTTAACCCACAACACCTCAGGCTGATGACTTATAGCCCAAATATACTTAGCAAGCATAGCTTTGTTCCATTTAGTGCCTTCACCAAAACCCAACCCTCCATAAGCTTTAGGCAAGCTGACTTTGGACCAAGAAGCTCTATGTAAGTGACTTCGAGTTCCATTGTTACCCCACGAGAACCACATGCAAAGCTTATCTATCTCCTTGATAACACTTTGAGGGAGCATGAAAATATTCATCCAGTAGTTACGTAACCCCAACAGAACAGAAGTTATAAGTTGAGTCCTTCCAGCATAAGAGAGGTGTCTACTAGCCCAAGTGTGAAGCCAAAGTTTAATCTATTTTAGAATCACATCACAATTAGCCGCTTTCCATTTTTTTGCTCTCATTGGCACACCAAGATAATTAAGAGGAAAAGTTCCCTCTTTAATCTATAAAATCTGAAGCAAATGAACTTTTTCTAGGCTCGGCACACCTCCAAAAAAGACAGAGGATTTGCTTTGATTAGGCTTCAGCCCTGTGCTGTTGCAGAAGTCCTCAAAATGCTGCTTTACACACTGAATTGAGTCTCTATTTGCTTGAAATCCCCCCTGTAATCTCCCATTCATCATAAGTACATAGTAGGTGCATCGAAGATAGACCATCACCCAAGCTATGAACCGGGTAGGAAATCGCAAACTAACCAAAAGACCCTCCAAAAAACACCAGTCGACCGTATCATAGGCTTTACTAAGATCGATCTTCAGAGCACACCTCGGGGAAGCATTCCTCCTATTGTAATTTTTAATCAAGTCTTGAAAAATAAGGATATTATGGGCCAGTAATCTCCCTTTAATAAAAGCACCTTGATTAGGACTGACTAATTTTGGAAGGACCTCCGAAAGCCTGCTGCATAACATTTTTTAGATGCACTTGTAGATTGTGTTACAGCAGGCTATGGGCCTGTAATCAATGGCACTGCACGGCATTTCTGTTTTAGGAACCATAGCGAGGACAGTTTTGTTCAGATCAGCAGGAATTTTTCCAGTGTTGAAAAACTCAAGAATGGCTTCAGATATTTCAGTACCTATGTCCTGCCACATAGCCTTATAAAATTCAGATCCAAAGCCATCAGGCCCTGGACTCTTAGTTCAAAGAATGCTGTACAAAGCCTTCTTAACATCTGATTTTTGAAAATTCCTGATGAGTTGCAGCTACATTTCGACGTCCAAATAGGGACCAAGCCCAATATAGTGAGTATTAATGCTATGTGTTGCTGTGCTGGTGCTTCCCATATATCCACGGAAATGGTCTAGAAAATGAGTAACAACTTGATTGTAGTCATCAATAATAATTCCCTATTTATTCTGAAAGGACACAATCCTATTTTCTGCCCTTCTTTTTTTAATGCACGCATGAAAATAAGAGTTGTTGTCATCTCCTTTATGCAACCAAGTGATTTTACTTCGCTGTATCAAAAAGCTTCTGTACATTTTAGAGTGAACTTGATAATTGGCTGCTGCATCTTTTTCAGCTTCCCGAATAGAGCTATCCAAAGGGGAAGCTTGAGCTCTGCTTAAAGCCAGAGCATATTCACCCTTAGCTTGATGGTAACCCTTCTCTATATCTCCAATTTCCTCCTTGTTGAATGCTTTCAAAACATGTTTAAGCCTAAGCAATTTCTTCGTCACCCCCTGTAATCCCTTCACCGCCATAGGCTTGTTCCAGCTACTACGAACAACCTCCTTGAATCCTTGATGAGCTATCCAAAAATTAAAAAATCTAAAAGGCTTTGTGCCTAGATTCCCAAGTTTTTGAGTTTTGATGAGGCAGTAACAGTGGTCAAAGATAACATCCCACTGAAACTCTGCTATGGTATTTGGCAAGGTATCCACCCAATACTCATTGATAAAAGCATGATCAATTTTCGAGTACACCCTATCCTTCCCATCTTGCTTATTAGACCAAGTAAACTTAGACCCAATACTCTTAAGACTAGCCATCTGCATTTGAGATATCCAGGCAGTGGAGTCATTAATCTCAGCAGCACTAATTGACTTCCCCCCAGCTCTGTCAGCAAAGTGATAAACAACATTGAAATCTCCTACAATCAACCAAGGTTTTCCAGGAACAAGAACACATGAAAGACCCTTCCATAGCTCTAATCTCTCCTCCATAGTATTTAGGCCATAGACAAAAGAGATCACAAAATCAGTCGGCATATCAGCAATCTTCACCAAACAGTGTAAAAACTGTTGGTTCTTCTGGATAATCTGAACTTTGATAAAAGATTTCTGCCATATAACCAAGATTCTTCCTTCAGTGGCATTACTTCTATGATAGTCCCAGTTAATAAATAACTTTTCCATCATATCTTCAACTTTTTCATTCCTCAATTTATTCTCTAGTAAGGCACTGATACCAACTTTATTTATCTTCAAAAGACTCAGGATAGCTTGTTGCTTATCCCTCTTATTCATCCCCCGTACATTCCAGCTAATGATATTGGAGCAGTCCATCAACCTCTAGCTGATTTAAGTTCCCTTTGTTCTCTCGTTTCCCCTGTTCTTGAAGGATAGTGAAGGAGTTCTGACTTTTTCCAATGCCTGTTTTCACTAACTTCTCAGTGCTTCTTAAGTTTCCCACCCTCTTGGGAACCTCCCAATTTTCTTTGTTATTATGTTTAGGAGTTTGGTATGTTTCTTGCTGTTTTTCCCCCTCCCTGAGAAGCCTTTTGGGTAACTACCCCTGCTATTTCTGGTTGCTTTTTTGAATCTTGAGTTACCATAATATTCCCAGTGGGAACATCTGATATTGCAGCCTTTCCTTGAATCTCAGCAGTAGTATTATCTCCAACAGGAACCGTTTCTGTCACAGTTTTCTTGGCCCAAGTTTTTGGACATTTATGCTTTCATTCTGCCATGTTATGGCCATATCCTTTGCAATTGTTGCATTTTATGGGAAGCCATTCATACTCAACAAATTGTTCTTGCACTTGACCTTTTCATTCACAAAGTAGATAATAATCGGGGGATCATTAGTTATCTCCATTTCAACCAAGACCCTTGCATATCTAATCATAGATCGATCCTTAGTGTATTTATCAACCATGATTGGTTTCCCTATGGTGCTAACCAACGCACTGAGGCAGTTTTGGCCCCAATATTGAAGGCCTAAATTAGGCAATCAGATCCAAAGAGGCACATAATGAACTAACCTTACTGTATCCAACTCTTGAGTCCATGGTCTCACTATCACTGGCTTCTTGTCAAAATGCACAGGTCCCGCTTCCAGAACAAAATCACGCGTAGCCTCATCATGGAATTTGACAATAGTAAGCCCCATATTCATCCTCACTACACGTTCAATGCCCAAATGTCCCCAGATACGTTTAACAAACCCTTCAAAGACAGTAAATGGGGGATTAGCTCCCAAAACCATACAAATCACAGCAGTATTCCAGTTTTGAATTTGCTTTGTGACCTCATCCATATCTATTTGGGCAACACGCTTGCCATTCGTCAAAATGGGCTCCTCATAATGAATTTTGGCCGCCACACTTATCTGATGTCTTTCTTTAAGTTTTTCCCAATGAGATTGGGCTGATGTGCGAAAGTCCTCCTTCTCAGACTCCTCTGCCCAATTCGTTTCCTGTAATGCTTCCTCTAACCTCTTCAGACCACTATCACCCATAGTTTTGTTGTCCAAATTCAGCTTCATATCCTCCATCTGCTTCTTCCCTTCAACCTTCTGAACTTGCGAATCAACATCCTCCTGAGTATTCTGTTCAATCTCCATAGCTGGCAATTCAATCCCTATCTCAAATTTCTGGTTCGAAGGGGGCTCCTCAATTCGAGCACGCGATGCAGGCTTCCGAGTCACCTTCTTCTTCTTCATCGTGGGAGAGAAGACAGGTCCTTCACACGCCTCCCGGTCAGCTTACATATGTTAATATTGTATGTTTTATTATTGAAAATATTTAATTTTAACTTGGTTTATGATAGTTTATATGGATTGAAATTGTATGTTTAGTTAATTCAAATGAAGGAAAGGAAAAGGAGTATAACTAAAAGAAATGAAGTAAACTTTGGTATTTTTAAGAGTAAAAAGCCCAGATTTTGTCAAGGCCCAACTTCTAGTGAAGGCCCGAAGTCCCCTGCCATCTCCCTTGGGCCCGCCTCTACCCAGGCCCAAAGCCCTTGCTGCCTCCCTTGGGCCTACCAGCTTCCAGCCATTCGGCCCAATCTCACCAGCCCAACGACCCAACCCAAGAGCCCCTCACCCAGCAGCTGCCCCATGCCTGCCTAGCCAGGCCCGAAGCTCCACCACGCCAGGCCCAACATCCCAACAGCTCCCTGCCAACACCACGCCTGCCACCAGCCCCCTTTGTGCATTTTGAGCCCAACAAAAGCATCTTTGTTCCTTTGTCTCCTTTTGTCTAAAATTGCTATTTTTTACCCAAACTTTTCTACACATTTTACCCCAAAATCATCATTACACCCTATAATTTTCCCCTATTTGCCATATTATTATTAATTTAAATTGATTATTTTAATACTCTCATTTTGGCTATAAATAGGGAGTTTTCAAGACCATTTGGAGAGTGCTTATTTTAGGAGAGGTGATACCACACAATTCCTACACTTGGAAGACCACTCCATTCTCTTCATCTTTTTCTTCTTTTTGGTCATTTTTTCTATGAGTTTTTAGAGGAAAAATTTGGGGGTTCCTCCAAATTTTCCTATTTATGTTTGTAATTTTTTGGTTTGTAATTTCTGTTCTAGTTATGTGCTTCTAATCTTTTTCATAAGATTATTAAGATCATGATGAAACAACTTGTAACTAGATAATATTTATGTTGTATGTTGATTTTCCTTGTAATGCAACACAATTTATGGATTTTTCTTCTTCATATTTGTCTTTCATTTTTAATATCTCATATTTTGGATTGTTAGATAATATGCACTTTGTTCTTCATTTTGCAAAACATAATATTCTTTGTGTATGATGTGTCATTAAATTGTACACATCCAATGCTTAGAGCAAAAAATTATTTTTCTCCTTATAAATAATGTTATTTGAGTTTTTGTTGTTTCATTAGGTTAATTCACATTAAATACTTTGAAATTATACTTTTTGAAAAGTGAAGAAAAATCCTATCTTTTTACAAGTAATTTGTGCTTAAAATTATCAATCTATGTGGAAAATGATAGTTTGACTTATTTTAACTATCGCTAAAACTTTGGAATCAATATACTAATAAGTATTATTAAACTTACATTTTGTGGATTCTAGTATCTTAATAATCTTTCTTTTTACACTTATTTTCAAATCATTATTGGTTTATTTTTATTCTCTTAAATAGCTTTATTTTAAATCTTTTATTTTATGTTCATGATATTAAATCTCATCAATCTTTGGAGCTAGGATATAATTTATTAATTTTGGTTTAAAATTGTTCTCTTTTTGATTTTAGACAAATCCTTTGGGTTCGATCTCGTGCTTACACGAAAAATATATTTCATATACGATTCATGTGCTTGCGAGTTATAAATTTTTAAAACATACCCGTTTTGGGTCCATCAGGACTCACAACTATGTTGGGGGGCTAACTATGGTAACCTTTCTGATTTAGCATATTAAAAGTGGAGCTTTATCTGATGCTCCCTTCCAGGCGCGTATGCCCACCCATCGGTTCTAATCTCCTTAGTAACTTTGGGGTTGAACTCACGTGGGTTTGCGCACCCATGAACTACCATCGCCATAGGTTCTGGCGATTTCATGACTGTGCCGAGGGACATGTTATAGCATTCCTCTGCTTCTTTTTGTTCCCCTTTCACACTCGCTACTCCCTCAGGAGTTGGGAATTTTATGGCCAAGTGGTATACCGAGGTGATCGTCTTCAATTCTCTCAGGGAGGGTCTCCCTAATACCGCGTTGAATGCCAAGGAACAGGTTACTATGACAAAATTTGTCATTACATTGGTCTGTCTAGGCAGCTCTCCCATGGTGAGGGCCAACTTGATTGTGCCCAGGGGCTGTATCGAGTCTCATGTGAACCCATACAGGTAGGTGTTGCAGGGTTTTAAGTTCCTGATGCCCAATCCCATATTTTCTAAGGCCGAGCGATATAGGATGTCTACGGAGCTCACATTGTCTACCAGAACTCGATGTACCTTCATGTTGGAAAACTTTACACTTAACACCAAGGGGTCATTATGTGGAAAATGCACACCCCGCACGTCTTCTCTGGTGAAGGTTATTGAGTCGTTTTCCCCTTTAAATTTTTATGGGGGTCGTTGTTCTAAGCTTAGCATGCATGGGGGTTGTAACGCCCTACTTCCTTAGAGTCGTTACTAAGTGAGTTTAAAAACGTGCTTTGATCTCGCTAATCGAGGTTTTAGATCAAACAGTGTAATTAAGCTATAAACAGAAAAAAAAACCTTAGAAATATTAATTTTCATAGAAAATCGTAAAACGTTTACACTTGGGATCCCAAAATATAGTTTAGAAATGTTTACAACATATTAATAAAACCAAGTCGACTAGACGAAAAAATCAGAGTTTATTTACAAGCATCTCCCAAAATCCTCTGGCCGTGGTGGCCAGGGTGGCCAAACATGTACACGCCCCTCACGCCTGCTGCACTCATGGTTGGTTGATCACCTCTGTACCCTCTACCTGCACCACAGAGCATCTGTGATCCGAAGCCCAGCAAGAGAACCCACAAGCAGATAACATATGCAACACATATATATCAAACATATAAACATGCCACCAAAGGCTAAACACGTACGACCTAGCTGTCCCAGGCGTTTACCAAACCTTGGGTTCACGGACCATGCCGTGAGGATATCCCAGGTATCCTTCTGGGGACTCGCCCTGGCAACTCGCACTCCGTGTGCTTAGCGCTGCTCCCGGCCCCTTGCCATTCTCGGCCTTGCACTCAACGTGCCCAACGCCGTTCCCGGCCCTTCGCCATTCTCGGTCTACACCATTTCCGGCTCAAGCCGACCATTCACATCATAACTCACATAGCATAACAAGCAAGTATAGAATTCTAGCATAATCAGATAAAGGGCTACGTCCCGCAGTTCTAACATATTGGGCTCGGCCCTGCATATCAATCCATTCAAACACACTGGGTTCAGCCCTGCATATCAGTCCACTCAAACACATTGGGCTCAGCCCTACACACAAGCTCTATGGGAACAAGGGTTCTCTTACCTGAGTTCCGAGCTTCCTGAGCACCGATGTCCCGAGCACAGTCCTTAAACTGGAGCCTTGTCGAAATCCCTAGTCACAACACATCATCAATATTCAGTCATCAAGTTCTAATCCAGTGAATAACTTCGAGCCGCAACCCTAACCTCCGGAACCTTGAATTCTATCAATTTGGGTGATAAAATCCATCCCAAGCCTTAACCATTGAATTCCCAGGCCTAAACACCCTTAAAAATGCAAACTGTTACTAAGGGTCGCGGCCCCACCCTCAAGAGTCGCGGCTAGCATCACACTGACCCCCACACGGGCCGCGGCGCACCCACCAAGCGCCGCGGCGCGCATGAAACTTCTCGGCCTCCCATGGCCGCGCGCGCACACGGGCCGCGGCGCTCCTCACCGAACCCAGAATTCTTCATCAATTTCCTACCTTTTCTTCAAGCCAATCCTCACCAAAACTCACCTATCTAACCCAGATATTAAACACATATACTCCATCTCAATAACAACATTAAAACCCCATCAAAATCTACTCCAAAACCCAACTAAGATACTGAAGAACATGTCAAACTTAACTAGCATGCACATTCTAGCAAACCAGTAGCAATTATCAACATAATCCCAATAATTAAAGCTTACCTTGCTGAATTCAATCCTGTAGTTGATCCTCAAGCCTTAAGCTTCAAGCTCCTATAGTATCACAGCTGAGTTCCCCTAGACCTTCAAGTTGATTCCCTTAGTTTTCCTTGTGCTTTCTTAGAGAGTGAATGAGGAAGAAAGAGATAAAGCTATCCTTAGCTGAAAGAAGAGAGAGCAAGTCGGTTTCTATAGCTTCTAAACTATTCCTCTATTTTGTTTTACTTGACTTAAGTCTATATGGTTACCTCAAGGCTCGGGGTACCAAAACGTCCCCGAGGGCAAAATAGTAAATTTCCCCAATATTCCCGCCTAGACATTCTATCCTCAAATATATCTCCAAATATTTATGTCATGCCCCAGTAATCCCATAACACTCTTAGTACCCAAATTACCCCTCGACTCGCCCCGAGTCGGAATCTCAACCCCGTTGTGACCCTCTGGCTAACCGCTCCCAGGACTGTCTCAGATCGTGCTGCACAGACATTTCACATATATACAACATATATCATATTCATGCCCCTAATATCCAGACGGGGCCCACATGCACATTTAACTCATTAAACATGCATCACTATCATATATCCACATTAATCCACCCATTAACACATTAAAGCATAATAAATCATTTATTGCCCTCCAGGCACACTAATCAAGGCCCTAAGCCCGATTAGCAAATTCGGGTCGTTACAGGGGTGGAATTCGTCTGGCTTCCTTGGTGTATCTATCTCGACCCTTTCTCGATTCTCCTCTGAATCCTAGTCCTCTAAAGATCGTCCTCACCTCTCCTTGCACCTCTGGGGCTACATCTTGTGCTTGTGGCGAGGGTGGTCTATCATCTGGTCTTTCTTTTTCTCTTCGGACGTATCTACCCAAGTGCCCCCTACGTATGAGTTCCTCAATTTCCACCTTTAAATGAGTGCATTCCACTGTGGTGTGGCCCATGTCTTTATGATACTGACATTAATTTTCGGGGTCTTTCTTTGACCAATCTCTCTTCATTGGTGGGGGTCTCCTGAAGGGGACCTAATTCTCATTCGCTACGAAGATATGCTCCCTAGTATGTGTTAGGTCAGTGTAGAAGGTGTGGGATGTTTGCCTAAGATTACCTCTATGTTTGTGCTTCCTCTAGTGGTCATCTCTTGGGCCTTCGTAGACCCTTTTCTTTTTTGCATCATTTGAACCTTCAGAGGTTGAGGGCTTGACAAGTGATGCCTTCAGGTTCTCATGGTCTTCTTCGACATGAATGTACTTTTGTGCCCATTCATAGAAATTGTCTAAGTCAGTGACCTCCCTTTTGAGCATATTATCCCAAAGCTTACTGCCTTGGCACGCTCCAGCCGTGATTGCCATCTTGAGTTCTCCCCTAGTCAGGCTTCCCACTTTAGCCGCCTCCATGTTGAGCCTATGGATGTAGCTCTTCAAGCTTTCCTTCACCTTGCTTTATATTAGCGAGGCTAGTGCCCGGTAGGGTATAATCACACACGACATGATGTTGTTGGAGAAACTCGTCATAAAATTGTTGCCATGACCCAATTGTCCCCGCCCTCTGTCTCTTGAACCAATTGTATGCATGCCCCTTCAGCATGATAGCAATATAGTGACATCTTGCTCTGCTATTGATCCCTCTCAGCTTCATTAAATCGTTAAAGGCGTCCAAGTGGTACTTGAGGTCCGAGGTGCCCTCATATGGGGTCAGATGAGGTTCTTTAAAGTTAGCTGGGAGTCGTTGCAACTGGATTTCTCGTGTGAAGGGTGACTCGTAGTTGAACTCTTCATCGGTAATGTGCCCCCCAGACCACATGATGATCTTGCTCCGAAGGCTCCTCATCTCGGTGTCTAGCTCCTGCCACCTCTTATTCAAGGAGTCCCTCAGCTCGGTAGGGTTGGCCTTTCTCTTCTCTTTACCCTTCGGAGGAGCCATAGGAGGTGTCATTCTTACTTCTGACCTCCTCCCATTGAGCTTTTCTCTTAGGTTAGGTGGCGCCTCCTTTGAGGTGACCTCATCTTCATTCTTACGACCAGCATTTTCCCTCCGCCTTTGCTCCTAAGGGTATTTCGTCAGCCTAGGTCCCTCATGGTACTTTGTCTTGGGGGTGTTGCTGGTGGAAAGTCGGGTTATACCATCATTTATGGGGACAGTGGTTTCCCCTCTTTCACGCTCTTTTTCCTTATGCTTTGGAAGGGGTATGCTCGACTTTCCTTGCAGAAGGTCGTTTAAAACTTCCTGCATGTTCTCTAGTGTCGTTTCTAGTCTTTGATTCTTTTTGTGTAACTCGCAAATCTCGTCCTCATAGAAGCGAGTCCTTGAGCTGGAACTCACTGAGTGCACTCAGGGACTCTTGCCTGGCTTGTGTGTCGAGGGACCCGGGTCTCAGTGGCCAGAGCGTGGTGCCACCGGGGGTTAAGGATGTGGGTGCGCTGGTGGCTCTGAATGATCTCTGCTGGGTTGAATAGCCAGGGATGATACTTCCTTCTCCTTCCTCGGGGCAGGATGTTGGAAAATCTCCATGCTTAGGTGGAGGAGGGTCTTTCTTTGAGGCCCTCAGCTTTCCTCCGTCCAGATGAACCTCAACATCTTGTAGTTGACGTAAGCGTTTCGAACGCCTTGGCATTTTTCCTTGCTCGAAATGATGGCAGAACGTTAGCTTAATACCCGTTCTTCCCACAGACGGCGGCAAACTATTGATGGTGAGAACTGGTCAACAATTTTAGGTCAAAAAACTTAAAGCTTAGCAAGAATATAGCTAAATAAGAACTTAGAATGGACTTGAAGAAAAATAAGTGTAGATAAAAAATGGAGTAAATATTCGTATATTGCTTGATAGCCTTAGTATACAATGAATTTTCCAACCCTTTAACTTGAGAGGTGAAGGTCTATTTATAGCTGAGCTCTAATGACCCTTGATACATAATGGTCCCTGGGGACAAAGTTGTACGTGGGTACACTGTCAGGGCATTGACCCAGGTTTTGGTGGAGCAGAAGGTTATGGTGTCGGTGTTTGTACATGGTCAGAGGCATGCAGATCATGCCCCCATGTATTGTATGCATTCGCATCTCCACAACTTGTCGGGTACGGATGTCACAATCATGCCTTTGCCTTCCTTAGGGCCGTACCCCTCGTCCTTGTTCTCGTGCCCAATGGTCCTTCTCACGTTCCCACAATATACTTTGGCTCATGTATTTTTAATATTTTGCTAAGTATGGGACATCCTTTATGATTCTCCTTATAGTTGGGAGGCCCGACATGGATAGAATGTGAGAGGCAATGAAGCCCTCCTCATCGCATCGAGACCAAGGCCACAAGGGCCTCGCATAGTCTAGTGCATAGGTGAGGTAGTTGCGTCTGGAGCAACACAACGAGGTGTTGGGACTCTGCGTGGTGTCCGGGGGTGCGCGAGCTTTCTCGGAATCCTTCACTGGCCTGCTATGCGAGGCTCTTTCTATCCATGTGCCTAGCCTTGCTATGCAAGGCTATACCCTTGGCCATGTGCGGTCCTCCACATGCCGTGACACAAAAGGAAGCCTCTCCATGCGTGTAATGCCCCGAATCCCTAATGCGGTTTAGTGGCTGGATTAGTAGGCCGGGAGGGCCATTACTGTTTAATTATGCCATTAAACGAGTATATGCATGTTTATATGAATTATATTATAATATGATGTTATATGCATGCATGTGGGTCCACATTTGAATATTATGATGTTTTGATAATTTGACCCATTGAGGGAAAATTTGTGTGTTTGGCTACATAATGTGATTTATGAAAGAGATTCCATTATTATGGAGATATATTCAAGCTATTCAGCATGAGATAGTCTTATTTATTGAATTAGCGGTTTTTTCATAACAGGGTTTATTATTGGGTAGTAAGAATGTTTATTTGATGATAAATTGAGAGTTATTGAGATCAGGGTGAAATTCTGGAAGTTTTGACTATAATGTCACCGGGCGTGTTTTTGGGACCGTAAGCACTAGGTTTTATTTGAGGTTACTTAAGCTTGAAGTGGCTTGTCAGATAGAACGTACGTTAGAAAACCTTTCGTTCTTCCCCGTTGGCTCATTTTCACCGTTCGAAGCGTTTTCGAAGATATCTTGAGTTCTAGGAGTCAGGATCAAGCGAGGATCGAGGCATAGCGATCCTAGGAAAGATTAGAAGCTTCTTGACCGAAGGAATTGACGAGAAAAAACCCAATCAAAGGTAATCTAAGTTTAAAGTTTTGGATTTTTTAGAGTTTCTAAGCTTAGAATTGGCTTTTGTGAATCGTTGAGTTTTTGGCTCGATTGAGCCTTGGGTTTTGATGGTTTTGGAGCATTGGGAAGCTTGGGAACTTTGATTTGATGATTTGGTAATGTTTAGGCATGATTTTGGAGGCTTTGGGATGTTGGAGAACGATTTTGGGCGTGTGCTGGGATGGGCGCCGCGGCCCCTTTCTTGGAGAGCCGCAACCCTTGCTTGAAGAAGCAGGTGGGGAAGTTGTGCCTGTTGGGCGCCGTGGCCCTTGATGTTGGGCACCGCGGCCCTTGCTTCAGTGCTGGCTGGGGGCCGCGGCCCAAGATGCCAGGGCCGCAACCCTTGAGCAGGGTTGAGCCCGTTTGAGTGTTTTGGCCCCAGGAACAGGGTTTTAGGTGTCGGGATCGTTCCTACTACCCGAATTAGTGGGGATTGATGTCTCGAAGGCTAGTTATTGGTTTGGGAACCCTTGATTATCATTTTATTGATGGTGTACTATAATTTTTTATGATTAGGTGACCGCTAAAGGACTAAAAGTTAGACCGTTCTCAAGGGTCGTTCTTTTATTCATTCTAGCTCGAATCAGAGGTAAGAAAACTGCACCCCACATGTGACATGCATGATTATTCTTGAGGCATGTTGATTGTGTAAATATGGATATGGATTGATTATTGAATGCTTAGAAAATCTTACTCACTTGTGCATGGAACTGACTCATTAGTCAGATTTGGCAAAGGTGTCGGTATCAACTGTGAAGCTCTGACTCATTAGTCAGGTTCGGCAGTGGTACTGGGCACTGGTCACACAGTGCTGACTTATAAGTCAGGACAGCCTTAGCGTGTTCAACACAAGCCAATAAAGATTAGATCTAATCTATATCTCCATTGGATGACTCAAAGAGCATTAATGCCGGACCGACCTCAAGTTTGATGAATATTATAAGTGCTTGTGTGACTTACCCATCAGTCACTCATCTATTAAGTTAGAGACTTACCCATCAGTCTTTCATCCGTTTAAGGCTAGTGGCTTACTAAGCATCCACTCTTCTGTTTAAATTAGTGACCTGCTTGTTAGTCACTCAGTATGGTTTTCTAGAACCTCAAGTGATATTCACTCATTTGTTTAAGAGATATAAGCTCTGTGTGATTATGATGATAATCATTTGATAACATTTATATTCAATATTGTGTTTTCTTGCTGGGCTTTGGCTCATGGGTGCTATGTGGTGCAGGTAAAGGGAAAGAAAAGCTCACCCAACCTTTTGTGGAGAGCTTAGGTGGTGATGTGTACATATGCGGCCGCTTGACCACTATGGCCAAGGAGTTCTCAGAGGAACTAGGGGGTTTACCCTATTTTTGCCGCTTAGGACGGCGGGTTTGTAATTTTGAAACAGTAATGACCTTTTTGAGTTGTAAATAACTTGTAAATGTTCTTGTGGGCCCATGAACAGTTTTATGTATTTAATAAAATATATCCTTTCCTTTTTATTAATTTTTCACCATAGCCTGTTAATAACACTTAGAACACATTTTTAACCAAAGGACTCGGGTAGCGAGTCAAATTTTCGGTTCACCATTCACCGTAACTGTTCTGGGGTAACCAGGGTGTTACAATGCGCCTGGCCTCACTAGGCGAGGCTATCCCCTTGGCCATGCGCGGTGCTCTGCAAGCCGCGACACCAAGGGAGCCTGGCCCTCTCCATGTGTGGCCCTCTGAATGTCACAACGCCAAGGAAGCCTAGCCCCCGCACGACCTTCTATGCAGGTGTAAGCATGTATGTTGTGCTATGTGAGGCCCCACACGTATGCGAGGCCCTCTTCTCAGGTGCCTTGCTTCTTCAATGAATTTCTCACATTCACAAACTCTAAATCTTAAAACCATGGTTCTCAGTTAACGGGGCACTAAAAATGTTCCCCGAAACCCCAAGCAAGCTACCGAATAAGATTCTCGAGCCCCCGGGCCTAGCCCTAAAAATAAGAAAACAAGTATTTTGGGGCCCCTGCGCGCGATCGCGCCCACATAAAATTTGGGGCTTCTGGTCCATTGGTGTGGTCGCGACAACCCTTGGCATGGTCGCGCCGCTCAACTCGAGCCCCCCAAATGGAATCTAATTTTCTCTTTCTGGGACACTAGCACTGTTGTGCTAGGTCTCCAGAACCTAAAAATCTGCCCAGAAATTGATGTTCTTCCCCAAATTGTATACTTACGATTTCCACCAATTTCAGACCCGAATTTCAACCCAACACAGATTTTCCAGCAAGTTTACAGCCTAAAAACCATTACACTAAGCTTATCAAACAAAACCCGCTACTCCAGACATCTAAAACACCCATAAACATACAATTTAGAAATCAAAAACCATAAAACTCAAGAACACAACTTAAATAACAAAACAGAGGAAATATCACCTCTGATTTTGAATTCATTGAGCTAGATGACAACCCTAGTAGTCCTTAAACCCGAACCTCATCTGTTACTCCACAAGAATTGGCTCCAACTTTCACCAAAACAATCCAAAGCTTGATTAAGTCTTAGATTTCCTTATTATGTGCTCGTCAAAGGAAAGTGCTCCCAAACCAAAAAGAAGAGTGTTGTACGTGAGTGAGCTAGGTACCCAGCTGCTGACCTAGTCAATTTACCCATGTGGTCAAAAGACCTTAATGCCCCTTGCCCCCTTACCCCTAAAGGTTACTCTCAAGGGTAGTTTAGTCATTTGGCATAATTCACGCTAACCTCAAATTATCTTATACAACCCAAAATAATCTATCAGACCACTAATCATCAGTTAATTCCCTTTGCTCTACAATTCTTGGTAATTTACCAAATTACCAAAATACCCCTAAACTCACCCTGAGCCCGGTATTTTACCCTATTGTGACTTTTTCGCTAACTAGCTCCCTAGGATCGCCTCGTGTTGGGTAACTCAAATATATCATAATAATAATGTGGTCGCAATCATATAACACACATATTTACAATTATATCCTTAACATGTCAAAATTACGAAAATGCCCTTCTAATAAGATACGGGTCCACGTGCATATTTAATACAACTAAACATGAAAGCATAATCATATTATAATACAATTCATATAATCCACATAATAACATGCTCATAAAACATAAGCACTCAATTAATTCAATTATTTCCTCCTGGCCCCCTAATCCAGGCACTAATCCATATTAGGGAATTTGGGGCGTTACAATTATCCCCTCCTTACAGAAATTTCGTCATCAAAATTTTATCTGAACATCTCGGGATACTTGTCTCACATTGTTGATTCCAACTCCTAGGTCGCCTCCTCGTCCTTGTTGTTCCTTCATAATACCTTAACTAAAGAAATGGTTTTATTTCTCAGGACCTTGTCATTCCTATCTAATATCTGAACTGGTTGCTCCTCAAATGATAAGTCTGCCTGCAGCTCCAGATCTTCATAGCTCAGTACATGAGTCTCATCAGATAGATACTTCCACATCATCGAAATATGGAACACATTGTGCATGGCCAACAATGCCGAAGGTAAGGCCAATCTATAGGACACCTGACCGACCCTCTCCAGGTTCTCAAAAGGTCCTACAAACCTAAGGCTCAACTTGCCCTTCTTCCCAAACATCCTCACCCCCTTCAGTGGTGAGACTCTAAGGAGGACATAGTCTCACACCTAGAACTCCACGTTCCTACACTTCAGATCTGCATAACTCTTCTGTCTACTCTATGATGCGAGCATCCGAGCTTTGATCTTCTCGATGGCCTCATTGATCCTCTGAACTGCCTTAGGAACCAGTATCTATGTTCACCCATCTCAACCTAGTGAATAGGTGATCACCATTTCCTACCATACAGGATCTCATAAGGAGCCACTCGTATGTTCGCCTGATCGTTGTTGTTGTAGGAAAACTCTACCAGAGGTAAATATTTACTCCAGGACCCCTCAAAGTCCAATATACATGCTAACAACATGTCCTCTAATATCTGGATAGTCCTCTCAGACTGACCATTGGTCTGAGGATGATACGTTGTACTAAACTGCAGCTGCATGCCCATCGCCTTCTATAAACTTCCCCAAAACTTGGAAATAAATGTGGGGTCCCAATTTGACACGATCGACCTCAGAGCTCCATGAAGACGTACTATCTCTCTCACATAGAGCTCCGCATATTGCTCAACTGTATAAGTCATCTTCACTGGCAGAAAGTGAGCTTATTTGGTGTATCTGTCGACAATAGCCCACATCGATTCGTGTTGACCCACTGTCTTGGGCAATCCCACCAGAAAATCCATTGTGATGTCTCCCCACTTCCACTCTGGGATATCCAAGGGTTGTAGTAGCCTGGCTGTTCTCTGATGTTTAGCCTTGATCTTTTGACACGTCAGACACCTGGCCCCATACTCGATTATGTCCCTCTTCCTCCCCGGCCACCAATATAAAGTTCTCAGGTCACGATACATCTTTGTGGTGTCGGGGTGTAAAGAGTACGGGGTAGTATGAGATTCATCCAAAATCTCATATCTGATAACAGTATCCATCGAAACACAGATCCGGCCTTTATAACTTAGCAAACCCATATCTGATATTGTATAGTCCCTAGCCACTCCAACTAGGACATCATCTCTAATCTTCACCAACTGTGGCTCTTGTAATTGACTCTCCTTTATCCTTTCTAGAAGAGTAGACTGTAGGGTAATGATGGCTAACTGGCCCACTTCTAACTCAATCCCTGCTATAGTCATATCATCTACCAACTCCTTGGATATCTACCTCGAACTATACAATTGCCCCGAACCTCTTCGACTTAGGGCATTTTTTACCACATTGGCTTTCCCTAGATGATATAGGATGTCACATTCATAGTCCTTCACCAGTTCCAACCAACACCTCTTCCTCATATTTAAATCCTTTTGTGTAAAGAATTACTTGAGGCTCTTATGGTCCGTATATATCTCACACTTCTCCCCATAGAGGTAATGCCTCCACACCTTTAATACAAAGACCATTGTCGCTACCTCCAGATCATGAGTAGGATACCCCTGCTCAGAATCTTTCAACTGGCGTGATGCATAAGCAATCACCTTCTCCGCCTACATAAGGACACAACCTAACTATTGTCTCGAAGCATCACAATAAACCATGAACTTCTTCTAATATGTTGGAAGACTCAAGACTAGGGCGATAATCAAACGTCGCTTCAACTCCTGGAAACTGTTCTCATAATTGTCTGACCACATAAACTTCTGACTCTTGCGTGTCAGTTCTGTTAGTGGGGTAGCTATCCTTGAGAACCCTTCCACAAACTTTTATATAATAACTTACCAATCCAAGGAAGCTTCTAATCTCAGAGGCATTCCTTGGCCTTGGCCAATTCCTGACAGCCTAAATCTTAGCTGGGTCTACCTTAATCCCATATCTACTAACAATATGACCCAAGAAAGTCACCTGAGGTAACCAGAACTCACACTTCTTTAACTTTGCAAATAATCTGTGTTCTCTCAGCCTCTGTAAGACCAACCAGAGGTGTTGCTCATGCTCTTCCTCTGACTATGAATATTCTAAGATATCGTTGATTAAGACGATCACAAATAGATCCAGATAGTCCTTGAATACCGTGTTCATCAAATCCATGAAGGCTGCCGGAGCGTTAGTCAAACCAAATGACATAGCGAGGAACTCATAGTGCTCATATATAGTACGAAAGGCTGTCTTTGGTATGTCTTCCTCCTTGATTCTCAACTAGTGATAACCAAACCGAAGATCTATCTTCGAAAACACCATTTTACCTTGCAATTTGTCAAATAAATCATCTATCCTTGGCAGAGGATACCTGTTCTTAATGGTCAGCTTATTCAGTTCTCTGTAGTCTATGCACATCCTCAGGGAACCGTCCTTCTTCTTCACAAATAGGACTGGCACACCCCATGGAAAAAAAACTAGGTCTGATAAAACCCAAGTCTAACAACTCTTGTAATTGTACCTTGAGTTCCCTCAACTCTGCTGGGGCCATCCTGTAAAGTTCCCTAGACACTGTCTCTGTCCCAGGTGCCAGCTTAATAAAAAATTCTATCTCCTTGTGTGGCGGCAACCCTGGTAACTCCTCTGGGAACACATCTAGGAATTCATAGACTAACCTAGTCTCTTCTGGTCCCACTGGCACCACCTGAGTGGTATCCACCACGATGGGCAAGAATCCTATGCAACCTCCTTGCAATAGGTCTCTAGCCCTCAATGCTGAAATCATAGGTACTCGGGATCCATGCACAATGCCAACGAATACGAAGGTTCCTCACCCTTAGGCACAAAGGATACAATCTTCTTTTTACAATCAATGGTTGCCCCATATCTACTTAACCAGTCCATTCCCAAAATCATATCAAAGTCGGTCATAACCAACTCTATCAAGTCAATTGACAACTCCCTATCCCAAACCCCACAACATAGTAATCATATGACCTACACAATCTATTAATAATCATACTAGATACATAAGAATGTGTAGCACCAGAGTCAATCAGCACAGTATAAGAAATGTCTGCACTAGAAAGTTGACCTGTGACCACTGAGGGCCTAGCCTCAGCCTCAGCCTCAGCTTACGTCAATGCAAACACTCGAGCTGGAGTGGAACTATTTTCCTTCTTTGGTTCCTCTTTCTTCATTCTTGGGCAGTCTTGTTGGGAAAACTTATACATGATCTTGTTTATTTCATGTAAATCTTATATTAAACAAATTAATATGAGACAACCTAGAACATGTTTCTAAAATTGAATTCATACAAAGATAATGATAAGAATGCTTACATTATTGTGCAGCGGAATGATTAAGTCCTTTCTTCAATTTCTCTAACACCTATATCCTTTTGGTCGTAAGGTATCACCAAGCAATTGAATTGTTCTTCAATTTTCTTCACAACCTTCCAAAGTATCCTTAGAATCACCTAGACTAGAGTGGGAAATTATCAACACATGAGATAGATACAAAGAGAAGAAGAACTGAAGAAAAAAATTGAGGCATAGAAAATGACTTATGTTGTAGAGAGGATCTAAAACCTAGAGCATTAAGACTAGATCTTCTGATTTTCTGTGAGATAGTCTTTCTAAAAAAATATGATTTCAACTCTCACTTAGCATTCCTTTTATAAGCTCAATTAGGTTACTTATATAATTAACAAATCAATAAAATAATAACCAATTATTAGCCCTAGGTCGAAATTCCCATGGGCTTTAGGCCCATGAAATTTCTCATTTAATTATAAGTCAATTGGACTTAAAATCAAGGCCTGTATTATTTCCTATTGATTTAATTAATTAAATAATTATTTAAATCCTATATCAAATTAACTATTTATAATTTGAACCTTGATTTAACTTATTTATTAATTTAGATACAATTTAACTTAATTAATAAATCTACCCTAATTTCTCTTTTCTTCTCTAAATTACATAGCTCTGTGAAACTATTCAAAATTCATCTGGTCAACTTTGATAATTCTAATTGATAATTAAATCAATTAATTGAGACTATCTAGATGATTTTATCCAAGGCACAGTGGGGATCATGGGCTTATGAAATCAAGCTCCAATAAGTTATCATAAATTTAACAAATAAATTTACGAACTTATTAATTCGTCGTGACTCCACTAAAGACTCGGAATTGCATTATTGAATTCATAGAACTCTCTATAACAAATATAGATATGTTATTAATTATCCATTGTTACAACAATAATTGTCACTCAATCTTCTATAGGCGGTCTACAATGACATGGGACTAAAATACCATTTTACCCCTCATTGTATTTTATCCTTAAAATACTTAGTTCCTTGTAAATGATATTTCAGTAAACTAATATTAATTACTGAAATGAGATCTCTATCATTTAACACATTGAACCAAACTAAAAGGAAACCGTCATTTCACTTCTTCATCAGAAGCTATAGATGTTCATATCTATGATTAACACTCCCACTCAATTATACTACCGATTTTCCAAGATGTAAGTATGAGCTAGTCCGTAGGGTAAGCTAGTAACGAACAAGTCAAAGAACTCAAATAATACAATCAGTTAGAATACTAACCACTCAGAATTGAGATTCACTTGACCTATGGTCAACTATATGATATGACTAGAATAGATAATAACTGTTTGTTTACTTATCCTATCTACTATCAATATTGGTCCAGTCCGATGTAAAAAATACATCCGATCTTATCTACTTAACATTGCGATGTGTAAGTAGATCATATCGTAGATTGGCAAGTCGGTGTAAATCTTGTGCACTGAATAATCTTAGGACTAAATTATTTTTGAACATATAATTTATGTACCCTAATTTCAGCAGGAGTCCTTCACTCAGATCGGGTACAGCTGGAAAATAAATATGTGGGGGAAATAACCAAGGAATCCATTTATTATCCACGTGGATAGCTCAATTTTCACGGTGATTATGCGAGCTAGTGATGCATAGGTTGCGAAGCACGAGCTCATGATATTCATATGGTCTCCATAGTACGAGCTCGGAGATATATCCATTTCGTGGTAACTCAAATATATTGCTTACCCACGAATCCCCAAAGACTCGGGTATTTTTATACGATCATTTATGGCTAGCCTGTAATATTTAATGTCCCAGATATTAAGAGACCATTTATTTTGTGATTAGATCATATCCTATTATAAATGGGAATATTTTATATTAAATGTAATAAATATGTAAATCCGTGATAGACTCACGCGATTACCCAAACCTGTCCAGGGAATTTCTCTATAAATACTGGTAATATTGGACAGTGAAGGGGACGATTATTCTATAATACTGAAATTCTACCAAAATAGAGTGAAAAACAGTAATAATATAGACTCGTGGACTAGGTGGATTTTAACCAGTGAACCATGTAAAAAGATCTATGTCTTTGAGAGTTAATTTCTTATTTCAGTTTACTATCAAGCACTAGTCAACCTTGTCATTTTCTTTATTCACTGTTGGAGAAAAACCGCGTCAACAGTTTGGTGCTTTCATTGAGAGGTGAGATTAGTGCTTTCTTAAAAATCCTAGTCAAATCTCATCATGGTGGTCACTTGCTCAATGCATGATAATGAGATAGAACTACTTGGTGGGCAGGAGGCCCCTCATAACGCTCTTTCAAACGAGCATTGTCATGAAGTTCAGCAACGTCTGGGAAAGCAACCGGTGGGCCATTGTGATACTGGGAGTTCAGCATCATTGCCACCGTATCCAAACCCAAACTACTTAACTGCGGTTGAATTGGAAAATATGCAGTTAAGAAGACATCTTGCTAAGGCAAACAGACAAATTGAGGAGGTTTTAGCTCGGTTACCCCCTCTTGCAACTGCCGTTAATGTCGAAAAGAGGCAAAGTGGATCTCATAAGTCCCACAGGAATAACCTATCCAAACCAAGTCGGTCAGTCAGAACTAAACAACAAAATAGGATTCAGTAGAAAGCATCTCCCAAAAATACCCTTGGCCGTGGCAGCCAGGCAGACCAGACATGTACGCATCGCCTCACGCTCTCCATACTCATGGTTGGTCAGCCTTCCCCTTGCCCTTACCTGCATCACAGAGCACACGTGAGCCGAAGCCCAGCAAGAAAACTCCACACAAATAGATAACATATGCATATCAATAACTCAGCACAAAACAAATCCGCCAACAGGCTAAGCACATACGACCGTGCCATCCCAGGCGCTTTACCAGGCCCTGGGATCGCGGTCTACACCGTAAGGATATCCCATGTATCCTTTAGGGTCTTACCCTGGCAACTCGCACTCCATGTGCTGAACGCTGCTCCCGGCCCCCATACTACTCTCGGCCTTCGCCGTTCTTGGCCTTCGCCGTTCCCGGCCCTTGTCGTTCATTCACTTATACACACACATAGCATATTTAATCAAACACTTAAACACATATTAACATAATCAATGGGCTATGCCTTGCACATAATCATATAGGGTTGTGCCCTGCAACACATCTACGGGGCCTCGCCCTGCTCTATGGGTACAACAGTTCTCTTACCTGTGTCCTGAGCTTCTTGTGCACCGAAATCTCGAGCACGATCCTCTTACCTGAGCCTCGCTGAAAACCTAGTCACAACACATACATAGTGCTCTCATTACTAACCCATTCATAATCATCTCCCGGAACCAATCCCATGCTCTCAGGACCCCCCGTTTCCCCACACTAGGTAGCAGAAGCGTCCCCCGAGCTCCCTGAGCCAAAACCCTAAAAACACATTTTCCCCTACCCAGAAATTGGCCTAGCTCTGCAGCATAAGCCTATGGGATGGTGCCCAGAATGGTGCCCTCCTCCTGATTCAACCTAGCACCGCGGCACGGAAGAACAGGGCCGCGATGCTCATACGCGAACCCAGAAAACTGGGTTTTTCCCCAACATTTTCCCGAGCCAAAACTCTTCCAAATCAACCCCAAGGTACTCCCAAGTCCCAAATCAATCTAAAACCCCAAATAAACATTATAGTAACTTAGAAATAACATCAAAAAGCCCAAACACACAATCAAACCCAAGAATCACTTAGTGGTTTAAAACTCTACAAACTTAAACCACACTTTATAAAATTTAAACCACCATTCCGAAATCTTAAACCAAATCAGCAAATAAACTTGAGAGATACAAGAAATTCTTACCTTAAACAGGGATTCGACCTTGAGCCACCTCCAAATCCAATTCCAAGCTTGAATCCCTTGATTTCCAAACAGAACCTCACAATCACTAAGCCACAAACCCAATTTTCAGCACTCAACCCAAATTCTCAAAACATTCAAGGAAACTCAAAAATCATAGATGAAACCTTACCTCTGAATTAACATTGGCATATGCTTAATTCTAGCTGCCTCAATTCAGCCTTGAATTCCTTCCTTAACCCTAAAAGAAAATAAGCTTTTCTCCTCCTTCCCTTCCTATCTTCTTGGTTCTCTCTAGACTTCCAACCAAAATGTTTAGATTATGCCTAAATGAAATAACGTATTTGACTTCTCCTTAGTCAAGGTTATCTCTTCCCTAAGTCCAAATTACAATATTGCCCTTTCCCATAATAAAAGTCTTATACAACCTCAAGGGCAATTATGTCATTTCACCTAAATCCAGCTAAATCCTCCAGTATACCCTATAAATTCACATTTAATCTCGACGTGTCTAAACCAGTACTTGATTACTAACCGCTACTCAGTAATTCTCGAACACATTATAATATTCCCAAAATACCCCTAAGCTTCTCCCGAGCCGGGTATTCGACCTCGTTGTGACTTTCAAGCTAAACAGCTCCCTAGGACCGTCTCAGATTGTGCATCACAATTATATCACCACTCACACATGGTATCAATCACATTACACAAAAATATAGCATTTATGCCCTCAACGGGCTAAAATTACAAATATGCCCCTAACAGCCAAATGGGGGCCACATGCATATTTAATCACCTATACATGCACTTCTAATCACATATTAATACAATATATCACTTATTTCCCTCCAGGCACGCTAATCAAGGCCCCAAGCCTTATTAGCAAATTCGGGTCGCTACACAAAATGTTCTAGCCAACCCTCCTACATCACGGTTGGATTGTCAGGCGTAGAGAGCTAGAAATGATGGGACAGAAACAAAGGCGGGCTAATTTAGTTCACCCTGATGGGACAAGCATTGCCTCGCCAGTTAGGCATCCCTTGTCACCCATAATACATCCGACGCCACCTCGTCCTACACGGGACATTCCTACTTATGGAGACAGGTGAAGAAATCCTCCTCCCTTTGCCCATACCTATGTGCCATAGACACGTGCCAAAAATCTAAATCCTCGGCCTCAACCGCGGGTTGTGAGCTTTGCAAATGAAAGTTATTCGACGGAAAGTCGTCAAAGTAGTAGGCCCAAGGGTGATCTAAGGAACCATCTGAGTTCAGCTCAAAGTCCTCAGTATAATCCATAGCCTGATCTGCGTGGTTGCCTAAATTAGCAAAGAAGAAATTTAGCTTGGGATGAAGGAGTCAGTTACACTCGCCTAGAGGGATGTCCTTCCGAAATACGTGATAACGGGAATGTCCCACAAAACAAAGCCTGAACTTGGAGGGACAACATCCTGCAAAACATGTAGGATAGGATGAAAGTTGTTGAACAGCCCTAGAATAACATAGGGACCAAAGACCAAACCCTTGAAAGGCTGGCCTAGATGGAGGAGCTAATGAAGAAACTTCTATCGGAGAAAGAGAATGATGAGTGTGACTCAGAGGATGAGCTCGAGTTTTTGCCTTGAATATTGCGGTGGCCGCATATCCAGTGGGTTTTCGGATGCCACATTTGTCCAAATTTGATGGAGACGAGGATCCGTCTGATCACCTGGGGATGTTCAACACTATAATGATGGCCCACAACATTGGACTCCATCTAAGAGGCCTTATATTCCCCTCGACTCTGATTGGTCCAGCCATGCAGTGGTTCAAACAATACAAGAGGCATTCAATCAGCTCGTGGAAGAGTTTTTCCACTGATTTTAAGAGAGCATTAATGGCTTCCCAGGCAGCTCGAATTAAGGCTGACTCATTGGCTAATGTAAAGCAGCAACCCGGTGAACTATTGAAAGCGTATCTAAGTAGGTTTGCCAATGTCGCTGCGCGAGCTAGAGATGTCGATCAAAGCTCCAAGCTCATGGAAATGAGGAAGGGAATTCTTGTTTGAGGTGACTTGTGGCAAGAGTTACAGAGGAAAGGAGTTAAAACTGTGGATGAGTTCTTGAAGATGGGTTAACCTAGAAGAGGCGCGCGCTTTTGTCATTGGAACCATCCAAGTCCCTATCTAACCCGTTGGAGCGGTAATGGATGTTGCAGCTACGGCTCAAATCGTTGCCCATAATAACGAAGGGGGAAATAATAAGAGGAAGGGAAATGGTGAGGGCGACCAAAGTGGAACATAGAAAAACAAGTCCGCGGAGAAATTTAAATCGGTCTACACAAGATATACCGATCTTACGGATACAAGAGAGTGCATCTTCTTAGCTAATCCTACTCGCCTTCCATGGAAGAAGCCAGATTCGTTAAAAAACCAAAGAGCGAAGAGAGATCCTTCGAAGTTTTGTTCATTTCACAATGATGTCAGTCATAATACTGATGACTGCAGACAGTTGAAGGATGTGATAGAGACTCTCATCAGGGTAGGACCTTTGGCCCAATACGCCCGGAATAGAGCGACTCCCAGTCAGCCCGTTAGACAAAACCCTCTGTCAGCTCTTCAAGCTCCAACGAATCAAGCTGGAGCTCAGGTAAATCAGGAAAATCCTCCTCCGATAACAGGAGGAGTTATAGCCACAATTTTTGGAGGACCTCATCTGGCAGGCACAAGCAGAGGTGCCCGGAAGAGGTACATCAACGAACTGAATTCCAATAACAGAATGGAGTTCGTTGGGAACAACAGTTATCAAAGCAGCAACGATTGGAGAAGCAACTAATCATTTTTACAGAGGAAGATGCCAGTCATGTCAAGTTCCCACATAAAGATCCTCTGGTCATTACTATTCATCTTGCCAATCAGAGAGTTCGGAGGACACTAGTAGACACCGGGAGTTCTATGAATCTACTTTTTAGGTCCACCTTAGAAAAAATGGGATTATCTTTAACCGAGATAAAAGTAACCTTAATGATTCTATATGGGTTTTCTAGTGAGGGATCGACTTCCATCAAAATGATCGAATTAGTGGTAACATTGGGTGAAGGTCCACGAACTGTCTCCAAGCTGCTTGAGTTCGTGGTCATCGATTGTCCAGCCGCGTATAATGCAATTTTGCGCTGACCTGCATTGATGTCATATCCTCTAACCACCACCTAGCAGTCAAATTCCCCTCATCTGCAGGAATATGCACTGTTAGAGGCGATCAACTCGCTGCCAGAGAATGCTATAACATTTCCATGAAGGGAAAATCATAACCCGGGCAGCAAGCAATGGCCATAAGTGACGAAGGTGAGGAGTCCAAGGAAGTGGAAGTTGCTTGTGGGACAAAAGAACCTCAAGAAATATAGGATATTGATGTCGCCCCAGGTGATGATATCGACCCACGAATGGGTGAGGATAGATCAGAGCTCCAAGCTATTGAGGAGCTCGAAGAAGTAAACATAGATCCCAAAGATACTTCAAGAGTCATAAAGATTGGGAAAAATCTTAATGATTAAAGGAAAAAGAAGTTGGTTAAATTTTTACAAGGGAATTTAGATGTTTTCACCTGGTCGCATGAAGACATGGTGGGGATAAGCCCGAGTGTGATCATGCACACTCTAAACTTGGACAAAAGCGTGCCTGCAAAATCCCAAAAACAGAGATGTTTGGGAACAATCTGAGCTGAAGCATTGGAGGAAGAAGTAGCTCGGCTATTAAAGTGTGGGTTTATTCGTGATGCAAAATACCCGATTTGGGTCGCGAATCCTATACTGGTCCCGAAGCCAAACAGAAAGTGGAGGACCTACATCAATTTCTTTGACCTGAACAAAACTTGTCCTAAAGATTGCTTTCCACTACCAAGGATTGATTAGTTGGTAGATGCCACCGCGGGACACGAGCTCATGTCCTTCATGGATGTGTATTATGGATATAACCAAATCGCGATGAATCCTGCGGACCAGGAGCATACTAGCTTCCTGACTCCAACTAATGTATATTGTGATAAAGTTATGCCCTTCGGGATGAAAAATGCACATACCAACGGTTAGTCAACAAAATGTTTATTGGTCAGATCGGGAAAAATATGGAAGTGTATGTGGATGATCTACTAATCAAATCCAAGAATGTCAATAACCATGTATCTGATTTGAATGAATGTTTTGAGATCTTGAGGAGGTATAATATGAGACTAAATCCTCATAAGTGTACTTTCGGAGTGGCATCGGGATAATTTCTTGGATTCATAGTCAATACAAGGTGGATAGAGGCGAACCTGATAAAATCATATCATTGTTGGGAATGCCCTCACCTAGGTCATGTAAAGAAGTTTAGAGTCTAACTAGAAATGTGGCGGCCCTGAACCATTTTATTTCAAAATCCACTGACAAGTGCTTGCTATTCTACAACTTTCTCAGAGGAAACAGGAAATTTGAATGGATTGAGGAGTGCGTGCAGACATTCCTCGACCTAAAAATGCACTTAGCTGAGCCCCCAGTATTGTCTAAGCCTATGTCTGGAGAACCTCTGTTCCTTTATTTGGCTATGACAAAAAGTGCAGTCAGTGCCGTGTTAGTTCGAGAAGAAGACCACGTGCAAAAACTGGTGTATAATATAAGCAAGAGACTTCTTAGAGCTGAATCACGGTATCCACTGATAGAAAATATGCCATTTTGTCTAATATTGGCTTCCAGGAAACTCATACCATATTTCCAGTCCCATTCAATCAACGTCATGACCGACCAACCTTTAAGGCAGGTACTACAAAAACCTGAAAGGTCGGGACGTGTTTTAAAATGGGCGATTGAACTCAACCAGTTTAAGATACTGTACGTTCCACAGACTTCAATAAAAAGTCAAGCCCTTGCTTATTTTGTGGTTGAGTGCACCGGATTTCAAGAGGAGTTTTTGAAGGAACTGGTGCAGGAGTTGTGGAAAATATTCGTAGAAGGGTCATCGAACAAGAACGGATCCAAAGCTGGGATCATATTAATCTCTCCAGAAAGGCATCGATTCCATAAAACTCTGAGATTCAGATTCGAAGCATCCAACAACGAAGCCGAATATGAGTCCTTGCTTTCCGGACTTCGAGTGGCAAAGGAATTGAAAGCAATGGCCATCTGGTGCTATAGCGATTCTCAGCTCATGGTTAATCAGGTGGTGGGAGAGCATCAAGCTCGAGGCACCAAGATGACAGCTTACCTATCTAAAATGAAGGGAGATCTATCTGAATTTGATTACAGTATAGTCGAACAAATACCCCACGAACATAATTCCAATGAAAACGCCTTGGCACGACTTGCCACTACTAGGGAAGCATAGAACTTGAATGTAGTGCTAGTAGAGTTCTTGGAGAATCCAAGCGTGGCAGAAAAAATGGTAGAGGTCGAGATGATCGACACAAGATCGACCTAGATGACCCCCATAATTGAATACCTCACAATGGGAAGCCTACCTAAGGATAGAAGGGATGCAAGAAAGTTACTCTATCAAGCCTCGAGGTATGAGATAGTGGATGGGACATTATACCGACGTGGTCATTCATTGCCCCTCCTACGGTGTGTTCTACCTTAAGAGGCTAAAACCATTATGCAGGAAGTGCATGAAGGCTTTTGTGGAGATCATGCTGGGGGGCAAAACCTAGCACTGAAAATACTCAGGCAGGGCTATTTTTGGCCCACTTTAACAAAAGAATCCATCTCGTATGTCTAGAAGTGCGACAAATGCCATGCTTCGCCATAATTTCCTGAGCTTCTCCGGTCGAGCTAATGATGCCTCATCCCCGTGGCCATTTGCAGTCTAGGGAATTGACCTAATAGGATCCTTACTTATAGGAAAGGGAGGAGTTCGTTATGCAGTGGTGGCAATTGACTATTTCACGAAGTGGGTAGAGGCCGAGCCTTTGGCAACCATCACTTCAAAGAGGGTCTTGGACTTTGTGATGAAAAATATTGTATGTCAGTTTGGACTTCCTAAAAAGATAGTGTCAGATAATGGGACCCAGTTTGACAACAATCTCTTCACTAACTTTTGCAAAAAATATGGAGTTATTAAGAATTTCTCCTCAGTAGCGTATCCATAGGCCAATGGGCAGGTCGAGGCTGTGAATAAGACCCTAAAGGAGATCCTTAAAAAAAGGTTAGATGAGGTCAAATGAGTCTACCCTGAGCAGCTCCGCAAGTACTTTGGGCATACCGAACTTCCCACAGGACCTCCATAGGAGACACTCCTTTCTCCTTAACTTTTGGAAGTGAGGTCGTCCTTCCAGTCAAAGCTAGGGTGGCTACTCACAGGAAAAAAACTTTCAACCATGAACGGAATGATGAATTACTTAATGCATCACTCGACCTGATTGATGAGAAATGAGAGGATTCACAGTTACAACTCGCCCATTATCCACAGAAAATCACTCCTTACTTTAATTCTAAGGTCAAGAGATGTAGTATTGGATTGGGGGACCTGGTTCTCCGAAGGGTCTTTTTGGCAAGCAAGGATCCCAAGGATGGCGTTTTAGGCCCGAATTGGGAAGGACCGTATCAGATCATAGAAGTTTTGTATGAAGGAACTTTCAAGTTAGCTCAGCTTAGTGGAGAACCAGTCCCACGAACATGAAATGCCACGCACCTAAAAAAGTATTATTAGTAGTACAATCATCCATGTAAGGCTTAATTATAAAAGACATTTAATTAAATAACAAGGGATTATTGTGTAATTTTTCTTGTTAAAATGATTTTAAATAATTTTTCCTTATTAGCTCATGTATTGATGTTTCTAAAAGCAACTAAGAAATTCTCTACATTCTGGTTACTTGGGGGGCATATAGCCCGACGTAGATCAGAATAAGGTTGCCGGATGAGTTTAAATTACTTAAAATCCTTGATACAACCAGGTACAAAACTATCCTGGATACAACCAGGTCAGAATCTTAGAAGCTTGGAAAATTGATTATTCTCCAACTTTTTAAAAGCTCAAGATGTCAATAAACCTAACATGAACTAAGTTTAAATCATTTAAAACCCTGGATACAACCAGGTCACAAAACATAGAATTTAGGAAAATTGGATATTCGATGGTGTACGCCCTGATTTTCCCACGGGCTGATTAGCAAGCCGAGCTTCGGCCTAACCCTGATTACCTCATGATGATCCCCAGGGCTGGAGCTTCTGTCATAATGTCGTGCCTTCTTAGCTCGAGGAAGCCCCAAGAGCTCCCCTTCACCGCCCAAGGCCGGGGCAGGGATTCCGAAGGCCGAAGACCGAGCTAAGTATGGAGGCTGTGACCCTTTGTGAAGTCAACACACGCAAGGTAAATGTGCATATATCAGGCATCACGTGTCTGATATCCCCCTGACTTCTTGGACACGCAGCAGGAACGTACGTGTTCAGACACCTACGACTGGGTTGGGCCATGCGGCCCATTACCTCCTTACCTATTGATTTGACCACACTTATGTGTCAGGTTTAGGAATTAATAATGAATGTCACAGAATTGATACGACAGCTAAGAAGGTCACGGGATGACCTTCTTACCAACTTCCAGGTGCCTTCTCCTATAAATATGGAGACCCTGGGAGTTGATAGGGGTTGGAAAAATAATCTCTTGTAAGAAATACTAAGTAACCAAATACTCAGTATAGATCAATAATATTGACTAGTGGAGTAGAAGGATTTTAACCTTCGAACCACTTAAAAAACGAGTCTTGAGTCACCTCTTTCATCCTCTAAGATCATATATCTATTTCGGTTCACCTTTAGCACTAATCCCTTTATCTTCTTCTCTTAATTACCTGTTGGCGAAGAACCGCGTCAACAGTTTGGTGCTTTCATTGAGAGCAAGTTCGATTAGTGCTGCTGCAAACATCCAACTATGGTGACTACTCGGTCCAGGCATGGTAATGAGACAGAACAACATGATGGACAGGAGGCTCATTATACTACCATCCCCGATGAGCAAGTTCTTGAAGTCCAGTAGCGGCCAGGAAAACAGCCGGTGGGCCAAGATGATACCGGTAGTTCGGCGCCTCGGCCACCTAATCCGAAGCCATGTTATTATACTGCGGTGGAGATGGAGAACGCTCAGCTAAGGAGCCAGTTAGCAACAGCTAGCCAGCAAATCCAGGATATCCTGGCCCGACTACCCCCTCTCACAACCAGCGTTAACGTCGGAGAGAGGCAAGGCGAAGCTCCTAAGTCTCGTCGGGGTAACCGGTCCAGGCATAGCCGTTCGGATAGACTTCCGGCAGCCAAATCCACCCCTTCATCACACCATCGAGAGGCAAACTTTGAGGAAATGCCTAGGACCGGACAACAGCAATACAGCCGTTCGGTCAGGACATCAACTCCTAGCTCTCAGCCATCCTCGAGGACGCCCAGGAGAGCTCGAGGAGATTCTCGAAGGAGATCCGGGGAGGGCTCGCGACGTCACCCCGTCCTCGAAGACCGTCCTGCGCCTCGTCCAGATCGCTCGGCGCGGGATCAACAAGTTGGCAGGGCCGAAAGGCCCCCACCAAACTTGATCCGTCCAGACGGAACTAGGATCGCCTCCCTAGTCAGGCATCCTCCATCTTCGATCCGATATCCGTCTCCTCCTCGGCCCGTCCGGGACATCCCAGCCTATGGGGGTAGTAGGAGAAACCCACCATCAGCCGGACCTTCCCGGCGTAGCAGGGCACCAGGGGAAAGCTCAGGTCGTCACCACCAAAGGCAGACTCCAAGCCTATCCAGCAGGAGCCACTGGACCGGCAGTCGCCGGAGTGATCTCTCTGGGGGAGACCTGCGTCAGCGGTTAAGTTCGGCACAAAGTCACCAGACCACCCAGGGACGTGACCTGCGAGATCGCCTCAACTCTCATAGAGGGGACAGAGCAGGAGGAGATGGCCAGGCTCGTTCAGGGGGGGTTCTGTCCGGAGTACATAACGGAGGGAATGTCCTAAATAACCTATCTCAAGATAGGAGGGGCAATAACCCACCAAATGTGTACAATGGATCCGGAGTTGTTGAACAGCCCCGGAATAACCAAGGACATCAGGACCAAACCCTCGAGCGCCTGACTCAGATGGAGGAGCTGATGAGGAAGCTCCTATCAGAAAAAGAAAAAGACGAATATGATTCGGGAGACGAGATGGAACTCTTCGCCCCCAATATAGCAGCGACGGCATACCCATCTGGTTTTCGTATGCCTCACTTGTCAAAGTTCAACGGGGACGGAGACCCGTCGGACCATTTAGGAATGTTCAACACCCTAATGGTGGCCCAAAACATTGGCCCGGAGCTGCGATGCTTAGTCTTCCCCTCCACACTGACTGGACCTGCCAGGCAGTGGTTCAAGCAAAGTAAAAGACAGTCAATCAGTTCCTGGAAGACCTTCTTAGCCGACTTCAAAAGGGCATTCTGAGCCTCTCAAGCCACCCGTGTTCAGGCCGACTCCCTAGCTAATGTGAGACAGCAGCCTGGTGAGACTCTGAAGGCCTACCTGAGCAGATTCGCAAATGTCGCTGCTCGGGCTAGAGACGCGGATGATAGCTCCAAGCTCATGGCCATGAGAACAGGAATCCTTGTCGGAGGAGACCTATGGAAGGATATACAGAGGAAGGGAGTTAGCTCAGTCAACGAATTCCTTAACAGGGCCCAGGAATGGATAAACTTGGAAGAAGTCGAAGCCTCAGCTGCGGGAACCAGCCAGGTTCCCGATCAGCCCAAGGGAGTAGGGATGGAGGTCGTGTAAACGACCCCAAACGTCGCACAGAGCAACCAGCCCGGCGGAGGCAAAAGAAAGGGCAATGGCGAAAACAGTCAGCACGGCCAAAAGAAGAATAAGTCCGTAGATAAGTTTAAGCCTGTTTTCACGACGTATACCGAGCTCACCCAGTCCAAAGAGAATATCTTCTTGGCCAACTCTACTCAGGTCCCTTGGAAGAGGCTGGAGCCATTGAAGCACCACAAGGGAAAGAGAGACACTTCCAAATTTTGCCGTTTTCATAACAACATCGGCCACAATACCGACGATTGTAGGCATTTAAAAGATGAGATCGAGACTCTCATCCGAGCCGGTCCCTTGGCTCAATACTCGCGGAACAGGGTCCCAACGAGTCGATCTGCTCCAGAAGCCCCAGCCAGTCAGCCTGGGTCTCGGATAGATCAGGATGTCCCTCCCCCCGTAGTCGGAGGAGAGATATCCACCATCTCTAGAGGACCGCACATGGCTGGCACTAGCAAAGGTGCCCAGAAGAGATACGTGAATGAACTAAAGGCTCACAACGGAGTGGAGTTCGTCCCGGAGCAGCGCCAGTCAAAGCAGCAGCGATTGGAGAGGCAACCAATCATTTTTACGGAGGAAGATACAGGCCATGTCCAGTTCCCTCACAATGATCCCTTGGTTGTAGCAGTCCAGCTCGCCAACCGGAGAGTGAGGAGGGTACTAATAGACAATGGGAGCTCGGTGAACCTCCTATTCCGATCCACCTTAGAGAAGATGGGTTTGACCGTCGCCGAGCTAAAGGCAACCTCCATGATCCTATATGGTTTTTATGGAGAAGGATCAGCGGCGATAGGGACGATCGAGCTGGTGATCACCCTAGGGGAAGAATCTCGGACAGTCTGCAAACTACTCGAGTTCGTGGTCATAGACTGCCCCACTGCTTATAATGCCATTTTGGGCCGACCTACGCTCATAGCTTTCAAGGCTATCACTTCCATTCGACACCTCGCCATGAAGTTCCCTACTTCAACAGGAATCTGCACTATCCAGGGCGATCAGCTCGCTGCCAGGGAATGCTACAGCATTTCAATGAAGGGAAAATCTAAACCCGGGCAGCTGGCTATGGCCATTCTGAGTGAAGAGGAATTTCAGGAACCCTCAGCGGACCATGAGATTGAAAAACCTCAAAGCGCCAAAGGGGGAAATGTCGCTTTAAGTGAGGACCCCCGGGTAGGCGAAGACAGATCCGAGCTCCAGGCTATTGAGGAGCTCGAGGAGGTGAACCTTGATCCTCAAAATCAATCACGGATGGTCAAGCTCGGGAAAAATCTCTGCGGCAAGAGGAAGGCGGAGCTGACTGCGTTTCTGCGGGCTAGCTTAGACGTATTTTCCTAGTCCCACGAGGACATGGTAAGGATTAGCCCGAGTGTCATCATGCACATGCTACATCTGGATAAAAGCATTCCTGCCAAGTCTCAGAAGCAAAGACGTTTAGGAACAACCCGGTCTGAAGCCCTAGAAGAAGAAGTAGCCCGGCTCAAAAAATGTGACTTTATCCGCAAAGCGAAGTTTCCAATTTGGGTCGCCAACCCCGTGCTAGTTCCAAAGCCCAACGGAAAATGGCGAACCTGCATCGACTTCTCCGACCTGAATAAAGCCTGCCCCAAGGATTGTTTTCCATTGCCAAGGATTGACCATCTGGTGGATGCCACGGCGGGGCACGAGCTCATGTCCTTTATGGACGCGTACTCAGGCTACAATCAGATCGCGATGAATCTGGCGGACCTGGAACACACCAGCTTCATGACCCCGACTAATGTCTACTGCTATAAGGTCATGCCGTTCGGACTGAAGAACGCCAGAGCTACCTACCAAAGGCTAGTAAATAGAATGTTCGCGGACCAGATCGATAAAAACATGGAAGTGTACGTGGATGACATGCTAGTCAAGTAAAGACTACCGATAACCATGTTTCCGACCTAGAAGAATGTTTTAAAATACTACGAGAATACGGCATGAGGCTCAATCCCCAGAAATGCACTTTTGGAGTCGCGTTAGGGAAATTCCTGGGGTTCATAGTAAATACCCGAGGAATCGAGGCAAACCCCGATAAGATCAGGTCACTGCTCGAGCTTCCTCCGCCCAGGTCGCGGAAGGATGTCCAAGGCTTAACAGGAAGAGTGGCAGCGCTCAACCGGTTTATTTCCAAGTCAACCGATAAGTGTTTGCCCTTCTACAACCTGCTCTGAGGAAACAAGAAGTTTGAATGGACAGTAGAATACGAAAGCGCATTCCTCGACCTGCAGGCATATCTGGCTGAACCGCCCGTGCTATCCAAACCCAAGGCAGGAGAGCCTCTTTTTCTCTACCTGGCTGTCACTGAGGATGCAGCTAGTGCCGTACTGGTACGAGAAGAGGACCAAGTTCAGAAGCCAGTCTATTACATCAGTAAGAGACTTCTCGGGGCAGAATCACGATACCCATTGATGGAAAAATTGGCGTTCTGCCTAATCACGGCCTCGCGAAAGCTCAGGCCATACTTCCAATCTCACTCAGTACACGTCATGACTGATCAACATCTAAGGCAGGTTTTACAAAACCCTGAAGCATCGGGACATCTATTAAAATGGGCGGTCGAACTCAGTCTGTTCGAGATTTTCTACACTCCACGAACTGCTATAAAAAGTCAGGCCCTCGCCGATTTTGTGGCAGAATGCACGGGATTCCAGGAGAATCCAGCAGAGGGCTCACCTAAGGTCACCTCGCCCCAATCGTTGTGGAGGATCTTCGTGGATGGTTCATCCAACGAGAACGGCTCTAGGGCCAGAATCATTCTGATATCCCCCGAGGGACATAGATTCCACTCGGCGCTAAGGTTCGGGTTCAAGGCCTCCAACAATGAGGCAGAGTACGAAGCTTTGTTGGCCGGGATGAGGATAGCCAAGGAGTTAAAGGCGAGCTCCATCCAGTGCTTCAGTGACTCCCAGCTCGTGGTAAACCAGGTTCTGGGCGAGTATCAGGTGCGGGGACCCAAGATGGTCGCATATCTGACAAAGGTAAAAGCCGAGCTGCCCGTATTTGAGCGAGGATCGATCGAACAGATACCTCGGGAACAGAACGCTAATGCAGATGCTCTTGCCAAGCTCGCCACCTCGGGAGGGACGGAGACCTTGGGGTTGGTGCCAATAGAATTCTTGGAAATACCAAGTATAGAAGAAGACTCGGCGGAGGTCGAGATGGTCGATGCCAGGCCGACCTGGATGACCCCCATTCTTGAATATCTCGTCGAGGGCAAGCTGCCTGAAGGGCGTAACGATGCACGGCGAATCCTGTATCAAGCTCCGAGATATACGTTGGTCGATGGGGTGTTGTACCGATGTGGGCATTCCCTACCTCTCCTCCGGTGCGTTCTTCCAAGTGAAGCGAAGGCCATCCTGCAAGAAGTTCACGAAGGATTCTGCGGAGACCACACCGGGGGGCAGAGCTTGGCCTTCAAGGTCCTCAAGCAAGGGTATTACTGGCCAACTCTATCCAAAGACTCGATCTCGTACGTGAAGAAGTGCGACAAGTGCCAGCGATTCGCTGTAGTTGCTCGAACTCCTCCGGTCGAGCTGAAGATGATCTCGTCCCCCTGGCCGTTTTCCGTTTGGGGTATAGACTTGGTTGGCGCCCTCCCCACTGGAAAAGGCGGGGTCCGTTACGCCGTGGTAGCCATCGACTACTTTACTAAGTGGGCGGAGGCAGAGCCGTTGGCAATGATAACGTCCAAAAAGGTGCTTGACTTCGCAGTAAAAAGCGTCATCTGTCGCTTCGGCCTGCCCAAGAAGATCGTCTCCGATAACGGCACTCAGTTCGACAGTGACCTGTTCACCGAGTTCTGTAAAAGACATGGGATTGTAAAAAGTTTCTCCTCCATGGCCTATCCTCAGGCTAATGGCCAGGTCGAAGCTGTCAACAAGACCCTAAAGGCGAGCCTCAAGAAAAGATTAGATGAAGCGAAGGGGGTCTGGCCAGAACAGCTCCCCCAGGTCCTATGGGCATACCGGACCTCGCATCGGACTCCTACGGGTCATACTCCCTTTTCCTTAACCTTTGGGAGTGAGGCAGTCCTCCTCGTGGAGATAAAGGTTCTTTCGCATAGAGTCCAATCTTACGACCAAGATCGAAACCATGAGCTCCTGTTCCATTCCCTCGATCTAGTTGAGGGAAGGCGAGAGGATTCGCAACTCCAGCTCGCCCATTATCAGTAGAAAATCACCCGCTACTTCAACACCAAGGTCAGAAAACGCGCCTTTAGCATGGGCGACTTGGTCCTGAGGAGAGTTTTCCTCGCCGGAAAAGATCTGAAAGATTGAGTTTTGGGACCGAACTGGGAAGGACCATACCAGATCATCGAAGTCATCAAGGAGGGAACTTATAAGTTAGCTCGACTTGATGGAGGGGCAGTCCCGCGAACTTGGAATGCCATCCACTTAAAGAGATATTATCAATGATCCACTTGTAAGGCCTGGAAGGCCACTTTTTATGTATTAATGAAAATCAGCTTTTTATGCATATTTGCAAGTGTAATCTTAAAGTAACCACGAAAGACCCTTTCCCAGTTACTTGGGGGGCATATGGTACCTGGATATAACCAGGTCTCCTTAACGACTTAGATGTTGATTCTTATCGATTGACCGTTGTTTTCTTAAAAGCACGAGATATTGATAAGGGTTAACGTTGACTAAGTCCTATCCTGGTTTTAACCGGGTCATAAAACTTAGAAGTTAATTTAAATCTATTGATCGATGTTCTTCCTAAAGAGCTCGAGATATGGATAAAAGTTAACGCGAACTAAGTTTTCAAATTAAGTTCCTGGTTTTAACCGGGTCATAAAACTTAGAAATTAATTTAAATCTATTGATTGATGTTCTTCCTAAAGAGCTCGAGATATGGATAAAAGTTAACGCGGACTAAGTTTTCAAATTAAGTTCCTGGTTTTAACCGGGTCATAAAACTTAGAAGTTAATTTAAATCTATTGATCGATGTTCTTCCTAAAGAGCTCGAGATACAGACAAAAATTAACGCGAACTAACTTTCTCAAAAAAAATTATTGTAACCAAAGCGCGAAAAGGCATGAAAAAGCGTAAATTAAAAACGTCAAAGCAAATTGTCTCGAGGTGAAAACACCTCATGCAAGGGTTACATAAAAAAAATACTTAAAAATATTCAAGGGCAAAAGAGAAAAAATGCCCTAAGCTCTGTCAGATGGCCCCTGGGAGGTCGCTGTCTCACCCTGCTCCGCCGCGCCAGAGCCTTCCCCAGTTTCTGAAGGCGGCGCCTCTTTCTCAAGGTGAGCTTGGAACTTCACCAGCAAGCGTGCCCAAAGACTCGGTGACATGAAAGAAAAGTCAGCCTCCGGATTGTAGGCCCAGCAGTGATAGAACAGATCTTCCATGGACTGCTCCGAAGTGGTCCATTCGGCCTCCAAGGCGGCCTGGACGGCCTGGATCTCAGTCTTCGCAGCCTCGAGGTCTGTCCGCGAGGTGGCAAGGGAGATCTTGAGCTCTTGGACCTTCGAGCGGGTCTTCTCCAACTCGGCCTTCGAGGTCGCCAAGGTATCTTTAGTCACCTTAGCTTCCTGAAGAGAGGCCTGGTGCTCGGCCCTCATATCCTCGAGCTGAGTTTTCGCCCTGATGAAGCTCCGGTGAAGAGCGACGACGCCCTGCGAGAAATGAAAGATAAATTGCCTTAGAGGAAAAATAGGGCAAAGTGTAATGGTAAAAGCTTTAAAGAAAACAGGGAAGCTTACCATTAGGGTCATGCTCATTGAAGACTCCATTACGCCAACCGGGCTCATTGTCTCAATAGCCCGGAGTTCCTTCTCGGTGAACTTGTATATATGGCTCACGGCGTAGTTCGCCGACTCATACACCGTTCCCCGAAAGGCCTCTGGGATCTTCTCCAGGTCCTGGGGATTGACTGGGATGCATACATCAGAGGCTACCACGGCTGAAGTCCTGAGCTCCGTTCCTGCGTCCTGGGTGGCGGCTGGAGCTCGCGGAGGTGGTGGAGGCATTTGGCCTACTCCTGCAGCAGGAAGAATCGCTCCCGCGACCTGGTCTGCCGGGGTTTTCTCCTTCTCCTTTACCGGAGACTTGGTGGAGACCCCAACGACGCTCTTGGACGCCCGGAGCCTTTTCATTCTTGGCCCGGCTGAGGGGTTCCCCCCGAAGACTGCGCCTCGCAGGCTCTCCTCGGACTGAGACATCTCTTCGGTCAAAACAAAAACATGGTTAGTACAAGTTAGCAACCATACAGAGACAAAGACAAAGGGTTAAAGGTAAAAAGTATGCGAATACTAAGGGAGCCCTACCCCCCGAGCTGGAAGAAGAACCTAAGACGATTACTTCCCAAACTGGCGCAAGTTCTGGGTCCGGGTCTGACTCAGGGCTAGATTCTCCTACATATTGCCTAAGCCCCGGAGCTAAGATACCCCTCCAGAGTGATGGCCATGAGCGTAGGTTGGTCCCATACTCCTTGAATAGGATCGACCTAAAGGCTAAGGTGTTATCTACTACTACGGTACCCCTAGGTCGGCTATCTTGGTAGTCCAACACGAGCCGATCGACGCAGTGGAGTAGGGTTGTGTCCAGGTCCAGATCACTTCGGTGACGATGGACGAGCTATCGGGTGTTGAATCTAGCTAGCCGGGGGTCGGCAATGGCCTTATCTAAGTTCCTAAATATGTAAAGGTTACCTTGGCCCGAGGGACCCGCGGCTGCTCCGGACTGGATCCTCTCTTCGTCCGTTATCTGGGCGACCTCCAGCGCCCGCTTCTTGCTCCTCACGAGTGGAGTCTCGTCCTCCTCGTCCTCGTCCATCGCGACCTCCTCCACGATGATGGGCATAGAGGAGCGAACTGGGGGAGGCCCTCGAGGCCTCCTTAGATTCAAAGTCTGATTTGGGAAAATCAGCTTACAAGCCACCATCGTATCGTCCATCACGAGCACCCGGTAGTCCTTCTCACTGGGGGGCAAGCCCGCCAGTGTCTCGTATTGGGCCACGAGGGTCACAGATTTCTCTGTCCTCGCGAAGATGGCTGCAAGATTAGTCTGAGTCAGAACGGGGTACGGGAGGAACTAAAATGACACTTAAAGTACGAGCTAAGGTCAAAGAAACTTACGAGGACGATTGAAATAGTGATGCTCGCAATTCCGAAACCCAGTTGACATGAAGAACTGATCCTTAAAGTCATTAGGGTGGCTGGGCAGCTCGATGACCGCCGCCGTATTGGGAAACCAGGTCAGATAGTAAAACCCGTCGCCTTGCCCTCGCAGGTCCGGGTTGGCTTTGAGGCAGAAGAAATATAAAATGTCTGCAGGAGTGGGGACCTCCCACTCGTGCTTCTGGAACAAATACCTCAACCCTTCCAGCAGACGGTAGGAGTTGGGGGGGAGCTGAAACGGGGCCAACCCCACGTAGTTGAGGAAATCAGCAAAATACTGATCCAGTGGAGGGAAGGCCCCTGCCTTAAAGTGTTCACCGCTCCAAGCCGCGAACGACTCGTCGAGCGGTGCACAGCTCCGCTCTCCATCTGAAGCAGGTCGGGCCACTACGGATGCTTTCCCCTGGGCAATGTTGTGGGAAATGAAGATTTTGTTAATCTTCACCTGGTCGGTTATCTTTGAGACGATCCTCTCTGCCTCAAAGAATGCATCAGGGGCCACCTCGACCTCCTTCTCCACTGCCGGCCCGAAGCGGGGGATCGGGGAGCTAGGCATCGCCGCTTTGCCTCTGTCTTGTTGGGAGGCCGAGCTGCTGTCGTTCTTCTGGAGGAGATTCCTCTTTGGAGCCATCTGGTCGCCTAATGAGCAAAAGAAAACATTTCAGAAAAGGCGACCCAAGCATGAGGAAAAAGCAATTATTATTTGCACGAGCTGAGGTAAGCCCAGCCCGTGGAGAGTGGGACCACGCAGTTCGATGAACACGCGCCTGTGCTCCCAACAGATCCCCGAGTACTCAGGATTCGTGTGTCAGGAGGGTTAGGATAGAATTTACCTTGGGGGGAAAGTTTCAGTAGGCAGAAAATTGCAAAACCGCTTGTGAGGCGTGTTCCCTAAGCTACCCGGTTTTGCACCTAAAATTACCAAAACTCCTACCTAGAAAATTTTCCCCAGAGAAAGCATCCTAAAACCCATACTCTAAAATGGTTTCCTACAGCAAAGATACCCTAACCTAAAAAGGGCTTTCACCCTCCGTATCCACAAAACCCAGTAAAACCTTGCATGCGACTACAGTAAAATTTTTACCTATGCTACGGTGGCATAAATTTTTAAAACGCACATGGTCAGGAAACTTACAGTGTGTGGCTGGGAGGTGGATGGAGGTGTCGCCTTGGTAAAAGCTTCGTCGATGTATTGGCTTCCAAAGCTGTGAAGAAATCCGTGCACCTAAGCTTCTTGAACGCTGAAAGTAGCAGTAATAGAGTAGAGAGTTTGTTCTTCTGAGGTAAAGAGAGAAGAAGAAGAGAAGTTTGAAAAATTTCGAATGAAAGGGTGGCCCATGCGTAGGGTGGCCACCCCTTTTTATATGCATAAAGGATCATGTGTAGAGGGCCGTTGGATGGCCCTGATGAGGGATCTGAGGCCCTCCACTCGAAATACAAAACAACGGCTGGGCCTAGGCTAGGCCATTAAATGCGGTTCTCGTAAGACGTACCGTCACCACCCACGACGTTCCATGTATCAGGCGCCTGCGTAAAAAGTCGAATACAAAGAGTTCATGGGGAAGTCTGAAAGCCCCTGCTGTGGTCTTATATACGGCGTGATATACCATGAGCAGGAGCTTGGGGGGCAAATGTACGCCCTGATTTTCCCACGGGCTGATTAGCAAGCTGAGCTTCGGCCTAACCCTGATTACCTCATGATCATCCCCAGGGCTGGAGCTTCTGTCATAATGTCGTGCCTTCTTAGCTCGAGGAAGCCCCAAGAGCTCGCCTTCACCGCCCAAGGCTGGGGCAGGGATTCCGAAGGCCGAAGACCGAGCTAAGTATGCAGCTCGTGGTACGAGCTGGATATGGAGGCTGTGACCCTTTTTGAAGTCAAAACATGCAAGGTAAACGTGCATATATCAGGCATGACGTGTCTAATATCCCCCTGACTTCTCGGACACGCAGCAGGAACGTGCGTGTTCAGACACCCACGACTGGGTTGGGCCGTGCGGCCCACTACCTCCTTACCTATTGATTTGACCACACTTATGTGTCAGGTTTAGAAATTAATCATGAATGTCACAGAATTGATACGACAGCTAAGAAGGTCACGAGATGACCTTCTTACCAACTTCCAGGTGCCTTCTCCTATAAATATGGAGACCCTTGGAGTTGATAGGGGTTGGAAAAATAATCTCTTGTAAGAAATACTCTTTAACCAAATACTCAGTATAGATCAATAATATTGACTAGTGGAGTAGAAGGATATTAACCTTCGAACCACTTAAAAAACGTGTCTTGAGTCACCTCTTTCATCCTCTAAGATCATATATCTAATTCGGTTCACCTTTAGCACTAATCCCTTTCTCTTCTTCTCTTAATTACCTGTTGACGAAGAACCGCGTCAACAGATGGCTTCTTTAAGAGCTCGAGATGTCAATAGACCTAGCATAAACTCAGGTTTGATCATTTAAAACCCTAGATGCAACCAGGCCCAAAACTTTGAAAGTTGGGGAAAATTGTTAAAACCAACGTTTTTTTTTTAAAAAAAAAGCTCGAGTTGGCAATAAACCTAACACGAACTAAGTTTAAAATATTTAAAATCCCAGATATAAACGGTTCCAAGGCTTGATTCTTAACAGGTATGATATAAGTCAACACATTAAGTTTGGATATAACCGAGCTTAAAATATCTATCCCAATCTAAAAAATGATTCCTAAAATCTCAAATGTACTAGTCTAAGAAGTCATAAACATGAGAGATAATCAAGGAAAGACAAATAGATCAAAAGTTAGATAAATAAATTGAAATTAAATTTGTCCCGAGGATAAAATCCTCGAACTATGCCCAAGGGAAATTGCTAATAAACAAATATAAAAAATAAAAAAAGGCTGTCATGGAGCCCCTCTAGGATGCTCTGAGGATGTGACCTCCTCGCCTTCTTGCTCGCCTGCTATAGAAGCATCCCCTGTTTCTGACAATTCTAGTAGGATCCAATCCTTGAAGTTCTCAAGGTATGGTTCCCATAGCATGGGAGCCATGAAGGAAAAATTTTCATCCTGATTAAAAACCCAACAATGGTACAACATATCTTCCATGGAGGACAGTGATGCCGTCTTTTCTTCGTTTACTGCAGCCTCGTCCTTGAGTAGCTTTGCCTTGGCTTCATCAGCCTCAGCTTGGAGTTGAACAGTTTGGGCCTGAAGAGTATCCAAGGTAATTTTTGCAGCCTGCTCGCTTTCCTGAAATGAGGCGAGGGTGAACTTGGCATTGTACTAGCTCTTTTGAGCAGCTGCAAAGGCAGCTCTGGTGGCTTGCTCACCTTCTTGAGCAGTGGTTAGGGCAGTCTTGGCAGCATTAATCTCAACCTGGAGCTCATCGTTTCTGGCCCTAGCCCGAGCTATGCTGTGGTGTTGAGCCAGGGCAGACGGCAAAATAACAAGGCAGGTTAGATGTATCCTTTGACAATATAAAGTGAAAAATGTCCCAAAGGAATGATAACTTAATGTGAGGGTCATCCCTAAGGCTGACTCCAGGACATTCTCTGGGCTTCGCTCCTCGATCGTCCTCCAGTCCCTCGAGCTGGCTCTGTAAGCATGCCCCACCATGTGGCTTGTCGTCTTGTAGAGGATTCCCCAAAAGGCTTCTGGGATTTTCTCCAGCTCATGAGGATCAACTGGTATGCAAACAGTAGTAGTTGGGACAGGAGGAGCTGGGGGTTCAACTTGTATTACCTGATCCCGAGAAGGCGCAAACCGAGGTGGAGGTGGAGGAGGAGGAATCCTCTTCTGGGTAATGGGAGACACCATAGCTGTTGAGCTCGTGGATTTCCCCTTAGCAGGGGATTTTGAGACATTTCTCCCTGCAGAGGGATCATTCTTTGTAAATCAGGGCCTCTTCACGACAGCGCCCGTGCCAAATTTCCTTCCCTAGAAAGTTGTACGAAGGTCAAGAGCTCCAGGTTGTTCCATCTCATCGCCTGAAAAGAACAAAAAGGGGATTATTTCACAAGTAAAAAACATATACAAAGAAAATAAATAAAGATCCTACCCTCCGGGCTGGGGGAGGAGTCTATTTTCACAACCTCCGGCCTTGGGACTACTGGAGGAGAAGGAGATTCTAAGTCTAATTTTTCTTGAAATCTAGGAGGTTCAGGCTCAGGTTCTACCCTTGGGGCTAGACTAGTCTACATACTACCTAAATCTCGGGGCAAAGGCACCCTGGAGTAAGGAAGGCCAACTCCTACGATTGGTCCCATACTCCTCAAAGATGGCGGACCTAAAATTTAAGGTATTATCTACAACAATGGTGCCGTTATGGTAGCTATTGTCATGATGCAACACTAAGTGGTCCACACACTGGAGCAGGGTGACATTACGGTCTAGATTGTTAGGGTGACGGTGGATGAGGAGATTGGGGTTAAATCTAACTAACCTAAAATCGGCAACATCCCTATCTAATGCCCTATAGGGGTATGGGTTACCTTGGACGGAGGGGTCGACTGCTGCCCCCGATGCAGCTCATTCTAAATTGGGTTCCAGATCAGCCTAGGGAACTTGCCTCTTCCTACTCCTCGCCTTCGGTGGCCGGTGAGTCCACTTCTTGAGAGGGCGGGAGCTCGTGGATTACCGAGAGAGTAGCCCGGGTCCTCCTTAAGGCCAACGTCTGGCCTGGGCTAATCAAATTACACGCCAGCATCGTGACATCATTCACGAGCTGACGGTAATCCTTTTTGCTAGGTGGGATCCCAAACAATGTTTCATAATGACCCCCGAGGGTCACTGACTTCCCCGTCCTTGCAAATATGGCTGCACACAAAAAAAAAAACTCAATTAACACATGCACAAGGAAAATGTCTTGAAAAGAGAAAAATTTTACGAGTTGAGATCAGAGAAAGAAAAGCTTACGAGGATGATTGAAGTATCATTGCTCACATTTTTGGAACCCGTTCGACATAAAGAACCAATCTTTGTAGTTGTTGGGGTGGCTTGGGAGCTCGATGACCAAGGCGGAGTTTGGGAATCTGGTGAGGTAGTAGAATCTTTCACCTCGCCCCTTTTATTTCGGGCTGGCTTTGAGGCAGAAAAAATATAATATATCTGCCAGAGTGGGGACCTCCCACTCATGCTTCAAAAATAAGTATTTCAACCCCGCCAAAATCCTGTAAGAATTTGGGGGGAGCTGAAAAGGTGCCAACTTCACATAATTTAGGAAGTCGGAAAAATACTGGTCTAGGGGAAGGAAGGCCCACACCTTCAAATGTTCATCACTCCAGGACATGCAGTCATCCTGGAGAGGGGAATAGCTCCGTTCTCCTTTGAACGGAGGTCAGGCAATAAGGACTCCGATCCTGACCTCGATGTTATGGCTCAACATAATTTTGTTAACCCTTCCTTGGGTCGTAATCTTGGAAGCTATTGTCTCTACCTCAAAGAAAGCATTGGGGTCAACCATAACTTCCCTCTCCACCACTGGGCCAAAGTGAGGAAGGGGAGATTCTGAGGTGATCTCTTTCCCTTTGTTCATTTGTTGAGCAGACGAGATAGGTGTATTCTTCTTTGGTGTGTTCTTCTCGGGAGCCATCAGATCGCCTAACGAAAAAGAATGATGAGTTACTTAGTAGGCGACCTAAGAGTTTGTAAAGGTTATGGCACAGAAGTACGAAGGGGAATGTTGTCTCTGATATATGAGCTGAGTTAGTCTCAACCCGTTGCGTGATGCCATGCACTACCCTACGCTACACGCCTTGGTTTCCTAACAGACCCTTGATGTTTAGGGATCCATGTGTTAGAAAATCAGGCCACTACTTTCCTTGGGGGGCGGTTTAGAGAAAAACCACCCAAGAAGCGTGTCCCCTAAGCAACCTGGTTTCGAACCTTAAAAACTTTTCATCTTCTATATCCCGAATGGGTATTTCTACAAAATTCACCATAAATTACCCAGATTAACCCAAAAATTATCGATTTTATGAATATCATAGTTCTCGAGATATTTTAAGACCTACTCAGTAAACCTAAGTCGAAGCATATGAGCATGATATAAAAAAAACACAGAAATCAGTAAAAGAAAAGTTTCTTCAAAACTAAAAGACTTACAGTATGTTCTTCGATAAAAGAAGTAGACTTTGCAGGGGAGAGTTCCTAGAAGACTCCTGAGTAACTAAGTAATTGGGTTTCTGATGGTTTTTGCAACAGATGGATTTTGGGTTTTTCTGAGAAAGAAGAAGGGTTTGAAAATGCAGAAGAGAGAAGATGTAGAAAGATTTCAAATAAAAGGTGGTGAACCGTAGAAATTTCCTACCCTATTTATACGTAAACGACATAAATTAATTTGAGCCATCTAATTTGGTCAGTACAAAATCCAAGGGCTATGTTTCAAAAGAAAAAACGGCGGCAAAAAGGTGACAAGACAATTATTGTAAGCCTCAAAACCCGAACAGACGCCAATTGTGATGTACCACGTGTCCAGTACTTGAGTAGTGGACAGGCATGGTTTAATGAAGCAGAAGTCTAAAAGTCCCTACTGTGTAGGTCAGAAGGTGACATCATGAACCACGAGCAGGGACTTGGGGGGCAAATGTGGACCCTAATTTCAGCACGAGTCCTTCACTCAGCTCGGGTACAGTTGGCAAATAAATATGTGGGGGAACTAACCAAGGAATCCATTTATTATCCACGTGAACAGCTCAGTTTTCACAGTGATTATGCGAGCTAGTGATGCATAGGCTGCGAAGCACAAGCTCATGATATTCATACGGCCTCCATAGTACGAGCTTGGAGATATATCCATTTCGTGGTAACTCAAATATATTGCTTACCCACGAATCCCCAAAGACTCGGGTATTTTTATACGATTATTTATGGCTAGCTTGTAATATTTAATGTCCCAAATATTAGGAGACCATTTATTTTGTGATCAGATCATATCCTAGTATAAATGGGAATATTTTAAATTAAATGTAATAAATATGTAAATCCGTGATTGACTCACGCGGTTACCCAAACCTGTCCAAGGAATTTTTCTATAAATACTGAGAATATTGGACAGGGAAGGGGACGATTATTCTGTAATACCGAAACTCTGCCAAAATAGAGAGAGAAAAACAGTAATAATATAGACTCGTGGACTAGGAGGATTTTAACCACTGAACCACGTAAAAAGATCTGTGTCTTTGCGAGTTAATTTCTTATTTCGGTTTATTATCAAGCACTAATCAAGCTTGTCATTTTCTTAATTCACTGTTGGCGAAAAAATGCGTTAACATAATCATATTTATATTCCACTATGATTACGCCACTATAAATAGGATTAGCTATATGCTCAAAATTTAATAGAAGTTTAGATTAAACAAATAATTATGAAAATAAAACATGTGAGCAAAGTGATTTACCAAGTCAAAAAATTGATTTCTATTCTTTTATTGATAATAAAATGAGATTACAAAGAAATTGGGTTTTAATTAGAGCATAAAACCCCAACAAACTCCCACTTGCACTAATTGAAACTAATGCCTTTATTCTACTATTCCCATTTCCTTGATATGCTTATCAAATGTAGCTTCTGGAAGTGTCTTCGTAAACGGATCCACAAGATTATCTTCAGATGCAATCTTCATAACCTTCACATCTCCCCTGGCCACATATTCTCGAATAATGTGATACTTCCTTTATATATTCTTACTCGTCTTGTGACTAGGAGGTTCTTTCGAGTTGGCTATTGCTCCTGTATTTTCACAAAACAACACAAGTGGTTTATCAATTTTTAGAATAACACCAAGATCCAAATAGAACATCTTTAGCAAGACTATTTCCTTAGCTACTTCTGACGCGGCTATGTACTCAGCCTCCATGGTGGAATCTGAGATTGAAGACTGCTTTACGCATCTCCATATCACAGCTCCACCCCAAGAGTAAACACCACTCATGAAGTAGACTTCCCGTCATCGACATTAATTTGAAAATCTAAATCGATGTAGCCTACATGGTCCAGAACAACACCCTTGTAGACTAACATATAATCCCTAGTTCACCTTAAATACTTCAGGATATGCTTAACTACTATCCAATGTTCCATTCTTGAGTTTGATTGATACCTGCTCACTACTCCACTGCATAGCATATATCTGGTCTAGTACACAACATGGCATACATCAGACTTCTAACTGTAGATGTGTAAGGAACTATTATCATTGCATCTTCCTCTTAGGAGTCTGGGGAGACTGCTTCTTTGAAAGATGAATTCCATGGCGGGACGGTAAATGTCCTTTCTTTGAATTTTTCATTGAGAATCGTTCAAGCACTTTATATATGTAAGCTGCTTGAGATAGAGCTAAAAGTCTATTCTCTCTATCCCTAATGTTCTGGATACCTAGAACATAACTTGCTTCACCCAAATCCTTCATCTGGAATTGAGTGCTCCGGCAATTCTTCACATCTGACAATTTCTTAACATTGTTTCCACTGAGTAAGATATCATCTACATAAAGAACAAGGAATACCACAATTTGATTTGCCTTCAGTTGGTAAACACAAGGTTCATCAATATTTTGTTCAAAGCCATAGGTTTTGATTATTTCATCAAATTTAAGTTTCCAGGAACGAGAAGCTTGCTTAAGTCCATAGATGGATCTATTCAACTTGCAAACTTTTCCTTCTTGTCGAGCTACTTTAAATCCTTCTAGCTGATCCATATAAATGATGTAATGCCCTGACTTCTCCGATGTGGTCTAATGGAGGGATTAGTAGGTCGGGAGGGCCATACTTGTTTAATTAAGCCATTAAATGATATTATGCATGTATATGTGAATTATATTATAATATGATGTTAAATGCATGCATGTGGGTCCGCATGTTTAGTTACAGGGGTGTGACGGTAATTTGGCCAGTTGAGGGTATAATTGTATATTTGTTTACATGTCAATGATATGTGTTGAGACCACATTATAATGTGGGTTTGTTCTAGCCATTCAGCATGAGATGATCCTGGATTACTAGTTAGCGGTCTGGTTATAACAGGTTTAAGTTCGAGGCTCGGGTTGAGTCTCGGGGTGATTTTAGTGATTAGTGCGTTACCGGGTATTAGAGGGTAACGAGATATGAATTATTGGTGCTTGGAGTTATGGGGGATAGCGGGAATTGGAGAGCGTTAATTATGATTAACGAGATATGTTGGAAAGGACAGATTTGCCCTTAGGATCCTTTAGAAACTCTTAAATGACCTAGGGGTATAATGGTCTTTTTACCCCTAGGATAGATATAAACTGAGTTCAGCAGTAAGTTGATGAGAAAAACAGAGCAAGTTCTTGAGCTTCCCGTACCTTCTCCTTCTTCCATTTTCTTTGTGATTTTTGGTGATCTTGTTGACGATTCAAGCTTGGGAAGTAGACCTTGGGAGTTTGGGAGAGTGTTACACCATTGAAGAGCAACACAACCTGAGTTTGAGGTAAGTTTCCAGCCATTAGTTTACTGGTATGTTCTGTTTTGGTGTTAGTTTTCAGCTTGTGTCTTTGTGGTGGATTGTTGGAATTGATAGAAGTTTTGATTGGGATTTATCTTGGGTTTTTCTAAGGGAGTGATATAGATCAAGTTTAGGGGTTGTATTGGAGGTTTGAGTGGTGTTTAAGCTTGGTTTGAAAGGTTGGTTCCAAGAGAAATCGCAAGGGAAGAAAAATAGGGGTTTTGGCTGAACTGGAGGTTGGGCCGCGGCATAGCCAGGGAGGGCCGCGGCCCTTGAAGGATGTTGAAGTTAGGTGCCTCTGTTTGATGGGCGGGCCGCGGCATGGCCAAGGAGGGCCGCGGCCCTTAGTGGCTTTTTGGCTTGGGGATGCAAGTCTTAGGCCTTGGGGTCGATCCTACTACTCAGTTTAGTAGTGTTTGATATCTCGGAGGCTAGGTTGGGGTTTGGGAACCCTTTATTATTCATTTTATTGATGGAATCCCGTAATTGGTTATGACCAGGTAATCGCTAAAGGACCAAAAGGTTGATCGTTCTCAAGGGTCGCTCTTATTATTAATTCTCGCTCGAACAGGAGGTAAGAAAACTGCACCCTGTGTATATGTGACATGCAAGGTTGTATTGAGGCATGTTGATTGATAAATGTGGACATGGATTGCCTATTAAATGCTAGCGAATGTTGTATACTTGTATATGTACTGACTAGTCAAAGACACTGACCTAAAGAGTCAGAATTGGCATAGCGTCATGAACGTCGAGCCAAATGAAGATTAGATCTAATCGATATCAGCGTTGAATGACTCATATGGAGTATTACTGCTGGACCAACCCTGAGGTCGATGAACTTATAAGCGCTTGTCTGGTCTAAGACCAGTTACTTAGAGCCAGGGCATATGGCCCCAGTGACTGTTTGTCACATGGCTAGGGAACGCTGTTCCAGGGTTTTGACTCTATGGTCATGAGGAAGGTTATGTTGGTGACTATTCACCATACACCTATCCTATTCAAACTTATGAAAAGTTCACTAATCAGTTAAGCCTGAGTGACCCTATCGTCACATGGATTTAGGGGGCTGTACCCACTTTTGTGACTGTTGGGACTGTCACCTATTTGTTTGGACTGAAGGTCCTAAATGATTATTATGATCATTGTTGATATTATATCATGTTTTATTATGCTTTTCTTGCTGGGCCTTGGCTCATGGGTGCTATGTGGTGTAGGTAAAGGGAAAGAAAAGCTCACCCAGCCTTGAGTGGAGAGCTTAGGTGGTGATGTGTACATATGTGGCCGCTTGACCACCACGGCCAAGGCGTTCTCAGAGGAACTAGGGGGTTTACCCTATTTTTGCCGCTTAGATCAGCGGGGTTTGTAAATTTGAAACAGTAATGACCATTTTGTACTGAGAAAAACTTGTAAATGTTTTGATTAGCTCTGCAGAGAAGTTTGTAATGAAAGATATCCATTCCTTTTTATTAGTTTTCTACCTTAACCTGTTAATTAAGCACATTTTTTACCAAAGGACTCGGGTAGCGGGTCAAATTTCCGGTCCACCACTCACCGTAACTTTTCTGGGGTAACCAGGGTGTTACAAATGACTTCGTCAAGCTTCCCATTAAGAAAATCTGTCTTGATGTCCATTTTCCAGATCTCATAGTCGAGAGCAGCTACTATGGATAGGAGGATGCGAATGGACTTGAGCATGGCTACCGGACTAAAAGTTTCCTCATAGTCCACACCTTCTCTTTGGGTATAACCCTTTGCCACTGATCGAGCTTTATAAGTTTTGATATTTCCATCAACACCTCGTTTCTTCTTGTAGATCCACTTGCTCCCAATGGCTCTAAAGTCACTAGGCGCTTCCACAAGATCCCATATAGAATTGGAGTACATGGACTCCATTTCCTGTTTCATGGCTTTGAGCCATAGTTCCTTTTTAGGGCTAGCCATTGCATGTTTGAAAGACAACAGATCATCATCACTAATGTCACCAAGAACCATATTGGTTTCACAATCCAAACCATAGCAAACTGGGTTCCTAGAAACCCTCCCACTACGTCGAGGCTCTGTGACAGTTTGCTCAGGAACAATGGTACTTTCTACATTTAGTCGACTTGTGTCGGTTAGACATGAAGAGTGGGAAATGTTTCATCAAATTTCATTGATGATGATGGATCATTGGTTGGAATCAATTCTTTAACCATCTCCTCTAAAACTACTTTGTTGCGTGGTTTGAAGTTTTGGACATAGTCCTTTTCCAGAAAAGTAGCATTTGTAGAAGTAAACACTTTCTTTTCTGAATGACTATAGAAAAGTCCACCCCGAGTACCTTAAGGCTAGCCAACAAACATGCAAACCTCGGTTTTTGGTTCTAGCTTTCCTTCCTTTTTCCTCAGGACATGGGTGGGACACCCCCAGATTCTATAATAGCATAAACTAGATTCACGACCATTCCAGTGTTCTAAAGGTGTTTTGGGTATTTATTTGGATGGAACGACATCGAGAAGGTCGTTTGCGGTTTTAATTGCATGTCCCCAGAACAAAGTTGGTAGAGTTTATTAACTAAGCATGCATCTAACCATTTCCAATAAAGTTCTCTTTCGGCGTTCCGCTACACCATTTTGTTGGAGAGTACCCCAGGTAGTAAGTTGTGATAAAATCCCAAGTTCAGTTAAATGATCTTGGAACTACATATCCACATATTCTCCACCCCTATCAGATCGCAAGATCTTTAACGTTTTACCTAATTGGTTCTGAGCCATAGCTAGGAATTCCTAAAACTTTGAAAATGTTTATGATTTCCTATGCATTAGGTAAAGACATGAGTGTCTAGAGTAATCATCAATGAAAGTGATGAAATAATCAAAACCAACCCTGGCTTGTACATTCAAAGGTCGCCAAACATCTGAATGAACAAGTCCAAGTGGTTCCTTGGCCCTATCACCCTTTGCAGAGAATGGACGCTTGGTCAGTTTGCCTTCTAGACAAGATTCACAGATAGATGATTCAGCTAAGGTAAGTTCCATCACAGGCTCGTCCTTTGTAAGTCTTTGAATCCTATTATAGCCAATCTGACCTAGTCCCAAGTGCCATAAATACGTCATTTTATCGTTGTCGGTATTTTGACGTTTATTGGTCCTAGGTTTAGCTACTTTGAATAAATCATTGTTAAGAGCAAGGGGTTTGTTAGGTCGTAGAATATAAAGCCCGTTTTCCAAACATTCAATACACAGTTGTGATCCATTGAAAGAAATAGATATATTAGAACTTGTGAAAGTCATAACAAATCGTTCTGATTGCAACATGGAAACTGAAATTAAATTTCTACTAAATTCCAGAATAAAAGATACATCTTTCAAAATTAAGTAGTTATTTCTGAACTTCAGGCGAGATTTTCCTATAGCTTGGACCGCAAAGAACACTCCATTCCCAACTCTAAGCATTAAGTCACCTTCGTCCACTTCCTCCCATGATTCAAGAAGTTGTAAAAAGTTACAAAAATGGTCAGTATTTCCAGAATCAATAATCCAAATGGATTTATCATTCTCCAAAATACATGTTTCTAAGATATATGAACTATAATCATTACCTTTGTTTTTCACTGCTAGAAACTTGGGGTAATCCTGTTTCCAATGCCCCTTCTCATTGTAGTGAAAACACTTACCTTTACCTTTCTTATTTTTCTTGTTCCTCCCTTAGGCGTTTGTGCACTTGGTTGTGCACATGTCTTTGCAGCCTTTGCAGGTTTGGGGTTGTTGTTTTGTCCATCTTTCCTCTTGTTTCCAGCTTTCGAAGATGAAGCTTGGTTAGCTTCAACCTTAGCTGGATCAGCAATAGTAGTAGTAGTAGTTGTCTTCTTTTCTCCCCCCTTACTTGGTCCAGCCATGATAGACTCGAAGGTCTGAAGCTCGTTCATGAGTTGCGTCAGACCATAGTTGAGTTTATTCAACACATAGTGGGTGGTGAATGGCAGGAAAGCTAGAGAGAGACTATTGAGGATTAAGCCGACTTGAGTTTCATCATCTAATATTGCTCCATGCAGTTCAGCTTCCTGAAAGTAGTTTTTCATATTGATTAGATGATCGTGAACATGTTGAGATGGTGCCATCCAAGCATTGGCATATTTTTTGGTGGCCTCAAAACTAATCTGCACAGACTATGCACCGAACATGTCTTGGAGCCAATCCATGATTTCGTAGGCCGTCTCGACAGTCTCCATCTTTGTCTTGAGAGTGTCGACCATACTAGTCAACATGTACTATCGTGCTTTGTTATTAGTCGTCTACCAACACTCATATTTATCTCTTACAGACTTGGGAGCTCCTTCAATTGGAACTTCTGGGGATTCCTCAGTTATGAAGAGCTCAGAGTTGTCACCAATCAACACAATGTTGATGTTTTGCTTCATTTTATGGAAGTTTTCTCTAGTGAGTTTCTCCATCGAATGTTGAGAAAGGATGGGAGTAGACACAACCATACTTAAAACTACCCATTATCAATAAAATAGAAATCAATCACTTATGGTCAATAAAACTTATGTTCACTCTAATTTCAAGAAATAGCACAACATATACCATAAATATGTATGATATGGAAAAAAAATACCAAAATAATCATATCTCTATTTCTATAGGTTTTCAACTATTCTATGATATCGTTGTCCCGGTTGGCAAGAGTAAAAAAATATAATTAGTTAAATAGAGTTGTAAACTCATTTAATAATTGACACCATTATTAATAACCTACTATTCGATCAAAATAAGAAAACTAAATCTCTTATTTTATGAGCTAGACCCATGATTTCAATAATCAATAGATTTAGTCCTAGTAGTCACCGTAGGGGTGAGTCTAGTAGAATTTGACCTATAATTAACTATCTTTCGAAATTTAAGCTTGTCAAAATAACTAATGAACACCTTCCGTAGGGAGACGAATCAAAGCTTCTTGAGGCCCCATTCAGCTATTGACCTTGTTAAACTAACGGTGGAGGTCGAATATAATTCTTAAGATAAGCTCATTATTAAAATAATATTTTTATTATTAATTTTTTAAAATAATGACTATGGTTCCCCAAAACATTGTAAAATTATATTTTTAAAACCAAATTCCTATAATTTTCTATTAATTATAAAGTGTCACATTGAAACAAATTTAATTAATTTAGAATTATTTTGTTGCTAATCAATATTTAGGTTTAACTAATATAATAAACAGATACAATTAAGTCCAACTTAGGCAAATATGCCTTAACCATTGGGCTTGTATGGAGGAGGGTTGGGTCTAGTATTTCGTTCTCACTACTAAGGCCCCCATACTTCCATACAAGGTCCAAAAGACAGGAATTTAAACCTTCGTTTTAGCAATTGTTATTAATTAATTAGCCCCACTATAGTCATGCAAAACAAATGGGCCTTCACAAGTGGAATCGCCCACAAGAGAGGAATTTAAACTTTACATTTTCTAATGAGCCCAAATAAAAACTATCTTATGAATATTTTATTTGGCAAAATCCAACTATTAAGCAAACATATGGGCCACTATATGCATCTAAGTCCACTTGCAAAAATACCACATATAGTACAAACAGACATGTTATAATTGGATGGACCTAATCATGTTACTGTATGAGCAAGTCTATGAATTTATGCAAAAATACCACAATTTATTTCATTTGCAAAAATAGCACAATTAATTTTTTTGAATTTATCAAAAAATTTGAATTAATTAAATTTTTGCAAAAATAAATAAGTCAATTTAAATGAAATTTATCAACAATAAACAAAAGTTAATTTACATTTCATTTGTCAAAATTAGCTTAGTTTAGGTTATTTTGAAAAATATTAATTTAATTTAAATAGGATTTATCAATAATTAACCACAATTAATTTAAATCCCATTTATCAAAAAATATTTTATTAATTAGTTTGAAAAACGTGTTATTTTAACAAATTTAACCATTTATAAATTTATAAAACAAATATCATCTGCTATTTTTGAAAAAATATCTTAAACAGTTAAACTAATTCGAATATCTATAAAAATATCTAGTCAACAAATTTTAAAATTTCAAATAATTTAAATATTAAAATCCATAGAATAATTAGATATTAATATCTTCAAATATCAATTTTTTTTTAAAAAATATCAAATATTAAAAAAATATATTTAATATCTCACAACTTAATCCTAATATTTTATTATATAAAAATTAATTAATTAACTTATTTTAAAATTTGAATTTGAATCTTTGTAGAAAATATCTATTTTTTAAAAGATCAAACAAAAAAAATATCGTATTTTAAAAAAGATATTTTTGAATAATAGAAAAGTTTTGATATTTTTGTATTAACCAATTAAAAAATACATTCAAAAATCAAATTTTAAGAAAAAATTATCGCAGGCCACGGCCAGTGAAAACTGGTGGTTGTGGCCACTTGACCAATATGGGCATTTTTCGTGTCCTGGGCGTGGCCAAGGGTTAATGGTGGCTGCGACCATTGGCCCTTGTTACCCAAGCCGCGACCATTGCCCGAAAGAATTTTTTTTCAATAAAATTTGTGTAATTTTTCAACCCAAAAACATTTTTTAAATAACTGTTACCATGTTTTACATCAAATTAAATATTTATATAAAAATTATTTGCAAAGAAAACACAACAAAATAACCCAAATATGCTACTAATCACATAAAATTCAATATGCAGCATAAAAATCATGAAATCCATCCAATTACTTAACACATCAAATAATTCAATTGTACCATGTTCATGCATGAAAATAAAGATTATCAAAGGGTCTGAGGCCAGTTGTTGGGAAAACTTATGCATATTCTTGTTTATTTTCATGCAAATCTTATATTAAACAAATTAATATGTGAAAACATAGAACATGTTTCTAAAATTGAGTTCAGGCAGAGATATTGATAAGAACACTTACATTATTGTGCAGTGGAATGATTGAGTCCTTCCTTCAGTTTTTCTAACCCTTGTATCCTTTCTATCTCAGGGTATCACCAAGAAACTGAACCATTCTTCAATTTTGTTCATAGCCTTCCAAAGTATCCTTAAAATCACCTAGACTAGAGTGAGAAATTCTCAACACATGAGATAGATACAAAGAGAAGAAGAATAGAAGAGAAAAACCGAGGCTTAGAAAATGACTTAAACTATAGATAGAATCTAAAACCTAGAGCATTAAGACTAGATCTTGTGATTTTCTTTTAGATAGTCTTTCTAAAAAAATCTGATTTCAACTCTCACTTAGCATTCATTTTATAGGCTCAATTAACTTACTTATTTAATTATAAAATAAATAAAATAATAGCCAATTATCAGCCCTAGGTAAAAATTCCCATGGGCTTTAGGCCCGTGAAATTTCTCATTTAATTATAAACTCGTTGTACTTAAATCAAGGCCTGTATAATTTTCTATTGATTTAATTAATTAAATAATTATTTAAATCCTTTATCAAATTAATTATTTATAATTTTAACCTTGATTTAATCTTATATATTAATTTAGATACCAATTTATCTTAATTAGTAAATCTACATTCATTTATCTTTTCTTCTCTAAATTACATAACTCTGTGAAACTATCCAAAATTAGCCTAGTAAACTTTGATAATTCTAATTGATAATTAAATAAATTAATTGAGACTATCTAGACGATTTTATCCAAGGTACAGTGTGGACCATGGGCCTATGAAATCAAGCTCCAATAAGTTATCATAAATTTAAAAAATAAATTTACTAACTTATTAATTCCTCATGACTCTATTATAGACTAAGAATTGTGCTCTTGAATTCATAGAATGATCTATAAGAAATATAGATACATTATTAATTATCCATTGTTACAACCATAATTGTCACTCTATCCTCTATAGACGGTCTATAATGAGATGGGACTAAAATACCCTTTTACCCCTCATTGTATTTTATCCTTATTACACTTAGTTCCTTGTAAATGATATTTCATTAAACTAATATTAATTACTGAAATGAGATCTCTATCATTTAACACCTTGAACCAAACTAAAAGAAAACCATCGTTTCACTTCTTCATCAGAAGCTATAAATGTTCATATCTATGATTAACACTCCCACTCAATTATACTATCGAGTTCCCAAGATGTAAGTATGCGCTAGTCCATAGGGTAAGCTGGTAACAAACAAGTCAAAAAACTCAAATAGCACAATCAGTTAGAATACTAACCACTCAGAATTGAGATTCAATTGGCCTATGGTAAACTATATGATATGATTAGAATAGATAATAACAGTATGTTTACGTATCCTGTCTACTGTCAATATCGGTCCAGTTCGATGTAACAAATACATCTGATCTTATCTACTTTGCTAATGTTCTGGAAAGAAGATAACACTGTGATGTGTAAGTAGATCATATTGTAGATTGACAAGTCAGTGTAAATCCTGTGCACTGACTAATCTTAGGACTAACTTATTTTTTAACATATAATCATTTTTATATTCCACTGTGATTACATCACTATAAATATGATCAACTATATGCTCGGGATTTAATTGAAGTTTATATTAAACAAATAATCATGAAAATAAATAATGTGAGCAAAGTGATTGACCAAGTCAAAAAATTGATTTCTATTATTTTATTGATAATAAAATGAGATTACAAAGAAATTGAGTTTTAATTAGGGCATAAAACCCCAACAAGTCCTTCTTGAGATGCCCCATGATTCCACATAAAAAGCAGACCTTCACCTGACACTCCCCTAAATGACGTCTTCTACATTTGGCACACTCTGTATATGTCCTCCAGTTCTCATTGCCGTCCTATCGGCTAATCTGTACACCTCGTGGCCTTCTGTTAGGACCGGAAGCCAAAACAGTATCTGCGGTTTTCCTTTTCTGGTCACTAGTGTCTCCGCCCCTACCTGATCTTGTAAAGGGAGGTCCCGTCCTCCTCATATCCCTTCTAGCCGCGTTCTCGCATCATATCTTGTTCTTAATGCCCTTAGTAGTAAAGGCTCTCTCTACTACCTGAGCGTATGTCGTCACTCCAAGTACTGTTGTAATTCTAACATCGTAGGCTATCATAGGCTGTAGCCCCTGAAGGAATCTTTCCTTCCTTGTCCCATTAGTGGGTACCAAGTCTGTGGAAAACTTAGTTAATCTATCAAACTTCAGCGTGCATTCTGTCACTGACATACTCCCTTGTAATAGTCTACTGAATTCCTCAGCCTTTGCAACTCTAATTGCCTCATTGTAGTACTTCTCATTGAATAGAGTTCTAAACTCTTCCCAGTTCATTGTGGTTACATCCCTAGTTTGGGACACCACCGCCCACTCTCTCATTGCCCACCACCCTCATATAGTATTGGATGGATGTAATCATAGCCATCCACTGCTCTGCCTTGAGTGGATTTGTGCTACCCTCAAGAACTGGAGGGTGCTGTTTCTTGAAGCGTTCATATACTATATAGCGTCCCAAATTTGCTAATAAGGCTTAGGGCCTTGATTATTGTGCTTGGAGGGAAATAATTGATTTATTATGTTAATATGTATGAATTTGATAAGTATGTAATTAGAAATGCATGTTTAGGGGAATTAAATATGCATGTGGGCCCCATTTGGTTGCTAGGGGCATATTTGTAATTTTAGGCCGTTTAGGGCATAAATGAAATATTTGTGTATATTGTGATTAACACCACGTGTGAGTGGTGATGTAATTGTGATGCACGATCCGAGACGGTCCTAGGGAGCAGTTTAGCTGGAAAGTCACAACGGGGTCAAATACCCGGCTTGGGAGGATCCTAGGGGTATTTTGGGTAGATAATGTGAGTTTGGGATTTATTAAGTATCAAGTAGTAATTTGGTAATGATTTGAGTATGCTGGGATTAGCGAGAATTTTTAGGTGTACTCGAGGACTTAGCGGGATGTGTCAAATGACTAAATTGCCCTTGGTAATATTTGAGACTTAGGTTAACTTGGGGGGGGGGGGCAATTTAGTCATTTAGCAAGAGGGTATATACAATTTAGGAACTGGGGACTCTAGAACCTCTTAGGAAAATAGAGGAAAGGAAGGAAGAAAAATTAAATTCCCTCAGCTGTCTCTCTCTCTCTCACCCATTTGGTTCTCTCCCCCTCTCTAAGGTGTTTGATTTTTGAAGGACCTTATGTCAGAAACTCAAGAGTTCAGAGGCTTAGACAAGATGAAGGGTAAGTCTTTAATTCAATTCTTTGATGAATTTCTACTGGAAGTGTTGAATTAGTGAGTTAAATTGTGTTTTGCTTTGTGGATTCTTGGGATGAAGTTTGGCAAGGTTAAGCTTGGGGATTTGTTGATTTGAGCTTGGAATTGGATTTGAAAGCAGCTCAAGGTCAAATTTCTACTTGAGGTGAGAGTTCCATGCATTTCTGAAGTTTATTTGCTGGTGTGGTTTAAGTTTTTGTGAGTTTTAAACCACTTTGTGATTTTGAGTTTGGATGGGTGTTTGAGTGTGTTTCTGGTGTTTATGAGTTGCTATACTGTTTATGGGAAGTTTTAGGTTGAATTGGGACTTAGCTGTACCTTGGTATTGAATTGGTTAAGTTTTGGCTCGCGAAAAATGGTAGGAAAAAACCAGTTTTTTGGGTTTGCGTATGAGCGTTGCGGCCCTATTCTTCCGTGCCGCGACGTTGGGTTGAATCAAGATAGGGGAGCCCTGCTGGGCGCCGTGGACCCTATACGGCAGTGCCACAGTGCTAGGCCATTTTCAGGATAGAGAATTTTGTGTTTTTAGGGTTTTGGCTCATGGGGCTCGGGGGACGCTTCTGCCACCTTGTGTGGGGAAACGAGAGGTCCTGAGAGCACGAGATTGGTTCAGGGGTACAATTGTGAATTGGTTAGTAACGAGAGTGTAACTTGTGTGTTGTGACTTGGTTTTCAGTAAGGCTTGGGTTAGAGGACTGTGCTCGGGATTTCGGTGCTCAAGAAACTCGGGACACAGGTAAGAAAACTGTTGTACTCGTAGAGCAGGGTGTGGCCCTATAGTTTGTATTGCAGGGCATGACCCTATGTGATTGTGATGCAGGGCGCAGCCCCATTGATTATGTTTCTGTATGTTTAAGTATTTGTTAAATTATGCTATGTGTGCATATTTGTGAATGAACGGCGAGGGCCGAGAACGGCAAGGGCGAGCACGACAAGGGGCCGGGAGCAGCGTTTAGCACGCGGAGCGCGAATTGCCAGGGTGAGACCCTATTGGATATCTGGGATATCCTCATGGTGTAGACCGCGAACCCAGGGCCTGGTAAAGCGCCTGGGACGACATGGCCGTATGTGTTTAGCCATGTGGTGGTTTTGTTATGTGTTAATTGATGGTCATGCATATGTTAATTGCTTGTGTGGAGATTTCTGGCTGGGCTTCGGCTCACAGGTGCTCTATGGTGCTGGTAAGGGCCAGGGGAAAGCCGACCAACTATGAGTACGGAGTGCGTGAAGCGACGTGTACATGTTTGGCATGCCTGGCTGCCACGACCAGGGGTATTTTTGGGAGATGTTTGTACTAAACTTGATTTTGTCGTTTAGTCAACTCTAATTACATTTTTGAGTTGTAAACTCACCGTTCATCCTGGGGGGGGGGGGGGGGGTAAGGATTGCACCCTCAAACTGAACTCGCCATTACGACCTACGTTCCACAAGCTTTGCCGACCAGCCCCACACTCAATGGATTGGTTGTCTGACCCCACTTTTAGCACGTTGGCCGAATACCAGTTATACCATATATGCAAAGACAATTCAAGGCTAATAACCATACCAACCAATTAGCTCTATGTGCATATATCGATTTTCGTACCTCAAATCATGAGCAATAAAATGAGGCAACCCTGAGCATGATCATTTTCTCCCGAGCCTTGCGATAACCTAGTCACAACCATAAATGTACCCCCATTAAGAACTAAATCCAAATACTGAATCCAAGACCAACCCCTTGCTCTCGGGACCTCCAATTCCACCAAACGACCAAGCTTAAAAAAACACAAGCTGAAATGGTTATAGGGCAGGGGTGCCCAAAACAAGGGCAGTGGCGCCCAAACTCCCCTTATATAGCGCAGTGGTGACCAAAAAATGGGCAGGGGAGCCCAACAAGTTAGAGACTCCTCCAACTCTCCCCTGCATAGCGCAGGGGCGCTACGTTATGAACCTAGAATTTTGCTTTGTGTTTTCTATAGCTTTTCCAACCCAAACTCGCCCCAAACTGACCTAAGCCCTCAAAAAACACCAAATGAGTTTCCAAATCCAATTTTGATGAATCTTTGACCCCAACACAGTTACCCAAGTGCCAAAGAACCAACAAACAACCTTAAAGCATTTAGAAAACCAGAATTGCCAAGAATCACACTTTCAGTTCTTGAAACTCAAGATTTTCTCCAACTCATAAATCAATAGGCCAAACCCAAAATCCAAACCTAATACAAGCTGTAAATCATCAACTTAAATAGTTTCTATTACCCATAAACTCACACAAGCACTTTAGAGGCTCATAACTCAATAATTCAATATAGAACATCACAAGGAAAAAGAGAAGCAAGGAGGGAAAAACCATACCTCTTTTCTGAGTTCTTGAATCCTCTACAGTCTCCAAGATCTCTTAGCAACTGTAATCCTTCCTTCTTAAGCATAATTTCCACCAAATTCCTCTTGAAAAGATTGGAACTTCACCTAGAATCACCTTGACTTTTGTTACTTAGCTAGGCTAGTTTGGAAGAAGGAGAGAGAGGATGAACGAGGTCAAAATACCATTTTCCCTCACCCTCTAATTGCTTTCCAAAGCATCCCAAGGGTAAAATAGTCATTTTAGCCTAATCTCCCATTAACCTCAAATTACACCACATATTCCTAATTATGTCCACTAAACACAAATATTCACCAAATTAATTTCCATTAACCAATAAAAAACCACAGTAATTTACCAAATTATCAAAATACCCCTACGCTCACCCTGAGCCAGGTATTTATTCTAGTTGTGACTTTTCCACAAAATTTCTCAAAAGGACAGACTCCCACCGAATGGCTCAAATATATCCACCTACAATGTGGACTCTAGCATTTAGCACATATAATTACAGATATACCCTCAGTGGGTGAAAATTACGAAAATCCCTTGTTAACATAATCAGGCATACAAGCACATTTAATACACTTAACACATGTATATACATTCATATCATAATATAAATCATATAATTCCACATAATCACATATGTATATTCATTATGTTACAGTTTGAGCACTTTAAGACCATTGTATTTGGACCTTTTTGGCCGAGATAATTTCCTTTGGGATTTACTTCGAGGTTATTTTATCCTCAATATAATTTACATATTTGATATATGTTTCAACCTGTTATATCTAATCTTTTTTTCACTCCCCTTTTCTATCAAGTATTTATGTTTATGAACCTTCAAAATCCTTATACATCCAAAAAGTTATAGGGGTAATTTTAGATCGAGATATTTTTGCCTGATGGCTCGCCCATTTATATTCTAGTTGATTACCTTATTATTTCCAGGAGTTTGATTGCCTAGTCGCGTATACCTCTTAAGGATAAGGCCTTGGACTTGGTTTAGTTCCAGTATTTTTGTACCTAGTTAAATTCTAGGATTTTGGTTGTTATGCTTTGAATTTTCTTCACTTAGTTCGTATTCAAAATTTCTTTGAAAACTCGAGCTTTAAGAAGCTGTGAAGTAATCAATTTTCCAAATTTTAAGTAGCACAAATTTTTAGCCTAAATTTGTCGAATGTTTCAAAGACTGTTCAAGGGTTATATGCCCCCTAAGCAATCAGAATTTATAAATATTTTATATCGCTTTTACATAATCAACTCAAGCTAAAATACAAGAATAAAATGAAAAGAACCTGATACCACGTGTAAAATATGTAGCAACCATTTATTATTCAAATTCGAACAAAATGAAATGACTTTTATAAATAAGCCTTCCAAAGAACAACACATTAAATCTAACAAAGGCATCCTATTACTGATAATACTTCTTGAGATGTAGAGTGATCCAAGTTCGTGGAGCACTTTCCATTTATTCGAGGTAGTATGAAGGTTCCTTCCTATAAGATCTCTACGATCTAATAGGGTCCTTCCCAATCTGGTCCCAATACACCGTCTTTAGGGTCTTTGTTAGCTAGAAACACCCTTCGGAGCTCTAAATCCCCCAGCTTGAGTCTACAGCCTTTGACTTTTGAATTAAAATATCGAGCCACTCTTAGTTGGTAATGGGTGAGCTGGAACAAAGACTTCTTCATCACTCTTCAATTAGGTCCATGGATGCACTAAGCAGGTCAAGATTCTGATATTGGTTGTAGGTCCTTTGCCTCTGTGACGTCACTAGAGCCTCAACTGGGAGCATAGCCTCACTTCAAAAAGTTATACAGAAGGGAGTATGCCAAGTGTAAGTGTGATGTGGTATTGTAGGCCCAGAGCACTTGCAGAAGCTGTTCAGGACATAGCCCTTTAACATCTTCTAGTCCCCTTTTTATGCTCGCCTTTAGGGTTTTGTTTATTGCCTCGACCTGCCCATTAGCTTGAGGGTATGCCACTGTAAAGAAACTCTTTACTATGTCATATTTCTTGCAAAAGGTTGTGAATTGGTCGCTGTCAAATTGAGTTCTTTTATCAGACACAATCTTCTTTAGGAGTCCAAAATGGCATATGATGTTTTTCACGACGAAATCTAGTACTTTCTTCACGGTTATAGTCGCCAGAGGCTTGACCTCAACCCACTTATTAAAGTAGTCGATTGCGACAACTATGTAGCAAACTCCTCCTTTTCCAATAAGCAATGAGTCGATTAAGTCAATCCCCCATATAGGAAATTGCCAAAGTGAGGAGAACATAGATAGCTCCATGGGTGCATCTCGGGCAATGGTGGAATAATGTTGGCATTTGTCACACTTGAGTACATATGAGGATGAGTCCTTTTTCAGAGTGGGCCAAAAATAACCATGCCTTAGTACCTTTCAAGAAAAGTTTTGCCCCCAAGCATGGTCCCCACAAAATCCATCTTGGATTTCCCAGAGGATAGCTTGTGCATCCTTGGGAAAAATGAACCTTAGAAGGGGCAAAGAATGACCTCGCCTGTTGAGAGTTCCCTCGAACATAACGTACTGTGGGACCTGATACAACATATTTTGTGCATTCTTTTGACCTTACGACAACTTTCTAGTCATGAGGTATTCAACTATGGGAGTCATCTAGGTCAGTTCTTCGAAAATCACTCTGAGCACCACTAGATATTCATTGATGCTTGGTTTATCTAATAATTCTACGGGGATCACATTCAATGTGTCAGCTTATTTGGTTGTGGCAAGTTGGGCTAAAGCATCTGCATTCGTATTTTACTCGCTAGGGACTTGTTCGATGGAATGAAACTCAAATTCTGACAATTCAGCTTTAACCTTAGTGAGATAATCTGCCATTTTGACTCCTCATGCTTGTTATTCTCCTTATACCTGGTTAACCACGAGTTGAGAATCGCTAAAGCATTGAATTACTCTTGCTTTCAGCTCCTTCTGTAATGCCCTGACTAATTCTAGACTTCGAACCATTAAAAACTACTAATTTGAATACATATATAAGTAATAACATAACTTTATTTAAAACCCAAAATATTGTGCCAAATACAAAGTAAAGTATGAAATATAAAATACGGTATAGGTACCCATTGTTTAATACATAAAACATAAAACATAAAACATAAACTTAAATCATTTGTTAAAAACTAAGTGCAGAAATACATAAAAGCATAATTTAAAAAACTTTAAACAACGTCATCCTCGATCTTCCATCAATCCATTCATCCCCAACACACATGCCAAGCTGCCATGAACCATTCCCGCCTTCCATATTCATTTTCCTGCATCATTCTAAAAAGAAAGTAATGAGCCTAATGCCCAGCAAGGAAAATATACTAACAACATATATCATAAATCATAAACATATGACTATAAAAATGTATATCATATAGGACTACAATATTAGTGGCCATTAACTCATTATCGTAGCATGTGATAAAACCATCTAGGTCCTCAGTCTACTAATCGAGGTAGGTTAGATCACAAGGTAGTAAATGATAACCCATCTAGGTCCCTTGTCTACTAATCGAGGTAGGGTAAACCATAACTCTAAACAACGATAATGATAAAAATTCTTGGGGTTTGCTATCTAAGCAACTATAAACCTTAAGTGACTTCAAAACATAATCATATACATATGTTCATAACACATACTATAACATATAAACATATCATAACACATCATATAAACACATATAATCTAACCTATTTTCCTTACCACAAACTGGGATATGGAGGCAAGAACGGGATTTGGAACACTCCTAAAACCAACAGTAAGCCATGAGTTTCTAAAGAAAAGGGATGAAAAAAAAGAACTAAACCATCGAAGAAGAAACTTACCGAAAACCTTAAGTTTCAAGAAACTTAAACACATCAGAATGAAAGAATTGGTAAGAAGATTAATAAGAAACCTTCCTTAAGCTTTTGAGATTGCATGGTCGCTTGCCAAATGGAAGATTTGAAGTTTTCAGGGTGTTTCTATACGTGGAATAATAAGCAGCAGGCAGAGGATTGAGTCTATTCTACGATAGATAGAGCTATGGTTAACTCGAGATGGACCGATACTTACCCGAATTCAGAGGCAGTGTTTCTTCCGGAAGGCACTTTTGATCACAGTCCCATTCTTGTCTCCTTTTATTTAGAAGTGAGCCTGGGGAAGAAGCCTTCCAGATATTTTAGAATGTGGAAGGAAGCTTCATCGTATGAGAGCAACGTCTGAACTAGTTGGAGTGCATTAGCTTCAGGTACTGAGATGTTTAAGCTACTTACGAAATTAAAGCGACTGAAACATATTTTTTTTGGCATAAATAGAGAAGGATATCATGATATTCAAAAGGCAGAAGTCAAGAAAAACATCATCTCATGGAGATTCAGGGAAGATTGCACCAAGAGCCTCTCAATGATACTCTCATAAGGCATGAGGAATTGGCTAGAGAATAATTTATTAGGCTACATAAAGCTTACATTATGTTTTTAGCGCAGAAAGCCAAAGCGAACTGGGTGCTTAATGGAGATGAAAATACTTCTATTTTTCATGCTTCCTTGATAGCTAGAAGAATTCAGAATCAAGTTTTGTCTATTGAAACTGAAGATGGTTGTTGGGTAGACACAACAACTAGAGTTCAAAGAGCTTTTTTAGAGTATTATCAAGGCTTGTTGGGGACACATATACAACACAGGAGGAAAGTTTCACAGGCCATAGTGGATATAGGATCGGTCATCATTGAGGCATAAACTAGACTGCTACTAGAAAACTTTACTTCTCAGGAAGTTACAGATCTTATCTTCTCCATTCCAGGTATGAAGGCACTTGGACCAGATGGCTATAGCAGTTTTTTTTTATCAAGACAATTGGGATTTGGTAGGTTCTGAGGTCAGTTCTGGTATCTTAGATTCGTAAACACGGGCAAGCTTCTTAAAGAGATTAACGCAACATCCATCACCCTCATTCCAAAGACTAAATGTCCAGATAAAGTAAGTGATTTCCGACCTATCGCCTACTGTAATGTTCTATATAAAGTAGCATAAAAAATGATATGTTCAAGACTAAAAAGAATTCTTCCTGATTTGATTGCGGAGAACTAGGGGGGATTTGTTCATGGGAGGTATATAGCACATAAAATCATGAATTTCCAAGACTTAGTTCATCATTATGGAAGGAAATGATGCAAGCCAAGTTGTATGATCAAGTTGGATATGAGGAAAGCATATGATATGATTGAATGGGATTTCATTGAGGAGATGCTTGTTGCTTTTAAATTCCCGCAGAAGATTATCCCGGATTTTCATTGATGATTAATGGTTCTATGCATGGGTTCTTTGCAGCTAAAAGGGGATTGAGACAAGGGGATCAAATGTCTCCACTACTATTTGTGTTGGGTATGGAATACATGTCTAAAATTATGGTTAAAGTAGGCTCCTTATCTTGATAAACTATCATGACAAATGTACTTAACTGAGATTAAATCACTTGTGTTTTGCAGATGATCTATTATTATTTTGTCATGGAGATTATATCTCCATTCTATGGATGCTTAGGGGCCTTAAATTGTTCTCAGGGACATCTAGTTTAATGACAAATGAGACCAAATATGCTATATATTGTAGTGGTATGGTGGAGGCTAAGGTAAGTAGGGTGCTGGAAGTTTCAGGATTCACTAGAATTTATTTACCTTTTCGATATCTTGGTATTCCAATATGTTCAAAAAAATATCTTCTGCTGAATGTGGGATTATTTTAGAGAAAATGGTGCTTAAGATTCAACAATGGAATTCCAGGAAGTTATCATATATGGGAAGAGTTACACTAATAAATGTTGTACTGCTTTCTATTCACTCTTATTGGGCACAAATCATGATCTTACCGAAGAAATTATTGAGGGATATTAAAGCCATCTGTAGAGCATTTCTTTGGAAAGGAATGGTTGATCACTCGAGGGCTTGTCTCATAGCTTGGAATAACATTTGTCTTCCCAAGGCAGCTGGAGGATTGGGATTCAAGGTGGTTATTGACTGGAATATTGTAGCTATAGGGAAATATGTATGGGCCATTGCTTCTAAAAAAGATAATTTGTGGGTCAAATGGATTCACAGTGTCTATTTGAGCAAATCATATTGGTGGGAGTATAAATCACACTAGGATTGCAGTTGGTATTGGAAAAAATTAGTGATTGTTAAGGAACTCTTTAAAGAAAAAATGGATTTGGCCTACTTTTCAGCCATGATATATAGTATAAAAATAGGACATGAAATTTTGTTTGCTCACCCACTCAAAGTACATTGGGGGGAATATGATTTGGGAGAGACTTAGCATTCCTAAGCACTAATTAATTTTATGGCTAGTGATGCTTCAGAAGCTTCGTACCCGAGTGTATATACGCAACTACAACCAACATATGGATCAATCATGTTTATTGTGTGGTGAGTATAATGAAGACATTCAACATTTATTTTTTCAGTGTATATATAGCAAGACTTGTCTGTTGCAAGTGAAGAAGTGGCTGGGTTGGAAATCTCAAACAGAGGAATATGACAAATTGCTTCAGTGGAGTACCAAAGCAAAGCGCTTAAGCAAAGTTCGAAAGAGCATTATGATAGCTATTGTTGCTACCTTGGTATATCACATTTGGAGAGTGAGGAATGATATGCTATGGTCTCATAAACTTTGGCCTACAACTCATACGGTACAGGAAATTCAAAGAGATATTGGGCTTAGGATTTACACTATAATGCCGATTAAGATAAGGAGTATAGATAGAGTTTGGTTTAATTCCATTTGTAAAGATATATAATTGGATGTATAGATGATAGGACTCGTGGGGATTTACAGAGATTAGAGTCATAAGTTGGAACTTGTACATGATATTGATATGAGCAATACAATGATCTTATTCACCAAAAAAAAAAAAACTTAAACACCTAACCAAGAATCATAAACAAGAGTTAGGATCTGAAAGAAAATTGAATAAATGAACTATGAAGAACTACACTTAAGGATAAGAATACCTTGAATGATCTTATGACTTGATCTATACCTTGATACCGAAATAACTCTATATCTTACTTCCCAAGTGTTTAGAAAAGCTTAGATTGAAAAAGCTTTTATCCCAAAACCTAAGTGTTTCTCTCTATAGTGAACTTAGTAGCTTTGAGGCTCTGAACAATGCTTGAAGAATGAAGGAAATGGCTGAGTACTAGATCCTATTTATAGAGTTCAAGGAGTGAAACTAACCCCTTTTAAAATGAATATAAAATGAAAAATATTTAAATTTTCGTTCAGGAAGTGCCCAGAACTCAGTCAAAATCATTCAAGGGCAAGTCTAAGTGGTTAAGGTTGTTTTCAAATTTAAAATCCTCAAGTATGTAAAAATTACTCCCAAGGGCAATATATCGCCTACCCTGGGCGAATATCTCCTAGACCTATATCCCGAGCCCCGTTCGTCGTTCGTGCAAAGTCGACGTGTTTTCCATATCTCCTGTAGACGACATAACGGCCCCTATAGCTGCAAAATATCAGCATATAGTTATATATCAAACATGTATTTGCAATTTTTCAGCATATTTTGAATTGATTAAACAGCTTTGGCTGAGTCAAAACATGATCCTAATAGTTGCTGTAAGGTTTTAGAGCTTCTAGATCTTTCTTTTAATTAAACTATTCATCAAAAATACTTAAATCCTTAATAAACATGATTATGACAAGTGTCACATTCTTAATAATTCTATCTAAACCTTATGTTATAATAATTAATATTTCTAGGACCAACAATATAAATCAAACCTTATGTTATAATTAATATTTCTAAACTATAGGTTAAACTTATAAAATCCATAACTGTTGCTATGAGTTTCCAACTATGCCCCGGCTTGAACCAAAATCCACGAAAACTAACATACTACAAACTATTGCTAACTACAACTACTATCTAGCTAAGTACAAAGTCTGGGACACTACACCTACGCTACCCAAACTCCAGCCAGTAATGCCTTGTACTCCACTTCGTTGTTGGAAGTGTCAAAACAAAATTTAAGAGTCGTATGGAAGTGATTTTTTTGGGGTGAGACTAATATTATTCCATCTCCATATTTGTCTCGTTTGACGATCCATCAACGAAGAGTTTCCACAATTCTTGTACTAGTTCTCACATTGGTTCGTTTTGGAACCCCGTACATTCATCTACAAAGTTAGCTAGTGCTTGGCCTTTGATTGTTGTTCATGGTTTATATAGTATCTCGAACTGACTGAGTTAGATGTCCCACTTTAATAAACATCCCGATGTCTTAGGCTTTTGGAAGACCCGCCTTAAAGGTTGATCGCTTAAGTCTTGTACAGTGTGGAACTAGAAATACGACCTGAGTTTTATCGAGGCTAGGATCAAACAGAACGTGAGTTTTTCAATTAGAGGATATTTGGATTCAGCTCCTAGTAGCCTCTTACTCACATAATACACTAGTTTCTATGATCTATTTTCTTCTCGAACTAACACAATGCTGACCGCGTTTTCTGTTATGGCTAGGTATAAGTAAAAACATTCCCTAGCGACTGGTTTTGATAACATGGGGGCTCAGCCAGATGAGTCTTCAGATCCTCAAATGTTTGTTCCCATTCTTTTGTCCATTCAAGTCGTTTATTTCCCCTGAGCTAGTTGCAGAAGGGGAGACACTTGTTCGTGGACTTTGATACGAACCGGTTTAAGGCCACGACCTGTCCAGTTAGGCTCTGTACTTCTTTTCGTGATCTTGGTGAGTACATTTCTAATATCGACCTGATCTTATCTGTGTTTTTTCGATCCCCCTTACATTGACTATGAAGCCTAAGAACTTCCCCGACAAAACCCCAAAGGTACATTTTTGGGGGTTCAGGTTCATGTCTTACCTTCTCAGCACGAAAAAACATTCTTCCATATCAGATGCATGGTTATTGGCAGTCTTTGACTTGATGAGAATGTTTACAACATAAACCTCCATGTTCTTCATGAATAGGTTGAAGAACATCTTATTGACCAGCCTTTGATATGTTGCACCAGCGTTCTTTAGCCCAAACGACATGACCTTGTAGTAGTATATGTAGTGTTAGCCCAAGCTGGTGTGTTCTTGGTCCGTAGGGTTCATCGCGATCTGGTTATATCCAGAATACGCATCCATGAAGGACATAAGCTCGTGTCGGGTTGTGGGGTCAACTAGCTGATCTATCCTTGGTAGTGGGAAACAATCTTTAGAACATACTTTGTTGATGTTAGAGAAATCATTTTGCTTCTGGACCAAAATGAGGTTGGAAATCTAGGTCGGATATTTAGCCTCCCTAATGAACCTGCATTTCAATAAGTGAGCTACCTTTTCCTCCAAAGTTTCTCCTCGCTCTTTGCCCAACAGCCTACGTTTCTGCACATTCGTAGACATGCTTTTGTCTAGGTTTAAGGTATGCATCATTACGCTTGGACTAATTCCCACTATATCCTCATGCGATGAGGCAAAGAATTCAAGATTTTTCCTTATAAACTCAACTAATTCCTTCTTTCTTTTGGTTCTGAGAATTTTTCCAACCTTTACTACCCTCGAAGCTACTTCTACGTTGAGAATGATTTCCTCTAGCATTTCTAAAGCTTGGAGCTCAGATCTTTCTTTGGGTTGGGCAACCTCATTTCCAACTTCTTGAGGTTATTCCCCCTCTTCAACAATTACCATTGCCTGAGGTTCCTCATTCTCTTCGGTTATTACCATGGCTTGTTGTCCAGGTTGTGATTTCCACTTCATGGAAATGCTATAACATTTCCTGGCAGTGAGCTGATCTCCTTTCACGGTACATATTCCCGAGGATGATGGAGTTATAGCATCAAACTTCATCAGTGAAGGTCTCCCAAAAATTGCATTGTAGGCAGCCAATTAGTCGACTATCACGAACTCGAGCATCTTGGCGGCAGCTCGTGCCTCATCGCCCAATGTTACTACGAGCTCGATTGTTCCTTTGGTTGCCATTCCCTTACCTGAAAATCCATATAGGGTCATAAAGGTTTCCTTAAGATCGGCTACAGATAGCCCCATATTTTCAAGGGTGGAATTGAATAGAACATTCACAGAGCTTCTATTGTCAATTAGTATTCTGCGCACCCTCTAGTTAGCGAGTTGAATAGTTATCAACAATGGATCATTATGAAGGAATGGACATGGATAGTGTCTTCTTAAGTAAAAATAATTGTTTATATATCCAATCGTTGTTGTTTAGATAACCTTTGCTCCAGAACGAACTCAGTGCCATCATGTGGTTTTAGCTCCTGGATATATCTCTTCTAGGTTCCACTGCTCATTCTTGCGGGATGAGATCCACATGGATTGGTGACTATGTCATTCTCTTTGACATGGGGAGGGATGATTTGATTTCCATGAGCTGGTTGAGATTATGCTGGATTAACTTGGTTATTCGAAGCTGGTTGAGGGTCCTACCCCACCGGTTGGTTAGGAGCTACCCTATTCTTAATGTACTAGGCTAACTCTCCAGCCTGAATGAGAGTCTCGATCCCATCCTTTAACTAACAACAATCGTATATGTTGTGGGCGATATCATTGTGGTATCAACATATGTTAGTCGGGTCTCTCTTTGCACTTTGATGATTCATGGGCTCAGGCTTCTTCCATGGAAGATAGGATAATTAGCCACATTAATATGTTCTCGTGTTTCTGTTAGGTCGGTATACATGGTGAATATAGAGGTGTACTTCTCCCCATGTTTATTTTTCTGGGACCCGCTCTGGTTGCCTTCACCGTTCCCTTTTCGTTTATTACCTCCCGCCTGATTATTCTGGGTAGCAGGTTGACCTGTAAACGCAGCGTCCACCGCCACTCCGGTGGGCTGAACGAGGGTCTGGGTGGTTCCCGCGGCAACAGATTCCACCTCTTCTAAATTTATCCATTCCTGAGCTCAAGCTAAGAATTCATCTAGCTTTTCACTTCTTTTCTTTTAGAGCTCCTTCCATAGATCTCCTCCTACAGCGATTCTTGTTCTCATGGCCACAAGCTTGGAAGTGTCACCAGCGTCTCTAGGTCGGGCCTCTGCATTAATCAATCAATTGAGGTAGGGCTTCAGGCACTCATCGGGCCATTGCTTAATGTTGGAAAGTGAGTTGGCCTCCACTCGAGCCTCTTTTGCAACTCGAAACTATCTCTTGAACTCATAGGACAACTTTTTCTAGGAGTTTATTGAGTGTTTCTTATATTTGTTGAACCATAACTTGGTTGTTCCGGTCAACGTAGCTAGGAATAGAACACACTGCAGGTCGAGGTTCACATTGTGGGCCATCATCAGAGTGTCGAAGGTCCTAATGTGGTTGGACAGATTGGTGGTTGGTTATATGTGGGCATAGTTGGAATCGCAAAGCCAATAGGATACAAAGTCACTGCAATATGAGGGGAAAAAAGCTCGAGCTCCTTATCAAAATAACAATCATCTATATTTTTCCCAGACATAAGCCTCTTCATTTGCTCCTCTATTACGGCCAGCCATTCGAGGGTTGGATCCTTCATCTCTAGGTTATTTGGGATCTAGTTAACAGCTCCCATCCTATTGTGTGTGTTGGGTGGGTTATTGTCCCTCAAAGCTTGAGCTCGATTAGGTAGGACGTTCCCATTGTCACACAAGATAGACGGATCTCCCCTATTCTAGGTATAGGTTAGATCATCATAGCAAGTTTACTGTCCTTTTTTCGTGTTTAGATAATCACGCATGTTAGACTATGGATTGGAGCGCAAGTTTTGAGCTATACTTAATTGATTTCTTAGATTTCTTTCATGTCTATTGGAATTCGTGTTATGTGCATTCCCGGTCCTACCCCAAAATGGCACTCCGTCCAATAACTACCATCAATGAAGCTCACTACTCATGCTTGGGTCGAGGAAATGGATTATTAGCGCGAGAACGCAGGGCATATGTGTTTTCTACAGATGTAGAATGCCTCCTTTCATTCCTGCACCCTGGAGCATTCCTCTGTACGCGTGGTGGTGTTGGATGAAAAATTGGTGTGGGAGGATGTCTTATTGGAGAAGCAATTTGTGTCCCATCTGGGCAAACTAGATTGGCTCACCCATTGTCTACTCCGATTTCTCGAGTAGGTGGCAACACAAAGTTATTACGTGGTACCTGAGTGGAAAATTGAGGCATTGGTGGATTCACAGGGATCTCTACCCTTATCGATGTGGTCTCAGCTCGCCTTTCCTAGCCAGGCTGATTGATGTGTGTAACGCCCTAAACTCCAGGGACCGTTACGGTGTGCATTATAAACAGTGCTAAACTCGCTAATCGAGTCATTTGGCCATAAACGTGTAACTAAGTACGATTAGCGATTTAGGGATTACAAATTTTGGTTAAGATATAGCATTTCATTAGAATGTTTACTGTATACATTGGGATCATAAAAATATAATTTAAAGGTTTATTACAAGAAAATATTTAGAACCAGCCGATATAAGCAGCAAAACAGGGTTTAACCCTAGTTCCTCTTTCAACCCTCGGCCGTGGCGGTCGAGCAGCCACATATGTACACATCGTCACCTAAGCTCTCCACCTCAAGGATGGTCCAACTTTCTTTTTCCTTTACCTACACCACATAGCACCCGTGAGCCGAAGCCCAGCAAGACAACTCAATATGCTCATGAACAGTAATAACATGTCATCGAATCATAATGTGCATGCCTAGCAATAATAACTTTCATCTTGCATGCAAATAAGTTCAAATAAATGATTATGGGGTCCTACAAATGAATAGATGACTAATAAGTTAATCTCTGGGGACCTGCTTCTTGAATAAATGACTAGTAAGTCAATCTCGAAGTGGGTGACTAATGAGCCACACCCTGTATAGGTGACTAATGAGTCACACTCTGTATAGACGACTAATGAGTCAAACCTTGTATAGGGGACTAATGAGTCACACTCTATATGGAAGACTAATGAGTCTATCTTTGTTTAGGTGACTAATGAGTCACACTATGTATAGAAGAGTAATAAGTCTTACTCTGTATAGGTGACTAATGAGTCACACTCTGTATAGGAGACTAATGAGTCTCGCTCTGTATAGATGACTAATGAGTCAATCTCTCTGTGGATGACTAATGAGTCATACCTTGTATAGGTGACTAATGAGTCACACTCTGTATTACTGACTAACGAGTCACATTCTGGAGGTCCCATACCCTCCTAGCCATGTGACATGTAGGTCACCTTAGCCTTTCTGGCTCTGGCTCTAAATAACTAGCTCTTAGACTAGACAAGCGCTTTTTAATTTTCACCGAACTTGAGGTCGGTCCGGCATTAATGCTCATTTGAGTCATTCAATGCAAATGTCGATTAGATCTAATCTTTTATCAGCTTGTGTTAACACGCTAAGGCTGTACTTGACTTATGAGTCAATCCTGTGTGACTAGTGCTCATTACCACTGCCGAACTTGACTAATGAGTAACAGCTTCACAGTTGATACTGACACCATTGCCAATCCCTGATTCAGTGCTTTTTCAATTAGGTAATACAAGCAGACATATATCATATGTCAAATATTCAGATATAAGGCATTTGGCATGCTCATTCAGTAATCAGAAGCATAATTATAATCCTGCAAAATTATAGAGACTCAAGCTCTAATCAATCTCATAGTCAACATTCATGGAATGCCCTAATCTCATGTATCTTATGCATTTTCAATGAAATCAATGTTCACATATAGAGCACTCAACATGCCTCATGAATAACAATGCATGTCACATATGGGGTGCAGTTTTCTTACCTCTGGTTCGAGCGAGAATTAGAACAAGAACGACCCTTGAGAACGATCAACCTTTTAATCCTATATCGGTTATCTAATCATAACCAATTATAACCTCCATTAATGAAAATCAACAATAATAGGATCTTGACCCAAACCCCACTCTCGGGACCCCGAAATGTACCCATACGGTGAGAAGATTCGATCCCGAGCTTTAAGGATTGAAACCCCGAGCCAAAGACCCTTAAAAACACTCAAAACGGGATTATGAAGAAACAAGGTAGCGCCCTAGTGCTACCCACTAGCACCCCAGCGCTCTTCTCAGAACCAAAACCACCCTAGAGCCACATTAGGTAGCGCTCCCTTTTGGGCGTTATGGTGCTACACACAGCCAAAATCACCCCTGAACCTTTCTCCTTCGACTCCTTCATTTCCAACTTGATTCAAATACTTCCAAACATCAAATTATGTCCCAAATGAACCCAAAAACCATCCCCACATGTCCTAGGCATCACAACCTAAGAAACCCTACCCAAAAATCTCGTTGAATTCTCATTATTCAACCCAAAAACAAGCTGAAACTCAAATGGAAATACAGAGCAAGAACTAATGTTTTTATGGCAAGAAACTCACCTTAATCTCAGAATCAGACCCTCTTCAATGGTAGAGCATAACCCTAGATCATCAGGACTTGGTTCCCTGGCTAGATTCTTCAAAAAGAGCTTGAAAATCCAAAGAGAAATGGAAGAGAAATGACCATCGGGAGAGAAAGAAGAAGTGATACTCTGATTTTTGATAAGCTTCTACAACCTTAATGGCTAATATAAATCCTTAAGGGTGAAAAGACCTAAATGCCCTCAAGACTAAATAAAAGCCTTAACAGCCCCCAAGGGCAAAATCGTCCTTTCCCGCCTATTTCTTTAATTATAATTAACTCCCTCCAATTCCCGTTATTCTCCAAAATTCTCAAACACCAATAATCCATATCCCGTTACCCTTTGATTCTCAGGAACACTCTAATCATTAAAATCAACCCAAGACTCACCCCGAGCCCCGAACTTAATCCCGTTATGACTAAACCGCTACTTTGCATTCCAGATCATCTCATGCCGAATGGCTCGAACAAATCCACATTGTAATGTGGTCTTATCAATTAATCACAAACTTGCACCAAAATACACAATTATGCCCTCAACGGGCCAAATTACCAAAATTCCCTTATAATAAAATGTGGACCCATATGCATGCATTTAACATCATATTATCATATAATTCACATAAACATGCATATAATCATTTAATAACATAATAAACCAATTATGGCCCTCTCGGCATCCTAATCAAGGTCATAAACCTTATTAGGGATTTTGGGGCATTCCAAATATCCCTTCCTTACAGAAATTTCTTCCTCGAAATTCATCTGAACCGCCCGAAATATAAATTCTGCAAAACTGATTCCAATTTCTCAAATCGTTCCCTCGACCTCACTATTTCTGTAACATTACCTTAACTCAAAATATAACTTTGTTCCTCAGAACCTTATTCTCCTTGTTTCATATATGAATTGGCTATTCCTTACAGGATAACTTAGCCTCAATCTCCAGATTCTCAAAACTCAACTCATGAGTTTCCTTCCAACCCATGTCCTCAACATGGAAATATAAAATACACTGTATACTGCTAACAGTGCCAAAGACATGGCTAATCCAAAGACAACCTGACCGATCCTATCCTAGATTCAAACAGTCATCATAATCCAGGCTCGATTTGCATTTATCTCCTCATTCCTTTCCATGGCGATACTTTAAAGAAGATACAATCTTCTACTTGGAACTTCACGTTCCTATATCTCGAATCAATATAACTTTTCCATCTACTCTTGAGAGGTAAGCATCCAAGCTCTAACCTTTTCAATAGCCTCTATGATCCCCTGAACTACCTCAGAATCCAGATATAATATCTCATTCATCTTATAAGATTTTCTTCCAATAATAATTGGATAACTCTTTCTCTCTCTCTGATTTACTGTCAATCTGAGAGTATTAAACTGTGTATTCATCACCTTCTGCAACCCTTCCAAAACTTGGAAGTAATACTAGAGTCTTCATCTGATAAGATGGACCTTGAATTCTCAAGAAGGAATTCTATCTCTTTCACATAGAGATTTGAATACTGATCAATTGCATTACTTGTTCTTATTGATAAAAATGAACTCACTTGGAATACTAGTCCATAATGACCCAATGCCAACTCATACTGGCCCACTATCCTGGGAAGCCCCACCATGAAACCCATCGCGATGCTTTCCTATTTCCACTATGGAATGCTCAAAGGCTACAATAGCCTCACTGATTTCCGATATTCTGATTTGACCTGCTAATAGGTTAAGAACTTTACCATGCATTCTGTTATATCTCTCTCCATCTCAGGCCACCACTATAAAACTTTCAAACACTGGAACACTGACATGATGCATGAATGAAGAGAACAAACGAGAAGCGTGAGCTTCATCCAGAATCTCCCAATCAATCCTAGTGTCCATCGAATTCCAAATCCAATCCTTATACCTCAATAAACTCATACCTGACACTGTACAAATCTTAGCTAATCCAGCTAAGCCTTTCCACTCAATCTTTCCTATCTGTGGTTCACTTAATTATTTTCCTTTTAATCCTCTCTGAGATAGTAATCTGAAGCACAAAACCGGCCACCTGGCCCACCAGAAACTCTACTCTAGTTCTGGTCAGATCCTTTAACCAACATGTTACATAGGCATTCATTTTTCTTTGTCACTGAGGTGTCATAACAACCTCCAAACTAATTTTGATCGGCAAGAAGACTCAGAATTCTTTCTCAAGGCACATATAATATCCTGCCTATCTAAGGAAACTCTTGCCTATCGAGGCATACCTTGACCTTGGCAAACCTTTGGAGAGAAAACATCATGATACCATCATCCAAGACAATCACAAATCCCATTCAAATACTCCTTTGAATGCTCTGACCATCTAATTCATCAAGACACTCCACATTAATTACCCCTAAATCATGACTCAGTACTCCCAGTGCTCTTATCTGATATAAAAATAGTCTTCTGCCTATCCTTTTCCCTAATCTCTAGCTGGTAATAACCAGATCATAGATCCACCTTGGAGAATACCATCTTACTTACTAACTGAGCCTTAATTCTTACAGTTTTGCTGAAGCCGCTGAAAAAGTGCCCTAGGCCTGATTCCATCTCTGACACAAATCCAATGACCATTCTATCCTTTTTATGTAAAGGTAACCCTTGTAAATCACCTAGAAATACATCCAAAACTTCAAAGACTAATCCAGTCTGTCCTAATCCCGCTGGCACAACCTAAGTGGTATCTACCACACTAGCTAGGAGTTCCACGCATCTCCCTGCAACAAAACTCCAGCTCTCAATATAGATGTCATAAACATACAAAATCCATGCACATTGCCAGCTACCACAAGGGTTTCCCACTCTCAAATCCAAGAGTTAATACCCTTTCCTTGCAATCTATCATTGCCTCGCACTTGGTTAACCAATCCATATTCAGGATCATACTGAAGTCAATCATAACCAACTTTACCAAAACAACTGATGAGTCCTTTCCATCATAACCTAACTCATCAAAACATAATCATGCAATTTGCATATCATCTCTATGTCTCTATTTATGCAACAAGCAAAGAACAACATAACACCAAACTAGTAAGCACAATACAAAACCAGGACTAAAAAGCTGACCTGCCATCCCTCAGGTACCAGCCTCAGTCTCCGATTCCGACCACCTCAGAATGAACACTCGAGCTGGAGTCGAGCTATCCATCCACTTTTGCTCATCTGCTCCTTGCCTTGGACAATTCTTCATGAAATGCCCAACCATTCCACATAAGTAACATGCCTTTGCTCGACATTCTCCCAGATGATGTCTCTTACACTAGACACATTTTGGATAAGTCATCCAGCTCTTTTTCTTACTCGCTCCAATAAATGGAGGTGTCACTGCATGAGCTTCGTGCTTTCTGGCACTCTTCTTCTCATTTCTTATGCTCTCAACAGCAAGAGCCTTCCTTACCACCTGAGCGTAGGTGGAGGTTTCATGCACTAGGGCAACTCTAACGCCCTGAGCTAACCTGGAATTCAATCCTTGGATAAACTTTTCCTTCTGAGCTACATCTGTGGGTACCATGTCAAAAGAAAACTCGACCAACCCATCAAATCTGTTAACATACTCGGTTACTATTGCATTGCCCTGAACCAGGTTCATAAAATCATTCATCTTAGCAATCTGGACCGCATCACAGTAATACCTTTCATTGAACAGTTGCTTAAATTCTATCCAATCCATCACAGATGTATCTCGTGCCTAGGATATTACTTCCCACCACGTACGGGCATCATCCCACAATACATATGTCGCACAGATCACCCTATCATGACCTACCAGCCCCATATTATCGAGAATGGAACTAATCATGCCCATCCATTGCTTAACTCTGAATGGATCTAGGCATCCCTCGAAGACTGGAGGGTAATACTCCTAGAATCTTCCACAGAGAAATTCCCATCTGTTCTCAACCCTAGGCTGAGCCAATGCTGGTGCCACTCTTGGCACAACAAAGGAAGAGGTGCTCCCCAACAGAATCTGTTGTTGCTTCAAACACCTAATCTCTTTGTCATGCCTATACAATCCTAATTGCATATCAATAAGCACCTGCTGAAAAGTCTGAGGGGCAGGTGAAGAACTCAAACCCTGGATGTAACTCTCAACCCTGGTATAACCACCATCAGGTCTCATTATCTTCCTTGGATACATACCTGCTGGTCAAATCTACAGTCAATAACATGACCCATTAAACATGTTAAGCATATCAAGAGCTTTCCCCACGAGAAAAATCTTACCACACCATAATCACAACCATTTGCAGTGCTATAATTATGCCCATGGAATTCATACATCAATCATAATCCCTGCACTTCAAACATTCAAACCATGCCTCCAACTCTAGCATGAAAATATTACAATTATATATTCATGGAGCAGGTAATGATATGATCGCATTCATATATATTTATTCACGGAGCATATAATCATATAGTCAAGAGTCAGGCTCTATCAGAATCTCATGCTCCTTAATACAATGTGCAGGTAAAGCATTTACATTGTATTTAAGCAGTTAAGCACATAACTACAGAAATAGTTACCATACCCTGAGTGAAGCTATCTTCAGTGACGAGTGTACATGCCCATCTTGTCTTCAGGAACCATAAACCTTGGCTCACTTTGATACCAATTTGTAACACCCTAAACTCTAGGGACCGTTACGGTGCGCATTATAAACAGTGCTAAACTCATTAATCGAGTCATTTGGCCATAGACGTGTAACTAAGTCTGATTAGTGGTTTAGGGATTACAAATTTTGGTTAAGATATAATGTTTCATTAGAACGTTTACTGTATACATTGGGATCCCAAAAATATAATTTAAAGGTCTATTACAAGAAAATATTTACAACGACTCGATCTAAGTGACAAAACAGGGTTGAACCCTGGTTCCTCTTTCAACTGTCGGCCATGGCGGTTGAGCAGCTGCATATGTACACGTCGTCTTCTAAGCTCTCCAACTCAAGGATGATCTAGCTTTCTTTTTCCTTTACCTGCGCCACATAGCACCCGTGAGCCGAAGCCCAACAAGAAAACTCAATATGCTCATCATGAACAGTAATAACATGTCATCGAATAATAATGTGCATGCCTAGCAATAATAGCTTTCACCATGCATGCAAATAAGTTCAAATAAATGATTATGGGGTCCTGCATCTGAATAAATGACTAATGAGTCAATCTCTGGGGACTTACTTCTTGAATAAATGACTAGTAAGTCAATCTCAGAGTGGGTGACTAATGAGTCACACCCTGTATTGGTGACTAATGAGTCACACTCTGTATTGATGACTAATGAGTCATACCCTATATAGGTGACTAATGAGTCACACTCTGTATAGAAGACTAATGAGTCTATCTCTGTCTAGGTGACTAATGAGTCACACTCTGTATAGATGACTAATGAGTCAATATCTGTGTGGATGACTAATGAGTCATATCCTGTATAGGTGACTAACGAGTCACATTCTGGAGGTCCCATACCCTCCTAGCCAAGTGACATGTAGGTCACCAGAGCCTTTCTGGCTCCAGCTCTAAATAACTAGCCGTTAGACTAGACAAGCGCTTTTTAATTTTCACCGAACTTGAGGTCGGTTCGCCATTAATGCTCATTTGAGCCATTCGATGCAGATGTTGATTAGATCTAATCTTTTATTAGCTTGCGTTAACACGCTAAGGTCGTACTTGACTTATGAGTCAATCCCGTGTGACTAGTGCTTAGTACCACTGCCGAACTTAACTAATGAGTCACAATTTCACAATTGATACTAACACCATTGCCAATCCCTGACTAATAAGTGAATGCTTTCTCAATTAGGTAACACAACCAAACATATATCATATGTCAAATATTCAGATATAAGGCATTTGGCATTCTCATTCAGTAATCAGAAACATAATTATAATCGTGCACAATTACAGAGACTCAAGCTCTGATTAAACTCATAATCAACATTCATGCCATGCCCTAATCTCATGTATCTTACGCATTTTCAATGCAATCAATGTAAACATATAGAGCACTCAACATGCCTCACGAATAACCATGTATGTCACATATGGGGTGCAGTTTTCTTACCTCTGGTTCGAGCGAGAATAAGAACAAGAACGACCCTTGAGAACGATCAACCTTTTAATCCTTTAGCGGTTACCTAATCATAACGAATTATAACCTCCATTAATGAAAGTCAACAATAATAGGATCTTGACCCAAACCCCACTCTCGGGACCTCGAAATGTACCCACATGGTGAGTAGATTCGATCCCAGGCCTTAACGATCGAAACCTCGAGCCAAAAACCCTTAAAAACACTCACAATGGGATTTTGAAGAATTAGGGTAGTGCCCCAGCCCTCTTCTCAGAACCAAAACCGCCCCAGAGCCACATCAGGTAGCGCTAATGCGCTCCCTTTTGGGCGTTATGGTGCTACACACAGCCAAAATCACCCCTGAACCTTTCTCCTTCAACTACTTCATTTCCAACTTGATTCAAATGCTTCCAAACATCAAATTATGTCCCAAATGAACCCAAAAACCATCCCCACATGTCCTAGGCATCACAACCTAAGAAACCCTTGCAAAATCCTCATTGAATTCTCATTATTCAACCCAAAAACCAGCTGAAACTCAGATGGAAATACAGAGCAAGAACTAATGTTTTTATGGCTAGAAACTTACCTTAATCTCATAATCACACCCTCTTCAATGGTAGAGCATAACCCTAGATCATCAAGACTTGGTTCCCTGGCTTGATTCCTCAAAAAGAGCTTGAAAATCCAAAGAGAAATTAGAGAGAAATGACCATCGAGAGAGAAAGAGGAAGTGATACTCTGTTTTTTGATAAGATTCTACAACCTTAATGGCTGATATAAATCCTTAAGGGTGAAAAGACCTAAATGCTCTCAAGACTAAATAAAAGCATTAACAACCACCAAAGGAAAAATCGTCCTTTCCCGCCTATTTCGTTAATTATAATTAACGCCTTCCAATTCCCGTTATTCTCCAAAATTCTCAAACACCAATAATCCATATCCCGTTACCCTTTAATTCCCGGCAATGCTCTAATCATTAAAATCACCCCGAGACTCACCCCGAGCCCCGAACTTAATCCCGTTATGACTAAACCGCTACTTTGCATTCCAGATCATCTCATGCCGAATGGCTTGAATAATCCACATGCAATGTGGCCTTATCAATTAATCACAAACATGTACCAAAATACACAATTATGCCCTCAATGGGCCAAATTACCAAAATGCCCTTATAATAAAATGTGGACCCATATGCATGCATTTAACATCATATTATAATATAATTCACATAAACATGCATATAATCATTTAATAACATAATAAACCAATTATGGCCCTCCCAGCCTCCTAATTAAGGTCATAAACTTTATTATGGATTTTGGGGCATTACAATGTGAGTTTGAGTCGCTTGTCCATTCCCGCAGTTATTAGCAGGATGGTTGTTCCTAGGAGTTCATTCAGAAGGCAGAAAGCTTGGTGTTGTTGTTCTTATGGAACGAATTACATTAAGTCAATTATTTTGGTGGGACCGAGATCTATGGGACCTATTTTTCCTCCTTCTGACATTCTCTCAGTTGTAGGAGGAGGTAGTCGAACCATGATCTCATATATTTGCCTGTTAGCCTGGGCAATGTTGCTTCTCAACTGAGCATTCTCCATTTCAATGGTAGTCAGGTTCCCAGGATTAGGGTTCGGTGGGTGTGAGGCCGAATTTCTAGTATCTTCCAGGTCCACATGTTGTTTTACAGGACGGTGTGGTGCGAACGTACCTTCCCCACTGGGAATGGTCGTATGGTGGCCTCCATGATCATTAGGCTGCTCCATCTCATTGTCACACATGGAACAAGTAATCACCATGATGATTGCTGGATTGAATATCGTGCAAGATTTCAAGATTAATCTGCTCTCATTGAAAGCATCAATCTGTTGACGCAGTTTTTTGTCAACAAGGGATTTAGAAATATGAAATAGAGAGATTCAGCTTACTATGAACCGAATGTAAATAAATATAAAAGCCCAAAATTTACGCGATTCAGTGGTTAAAATCCACCTAGTCAATGACTTAGATAATGCTCGGGCTTAATGCAGGCGATCTGGATGTTGGGTACCTCGATCTCTGTCGTTTGCATCTCTAACAGTCTAGAAGATCCTAGTCTGTTTTGGACTCAGTGATGCAACCTTGTGCTGTTTGGTCTAGAGTTAATGAAACATCTACAAAGTCTTGCCTCCTTTTATTCGAAACATCTCTGAAAGATCCTAGGCTATTCCAGACTCAGTGACATAGTTGAGCTCGTGTATTTGGGTTAAAACAAATATATATAAAAATTAATTAATTTAAACCAATTAATACCAATTCCCCTATTTTGTGTATCTATATTCTAACATTTTCTCATTTTTTTCTATTTTTAATTAATTTTTTAGCAACCTTTCATATCTATAATAAAAATTAATTAATTAATTTAAAAATTATCTTATCGAATAAATTATTTTCAAGCATAATCATGTGCTTAGACAATTGAGAGAAAAAAAAAATTTGTTTTTTTTTCTCGTTTTTATAATTTATGTTTGATAATGATAATAATAATAAGGGATATTGGTAGCAAAAGTACCCATTCTTTTGAAATACTTTTATTTAAGTACCCAATCTTTTTTTTAGGGAAAAAATACCCAATGTCCAGTTCTGTTGGTACCTAGCTCATTTCCGTGAAATAATGCACATGTGTCATGCATAAGTTTATCCAGGTTTATAAAACCCTTTTTCTTTTAAAAAAATGAGATGTAAATAAACAAAAACAAAATGAACTAAATTAAAAACAAAACAAATAGAAAAAACATAAAAATTAAAAATCATTTGAACTCGACAAGTAAAAAATAGAAGAAGGAACGCCTGGTGTTGGAAGTTTTGTCCAAGAAGAAGATTGGTGAAGGATGCACCCTAGTTAGTAGTGGAGGAGAGGAAGACAAATGACACCATGGTGGTTGTGGAAGTTTTGAAGACAAAGAAGAGGGAGGAGTGAGGTTGGTTATGTTGTAACCAATGTTGATTCGAAAGGCAGAAGAGGAGGTTCCAGCTTATAGTAAGTGTTTCTTCACTATAAAATTCGAGTTTTTGAATGAATAGAATAGGATAAATGGGCATTTCCTGCTGGTTAGGTGGAATGGTTAATGGGGTCAGTTGAATTGTTTAATGTGTATAGTTATGTATTGCATTGTACTTTAAAACTTAAAAAATGGTTTTGTTTTGCCAAAATTGATTCACTTGTACTATAAAAGTGTGGGGTTTTGACTGAGCCAGTCAAGGAATATTTGCATCGGGTTGGGGTATGTTATTTTTTGTATGACACTCATTCAAAGGGGTTTTAATTGATTCTTTGACTTTTTTGATGGACATGATTGCATGATAGTTTTATTACTATTAATCTGCATCACAAGGGGAAGTGGGGCACTTCGTTTGGTAAGCTGAGTTATGATGGGGGAGAGGTGGCGTATGTGGATGACTATGACATGAATGAATTTTCATAATTTGATTTGGATGGGGTTGTGAAAGAGCTTGGTTATGAGGCCTTTGTTGGTTACTTGTTTAGACCCTTGGATATGCCACTTAAGCATGGGAGGAGCATAAACACAAATAGTGATGTAAACTCCATGTTTTATTATATGAAGAAGAAAAAAATACAAGTTTGTTGATATTTACCTGAATCAAAGGTTCAAATTGAGCTTGGTGGCAGTTGTGATAACCAAGAAAAGAATGATCAAGCCCAATTTCCACTTCAAAGATGCCATATTAAAGACATTCTTGATGATGTAGAAGTGCAGGAAAATGCCAACGTGTGGGCTAAAGAGTTTGATTATGTCATGAGAAAACAACATTTTAAGGAATTGGAGGCAAATGTCCATGAAATTGATGATGATGATGAAGAACACTCTACAGAGTTTGTGATGCATATGCCAAATGATTGGAATGGTGATTATGAGGGTTAGAGCTCATGCAATGAAGAGTGAAGTGTAGAGGTGATAGATTTGGACATCGGGGATGATGGTGTGTTTGATGGTTTGGAGGAACTGAACAACATAAATGAGGCCCAAGAAGAATCAGACAAAGCTTGAGATGGTGGGATATATGAGGCCCAAACTGCCAGTACATATGGGCCAAAACAACTAAATGAAGAAGGCCAAATAGATGGGCATGTTGTATCACAAAAAAAAATTCCAATGAAGGGGGCATGTTCGGTCACAAACACAGACATCAAATAGACAAGCTAAATCCCCAAATGAGCCCTAAACACATCCTAACACATAGGGTCAAGATCCAGAGTTTGTTGAAGAGGAATATGCCCTAGATGAGGAGGAGGAAAGGCATTTTGGGGAAAAGTCAGCACACCCTAGCACATGGTGGAGTACAGTCACTGAGACTTGCAATGAAGAGGGCTCTGATAGTGATAATGTCTCAAATCATGAATTACTAAGCTTAAATAGTGATGATGATGTAGGAGGACTTAAAAAACGAAAGAAAGAGTTCACCCATAGGTCTGACTGGAAGGATTTTAAATTCACACTCAATTTCAAGTTTGCAAGCAAGGAGTAGTTGAGAGAGGCTCTGACAGAAGACTTCATTCACACTGACAGGGAGTTCACACATGTCACAAAAAATTGTGTGAAGATAAGGGAAGTTTGTAAAGCATCAGGATGTGGATGATGTTTGTATGCCAGGGTATAAATAAAGGACAACACCACTTTTAGAATGAATACCCTAGTGGATGTGCACAACTATTGGATTGTTTTTTACAATAAGAAGGTCAATGTTGCTTGTGTAACGCCCCACATCACTTTGGCTGCTTCCTAGAATGACGACTGGCCCTACAAACCAACACGAGTCTTTCCAGCGTGCTTTGTCCTCACTCACACAGTTCCTGGGAAAACTTCCCAGGAGGTCACCCATCTTGGGATTACTCTAGGTCAATCACACTTAACTTTGGAGTTCTCAAGTTATGGGCTATCGAAAAGAAGATGCATCTTGTTGATATAGGTAGTACCCATCAATCCATTTAAGCCCTCTTCAACTGTGTCGTCCCATACCTACACAGTCTTAGAATCATCACACTTGACCTGCCCCAGGTGGTGTGAGATTGCACATCTTTACCCGGTCTTTCCCCCTACGGATCACGGGATACTAACTGTCACAATCACCCCCCTTAGGAGTCCGGCGTCCCCGTCGGCCACACTTCTGACTGGGCAAAGGCTCTAATACCATTTGTTACGCCCCACATCACTATGGCTGCTTCATGGAATGACGACTGGCCCTACAAACCAGCATGAGTCTTTCCAGCGTGCTTTGTCCTCACTCGCACGCTTCCTGGGAAAACTTCCCAGGAGGTCACCCATCTTGAGATTACTCCAGGTCAAGCACGCTTAACATTGGAGTTCTCAAATTATAGGCTACTGAAAAGAAGATGCATCTTGTTGATATAGGTAGTACCCATCAATCCATTTAAGCCCTCTTCAACTATGTAGTCCCATACCTACTGTAATGCCCCAAATTTCCTAATAAGGTTTAGGACCTTGATTAGGAGGCCGGGAGGGCCATACTTGCTTTATTATGCTATTTAATGATAATATGCATGTTTAGGTGTATTAAATATTCATGTGAACCCATTTGTGATTAATTGGGTGACTTTCATATTTTGGCCATTTCGAGCATTTTTGGCATATATGTGAAATGGGTGTGGTGCTTTATTATTGTTTGGTTATGCCAGGGTTACCCAGCACAAGACGATCCTAGGAGGTAAGCTAGTGGGAAAGTCACAATGGGATTTAAGCTTGACTTGGAGTAAGTCAAGGGGTATTTAGAGCATTACCGGGTTATTGGGTAATGGGAATTAATATTTAGTGATAAATTTGGATTTAGTAAGACCAGGGGGAAATTCTGGAAGTTTTGACTATAATATCCCCGGGGGTGTTTTTGGGACCCTGAGCATTAGGTTTTATTGGAAGCTACTTAAGCTTGAAGTAACCTTTTACGAAAATAAAAAGAACGTTCTGTACGTTCTCTCTCACTAAAAGTTTCCTTTTCGTCTCCCGATCGCGTTTTCGAAGATAACTTGAGTTCTAGGACTCGGAATCAAGCGAGGATCGAGGCATAGCAATCCTAAGGAGAATTAGAAGCTTATTAGCTGGAGGATTTAGTTGGAAACAACTCAATCAGAGGTAATTCAAGTTTAAGTTTTTAGTTTTTAAGCTTGAATTGGACTTTGTGAATCGTTGAGATTTTAGTTCGTTTGAGCCTTGGGTTTTGGTGATTTTGGACCATTGGGGAGTTTGGGAACTTTGATTTGATGATTTGGAGATGTTTGGATATGCTTTTGGGAGGTTTTGAAAGGTTGAAAACGAGGAAAAATGGCTGGTTTGAGGTAAGGCCGCGGCCCTGTTCTTGGGCGCCGCGGCCCCGGCTTGAAGAAACAGGTGGAGGTTCTATTTTGCCTAAGGGCCGCGGCGCTTGCTGGGAGGGCCGCGGCGCTTGCTGTCATTTTTGGGAAAATTAATGTTTTGAGCATGGGAACTTAACTCTAAGGGCCTGGGATCGATCCCACTACCTAGTTGAGTGGGATTTGTTGTCCCGGACGCTTGGGTTGGGCTTGGAAGTATTTATTTACTCATTTTGATGAGGTTTTATATTATGGTTGTGACTAGGTTATCACTAGAGGCTTGGAATTGGGATCGTGCTTGTGGCTCATTTGTTGGTAACCTGTGCTTGGACCCAAGGTAAGAAAACTGCACCCCATGTGTGACATGCATGGCTATTTATGATGCATGTTGGATGTTTAAATGTAAACGTTGATAGCATAATGAATGCTTGGCAACTTTGCCCATTTGCATATGATTATTACTGAGGCATGCTAGATGATTAAGTGTGATGCATGTGATGCACGAGAATCATGTGATTAGGGCATGCCATGAATGAGGAATATGAGAGTGGTCAGAGCTTGAGTCTCTGTGTTTGTGCATGATCATTATTATGCTCACTATTGTTAAGTAAGCATGTTGAATGCCTCATCTTTGGATGTGTGACATATGATATATGTTTGATAGCATTGCTTACTTGTGCATGGCTCTGACTAACTAGTCAGAATTGGCAAAGGCGTTAGTATCAACTGTGAAGCTGTGACTTATTAGTCAGGTTCGGCAGTGAAACTGAGCAATGGTCACATTGGGCTGACTCACTAGTCAGGACGACCTTAGCGTGTTCCATGCAAGCCATGTTGATTAGATCAAATCGACCTTCTGCATTGAATGACTCGAAGAGCATTAATGCAGGACCGACCTCAAGTTCGATGAATATAAACAAGCGCTTATCTAGCCAAAGGCTAGTCATTTAGATCCAGGGCCAGCGAGCCCCGTGACTGTTAAGTCACATGGCTATGGGCACCGGCCCTCAGTGACATGCTTGTCAGTCACTCATTTGATAAGAGCCATTGCAGAAAAGCCTAGGTAACGGTGTCATTACACGGCTATGGGTACTGGGCCCCTAGTGACTTGTTTGTCGGTCACTCAGTATGGTTTAACAGGACCTCAAAGTGATATTCACTCATCTGATCAGAGCTATGAGCTATGTATGATCATTTTGATCATCATATGCATGGCTTTGGGCACTGAGGCCCTAGTGACTTACTTGTTGGTCACTCAGCATGGTTTACCAGAACCTCAAGTGTTGAGACACTCATCTGATTAGGATTGACTTGATGGTCATCCAATCAGAAGGGCAGGATTTCTTATCTGAGCCCCTAGTGACTTGTTTGGCAGTCACTCAGCATGGTTTACCAGAACCTCTAGTGTTGCGACACTCATCTGATTAGGATTGACTAGATAGTCCTCTAATCAGAAGGGCATGATTTCTTATCCTGTATACCCCAGCATTGGTTTGAATTCATTTGCATGCTTGAATAAAGCTATGTTTGCTAGGCATGCCAGATATGACCTGATATCATGATATGACTGTTCATGAGCATATGAGTTTTCTTGCTGGGCTTCGGCTCACGGGTGCTTTGTGGTGTAGGTAAAGGCAAAAGGAAGCTGGACCATCCTTGAGTTGGAGAGCTTAGGTGATGACGTGTACATATGCAGTTGCTCGACCAATACTTGGGCGAGGTTTGAAAGAGGAACTAGGGTTAAACCCTATTTTGCCTCTTAGAACGGCCTGTTGTAAATATTTTCTTGTAATAGACTCTGAAATTATATTTTTGAGATCCCAACGTATACAGTAAACGTTCTAGTGAAACGTTATATCTTAACCAAAATGTTTAATCCCTAAACCGCTAATCATACTTAGCTACACGTTTATGGCCAAACGACTCGATTAGCGAGTTTAACACTGTTTGCAACGTGCACTGTAGCGGTCCCTGGAGTTGGGGCATTCCACCTACACAGTCTTAGAATCATCACACTTGACCTTCCCCAGGCAGTGTGGGATTGCACAGCTTTACTTGGTCTTTCCCTCTACGGATCACGGAATACTGACTGTCACAACTTGGTTGGCCAAGCACTTCATAGATGACTTCAGACTGAACCCGAATATGACATACAACAACTTCAACAATTTGACTGCAAAAATAAAATTCTATAACACCAGTGAGTGGGTATTATACAACATTAAGAAGAAGGCCAAGGATATGCTATAGGTCACAGTAAAGGAGCAATACAGAGTGCTTGAGGATTATTGTACCAACTCCTGCACCACAACCCAAGGAGTACAGCAATTATCAAAACATGAATTGTAGATGACAAGAGTTTCTTTGAGAAAGTGTACATCTACCTCAAAGTTTGCAAGGATAGGTTCAAGGTCTGCAGAACACTCATAGGATCGGATGGTTGCTTACTTAAAGGGTACTATAAAGGTATGCTACTTGCTGCTATTAGTATTGATGCAAACAATTCCATGTTTCAGATTGCTTATGTTGTGTGTGAGAAGGAGAATATCAACACATGGAATTCATTTTTAAATTTATTGAAAGAGTATTTGGAGATTACATACCCAAGGAAAGTTACTATGCTTAGTGATAGATAGAAAGGATTAGAAAATTCTTTAGTGGTTGCATTTGGTGGTACATAAATTAGATCCTGTGTTATGCATTTACATGCCAACGTTAAGAAAGAATTCCCAGGTTTGCTCCTTAAATAAAAGTTATGGCCTTGTGCAGAAGCCAAAACACCAGAGAAATTTAAGAGAAAGATGGCTGAGTTGAAAGAAGTGAATGAGAAAGCCACAATTGGTGAATGAAGAAGTCACTAATTGAATGGAGCAAGTCACACTTTAGAGTGTTTGTGAAATGTGACATGCTTTTGAACAACCTTTGTGATAACTTCAACGCTGCTATATTGGGTGCAAGGGAGAAGCCCATTATAACTTTGTTAGAAAAAATTTGATTCTTGCTAATGTCTAGACTATGCAAGAAAATGGAAAGTGTTTCTAAGTGATTTCAACTTGTGGGAAAACGTATTGTGGATATAATAGATAAGAGCAAGCAAGTGGCAAGACATTGTTCATGTATGAGAGTAGATGCACACATGTTTCAGGTAACTTATCTTGGCATTGAGAGCTTTTCATGCAACCTAGGTACCAGGTCATGCACTTGTAGATCTTTTGAGCTCACTGGGGTACCATGTGCACATGCATTGACATGTATATGGAGTTCGAACTTGAATGTCTATGATTTCATTGACAATGTCTATAGAAAATAAGCATTTGTAGATAAATATGCAGGGGTTATTGGCCCAATGCCCAATCCTGACAAGTGGACAGATCTTGTCGTAAATGCACTTTACCCCTTCGCCCCCCCCCCCCCCCCCCAACCTGGGAGACCAATGAAAGAAAGGAGAAAGGACCCTGATGAATATGCACCAGATACAACCAAAAAGATGAGGTTTGGACAAAAGAACCATCGAAACAATTGTAAACACAATGGTCATTCAAGAGCTACTTGCAAGAATGAAACAGTCACACAGCTACTGCTTCTTATTTAGTCTATGAAGGTTTTCTTGGTACTTATGATTCAGTTTGTTGACATGCTTTTGTTTTCGTTAAAGGCATCCTGCAGTTGCAAAGAAAATGGGAGACCACCTTTGAAGAATCCAAATCCTGAAACTGTAAAAATACAGAAGAGGAGAGCAAGAAAGAATGCAAGCGATGCAGCAGCAGCATTGTAATAACCCAACTAATTCTAGACTTTGGACCATTAATAACTACTACACATAGACACTAATCTTAAGAAAACATACATACGAAATAGTCAAAACTTTATTAAAAACTGTAAAGCAAATGTTAAAATATAAAAATTAAGTGTAGGATATGGGATCCCATTGTTTGAAATAAAACATATCTTAAATCTTAAACAAATTCGTTACAAAATCAGGTGCGGAAAATACATATAAAGAATAATTGAAATGACTAAAAAAGGCTTCGTCCTTGAATCGTTCACGCAGTCCACCGTTTCCATTCTCCCTCAATACACATTCCCAAGTTACCAAGAATCTTCCCGCCGCCATAATTATTTTCCTGCACATATAAAATAAAGGAATAAGTCTAATGCCTAGCCAGGAAAATCTACAAGAAGCATGAAACATAATTATACACATAAACTATGAACATATATCATATACTATAACACATATATCATAATTCTAACCCATGTACATGGTAACTATTGAGGTTTGCTAACTAAGCAACTATAAGCCTCAAACTACAATGAGGTTTGCTAGTTAAGCAACTATAAGCCCCAAAAACATAAAAAATGTTAGGGTTTGCTATATAACAACTATAAGCCCAAAACATAAAAAATGTTAGGGTTTGTTATATAACAACTATAAGCCCCAAAACATGCATATATCATAACACATAAAATCATACTATAGCATAATCATAACACTTTTATACAAACATAGCACATATCACATAAGAACTGTCCTATTTTCCTTACCAAAATACTGGAATGATGAGAAAAAGGGCGGGATTTTGGAACACTCCTAAAAACCATTAATAGAGAGATGAGTTTTCTAAAAGAAAATAGATGAAAAGAATGAACTAAACCATCGAGAAGATACTTACCAACAAGAACCTCAAGTTCACAGAACATAAATGCCTTTGAAATTGCTATGACCGAACTACACCTCGAAACCAAAATACACACTATGAACCTTACTTCCCAAGTGTTTAATAAGCTTAAGATGATAAAGCTTATAACCCCAACCCAAGTTTTTAACACTCCAAAGTAAACCAGGCAGCTTGTAGACTTTGAACTCAGCTTGATGAATGAAGAAATGGCTAGGTACTAGGTCCTATTTATAGAGTTCAAGAATGAAAAGATCTTCATTTAGCTTGAATAAAATAATGGCTTTTTAATTGAAAAAAATTTGAATAATCGTTCAGCAGAGGATGAAGACTCGGTCAAAAAGATTCTGGACTTATCAAAAGGTTAAGGATTAAAATGAGCTCGGTTTCAAAATCATTTGAAAATACAGCCCTAGAGTCGATATATCGCCTACCATAGGCGATATATTGCCTGGGCTCATATACCCGAGGCTCGTCAAAATGGTCGTGCGAAGTTACGTGTTTTTCGTATCCCCGTGTGGCGATATATCGCCCCCCAGAGCTGCGATATATCGACATATGCTGAAATATTATAAACGTAATTACACTTTTTCAGCCTAATTTGAATTGAGTAAACAGCCTTGACTAAGTCATTTAACGATTTCAAAGCTGCTAGCAGACTCTAAGATTTTCAAATATTACTTTTAATAAACTTATTTCTCAAAAATATTTAATTTCTCATTAAACATACACATGACAAGTGTTAATATCTTATTGGGTCTATATAAACCTTATAGTATAATAAATATCATCTCCATAATCAGTCATATTAATCAAACCTTAGGTTATAATTAATATTCTTAAACTATATGTTAAACTTATAAAATCTACAAGTATTGCTATGAGTGTCCAACTAAGTCCCGGCTTGAACCAAAATCCACAGTAATAAACTTACTACAACTACTACTGGCTATTACTATTACCACTACTATCTAACTAGCTATGTAAAGTTCTTGGACTCTACAAGCATTAGCTCAGTAGCCACCAACTGTTTTGACCAGAATTATAGTAAGCTTATGCAAGCAATACAGATGCTATGTTACACTTATGTCTTTATCTTGAAATTATGACTTTATAGCCACATTATTCTAAGGATTGATTTTAAAGGTAAGTTGTTGTGTTTTGGTTATGATTATAATGAATTGGACAGTTTACATTTGTTTCCAAGTAAGCATAATTACAATATTTATTCCTTACACCAAGATAACCAAAAATTATACCAAAATAAACAAAAAGCCGACAACTTGTATTCTACCATAATTGTACAAAGTCATTCATTAAGCTATATAAGATTTACATCAAAAAAACATTTTTACAATTCCAATAAACTACCAATCCTTGTACCCAAGTTATTTTGCATCCAAAATCACATAATTCCTAATATTTCATACACCAAACAATTACAATTACAGATACAGTAAAAACCAGATTTCCCCAACTTATATTCACCCATTTTTTTGTTAAGGAAATGTCCACAAACTTTGCATACTTGACCCTCCCTCACCATTACCATGTTGAGAAAACTTGGACTTTCAAATTCAGCCTCAAACACTTCAACATTATAGTTTTCCCTCTCATTTATTCTTCTCAAATGTGGCATCACAGCCCTACAACTTTCAACCATATCAGTATCCACCCATCGGAAAAAATCACAACCTTCTTTTGACTGACATAAAGCAACAACAAAACCCAGATGAAGAACAACCCACATCTCATATTAACCAAACTAAAACAAACTAAATTTAAACACACTTACTTTCATTATGTGACAAGTTTGAGATCTCCATCTCGGATTGGCTTCTGTCCAAGAGGTTCTCAGTACTCTATCAAACCACAATCACAAATAGGCACTCGAATGCGATTCCCACCATTAAATCATCAAACCCTAGCTTTTGATCAAGTAGAAAAATATGAACTTTCCCCCTCAATTATTCGACCACTGTTCTGTGATGACCCGACTAATTTAAAGACCTCAGACCTTTAAAACTACTAAGGCATAACTACTATATTAATCAAAATTTATTATTAATACATATAAAATCCAAAAAAAAATACGGCATCCCATTGTTCATACATAAAATAATAGAGGGAATAGAATCTTTAATTAAAATTTTAATATTTCAAAGTACTAAGTGCAGAAACATTAAAGACATAATTCAAAAGACTCAAAGATAATGACATCATCCTCGATAGATCCCATCGGTTCATTTCTTTAGTTCCTCGCCCGATACTGTAATGCCCCATGTCACTATGGCTACTTCCTGGAATGACGACTGGCCTACAAACCAACACGAGTCTTTCCAACGTGCTTTGTCCTCACTTGCACGCTTCCTGGGAAAACTACCTAGGAGGTCACCCGTCATCAGATTGCTCCAGTTCAAGCACACTTAACTTTGGAGTTCTCAAGTGATGGGTTACCGAAAAGAAGATGCATCTTGTTGGCATAGGTAGTACCCATCAATCCATTTAAGCCCTCTTCAACTGTGTAGTCCTATACCTACACAGTCTTAGAATCACCACACTTGAGCTTCCCCAGGCGGTGTGGGATTACACAGCTTTAACCGGTCTTTCCCCTTACAGATCATGGGATTCTGACTGTCACAGACACACAAGCCAAAGCCGCCTCAGATTCGTCCCACCTTCCATGTTCACTTTCCTGCACAATATAAATAAACAGGAATGAACCTAATGCCCAGTAAGGAAAAACTACTAAAACATAAAACATAAAATAAACTTCAATATTAATGGTCATTAACTCATTATCGTAGTATGTGATAAAAACCACTATAGACCTCTTATTTTAACTATTATTTTAGAGGTAGGTTTAGACACAAATATAGTCTATGGTAATAATAAAAATCTCGGGATTTGCTATCTAAGCAACCATATTTCTAGATAGACTAAAGACATAAAAAAAAACATACAAACACATAACACATAAAATCTAACCTATTTTCCTTACCAAAATCAAGATATTGGAGATAAGTGCGTGATTGGAAACTCCAAAAATCTTAAGTTTCAAAGAAATCAAGTACCTAACGAAAATTCATTATGACGAGTAAGGATTTGGATTAAAAGTTTAAGAATAAGAAGAGTAAAAATAGACTAAACTTGAGGATTAAGAGTACCTTTGATAGCTAGAGCTTTGAACTATAATACAAACACCGAAATCACACTATTTCTTACAGCCCAAGTGTTTAGAAAAACTTTGATTTGAAAGCTTTATCGCCAAAACCCTAGTGTTTCTTTCTAGAATAGAAATGGCAGCTAGGGGGTGCTGAGAAGTGTTTGAAAAAAAATGCAAATGACTGAGTGAAGAGTCCTATTTATTAGATCCAAGGAGTGAAACTAACTCCCATTAAAATGAATAAATAATTGAATAAAAATAGCACTTTCCGCTCAAAAAATTCTCAGAACTCGGTCAAAATCATTTAAGAGCAAATCCAAGCAGTTGAGGACTGATTCTAGCTTCGAATTTAATGGAGATTCATATTTTGCACACACAGTCGATATATCACCCATTATAGGCAATATATCGCCTACCTTGTTTCGTCTAAGGCCTGTGGTTTTGATCATGCAAAGTCGACGTGTTTTTCCATATCAGCATAGGCAATTCGTCCCCTATCGCTTCGATATATCGACTTACGCTTACGTACTAAACCAAGTTTTTGCACGTTTTAAGCACCCTTAAAGTTGTTTAAACCGCTTTGAATGATTAATACGAGATCTTAGCATTTGAGGGAAGGTTTTAGACTTCCTACGCTTATCCTTACCATTATCTTTATCCTTGATTATTTTTATTCATCTAAAATCCTTAAATCCTTATGAAACAAATAACACATTCTTAATTATTCTATTTAAATCTTAGGTTAAAATAAATAATATTTTTAGGACCAACTAGATTTATTAAACCTTATGATAAAATTAATATTTCTAAACTATAGCCTAAACTTATAAAATTCATAACTAGCTCTACGAGTTTCCAAATAATTCACAGCTCGGACCAATATCACGAAAATTAAAATACTACAGCATAAGATAATATTATCTAAGTAAAATTCTGAGGCACTACTATTCTCCCTTACTTAAAATAATTTCGTCCTCGAAATTTACTTACCATACAATTCCAGATATCTTACTTGGATGTCTTCCTCCAATTCCTACGTTGCCTCCCGTTCTGTGCTATTACTCCATAAGACCTTGACTTTCAGAATACTCTTCGACCGTAATTCCTTCACCGCCTTTTCCAAGAAGCGAATCGATCGTTCTTCATAACTTAAGTCTTTCTGGAGTGCTAACATATCGTATCTGAGCACGTGGGACGGGTCTGACACATAACTACGCAACATCGAGATGTGAAACACATTGTGGTTGTCTGCTAGAGCTGGCGGTAGGGATAGTCTAGAAACTACTGGTCCCACCTTATCCAATATCTCAAAAGCACCTCGGGGATTGATTTTTCCTTTCTTCCAGAACCGCCTCACTCCTTTCATTGGAGTATTCTTAAGAAGACTTGATCTCCCACCATGAATTCCACATCTCGTCTTTTGGCATCCGTATAACTTTTTTTTCAACTCTGAGTAGCGAGCATATGCTTTCTAATTAGCTTCACTGTGTCTTGACCCTCTCTAACATCCTCGGGTCCAAGCAATTGTCTTTCTTCTACCTCATCCCAATGTAAAGGCAACTGACATTTCCTTCCGTAGAGTAATTCATAAGGTGTCATACTGATTGTTGCCTGGTAGTTGTTCTTGTAGTAGAATTCTATAAATGGCAAATACTTACCCCATGATCCTCTGAAGTCTAGTACACAAGCGCGCAACATATCTTCTAAAATTTGTATGCTACGCTCTGATTGTCTGTCCATCTGAGGATGAAATTTTGTACTGAGACTTAGCTTGGTACCCATGGCTTGCTGCAAGCTTCCCAAAAATCTCGATGTGAACATCGAACCTCTGGTCTTAGGGATTCCATGTAGTCGTACAATTTCTCGAACATAGATGTATGCATACTAGTTCGCAGTGTATGTAGTCTTGACAGGTAAGAACTGAGCTGACTTTGTGAGTCTATCCACCACAACCCAAGCCGAGTCGTGCTGCTTTCTTGTCCGTGGTAGTCCTGTCACGAAGTCCATGACTATTTCTTCACACTTCCATTCCAAAATACTAAATGGTTGTAATAAGCCTGCGGGTTGCTGATGTTTTGCCTTTACTTGCTAGCATGTTAGGCATTTGTACACATACTCTGCTACATCTTTCTTCATTCTCGGCCACCAATATAATGCCTTAAGGTCGTGAGTCATTTTGGTGGACCCCGAGTGAACTGAGTATGGGGCAGTGTGTTCCTCCTCCAATATCTTAATCTTAATCCCATGGTCATTCGGCATGCATATCTGGCCCTTATATTTCAAGAACCCATGTCCTGATATAGAGAACTCCATAGTCTTTCATTCTTTGACTGTAGCTATATGCGGTAATAGCGTTTCACCATGCCCTTGCCCAATCCGTATATCCTATAGTAAACTTGACTGGATGGACAAGTTAGCCAGTTGACCCAAGATTATTTCTATCCCTACATTAATCAGTTCTTGTTGTAGTGACTTCTCAATTTCGGATAATGCTATTAGACTTCCACAATTCTTCCGACTTAATGCATCTGCACCGACATTTTCCTTTCCTAGGTGGTATAGAATTTCACAGTCATAGTCCTTTACTAGTTCCAACCACATGCACTACCTCATGTTGAGATCATCTTGTGCGAAGAAATATTTTAAGCTTTTGTGGTCCATATAAATTTCACACCGTTCTCCATATAGATAGTGGCGCCAGATTTTCAGTGCGAAGACCACCGCTGCCAACTCCATATCATGTGTTGGATAGCGTTGCTCATATTCCTTCAATTGTCTTGAGGCGTAGGCTATCTCCTTGTCATTTTTCATCAACACACAACACAACCCTTGCTTGGATGTATCACAGAGTACCACAAACTTGTCGTTGGGTGTTGGTACGCAAAGCACTGATACTGAACACAATTTATCTTTGAGCAACAAGAAGCTTTCCTTACATTTATCCGTCTGGTTCAACTTCTGCTATTTTCGGGTCAGAATGGTAAGCAGAGTGGCTATCTTAGAAGAGCCTCCCACAAACCTGTGGTAATAGCCTGCTAGCCTGAGAAAACTTCTAATCTTTGACGCATTCTTTGGTCTTGGTAAATCCTTCACTACCTCTACCTTAGTTGGGTCCACTGCGACTCTGTCCTTCGATACTATATGCCCACTTCTTGAACTTGGCATACGTTGGTGCTCCTTCAGTCGCAGCATGGTCAGTCTTAAGTGTTCCTCATGCTCGACTTCATCCTTGGAGTACATAAATGTGGACGAATTTCTCTAGGTAATCCTTGGAGACCCGGTTCATTAAGTCCATAAATGTGGCTGGAGCATTGGTAAGACCAAAAGACATAACTACGAACTCGTAATGTCCGTATCAAGTCCTAAAAGTCTTCTTTGGTATATCTTCTCCATTTACCTTGAGCTGATGATAACCGGACCGTAGACCAATTTTTGAAAATACTGTCGCTCCTTGGAGTTGATAAAATAGGTCATTGATCCAGGGTAGCAGGTACTTGTTCTTAATTGTCACCTTGTTCAGCTCGCGGTAATCGATACACATTTGCATGCTTCCATCCTTCTCAACAAATACAACTGGTGCCCCCCATGGTGAATGGCTTGATCTAATAAATCCCTAGTCTCAGAGCTCTTGTAACTGTGTTTTTAACTCCTTGAGTTCGGTAGGCGCCATCAGGTATGGTGACTTTGAGATAGGATCAACTCCTTGTACTAGTTCGATTGTGAAGTCAATTTCCCAGTTAGGGGGTAACCCTAGTAAGTCATCAAGAAATATCTCTAGAAATTCATTTATAATGTGGACATCTCCAACCTTTAATGGTGTCCCGTGCAACATATGTGACGCTTGCTAAGAATGTGTGACACCCTTTCTCTATCAACCTTTGGGAATTAAGAGATGAGATAAATGGTGCCCGTAGTCCTGAAACCTTGCCTATAAAACATAGTTTCTGACCCTCAGGGGTTTTGAATGTCACTTGCTTGCGTCAACAGTCAATGGTTGCACCATGTCTTGCTAGCTAGTCTATGCCCAGTATTACGTCAAAATCATTGATCTCTGTTCATTTGTCAGCTCGGGACACAGGTAAGAAAACTGTTTGTGCCCATAGAGCAGGGCATGGGCCATATTGTTTGTGTTTAATATATAAGTGAATATCTATGAATGCTACGTTTTCTTATGCATGTTAATGAATGACCCATTGGAAGTCAGACCAAGAATTTTGGCAACATGCATTTTTACTCACAACAATATCACCAAGCTTACTAGCATAAACCTAGGCCACAAGCATGCATGCAAATCATCCTACCACACTAAACACATTACAACATGCCAAATGAAGGATTAACAACAAAAATTACACATGCAACTCAGATTCACTAAGCGTACACAAGCTTAACCAAAAATCACAAGATTTTTACCCTTTGTTGTTCTAGGTTTCGGGTTTGTGTTCTCCTAATCCTTGTATCCCACCACTTGCTTTCAATACCTTCAAACCTTCCCCCAAACACCACAAGGTCATATTGTATCATAAGAATAGGAGGAAATAATAGTGAGGGATTTACATCTCAAACACTAAAGGGTTAAACTTGATTTGTTTATGTTGAATTCTTTTGTAAACCTTAAGCTTGCATGGGAGTTGGATTTTGGTTTGGTTTTGAGTGTTTGGGGAGGATATGAAGTTGTTTCTAGTTTTTTATTATGCATAGGCTGTGTGGATAGGAAATCTAGACTTAATTCTAGGTTTAAATGGCGTTTGGAATGTGAATTGAAGATTTAGGCTCGGGGAAAAACGCAGAGAAATGCTTGGTTTCTGGGTTTCTAAAGATCGCGTCGCGGTCCTGTTCTTCAGGCGTCATGGCCCGTTTGTGTGAAAAGGCTTGGGGAGCCTCTGTGATTGCCCAAGCACTGTGGCATAGGGCATGGTGCACCGCAACCCGTGTCCTTCAGCAGAGAGAGCCATGCTCTCTGACTTGAGCGCGTCGCATCCCTTAAGGACTGGGCTGCAACTCAAATGGGAAATGTTGGCTATTTGAGGGTTTTAAGGTCAAGAACCCAAATGTTAAGGCTCTGGAAGCATTGTACTACCCGATTTAGTAGAATTCAAGGTCCCGGAGGATAGAATAATATTCTGAAGTTCTTATTTGGTTTAGGGATTGATGGTTTGTTAATATGGATGTGTTGTGACTAGGTTTACGTCAAAGCTCGGGGTAGGGGGTCGTGCTTGGGATCGAGTTCATCTGTCAACTGAACACACGTATAAGAAAATTGTTTGTGCCCATAGAGCAGAGAATGGCCCTATTGTTTTTGTTTAGTATATATGTGAAAATCTGTGAATGCTATGTTGTGTTATGCATGTTAATGAATTAACGGTGAAGGCCGAGAATGACGAAGGTCAGAAACAGTGAAGGACGGTGACGGCAAGGGGCTGGCCTCAGCGTTAAGCACAGTGAGCGTAGGCCGCTAGGGTGAGACCCTCCAAGGGTTTTTTATCCATCCCCTTGGTGAAGACCGCAAACCCAAGGCCTGGTAAAGCACTTGAATGTTTTGTTGTATATTGTTGGATTGATATGTGATATGTTTTATGTTGTGTTTTCCTTCTGGGCTTTGGCTTACGATTGCTCTATGGTGCAGGTAAGGGCAAAGGAAAGGTCCACCTACCATGAGTATGGAGAGCATGGAGTGGCGTGTACATGTTCGGCCTACCTGGCTGCTACGACCAGGGTTATTTTGGGAAATGTATTGTAGTGAATTACTTTGTCGCTTAGTTCGACTGTGATTATATTTTGAGTTGTAATACATTTTCTAAACAGTATATTGGGATCCTCAAATGTATAACTTTTCTGATTTTAAATGACTGTCTGAATCTTTATATTCACTGTTGCGAAATAAGTCTTTAATTCAATTTAATCACAATTTTTAACCTAAAACCTCGATTAGCGATACATTTATAACTCACGTGGTAATGACTCTAAGGTAGTAGGCCATTACAACTTGGTATCAGGGTGTGCCAAGGATTATGGTTCCTAGAGATTGATGGAGCATGTACACTCGCTGCCGATGACAAGCTTGACTCAGGGATGGTTGGTATTCAATGAACTATATGTTTAACTACTTGTTTAAGTTGCCTTATTTTCCTGAATGCATAGATAGAGAATGATGAATGTGTTTATATATGCATGATGCTAGGGCATGTCCCCCTTGACTGTTATATGTTATGTGCGATGTGTTGATCTGTTAATCAGTGGGATTGAGAGGTGGATTTTTGGATGTTAATATCGTGCCTGATGTGGAGCGTCATTGATTGTAGGCATATTGCAGTTATGCCCTGGCGATCGATCAGACTCCATGGAAACATGGATGAGGATGAAAATCAGGGTTAGGACCTTCCACCTACCCCATAGACTTCATCGAACATAAGATGAGCTTCGAGAGTTGAGGCAACAGACCCCTCCCCAAGGCATTGGGCTATAAATTCCATAGGCTGTGGCACTTGTGTTAGCCCAGCCTGCAATGGAAAATAGGTGGGAACCCTTGTACAAAAGGTTCAGGAAGTAGAATCCTCCAACCTTTGAGGGTGGCCCAGACCCACTGCGAGCAGAGTAGTGGATGAATATGATTTCTTCCATCCTAGATTTCATGAGGGATGTTGTGTTCTAGCGGAGGGATGTGATAATTATGACTTAAGAAGAATTCAAAAACAACTTTAACAAGAAATATTACAATGTTGCAGTCCAAGCTACAAAGGTTGACAAATTCGTTAATCTGTCTCAGAACTGGATGACAGTTATAGAGTATGCTTTAAAGTTTGACCATTTAGCAAAGTTTGTGCTGGACTTGGTGCCCACAGATATGGCATGGAGGGATCAATTTGTGTGGGGATTTAATGTTATGATCGCCCGTGATGTAAAGATAACATTGGATTTGGGAACTACTACCTATGCACATGTAGTGGAGATGGCCCTTACTGCTGAGGGGGTGAGGATATGATATGGAGGGAGGGAACTGCTAGGCACGATGCTTGGAGGATGGTGCCCCCTCTTACTGGATCTAGCCAGGGTAGTGGCCCCAGTGAGCAGAAGAGAAAGGCCACAGATTCTTTTGTTCCTCCTTGTTCAGATAGGAGGGAATGAGGTGCTTTCAGTTGCCGTTAGGGTGGGGGAGACAACTCGAGGAGTTTCCCAATGTGTCCTTGGTGCAGGCGACGACATCAGGGAGAGTGCAGAGTTAGAGCCTGTTTAGTTGTGGGAGTGTTAGTCATCTGAGGAAGGATCGCCCACATGTCAGGAAAGAAGAACTGAGGCAGAGCGACAATCTCACTCCAGCCAGAATATTGACCTTGGCCCAGACTGAGGTTAAGGCTAGCCCCTCAATCGTGACAGGTCAAATTTCTAGTGTTAGTCCTTCTTTTACTGCATTGATTGATTGAGGGGCTACTCATTCGTTTATATCTGCAAGAGTGATAGATTGTTTGTATAGACCTAGTGATTTGTATGCTAGGGGATTCAGGACTTTGTTGTCGTCTGGGGAACTGGTACTCTCTAGGAGATGGGTTAGAGCATTGCTAGTAGAGATAGACAGTAGAGATTTTTCTGTTGACCAGATTGAGTTAGCAATGGATGACTTGTATATGATCCTAGGGATGGATTAGTTATCAAAATACGGGGCAACTATTGACTGCAAGCGCAGGATGGTGACCTTTGAATCAAAAAGGGAGGTACCCTTTGTATTTGTGGGGACAGTGAGTGGACCACGAGTGCCTATGATTTCGGCACTGAAGGATAGAGACCTAATGCAAGAGGGTTGCATAGTATTCCTAGCAAACATTGTGGATACTTCTAGGGTTTTTTCAGTTGGACAGGATGAGACCACTTTAGTATGTGAGTTTCCTGATGTGTTCCCAGCAAACTTGCCAAGATTGCCACCACACTGAGAGATCGAGTTTGTCATAAAATTAGTGCCAGGGGCAGAGCCAGTATCTAGGACACCTTATATAATGGCTCCGACAAAGTTGAAGGAACTAAAGATTCAGTTGCAGGAGTTACTGGATTTAGGATTTATTAGACCGGGCTTTTTTAAAGGAACTATATGCTATGTTCAACAAGTGTGAGTTTAGGTTATCCCAAGTAACACTTCTGGGCCATATTGTCAGTAAGGAGGGAATTCTTGTGGACCCAATCAAGATTGAGGCAGTGAGAGATTGGCCCAGGTCATGCATTGTACCAGGGGTTAGGAGTTTCTTGGGATTAGCAGGGTACTATCGGCGGTTCATTGAAGGATTCTCTAAAATAGCTACACCGTTGACAGAGCTAACACGTAAAAAGACCAAGTACGTCTGGACATATAGATGTGAGAACAGCTTCAAGGACTTGAAGCAGCAACTGATCACTACTCTAGTATTGAGTCTGCCGTCAAACAATGAGAAGTTCATAGTCTACTGCGATGCTTCCAGGCAGGGTTTATGGTTTGTATTGATGAAAGCTAGAAAGGTGATAGCCTACACATTGACAAAACTGAAGGAGTATGAGAAGAGGTATCCCACACATGATCTGGAATTGGCAGCGGCAGTATTTTCACTAAAGGTTTGGAGGCGCTATTTGTATGGCGAGAAGTACGAAATATACACCGAGCATAAGAGTCTTAAGTATTTCTTTACTCAGACGGATCTATTTATGTGCTATAGGCATTGTTTGGAATTGGTAAAGGATTACAACTGCGACAATCTATATAATCTTGGGAAGGCCAATGTGGTGGCCAACGCATTGAGATAGAAGGGCCCAGGATAGCGATTCAGCTCGAGGCAGATATCAGACAGGTTAGATGAAGAGTTGACTAGAGCAGGTATTGAATTTGTTGTTGGTCAGCTAGCCAATATCACACTTCAGTCTAAAGAAAATCATTTAAAGAAGCATAGTATGGTCATTTAAAGAAAATCATTTGTAAGGATTAATGATCCTTATTTGGTTTTAAACCCATTCAAGAAATTCATACTAAAAAATTTGAGACTAAACCCTAAGTCTCGGGGAGACCTATCCTATGGTCTCAACACCTAGGCTCGGGTATCGCAATAGTATTTTCCCACAATCTGCTAAAAATATTATTCTTTAAAAGTATTGCTATTAACCCGTACTTTCACAAGTCAGTTAATTATATAGAAGATTTTAGCTGATATTATATCCAGAAAATAATAATTAAATTCCTTAATTATTTTTCAAGAAAATAATGTCTTAATTCTCTTTTTATTTTTTCTTAAGTTTTTAATCTCTAAAAATCGGTTTAAGGAAATAGCCTAATTTTAACTTAATTAGGAAAAACTGTTAAAAATTTCTTATCTTGACTAGTTAATTTTCAGAATTCAATTAATCAAGTTTACTTACTAGAAAAATAATTTACTTAATTATTTTATCAAAATATAGGGTTTTAAACCCTATTTTAATTTATTAACTTATTAATAAATTAAGTTAATAAATTAGATCTTTTATTTTTTTTAGAAAGAATAAAAATGATTTAATAAAAATAATTTTCACTAATCTCAAAGTGGTATTTTAGGTCAAATTATATTTTCAAGACTTACCAAGTTTTTATCTTGCAATAAGCAAAATTTTACTTTTCACCTTAAGTTCCAAAATCTCATTTTTACACTAAGTGTGAAAACCCAATTTTTTCTCATTTTTAATTACATATTTTGTTAGGTCATAACTTGAAATTTACTTACTCAATTGTTACCAAAATTTCCCAATTCCATTTTTGGTATACCATTTAGGTCTTTGTAAAATATTAGGTCAAAATGAGCATTTTTTATTGGTGAAATTTTTTTCCAACAATGAGGTAAAAATGACCTTATTTTCAAGTCCTTATTTTTTCCAAACCTTGGAACTTAATAACTTTCAAGCCGTTCAATATTTTGTTAACAAATTTTACAGTGGAATACTAGGCTATGCCAAGAATATGTCCACAAATATTTAGATCAAAACTGGGTTCATTTGACCTATACAGTGGCTGTCCAAACTTGGTCCCGAAATTAAGAATACGAAAACAAAGTTTTTTACCTAAACTTTGAAATAGCATAACTCACTCATTTCTAAATATTTTTTAGTATTTCAAAAGCTAAATTTTATGTACTCCATCTCAAAAACATTACAGTACAATTAAATTTTACAAAATCAATATACAATGGATACTTGGCCCCTTGGAAGTCATAGCTCAAAACTTGTATTTTTGTTTTTGGGTTTTCAACAAAACCCTTGGGGATTTTGGTTCCTATTTTCAAAACTCAACACAAAAGAATCATAAAAATTATAAAGAAACTAACATAGCCTTGTTACATCACCAATAAGAAACTTTAAGCATTAACTATACAAAATAATGCTTAAAAAATAAAAACCATACAATAACAACTATAAAAAGTAAACTTTTACCTCTTGTTGTTCTTTCTTAAGGTTTGGATCTTTATACTAGCTTTAGATCCATCAAAACCCTTTCAAAACCTTAACCAACTCCCCCAACAACATATATAATTAGCTATTGAAAAATATATGGTTAAAACTTTACAAAAGTCTAGTTTTTTGAAACTTTACCTTGTGGGAAACCTTTCCTAGACCAAAGCTTAAGCTTCCAAGCCATCTTAGTGTTCTTGAGGTTGAAAATGGAGAGAAAACTTGAGAGAGTTTTCAAAAAAAAAGATGAGAGTGATTGTGAGAAAGAGGGGGTCGGTTTTGGGGAGGGTTAGAAGAGTTTAAACAACTCTTAAATATCTAAAAAACACTTGAGTGTTTTTTCTTACTATCCACTTGCCTATTAACCCTAATATTTAAAATGGGAATTAAACTTAAATAATTTGGTCTACCAAAATAAATTCCCCACATGGCCGGCCCCCTTTATTCTATATATGTCATATATATATTTTTTATATAGTTAATAATTATTTCCTAAGAAGAAAAATCCAAATTGATTTCTATAACCTTTTTCACTCTTATTAAGTTTTAAAAACAAGACTTAACACATAATAATTAAATTAAATATCTCTCACATTTAATTTAATTAATCAAACAATTTAACCTAAGGTCCATTCATGGAATAAAATTCCCCAATTCGATAAAATTAAGCATTTAACACCAAAATACCCTAACATTTCCATTTTCTCTTAGGTTATTATTTTTTTGACCAAATTTTAATTTTTATGAATGTATTTTATGCCCAAAATATATTTTCCACAGTTTTTTATTTTACTTTTCTGAGATTTTTACCCGATTAGGGTTTTTGTGTCGGTCAAAGACCGGAAATCTTATCTTGACTTTTAAACAGAAAATTCATAATTTGGCTAGCAATAACTCATGGAAATAAATTCCAAACAAATATAATATTATTTAAAATAATATTCTTAACTCGGGGAAAAAAATCCCGATCTGAGTCGTTTCAAGGTACCCGAAACGTAGGACGTTACACCACTCCCTACTCCTTACATTCGGGTACGAAAAAGATGTACCAAGATTTGAGAACCTTGTATTGGTGGCCGAGAATAAAGAGGGATGTGGTGGATTATGTGGCCAAGTGTTTGACTTGTCAGCAGGTAAAGCCTAAACATCAGAGGCCAGCAGGGTTGCTGCAGCCTTTAGGGATTCCAGAATGGAAGTGGGTGTTGGGAATAGTGCCCTTAAAGCAATTGTAGCTGACAAAAGTTTTAAATGAAATAAATAATAGAATTGAATTATTATATATATAGACTATGTTCGATATTATATGATAATATTAAGTGAATATCAGAAAATTCCAAAGTTTATCTATGTGGTCTTAATCTCATATTGGTATGAGATGATTGAGATTAAGATAATAAATTTAAAGCAGTTCATAGTAAAATAAATTTAAGTCATCCGTAGATTAATTACTGCTAGTACAGTCCACTAGTATCATGAATACATGTGACCTAGATTCGAGTTACTAGTTTAGTAGGACACTATAGTGGAGGTGCTTTGCATGTTGACAGTATGTAGAATTGGACAAGATGTGTTTGTTAAAACTTGTTTAAACATCGTTTCATAGTATTAATCAAACACATCAAACGATGATCATATACATGATGATCTTAATCCTGAGGTTGCTATGAACTCCTATATATGTCATTTGATCCTTTGATTCATGCGTTAAAGTTTGTCAGAATGATCAGGCTAAGAATAATTGTTTTGGGGACTCAATGATGTATATGGCTAGGGACGTAGTTTAACAGATATTGAATCTATACCTTCTTATAGATTGAATAATGGTTCCCTATTGGGTTTTCTTTTGGAACTGAAAAGGTTATGAGTGCTCACGTCGCAAACTTGTTGTGGCACAACCTTCACTAGTAAAGTCAATCGTACTCTAGGAACAAGATATAGCTAAAAGTGTAAAACGGTAACTTTATTCCCTTTTAAATATGATCCATTAATAGAGGATTAATGTTGTATGTAATGATCACATCAATGGACACTTTATTCTTTCAGAAAGTACTCAGTAAATATATGTCTGTAATTATCAAGAGTTCAATCTCATATTTATAGTGGAGTAATCATGAGATTAATAAATATGATTATTTAATGAAAGAGCTTTGACTAATAATCTAATATTTATTGGAGCTTGATATTATAGGTCAATAGATCCCAAGGGTAACTCTATCAACACCATATCAAGGTAAGAGTTGATAAAAGGTTATAACTGTAATTTGAGAATTTGAGAAGAATTTTATTCTTTGGGTAAAATATGCAATTATATGATAATTGAGGTCGAATAATTAATTTAGAATTAATTATTCATATTTGAAAATATATTTATTAATTTAAGTATATAACTTTTTGAATTTCACATATATAAATAAATAAATAAATTTTTGAAATTAATTATTTTATTTGAGTGGGAGAAAATGAAATTGGTATGTCAAAAATAGTTTTTTATTTATTTAATTTCAAAAGATGATGATAATGATGATCATCACTTTGAATTTTTAATTTAGAATTTAAATTTTGAAATATGGTTGTCATCTTTTCCTTAAAAAGATTAACACCTTATTTTCTAGGAGATTGATTTTAATTAAATAATTAAATAAAAGAAAAAATGTAAAATCATTGAAAAGGGAATAGTGGGTCACAGATGACACAGTCCAGAGACTGTGCCATGTGTCACGGGCCAGCTATTTGGGTACTCCAACTAGACGGAATGTGCGACACTTGCAGACTCTTCAAGCTAGCAAGTCAGCCTACAACACACACCTACATGCAAACAAACTCAGTGGTTAGCCACATACACATCTCGGACATGCAACAGGCAATAACGAAGTATGAGCAAGCACAAAGCAAGTCATTCCTAGGAACGTCCACACAATATGAATCACACAACAAGGCAAGTGGCACGCAATGGCCCAACGAAGACAACAAACAAGTAACACATAGGCAACAAGGAAGCACACAGGGCAAGTATGGATAAATATTGTTTTATTAATATATAGCCTTGATAGGGCAAGGGAGTACACATCTTTGGCCCCTATCTGCTGATGGCCATGGTGCTTCCCTAAGGCACTAGGTCACCTCCCCCTAAGGAGCCTTCTAGGGAAATAAGGTCTTCCCAGGAACATATATGATTTTTGTCTGGGAGACATATGCATAATTACAAAACTGCCACTACCCTATCCCATGAGGTTGCTTGGTGCAAGACTTGACTAATGATCAAGCACCAAGGCATGCTCACTTACAAAATGGCCCCATGTGGGTGTGCCAAAGGGGTAGCACGCCACACTTTCCCCCACTCAATCCTTCGGCATCCTCGACGAAGTTGCTAGTAGATCTTCAATCTTCTGCATGAGCTTCTTCAAGTCTTCCACCCTCTCCCATCTGATCTCGTCATCTGCGAGCTCCTTCCATTTTACCAGATACTCTATATGCTTTTTACGGTCAGTGGTGATCGTCCTTTCTGCCAGGATTTCTTCAGGTTGACGCTTGCTCCTTGGCTGAACAATGACTCCTCCTCTGGTTGACTGGTTGCGCTCTAGATTTGCTGGATCTTCATGATACGGCTTCAAGTTGCTGACATGAAGGACCGGGTGTATCTTCATCCAAGCTGGTAGGTCGACTTTGTAGGAAGTTAGGCCAACTTTTGAGATGATTGAGACCGGACCCTCGTACTTGCGAATGAGTCTGATGTCTTTGTCCCCTCGGAATCTCAATTATTCGGATCTCAGCTTGATTAACACTAAGTCACCTGCTTTGAACTCCAGTGGTCTGCGCTTCTGATCTGTCCACTTCTTCATTCTTCTTGATGCTTTTTCTAAATAAGCTCGGGCAATCTCTGTCGTTTTCTTCCAGTCTTTTGTGAAGTGAAAGGCTCACGGGTTCAGACCGCGATATTCGTCCACTGTGTGGGGCAACAGTGGTTGCTGTCCATTAACAACTACAAAAGGGCTCTTATTCGATGAAGAACTCTTTTGAGAGTTGAAGTAAAATTGAGCTACATCGAGTAGTTGCGGCCAATTCTTCTGATTGGCATTGACAAAGTGGCACAAGTACTCCTCCAACATCCCGTTGAATCTTTCTGTCTGTGGATGGTAGCTCGAGGAAATGTTCAGTTGTGACCCCAAGAGATTGAATAGTTCAGACCAAAAGGTCCTAGTGAATCTTCCATCTCGGTCACTAACAATGTTCTGGGGCACTCCTCAATATTTGACAATATGCTTAAAAAATTGTCTGGTTGTCTCTTCTGTAGAACAGTACTTCGACACCGGGATGAATGTTGTGTACTTCGAGAATCTGTCCACGACCACCAAGATCGCACTTAAATCCCCTGTCTTCGGAAGACTGGTGATAAAGTCAAGCGACACACTCTCCCATGGTCGGCTTAGGACTCTCAAGGGCTCCAACAACCCAGGTGTCTTGTTCCTATCGACCTTGTCTTGCTGGCAGACGAGACAGGTCTTGGTGTACTCAACTACATCATCTCGTATTTGTGGCCAGTAGTACCCCTGCTTCAAGAGTGCATGGGTTCTCTGCCACCCTGGATGACCTTCCCACAAGGTGTCATGACACTCGCTTAGTAATGTCCTCCACAAATCTCCAGCTTTCGGAACATACAAGCGCCCCCCTTTAGCCCACAGAAGATCATCCTCCATCCAGAACTGGCGAGTCTTGTCTTCTTTTACGAGCTTCAAGATGGTCCTGACAACCGGGTCTTTCTCCAGGTTTTATTGATGCGCTCCTTGAGTGGAGTGTTCACCACGCTAGCCGACAAGCTAGCCAAGATCTTTAGAGTCGCCAATTCTGCTTTGCGACTCAAGGCGTCTGCTGCCTAGTTCAAGCGTCCTGCCCTGTGCTCAAAATGGAAGTCGAATTCCGCCACGAACTCCTGCCATCGAGCCTGCTTAGGGGTCAGTTTCAGCTGAGTAAGGAAATGACTAATAGCTGCATTATCCGTCTTCACCATGAACTTTGACCCCAACAAGTAATGCCTCCACACTCGTAAGCAATGTATAACTGGGAGGAGCTCCTTCTCCTGGGCAGTATACCTACTCTTAGCTTCAGACAACTTGCGGCTCTCATATGCGACCGGGTGCTCTTCTTGTACTAGTACCCCTCCAAGAGCATAATCTGAGGCATCTGTCTGTACTTCAAAGGGCTTGCTAATAGTTGGCAAGGCAAGAACAAGATCATTCATCATGGCTTCTTTCAAACTCCTGAATGCTTCAGCACACTTGTCAGTCCACGCCCAAGTCACACCCTTTTTCAGAAGCTTAGTCAAGGGTGTCGCCCTTCTTGAGTAGCCGTCCACAAATCATCTATAGTAGTTGGCTAGGCCCAAGAAGGAGCAGAGTTCTTTCACATTTATGGGGGCTTTCCATTCCTAGATTTCCCTCACCTTCTCCAGATCCATACGAATTCGGCCACGTTCCACAACGTGGCCTAAGAAATTAATGCTCTCCTGTGCAAACGAGCATTTCTCGCGCTTCACATATAGCTGGTTCTCTCTCAACTTCCGAAACACTTGAGCCAAGTGTTCTTGATTCTCTTCAATTGTGGCAATATAAACCACGATATCATCCAAGTACACCACCACAAACTTATCTAGATACTCGTGGAATACTTGGTTCATCAGTGTACAGAAAGTAGCAGGTGCATTTGTCAACCCAAACAACATTACTCGAAACTCAAATGCTCCATATCAAGTAACACATGTTGTCTTTGGTTCATCCCCATCTACAATCCTCACCTGATAGTAGCCCGATCTCAAGTCCAACTTTGTGAATTATTTGGCTCCACTTAGCTGGTCAACAAATCAGCGATCAGAGGGATGGGGTAGGTGTTGTGAACTGTCACCTTGTTGAGAGCCCTATAGTCGATGCACAGTCTTAAGCTCCCATCGTGCTTCTTCTGGAATAGCACAGGGGCACCAAATGGCGCCTTCGACAGTCTGATGAAGCCTGCCTCCAATAACTCTTTTAGTTGTTTCCTCAACTCTTCTAGCTCAGGGGGTGCCATTCTGTATGGCGCTTTTGTTGGAGGTTTCACTCCGAGCACCAGCTCTATCTGGTGATCAATCCCCCTCTTTGGTGGCAAGGCTTTGGGGAGTTTATCTGGCATCACGTCCCCATACATCCTTAAGACCCTCGTAATTTCTTGTGGAACAATCTCTTCCACTACTTCTTCGAACACGGTGGGTACAGCTACATAAGTGGGCTCCTGCTTCTTCACACCTGTCTTGAATTGTAAAGCTGATAGAAGCTTCACACCAGGGGGTGGTTTCACTTTTGCAGGCACCATTGAAGGAGTCTCTCCCATTATGAGTAAGATTCCAGTGGCAGGAATTGGAATGCCACCTTTCTCGGTTAGAAAGTCCATTCCCAAAACTATATCGAATTCGTCCATATGGACGACCACTAAGTTAGTCTGCCACTCCCATCTGTCGATTCTAACTTTTACCCCTTTAGCCATGCCAGTTGTGGCCAAGGCCTTGGAGTTGACCGCTTTCATGCAGCCTGCATCTTTCTCCAGCTTCAGTCCCAGTCACTTTCCTTCAAGTTCAGAGATGAAGTTGTGGGTGACGCCAGTATCAATCATCATGCTTTTGGTGGGCTTGCCATTGATAGTGGCATCCACGAACATTAGCCCCTTCCCAAGGGTCTTCATCCCTTTCTCGCCATGTTTCTTGAGAGCATTCAATAGGCGGACAGCGCCCATGTGCGCGTACTCTTCATCTTGCTCTTCTCCTTCGCCCTGTTCTTGGCCAATGAGGGCATTCAGCTTGCCCCTGTATGGGCAAACTGCCGACTTATGTGGGCCTTTGCATAGCCAACAAGCTAGCGGCTTCCTCCCTGCAGCAACATCTGTCCCATTGGAAGAATTGGACTCAGTTGTCCTCTTCTCTCCCCCACTCTTGCCCTGCTAGGACTTCCCGGACTTCTTACTCCCAGTGTTACTTGAGCTGGTTGGAGGAGTAGCCTTTTTCGGCAGGCTACTCTCCGGAGTGTAATCTGTTAAGCGTTCAACAGCAGCTTGAGTGGTGGCAAGATCAGACATACACTGTCTTTGAAGTTCTTGTTTGGCCCACGGTTTCAATCCCTTGAGGAAGCAGAAGAGCCTGTCTACTTCGGACATGTCCTTTATATCGAGCATTAGTCCCAAAAATCTCTTCACATATTCTCGGACTGTCCCTACTTGTTTGAGCTCTCTCAATTGGCGTCGAGCTATGTAAGCAACATTTTCTAGAAGAAATTGCATCTTCAATTCTCTCTTCAGGTCTGCCCAAGATGTGATGGTGCACCTACCATTCTCTATGTCATCATACTTGGTCCTCCACCACACCTTGGCATCCCCAGATAAGTACATGGTAGCCATGGCGACCTTTCCGTCTTCCGAATCGGCCCGCACGGCTCTAAAATAATGTTCCATGTGGAAGAGGAAATTATCCAAATCCTTTGCATCTCTAGCCCCGTTATAGGGCCTCGGCTCGGGTACTGTAGTTCGGCCATACTCCATACCTATCAGCCCTGTTGCAGGGGCATTCCTAACCGCTCGCATGGTCAGGTTTACCTTGGTAGTTAGCTCAGCCATTTCTTCTCTGAGCACGCCAACTGCCTCCCTGCAGTCTTCCCCAGTGTCATTTATGGAAACTTCTTGTTCCTTCAGCATGTGCTCCACTGCCGTGATGCGCTCTTCCCACCGAGGAGAAACAGAAGTACCTGTTGGAGTGTTTCTTTTCTCCAACGCGATTATTCTGGATAGAAGAACATCATTTTCCTTTTCCAGCGTAGCTATGCGATTGTTTGCATCAGACGATCCCGAGTTATGACTTGCAGAGGAAAGATCCCTGACCCTTTCATCCAGGCCATCTAGTTCCCCCAACCGCTTCTTAAGAGCTTCGATCCTCTAAGTGTTGCTCACCATAGTGTGTTTTTCCAAGTTCTTTCTAACTTGGCTCTGATACCAACTGTCACGGGTCGGCTATTTGGGTACTCCAACTAGACAGAATATGCGACACTTGCAGACTCTTCAAGCTAGCAAGTCAGCCTACAACACACACCTATAGGCAAACAAACTCAGTGGTTAGCCACATACACATCACGGACATGCAACGGGCAATAACGAAGTATGAGCAAGCACAAAGCAAGTCATTCCTAGGAATGTCCACACAACACAAAGCACACAACAAGGCAAGTGGCATGCAATGGCCCAACGAAGACAACAAACAAGTAACACATAGGCAACAAGGAAGCACACAGGGCAAGTATGGATAAATATTATTTTATTAATATATAGCCTTGATAGGGCAAGGGAGTACACAGCTTTGGCCCCTATCTTCTGATGGCCATGGTGCTTCCCTAAGTCACCAGGTCACCTCCCTCTAAGGAGCCTTCTAGGGAAATAAGGTCTTCCGAGGAACATATATGATTTTTGTCTGGGAGACCTATGCATAATTACAAAACTGCCACTACCCTATCCTATGCGGTTGCTTGGTGCAAGACTTGACTAATGATCAAGCACCAAAGCATGCTCACTTACAAAATGGCCCCATGTGGGTGTGCCAAAGGGGCAGCACGCCACACCATGCGTGTACCACATATACTAATATTGTATTTGTATAGTTTTTATTTTATTTATTTAATTATTTAATAATTCGAAAATAGTTTTTTCAAATTTAGTAAGTTAGATATTTATCTAAATCAAATCATATCATCATTATGATATTTTATAATATTACTATTATTATTAGGAATAATAAGGCAATATAAATTTCTCTATATATGATATAGAAGAAGAAGAGAAAATACACAAAATACAGAAAGAAAAGACAACACAATACACAATTCATAATATTACTTAGAGTTTTTGTTAGACAAAAACTTGTTCTTTTTCTTCTTTATTCTAGCCATTCTTAGACCATAATCCAAGTTCTCGTGTGTTGAGAAATACTTGTGATTCCTAAAATTGCAAACCCATGTTCATTATGTGCCAACACACAACTTGAGGTGTAAAGAACACTCTGAAAGATCGTGGTTTGAGTGCCTAATGCTTTGGATAAGAAGATCGAAAAATATACGAAAAAGACTCAAAGACACTTGTTAGGATTCAAGAGGTACAATTTCATGCTCTTGTATGCTTATATGTTATATATAAAGATATTGTATATTTATATATTTGTTGCATGATTAATAATATTGTATGTTAATATTTTTGGATTATTTTATTGGTCATATAAACTGTTTATATGATTAATGAGAATTTTTTATTGTTGTTGTTCCTATAAAAAATGGGCCCACCACATCAATTTAGTTGCGTGCTCTAGATATTTTTCCAACAGTGGGAGGATATCACCATGGACTTTGTGGTTGGATTACCGAAGACTGTGGGATAGTATGATTCTATGTGGGTGATTGTGGATAGGTACACCAAATCAGCCCACTTTTTGTCTGTTAGGACAACTTATACAGTGGAGCAGTATGTTGAATTGTATGTGAATGAAATTGTGCGACTACATGGGGCTCCGAGGTCGATAGTACCAGATAGGGACCCCACCTTCACCTCTATGTTTTGGGAGAGCCTGTAGAAGGCTATGGGTACACAGTTGCGATTTAGTACCGCCCATCATCCTCAGATAGATGGGCAATCTGAGAGGACGATTCAGATACTGGAGGATATGTTGCGAGCCTACATGCTGGATTTGGGGGGATCTTGGAGTAAGTATCTCCCTTTGATTAAGTTTTCATACAACAACAACTATCAGACAACTATTGAAGTGGCTCCGTATGAGATGTTGTATGGGAGGAAGTGCAGATCATCCATCCATTGGGATGAGATGGGTGAGAGGAAGTATCAAGATCCTGAGGTTGTTCGGAGGACCAATGAGGTGATTGAGAAGATTAGAGCTCGAATGCTCGCCTCCTAGAGTCAATAGAAGAGTTACTAAGACTTGTGTTTCAAGTCAGTGATCATGTGTTTCTTAGAGTTTCTCCCTTGAGAGGGGTGAAACGATTTGGAGTAAGGGGCAAGTTGAGCCCTAAGTTTGTTGGTCCCTTCAAGATTCTGGAATGAGTTAGAGAGGTAGCCTATGGGTTAGCGATGCCTGCAGCTCTATTAAGGGTACACAATGTATTCCATGTGTCCATGCTCCAAAAGCATGTATTATATCCTACGCATGTGCCGAGTTATGAGAAATTGGAGCTGGATCAAGATTTATCTTATGAGGAGAAGCTGCATTAGATTCTAGACCGAAAAGATAAAGTCTTGCAGAGCGAGACCATCACCTTAGTGAAAGTGTTGAGGAGGAACAACAAAGTGGAAGAGGTGACTTGGGAGCTTGAGACTGATATGGAAGATCGGTATCCACATCTATTCAGGTAAATTTCGCGGACAAAATTTTTGTAAGGAGGGGATAGTTCCAGCATCCCAAATTTGCTAATAAATCTTAGGGCCTTGATTAGCATGCTAAAGGGTAATAATTGATTTAATTATGTTAATATGTGAGTTAAATGATTATGTGATTAAAAATGTATGTTTAGGTGAATTAAATATGCATGTGGGATGAAATTGGTTATTAGGGGCATAATTGTAATTTTAGCCCGTTGATGGCATAAATGCAATATATATGCATGTTGTGATATATACCATGAGATTGCGGTGATATATTTGTAATGTGCGATCCGAGACAGTCGTAGGGAGCGGAATATCTAAATAGTCACAACAACGTCGAATACCCAGCTTGGGAGGAGCCTAGGGTATTTTAGGGATATAGTATGTGTTCAAAAATTACCGAGTAATGAGTAATGATTTGATATTTGTTTAAGTGTGTCAGGGATTAAATGGGGAATTATAGGAACACTCAAGGATTTAGCAAGTTGTGGAAAATGACGGGATTGCCCTTGGTGGCACTAAAGGATTAGGATAGACTTGAGGGCATTTTAGGTATTTTGGGACTTAGGCAGCTGGGATTAGACGTAGCCACAACACACTTCTGGAACTTAGAAGAAAACAAAATAGAATTCTCTCAACACTTCGTCTCTCTCACTTGACTCTCTCTCCCTCTCTTTGGTGCTTGGAAGTTTGAGGAATTCTTGAGGAGTTTAGGCTAAGGAATTGAAGGTTTGGAGGCTGAGGAGTTTGGGCATCAGCTCAAGGATGAAAATATCACAAAGGTAAGGATTAAACTTTATTTTTCTATGATGAATTATGTTGTAAATCTTAAGCTTGCATGGGAGTTGGATTTTTATTTGGTTTGGTTTTGAGTGTTTGGGGAAGATATGAAGTTTGTTTAGGTTTGTTATGATGCCTAGGCTGTGTTTATAGGAAAACTAGACTTAAATCTAGGTTTAAATGGTGTTTGGAATGGGAATTGGAGATTTAGGCTTGGGGGAAAACACAGAGAAATGCTTGGTTTCTAGGTTTCTTAGGTTCGTGCCGCATCCGTATTCTTCAGGCACCGCGGTCTTTTATGCGAAGAGGCCTGGGGAGCCTTTGTGATTGCCCAGGTGCTGCGGCGTAGGGCATGGCACACTGCAGCCCATATCCTTCAGCAGAGAGAGCAATGCTCTCTGATATGAGTGCGCCGTGGCCCTTAAGGGCTAGGTCGCGACTCAAATGGGAAATATTGGCTATTTGAGGGTTTTAAGCTCAGGAACCCAAATGTTAAGGCTCTGAAAGGATTCCACTATCCAATTTAGTTGAATTCAAGGTCCCAGAGGCTAGAATAATATTATGAAGTTCTTATTTGGTTTAGGGATTCATGGTTTGTTATTATGGATGTGTTGTGACTAGGTTTACATCAAAGCTCTGGTTAGGGGATTGTGCTCGGGATCGCGTTCATCTGTTAACTTGGGACACAGGTAAGAAATTTTTTTGTGCTCGTAGGGCGTTACACCTGGCTTCAACCCGGAATATATTTTACTATGTTTTGGTTCCAACTCAAACTATATTTTAGCATGTCCTGGATCAAACCCGGACTATATTTTATCATGTCCTTTTGTCAACCCAGACGGAGTTACAAAATTATTATGGCTCCAACCAGAACGTTGTTACACCAAGTCTCTAGCTCCAACTCGAAACCACTTACCATTAAGCCGCATAATGTATAAGCCTTGCAAAGGTGAGTATCAAGCATACCCTGGTCTTAATGACCCAAACAAAACTAGTGTGATATACTACTACAAACAGACACTACTATATTCATGTTATGCCGAGAAAGGGAAATGCTAAATTACTTGGATTCCTTAGCTTCCAGCAGAATCCTTAGCAAATAGTGTAATTAATACACTGTACTCAGATTAAACTATGACATATACTTATAGCTAATATTCTATAATAGTTGCACTCAATCAATACCCATAGACTTTATACAGTAGTCTCCTACACACTTCATAATGTATAACGAACGGATTTTTGTTTCGGTCTTTAAATTATTGTAGGAATCAGTTTCAAAGTAGCATGCTCTCCATACCGTGTGATTTAATATTTCTTCGTGAAGATACTATTTTATTTGATACTTATGTACTCTTGTTTAGAATCAAAATATTTAACAAAATCTCTTTTTAGAAAAAAACTATAACTTTTCCCTCTTTCAGGAAATCTACCATTTACTTTTACAATACAAAATACTTATTTTTTGCATAACCTTCTATATTTTTTTACCAAGTTTAAAAGATAGTCTAAAACCTCTTTTATGGTATTTTTGAAAAGAAGGGCAATTGGACCTTTATTTATTAAAAAGGGAAAAATCATACTTTACTTATCTCAAACTGACTTAGATTGATTTAATATCCCAAGTCATTAATTAATTTCATAAAAATAACAAATTTCCATTTCTCACATTTTTTTAAAACTTTTATCTCTTAATAAAGTGATAAAAGTTAGTTTTCAAACATTTTCCATATCTCGATTTTTAGGCCAATGCCCTTGAAATTTTGTCCACTTATTCCTTGCCATAAGGATAGGAACTAGGAAAAATCATCATGTCAAAACTCGTTTTCGGATGGGATAACCAACCTCCCATAAACCTCATTTCGTTATGATAGGTATTTTACATTTTCCAGATTTTAGGGCAAAATTTACAAATTTGTTTCTCTTAACTGTAACTTATTTTTGTCTAAAATTTGTACAGAGATCTTTATACATATAGAAAATATAGTCCTATAAATTTTTATAATTTTTAGGATATTATAGCCCACTCAAATATTTAATGAAATCTGTGTAGTGCATCCTGCCCAATATTTTTCTAGATTTGCATTGCAATGCCAAAAAGTGCATAACTTGAGCTTAAAAAATAAATTTTTGTGATTTTACAAAGTCTAACATCAAGTGCTCTCAAATTAATACAAAGGTAAAAAATTTATTTTCACAAATAGAGGCAAAAAAGTGTGGTCAGACCACGAATTTTGGCAGCATGCATTTTTACTCACAACAATATTACCAAGCTTTCTAGCATAAACCTAGGCCACAAGTATCCGTGAAAATCATCCTACCACACTAAACACATTACTACATGCCAAATGAAGGATTAATCATGAAAATTACACATGCAACTCTGATTCTGCCAGCAAGACAAGGTCGATAAGAACAAGACACCTGGGTTGTTGGAGCCCTTGCGAGTCCTAAGCCGACCATGGGAGAGTGTGTCGCTTGACTTTAATACCAGTGTACCAAAGACAGGGGATTTAAGTGTGATCTTGGTGGTCGTGGATAGATTCTCGAAGTACGCAACATTCATCCCGGTGTCGAAGTACTGTTCGGCAGAAGAGACAGCCCAACAAATTTTCAAGCATATTGTCAAATAGGGGGAGGTGACTTGGTGACTTAGGGAAGCACCATGGCCATTAGAAGATAGGGGCCAAAGTTGTGTACTCCCTTGCCCTATCAAGGCTATATATTAATAAAACAATATTTATCCATACTTGCCCCTGTGTGCTTCCTTGTTTTATGTGTTTCTTGTTTGTTATCTTCGTTGGACCATTGCGTGCCACTTGCCTTGTTGTGTGCTTTGTGTTGTGTGGACGTCCCTAGGAATGACTTGCTTTGTGCTTGTTCATACTTCGTTATTTCCCGTTACATGTCCGAGATGTGTATGTGGCTAACCACTGAGTTTGTTTGCCTGCAGGTGTGTGTTGTAGGCTGACTTGCTAGCTTGAAGAGTCTGCAAGTGTCGCACATTCTGTCTACTTTGAGTACCCAAATAGCCGGCCCGTTACATTAGGCATCCTGGGTTTAACCCGAGCTACAGACACGAAGGCTGTGAACTGCTAGCTCAGAGTATTAAAATTGTTGTTGAAGCACGAGCTTGGAGGGGATATCCAGCTCGGGGTGGTTCTAGTATATTGCATATCCGGAGATCCCCAGAGACCTGGGATCCTTGTATACGTATATTTATGATCAAGCTATCATATTTAATATCTCAAATATTAGGAGTACATTTACCTTGTGATCTGATCATATCCCAATATAATTGGGAATTATTTGTACTAAATGTAATAATTATGTAAATGTGTGATTGACTCATGCGGTTACCCAAACCTGTCCATGGAATTCCCTTATAAATATTGGGAATATTGGACAGGAAATGAGACCATTATTCTGTAATACTGAAACTCTGCCAAAATAGAGAGAGAAAAAAAAATAATATAGACTCACAATAACCACAGAACCACGTAAAAGTTTTGTGTTCTTGAGTGAGATCATTTATTTTTCATTACGGTTTATTAAGCACTAATCTACCTTATTATTTCTTAATACACTGTTGGTGAAAAACCACGACAATAATTTGGTACTTTCATTAAGAGGGGAATTAGTGCTCCATCAAGATCCCAATCGATTCTCATCATGGTGCTCACTTGGTCAATGCACAATAATGAGATAGAACAACTTGGTGGGCAGAATGCCCATTATACCGCTGGTTCGAACGAACATGGCCCTGAGATCCAGCAACGTCTGGGAAAACAACCGGCGGGTCATGGCGACACTAGGAGTTCGACATCATTTACATCAAATCCAAATCCAGACTACCTAACTACCATCGAATTGGAAACACATGCAATTGAGAAGCCATCTTGCTAAGGCAAACAAGCAGATTGAAGAAGTTTTGGCTTGGTTACCCGCTCTTGCAACTGACGTTAATGTCACAAAGAGGCAAAGTGGGTCTCACAAGTCCTACAGGAATAACCAATCCAAACCAAGTCGGTCAGTAAGAACTTCCACCCAAAGTTCTGTGCCTACAAGGTGAAATCGCCAGAATGCTCAACACAGCGGCCCCCATAGGGGTCATCAGCATGTCAGTCGATCGGTTAGAACCGCGACCCCAAGTTTGGTGCCTCCTTTACAGACACCTAGGAATTCCCATGGAAATCCATGAGGAGGGGCTGGGACAGGCTCACAGAGACAAAATTTTCCAGAAAACCCTCCTACGTCGCGATCGGATCGACAGGCGCAGGGAGCTATAAATAATGGAGTAGAACAAAGGCTGGCTAATCTAGTTCGTCCTGATGGGACAAGGATTACCTCCCTAATAAGGCATCCTCTTTCACCTATAACACATCTAATGCCACCTCATCCTACACGTGACATTCCAGCTTATGGAGACATAGGAGAAATCCTCCTCCATTTACCAATACCTACGTCGCACAAACAGGTGTTGAAAATCTAGATCCTCGGCCCCAACCGTGAGCTGAAAGCTTCGCAAATGGGAGTTACTGCACCGAAATTCATCATAGTGGTAGGTCCGAGGGAACATAATAAATCAGTTGAGTTTAGCGTAAAGCGCTCGGTACGAGTCGTAACCTGATTTGCGTGATCGCCTGAATTCGGAGAGAAAGAATCCAGCTTGAAATGAAGATGCTAGTTATACTCTATAAGAGGGAGGTTCGTACATAGTATGTGATAATGGGAATGCCCCACCAAACCAAGCTCGAGCTTGGAGGGAAAATAACCCATCAAATGCATACGATAGGATGGGAGTTGCTGAACAACCCCCAAGAAACCTAGGGATCAAAGACAACACCCTCTAGAGGCTAGCTCCGATGGAAGAGCAAATGAGAAGGCTTTTAACTAGAAAAGATAAAGATGATTGCAACTCAGAGGATGAGCTCGAGCCTTTCGCTCCAAATATTGCAGCGGCCACATATTCGGTAGGGTTCAGAATGCCACACTTGTCAAAGTTTGATGGAGATGGAGATCCGTCAAATCACCTCAAAATTTTTAACACCATGATGATGGCCCACAATGTTGGACTCCATCTAAGGTGTATTTTATTCCCTGGAACTTTGTTCGAGCTAGCCAGGCAGTGGTTTAAGCAGTACAAGAGACATTCCATACGTTCGTGGAAGAAGTTTTTCTCCGAGTTCAACGAAGTGTTCCGAGCTTCATAAGCAGCTTAAGTTGAGGCTGATTCATTAGCCAATGTAAAGCAGAAACTGAGCAAAATATTGTAGGCATATCTAAGTCAGTTTGCCAATGTTGCTGCACGAGCTAGGGATGCTGATGACAGCTCCAAGCTCATGGCACTGAGGATAGGAATCCTCGTCGGGGGGGGGGGGGGGGGGACTTGTGGCAAGAACTCCAAAGGAAAGGAGTTAAGAGTGTGGATGAATTCTTGGCCCGAGTTCAAGAGTGGATTAACCTAGAGGAGGCACAAGCTTCTATCGCAAGAACCAGCCAGACCCCCGTCCAGCCCATTGGAGCGGTAATGGATGTAGCAGCTACAGCTTAAACCGTTACCCAGAATAACCAAGGGGAAAATAACAATAGGAAGGGAAATGGCGAGGTAGACCAGAGCGGGACAAAGAAAAATATGTCTACGAAGAAATTCAAGCCTGTTTACGCCACTTACACTAACCTAACGGATACTAGGGAGCGCATCTTCCTCGCAAATTCTACTCGCCTTCCATGGAAGAAGGCGGAGCCGTTGAAGAACCAGAGGGCGAAGAGAGATCCTTCGAAGTTCTACTGATTCCATAATGATATCGGTCATAACACTGATGACTGTCGACAACTGAAGGATGAGATCGAAACACTCATTAGAGCGGGACCTTTGGCCCAGTATGCCCAAAATCGGGTGGTCCCTAATCAGCTCGCTGGACCAAACACTCCGTCAGTCCCTAAAGCTCTAGTAAGTAAAACTGAGCTCAAACGAATCAGGACTACCCTCCTTCGATAATAGGGGAGATATAGCCACCATTTCGGGAGGACCTCATCTAGCAGGCAAGAGCAGCGGGGCCCAGAAGAGGTACATTAATGAACTGAAATCCCATAACGGAGTGGAGTTCATTCCAGAACAGTGATTATCAAAACAACAAAGATTGGAAAAAAATCAATCATTTTTATAGAAGAAGATGCTAGTCACGTCCAATTCCCACATAACAATCCCTTGGACATAACCGTTCATCTCGCCAACCGGAGGGTTCGGAGGACACTAGTAGATAATAGATGTTTTGTGAATCTACTTTTTAGGTCCATCTTGGAAAAAATGGGGTTGTCCGTAACAGAATTGAAGGCGACCTCAATGACTCTGTACGAGTTTTTTGGTGAAGGGTCAGCAGCCATCGGGACGATCGAATTAGTGGTAATGTTGGGAGAAGGCTCACGAACTGTCTCCAAGCTACTTGAGTTCATGATAATCGACTGTCCAGCTGCATACAATGTGATTTTGGGCAGACCTACGCTAATTTCATTTGAAGCCATAACCTTTATCCGCCACCTAGCAATAAAATTCCCATCAGCTGCAGGAATATGCACCATCAGAGGTGATCAGCTCACTGCCAGAGAAAGCTGTAGCATTTCTATGAAGGGAAAATCACAACCCGGGTAGCAAGCTATGATCATAAATGACGGAGGTGAGGAGTCCTAAGAAGCAGAAGTTACTTGTGGGATGGAAGAACCTCAGCAAGTAGAGGATAATGTTGTCGCCCCATATGAAGACATTGACCCACGAATAGGCGAAGACAGGTCAGAACTCCAAGCTATAGAGGAGTTCAAGGAAGTAAACATTGACCCTAAAGAAGCTTCAAGAGTCGTAAAGATTGGGAAGAATTTGGATGATAAAAGGAAGGAGTTGGTCAATTTCTTACAAGAGAATCTGGACTTTTTCTCCTGGTCACATGAAGATATGGTGGGAATAAGCCCGAGTGTAATCATGCACACTTTAAATTTTGACAGGAACATGCCTGCAAAATCCCAAAAATGGAGACGCTTGGGAACAGTCAGAACTGAGGCTCTTGAGGAAGAAGTAGCATGACTACTAAAGTGCGGGTTTATTCGTGAAGCAAAATACCCAATCTGGGTCGCCAACCCATGTTGGTCCCAAAGCCAAATGAGAAATGGAGGACCTGCATCGACTTCTTCGACCTGAACAAAGCTTGTCCCAAGGATTACTTTCCATTACTTTCACGAGCTCATGTCCTTCATGGATGCGTATTCCGGATATAACCAGATTGCAATGAATCCTGCAGACCAGGAACATACTAGCTTCATGACCCTAAATAACGCATATTATTATAAAGTCATGCCCTTTGGGCTGAAGAATGTCGGAGCTACATATCAATGCTTAGTCAACAAAATGTTCGCTAGTCAGATCGAGAGAAATATGGAAGTGTATGTTGATGATATGCTTGTCAAATCAAAGACTATCGATAACCATGTATTCGATCTAGACGAATGTTTTGGAATCTTAAGGATGTATAACATGAAGTTGAATCCTTTGAAGTGTATGTTGGGAGTGGCATCTGGGAAATTTCATGGTTTCATAGTCAACACGAGAGGAATAGAGGAAAATCCTGAGAAAATCAGGTCATTGTTAGAAATGCCCTCGCCAAGGTCGTGTAAAGAAGTTCAAAGCCTGATTGAAAAGGTCGCAGCTTATAATTGTTTTATTTCAAAATCTAAGTGCCTGCCATTCTACAATTTGCTCAGGGGCAACAAAAAACTTGGGTGGACTAAAGAGTGCGAACAGGCATTACTCGACCCAAAAACACACCTGGCCAAGCCCCCAGTGTTATCTAAGCCTATGTCTGGACAACCTCTGTTCCGTTATTTGGTTGTGACAGAAAATTCAGTCTGTGCCGTGTTAGTCTGAGAAGAAGACCGTGCTAAAAACCAGTATATTATATAAGCAAGAGACTTCTCAAAGCTAATTCACGATACCCACTGATAGAGATGCTGGCATTCTGTCTGATATTGGCTTCCAGGAAGCTCTTGCCATATTTACAGTCCAATTCAATCAACATCATGACCGATCAACATTTAAGGCAGGTATTGCAAAAACCTGAAACATCGGGACGTCTTTAAAATTGGCAATCGAGCTTAGACAGTTTGAGATATTGTACGTGCCATGGACCTCAATCATAATTTAGGCCCTTGCTGATTTCGTGGCTGAATGCACTAAATTTCAAGAGGAGCTCTTAAAGGAACCATTGTAGGAGTTCTTGAAAATCTTCATGGATGGATCATATTAATCTCCCTAGAAGGGCATCGATTTCATATAGCTCTGAGATTCGAATTCGAAGCGTCCAATAATGAAGCCGAATATGAGGCCTTATTAGCTGGGCTGAGAGTGGCAAGGGAGCTTAAGGAAAAGGCTGTCCAATGCTATAGTGATTCTCAGCTCGTGATTAATTAGGTGTTGGGAGAATATCAAGCTCGAGGTACCAAGATGGCGGCCACCCTGGCTAAGGTGAAGGGAGAACTGTCTGAATTTTAGTACAATTCTGTTGAATAGATTCCTCGCGAGAAAAATTCAAATGTTGACGCCTTGGCATGACTTGCCACCACAAAAGAAGCTGAGACATTGAATGTAGTGCCAGTGGAGTTCTTGGAGAATCCGAGTGTAATAGAAATGATAAAAGTCAAAATGATCGACACAAGACCAACCTCGATGACTCCCATAATGGAATTATTCACAGCAGGAAGGCTATTTGACGATAAAAATGATGCAAGAAAAATACTTTATCAAGCTCCGCGGTATGTGATAGTGGATGGGACGTTGTACAGACGTGGTCCCTCATTGCCTCTCCTACGATGTGCTCTACTCGAGGAAGCTAGAACCATTTTGCAAGAAGTGCATGCAGGCTTTTGTGGTGGTCATCCTGGGGGGCAAAACCTAGCACTAAAAATACTGAGGCAGGGCTATTTTTGGCCCACTCTAAAAAAAGACTCAATCTCGTATGTTCAGAAGTGCGACAAATGCCAGCATTTTCCTATAGTTGCCTGAGTTGCTCCAGTTGAGCAAATGATGATCTCATCCCCATGGCCATTCGCGGTATGGGGAATCGACCTAATAGGGTCCCTACCTATGGAAAGGGAGGAGTTTTTTACGCAGTGGTGGTGATTGACTATTTCACGAAGTGGGTAGAAGCCGAACCTTTGGCAACCATCACTTCAAAGAGAGTCCTAGAATTCATGGTAAAAGGCATTACATGTCAATTTGGGCTTCCTAAAATGACCGTGTCAGACAATGGGACACAGTTCGACAGTGATCTCTTCACTGACTTCTATGAAAAATACGACATTATTAAGAGTTTCTCCTTGGTAGCATATCTGTAGGCCAATGGGTAGATCGAGGCTGTGAGCAAAACCTTAAAGGAAAGCCTGAAGAAGAGGTTAGAAGAAGCCAAATGAATATGGCCCGAATAGCTCCCACAAGTACTATGGGCCTATCGAACTTCTCACAGAACCTCCACGTGGAAAACTCCTTTTCCTTTACTTTTGGAAGCGAGGTTGTGCTTCTAGTTGAAGCCATGGTAGCCACTCACAGGAAAAGGACATTCAACCAAGAGCAGAATGATGGACTAATTAACACATCCCTCTATCTGACTGAAGAAAAACAAGAAGAGTCGCAGTTACAGCTTCCCCATTATCAACAAAAAATCACTCGCTATTTTAATTCTAAAGTTAAGACAGTTTACCCAAAAATGGCTCCTAGTGATGTGGAAAGATTGACCTACACATGGCAAGCATGTGATGATTTTAAGTCAAAGAATCTTGTTTGATCGTCGACCAAAAAGTCATTGATTTATCAAGCCTCACGCTCAGGTGCGACCAGTCTGGTCGCATTCTTTCATCTATTTCCTTTTTGATGTGCAATCTTATAATATTTGCATTAATTGCAATTTCCTTTATTAACTAGATACGTGAATCTTAATGATAATTGAGGCCCATCGATCCATGTAATCTTCTTGAGCCTATAAATAAGAATCAAAGGGCTCGAGGAAGGGACTTTTGAACTTTTAATCTTTGTACTCTGAGAGAAGAATATAGTGTGATTATTAACCAAAATTGTGATCTTCCCAAGGCTTGTGAAACTTGTGAACCCTAGTTCACTGATCACAGTGTTGGGATTCAACATCAATAAGAACACTAAATGGACGTAGGTCATTACCATCCAATCGGGGCCGAACCACTATAAATCGTTTGTGTCATTTACTTTTCCATTTGAATTTCTTCTTGTTTTCATCTCATTTTATATCGTTTATCTGACTCCGTGTCGTTAACAAATTTGGGAGTAAATATTTTGGTGCTTTCATTGAGAGCCTAATTCTAGACTTCTAGAATATAAAATGGCTAAGACATCCAAGAAGACGGGGCAGACTTCTGGCGCTGCATCCACCCAGCCTCCTCCACCAAGTGTGGCTGAAGATGAGCCAGAGTTGGACTTTGAAGAGGAAGAAATGGATTTTGAAACCCTGAGGAAAACACTGAGTGTGTTGCAAGAGGAGTTGGCCAATCTAAGGTCTAATCAAGAGAATGCGGCTGAGACGTTGGCATTGCAACAGAGGGAAATCGAACGTCAGCGCCAAGAACTGAATGAGCGGCAAGCGGGCATGGACCGCCGAAAGAGAGATGCCACTGCCACCCTAGAAGCAACCATTCAGGTGGCCCGAGGCAAACTGTGACGACTTCTCAACCAGATCAGCCACCAAGTGCACCACCATAACGGGCCCCAAACCCGAGTCCTCCGCTTCAGCCGACGAGCCCTTAAAGGCTAGAGCAATCACCTGGTGCTCAACAGGACATCCCAATTCAGGATCTTGAGCAGCAGCCACCTTCTCACGCTAGTCAAGATAATCCCCATTGTAAAAGGTAGAATAGGGCCGGGCAGCCTCCCCGAAGCCCTAGACGCTCAATGGATGATGAGCCAAATCCACCGAGTAGGGGGCAACATCCTTCTGGTAACAGAAGGCACGCCGACTCAGGCTCTGCAGTTAGGGGACCCCAACAACATAATAATGCCCGGGGAACCACCGACCAATGCAGGCCTCCCCCTAACGCCCGAGAGGTGCCAGCTAGAGGGGAAACAGTGCGACCAGCCAGCCATGCCATAGTCGGTCACATTTCAGAGACGACCATGACTATAATGAAGCTAACTTTGGCAGAAGGAGTGCAGGTCGAGGGCAAGAAGAAATAGGTGGAGAAAGGAATCCTCCACCAAGAGAAACTAGGCTCGCGAGCCAGAACACTGGGGGGCAGCCTAGGCAACCTAACGTCTTTGATCGGTTAGGCACTAGCGAACAAAGGCGCAAAGATGATGACTTAAGGGATGTGCTCAATGACAAGCGTGAAAGATACGATGAGTACGCTCCTTCGGCACCAGTCACCCCAGCGATCCCAGGTGCCGTACAGGCCCAAATCGATGCATTAAACCAGACTGTCCAGCAGCTGGTAGGGAGCCAGACATCGCACATCGAGTATGATCGGAGAAGAGGCACTTCGTTCATACAGAGAATAGTTGTGGAAGAAACCCCCAACAAATTCAAGATGCCAGTACTACCCAATTTCGACAGATATGGGGACCCAGTATCTCACGTGAATAAGTTCGAGATACAAATAGACATCCAGAAGGTGTCAGATGATGCTCGCTGTAGGATCTTTCTGGCCACCCTATCTCACACTGCTCAGGAGTGGTTTTTTAAATTCCCTCCTGCTAGCATAGTATCATGGGAAATGTTCATTAAGGAATTCTACAGGCAATTCTATGCTGGTCGTGTTCATCCAACTGAAGCCAACTAGCTGGTCAAGATACATCAGAAGGAGGGAGAATCCTTAAAGGAATATGTCCAGTGTTACTGCTGGGGCTAAAACAGTTTGCGATGAAGGAAAAATGATGACCCTTACTTCTGGAGTAAGGCGCCATTCTCCCCTCTGGTACAACTTAAGAAAGAATGGGGTGAAAAGTACCTAGGAGTTTCTTGATCGAGCACATCGATACATTAAGCTTGAAATGCAATTGCCAACGAGGGGAAATCACCTGCAAAAGACAAGGGACCAAAAAAAGATCTCGATAAAGATGCCAATGGGTCAGATAAACCTAATGGCAACGGCAAAGGCAATGAGAATGGTAAAAACGGTGGAAAAAGGGCAAATAATGAGTCGTCGACGTCCGAAAATAAGCGCCTTAAAGGCAACAGGTACGAGCCAAGGTTCACCAACTATATGACCCTTGTCGAGAGCAGAGCGCAGGTTTACCAAGCAACTAGCTCCAGTGTCCCTTACAAGTGACCAGCGCCAATAAGGAAAGATATCTCAAAGAGAGATAGAACGAAATTTTGTTGTTTTCACAACAACTATGGTCAAGACACTAATGAGTGTAACCAGTTGAAAGATGAGATTGAGTTCCTTATCAGATAAGGACACCTGAGGAGATACGTACGAGCCACGAGAGGTTCTCAGCGAGAGGCTCAAGGAGGCAATTATCAGGTGCCTGTATCCGAACGCTCGCCACCTTTACAGCCGGCTCCTGTGGCAGGTACATTGCTAACCATCTGTGGTGGCCCACACCTCTCAGGAGATAGTGGGAAGGTAAGGGAGAGATACGCTCGGACTTTACGCCACCACCAGGATATCGAGATGCTGAATGTGGAGGAGCGAGCGTCCAAAAAGGCTCGAACAGAGGAAGAATTAATAACTTTCTCTGAGCTTGACGCACAACATGTCTGTTTCCCTCATTCAGACCATCTGGTCGTGAATGTCCAGATAGCCAACGTGATGGTTAAGAGGGTGTTAGTGGATACAGGGAGCTCAATAAATATCTTGTACAACTCTTCACTAGAGAGAATGAAGTTATCCTTGAAGGACCTAGAGCCATGCAACCAAACAATTTATGGTTTTTCTGGCGAAGGGCTCGCGCCAATAAGGTCAATCAGGCTTCAGGTTACAGCAAGAACTGCGCCTGCAAATAGGACATTACTCACTACTTTTATAGTCGTTGATTGTCCTTCCGCATACAATGTTGTAATTGGAAGACATATTCTGGTTGACCTACAAGCTGTAACCTCGATTTGGCACCTCGCCATGAAATTCCCAATTGATGCAAGGGTAGGATACGTGTTGGGAAACCAACGAGAAGCGAGGGAATGCTATAATTCATTGATTACTAAGGCAAAGAGAGGTGGATCGAGGGAAGTCGCCGGAAAAGAGTTGCAGTTGACCGATGAAACACAAGCCCGATCAGGTAACCACGTCATCAAATAGGGTGTTTCCCAAAGTGAGGATAGGGATTTTGATCCTTGCTTTGGGGATTTTGATGAAGAAGTAGGACCAATCGAGGACCTCGAAGAGGTCCAACTCGATGAGGAAGATCTCACCAGGGTTGTGAAAGTCGGTAAAAACTTAGAGACAATAATAAAGCAAAAACTGGTGGAATTTTTTAAGAAAAACCAGGATGTCTTTGTCTGGTCGCATAAAGACATGGTTGGAATTGGCCCATCAGTTATCAGCCATGTCTTGAACATAGATAAAAACTTTCCACCAGTGCAACAGAAAAGAAGTTGTTCGACAAAGACAGATCGAAGGCTCTAAAGGAAGAAGTCGAGAAGTTAAAGGAGAACGAATTAATCAGGGTAGCATTGTATCCATCGTGGGTCTTTAATCCCGTACTAGTCCCCAAGCCAAATGGAAAATGGAGAACATGCGTGGATTTCACAAACCTTAATAAAGCCTGCCCAAAAGATTGTTTCCCGCTCCCAAGGATCGACTAGCTGGTCTATGCCACTTCTGGGCACGAGATCCTATCATTCATGGATGGATACTCTGGGTACAATTAGATCAACATGCACCCACCTGATGAGGATCACACTAGCTTTCGGACCGATACAGGGCTTTACTGTTACAAATATCAGATGAAGCTGAATCCCTTCAAGTGTTCCTTCGGAGTTGGATCAAGGAAATTTTTGGGATTTATAGTGAACTCACGAGGAATTGAAGCTAATGCCAAAAAAATTAAGGCCCTGGTCGATATGAAATCACCAACAAAGATAAAAGATGTTCAAAGTTTAACTGGGAGAATTGCTGCTCTAAGTAGATTTATATCCAAATCGACGAACAAGTGCGTCCCATTTTTATATCTACTTAGGGGAAATAAAAAATTCAAGTGGACGGAGGACTGCGAGCAGGCTTTCCAGGCTCTGAAGTCTCATATGTCGCAGCCACCAATCCTATCAAAGTCGGTTGAAAAAAAAAACTTTGTTCATCTATTTGGTGGTCACAGAATATGCTGCTAGTGTTGTCTTGGTAAGAGAGGTGGAAAATATGCAAAAAGTTGTATATTATGTAAGCAAAAGTCTAATAGGAGCAGAGCTAAGGTATCCATCCATTGAAAAATTAGCCTAGCCTCCAGAAAGTTGCAACCATGCTTTCAAGCTCACCCTATCACAGTACTAACCGACTAGCCCCTACGGCAAGTTCTGTAGAAGCCAGAAGTCGCTGGGCAATTATTGAAATGGGCAGTTTGAAATTTATTACTTACCGCGAGCATCAGTAAAGGGGCAAGCTCTGGCCGACTTTGTCACAGAGCTCACTGGGCTTCTAGACTTTGAACAGACAGAAGAGCTCGAGCCTCAAAACCAAACTCTCTCTTGGAAGTTATTTACAGACGGCTCATCTAACGAACATCACGCTGGAGCCGGAGTGATTTTGGTAACACTTGAAGGACATCGACTCCACTACACAATCAGATTTGACTTCACAGCGTCTAATAACGAAGCCGAGTATGAAGCACTTCTCGCAGGTTTACGATTAGCCAGGGACATGAATATAAAGTCACTTGAAATCTATAGCAACTCCCAGTTGGTGGTTAATCAAATTACTGGAGAATATCAAGCCAGGGGTCTGAAGATGGTTGCTTACTTGAACAAAGCAAAGGATTTGTTGGCACAGTTTGAAAGATATACTCTTCAGCAGGTACTTCACGACCAAAACTCAAACGCTGATGCCTGGGCCAAATTAGCGAGTGTAAAGGATGCTGACCGCTGAATATAGTTCTTGTTGAATGGATGTTCGCACCAAGCATTAGAGCAGAAGAAACCTCTCTGGTAATTCAGGCAGCAGATACGTGGATGGCACCTTTCATTGAGTACTTGGCACATGGAGTGTTGCCGACGGACAGAAAGAAAGCAAGGACCCTCCAGAGGCAGGCTACTCGGTTTATCCTGGTCGAAGAAATTCTATACCAAAGGAGGTATTCAATGCCACTCCTAAGGTGTGTCTCAAAGGAAAAGGCCACAAAATTAATGCGAGAGGTCCATGAAGGTTTCTGTAGAGATCACGCTAGGGGGTAGAGTTTATCAAGAAAGATCCTAAGGCAAGGGTGCTTCTGGCCAACAATGAATGAAGACTCGTTGGACTTTGTTTGAAAATGCGACAAGTGCCAAAGATTCTCCAAGATTCTGCGAGCGGCCCCTAATGAGTTAAAGAAGATGCAAAGTCTGTGGCCATTCACAGTATAGGGAATAGACTTAATCGGATCTTTGCCCACAGGAATGGGTGGTGTCAAATACACCATGGTGGCTGTTGATTACTTCACGAACTAGGCTGAAGCTGAGCCACTTGCAACCATAACCACCAAGAAAGTGCTGGATTTTGTGGTCAAGAACATAGTGTGTCGCTATGGATTGCCAAGAAAAATTGTCTTAGACAATGGCACGCAGTTTGATAGTTCTCTGTTCATGGATTTTTGCGAACGACATGGAATTATCAAAAGCTTTTCTTCAGTAGCGCATCTGCAAGCAAACAAATAAGTCGAGGCTGTGAACAAGACACTAAAGGATACTCTGAAGAAAAGGCTCGAAGAAGCAAAAGGGGCATGACCAGAGAAATTGCCTAAAGTCCTCTAGTTGTATGGAACATCGCATTGAACGGCAACAGGTCATACTACATTTTCCTTGGCTTATGGATATGAGGCTATGTTGCCTGTTGAATTAGATCCGCCATCACATCGACGGATGGCATACAATCAAGACACTAATAGCCAGTTATTAATGGAATCTTTGGATTTGGTCGATGAAAGGCACGAGCAAGCCCAACTCTAAGTAGCAACTTATCAACAAAAGGTGGCCCAGTATTTCAACTCTAAAGTACGTGAAAGAAAATTTAATGTGAGAGATCTGGTACTTAGAAGAGTTTTCCTTAATACCTGCGATCAAGCTGCCGGAGTACTTGAACCTAACTGGGAAGGACCATACCAAATCAATGAAGTCCTCCATCTAGGCGCTTATAAACTTGCTCGCTTAAATGGAGATCTCATTCCTCGCTATTGGAATGGAGAACACCTGCACAAGTACTATCAATAAACAATTCTTCTTAAAGAATTGGCTTGTATTAATTTTACTTTTTACAAGTTTATGAACAAGGGTTAGTCAATCTTGTCACTGATCATTTATGAGTGTAAGATCATATTTTCGATCACTCGTACAGACACGATTATCCATTTATTACGAGAAATAAAAGGGATTATGCACAGCCAATCAATCTTGCCAATTATTATATTTATTACAAGTATTTGCTCATTACGTGTATTGTTTTGCTATATAATCATTTTAAATCTCTATTACGAGCATTGATGTTCGAACATGGCTTGGTCAAGGCAAGTGACCGAGGACCTAAAGCTCCTCAATCACTTGGGGGGCATATAAGGTATCTTGTAAGCAAAGCATATCAACAGGTATGTAAACACACGAGCAAAATTAGTGAAAGCATGCTACGGTACTTAGAGTATTTTTCAAAATTTTGTTTAAATTTTGTTAAATCAAACCAAAGAGCTATGTTAAGTTCGGTCATGCAAACAGATGTTATAATAAAAATGTTATAATATCAAAAGAGAAATCCTTTACACTGCGAGCAGTTATTGTTTGGATGTAATTGTTTGTTAAAAAGAATAGCTTCTCGTACAACAATAAAAATATAAATTGTATCGACATCACAAACCATAGTTCCTGTGTCTTAAACTACAAGTTAAAATTAAAAGAAAAGCAAATAAAATTATGAAGTAGCTGGAGGATTCTGCTGAGGCTCTTGAGGCTACTGGTCAACTATGGCCCCATCATCTTCTTTGACACCCTCAATGCCTATTGCCAGGGATATCTCAAGGGATCCTTGAGACTTTTCTTCCTCAACCTGGCGGGTAGCACACCTTTCCAACTCAGTCTCCCTTAGTGAGTAAGGTAGATAAGTAAAGTCAGCCTTGGGATTGGTTTTCCAGAACATGTAGAAGCGCTGGAACGCTGCTCCTTCATACTTTTCTAGGTTGTGCGCGTTGGCCTCCTCGAGGTCAGCAACCTCCTTGCAGCTGATATCCAACTCCGATTGAAGTTTGTGGGCTTCTCGGTAGTTTATCAGCGAGGCTTCCTTGTACTTATATTTGGAGGCAGTAATTTTGGCAACATAGTCCTCCTTCTTCTTCAATTCCTCCTCAAACTTGGCAATCTTAGCCTCAGCTGCTCGCAACTCTTCAGCATGCTTGGCCTCAACCACCTTGTGCTGCTCGACCAGCCTCTCCTCAGGCGCCTTGATCTCTTCAGCCTACTTGGTGACCACCTCCTCTAAGCAGCGCCAACTGGTACTCACGGTCATATTCCCATGTGATCAGAAAATAAAAGTAAAAAGACTGTTAATATCTATTGGAGAGATGAACAATCAAACCATAATGAAAGCAGGAGCTTACAATGAGTAGTTCATTCAGCCTATGGCTGAGGAGCTGATCAACCGACATGGTAGGAGCGTTGTTGAAGGATTCCAAACTACGCCAGTGTCTGGACAGTTTCTTCAGCCTGTCACTAGCCGAAGTACAAGCGGAGTTCAAGACCACTTCGACCAGAGTTTTGTCTGGTTGGGTAGCAGGACTTGGGTTGGCAGAAGCTGGAGGATTCTGGTAGGGAGTTGTCTCTTTGGTAGGATTTGGTGTAGGAGGGTCTTCCGTTTGAGCCCTCTCTGCAGATGGGTCACTGCAGCCTTCTCCTAGCTGGTGCCTGTTCGATTTTTTCCTACTCGCAGGAGTGGCGATTGTATGATTGGTGTACAGGTCAAAAGCTCTCTCGGCAGGCATATCTTCAAGGAAGGAAACATACGAACAATCAGGCAATATAATTATAAGTGTTGGCTAAATCAAAGAAATGAAAGAAAGAAATTATATGTAAAATACCCGAGCTACAACTACTGGTCGCTACATTATTTACTGTACTACTGCTACACTCACTCTCTGGCTTGAAGAAGTCTGAATTTAAATTAGGTGTGTAGTTAAAGTTGCCATCCCTGTCAAATAAATGATAGGGAATGGGCAAGTTGTCTAAGAGTGAGAAGTCAGTACCGTTCTCATCTAAAGACTCAAGTATAGGCTTAGGATGTTCAAAAACCTTCTTTTTACCTTTTCCTGAAGGAGCCGGAGTAGCAGCTGTTCGCGGAATGCTGGAGGGTTCCCTGATGGTCACTCATGTTGCCCTCCTCCTCGAGGGTTGTGACACATCTTGGTGTTGCTCGGGGACTTCTCTACCATTAGCCCTCCCCGCTGTTGATTCCCTCACCTCCGGGTGAAGTGCCAAAAGGCCGACCAACCTTAGATTGGCCTCTATGACCAGCTCACTGAGGCTTTTTTCTATGTTGGTCATGCTAACCAAAGATGTTGCTCATATCTCCATCTCTTCAAAAATTATTCAACCCTTTTCCTCTCAATGAAAAATTCGAGGAAAAATATACATTCTCGTGATTTTTATCCAAGAGTCAATTACAAATTGAAAAATTGGATTGTGGAATTACGAAGAGTAGGAGCTGGTCGGTGCCATGGATGTGAATGGCATAAAAGTTTTAAGGGATGTGCAGAAAAAGCTAAAGGAAATTGAATGACTAGGGAATAAATGATTTACCCCCTTCTGTGAAGGCCAGATTATTGGCGATCAGGTCTGTTGTTAAAAAGCACTCCTGAAAGTACTTTCCCACATTGGACTTGTGGGTGATCTCACTCAGGAAGGCCTAAGTAGATTCCTGGTGGTAAAAATGGAAGAACCCCGTGTTGTTGTGATTGGGGTTGGACTTAATATCAAACAGATAGTTGATCTCGTGTGGCATCGGGACGGGCCACTTCTTATGACTGTACAAGATATAGAGAGCAGAAAGCACTCTATACCAGTTTGGTGTTATTTGAAAGGGAGCGACCTCGAAATAGTTGGCCACCCCCTGAAAAAATGGATGAAGAGGCAAGGTTGCCCCTGCCTCAATCTGATATCTTGACCAGGCGTTGAAGACGCCCCCAGGAAGGTTTGCCCGCTAGTCGATTGAGGGTTTGATTAGGCTTACCCCAGGAAGTCCGTACTTCTTGAGGTAATTTGTTACCATCCTAACTGTAATATTGCTAGGAGGTGCAATGTACCATTCGAATTCTGGTCGAAGGACGACCCGAAGTTGGGCTTCTATTTTGATTTCTGGCTAGGATGTGCTTTTAGGTGAAGGGCTGGTTGAAGGATTTTCAGCCCGAGGAGCAGGCTTTTTGGCAGGAGGAGAGGTTGTTTTCCTTTTCTTTTAAGCAGTGGATTTTACTCGACCCATGTTTGATGGACTAGTTGAAGGTCTATTAGAAGGGTTATGAGAAAAAAGGAATTTTTGGGATTAGTAATGACGGGTATTCTTGATCTTCGAGCAGCTAGGCGAGCAAGTCATCATTGATCAACCTTTCACCTCCCCATGGGTCGTGCATGAAAATCTGCGAACAAATAAGGGGAAATGAGAATCTGCGACCAAAAGACCAAGAAGGTGGTAAAGTTGGAATAACATTGTTCGGGTATAAAAGTTACACTTTTATACAACCAGCAGCATTCTAACGTAAACACTAAAATCGTATGCGAACAGTTTGGAAAACGGATTAAAAAACAAAAGTGAAAAGTTTTTTTGAAAAAACTTTTCGAGTCTGAGTTGGGGCGGGAAAAACCCTATTTTTTCTACATGCTTAAAAATCAAATTTTTACTTCGATTTTTTGCCCTAAATCGATGATCCTCATGCCCAAACTGATTCCTAAGCCTCATGTAGTGTTATTTCCTTATCTTATCATGCTCAGACCTATGTACCCATTTACCCCAAATCAGTTTTTCAAGAGCATTCAAAAACTCAAAGTCCAAAACAAGAATAAAACATATATTGCATGCATCTCTACGACTGAAAAGGTCGATAAACTTACTTGGATAAAGATTGGAGAAAATTTTCGAAACGCTAAGTGGCTGGGCAGAAATTATGTGAGTAGTCAAGATCTTCACAATTTCTGGGGTTCTTACGCTCTGTTCTTCAGTGTTCTTGAGGAGAAAGTGAAAAGCAAAAGGTAAAAAATTATTTTGACGGGTTATTTATATTGATTGTAGTACGGTTACCAAGGTAATGATGAGAGGTTATTTTTTGAGGCATGGGAAAACGTGATAGTCGTCGAACCACTTTTTGGGAAACCGCAATGGTATGATTGGTTGCCCTTTTCGAAAAGGCATGGATGACTCTAACAGATTTGACAAGGCATACGAAAGGGCAGTTGTCTAAGTTTACTTTATGCTAGTCGCAGTAAAATAAACTTGGGGGGCAATTGTTTACCCATAAACGGCTCCCAGTGACGTGGCAAGATTGACCTACACGTGGCGGGCACTCGATGATTTTAAGTGAATGAATCCTGTTCGATCATCAAATAGAAAGTCATTGATTTATCAAGCATCACGCTTAGGTGTGACCAATCTGGTCGCATACTTTCATCTATTTCCAATTTGATGTGCAATCGTATAATATTTGCATTAATTGTAATTTCCTTTAATAACTAGATACGTGAATCTTAATGATAATTGAGGCCCATCGGCCCATGTAATCTTCTTGAGCCTATAAATAAGAATCAAAAGGCTTGAGGAAGGGACTTTTGAATGTTTGATCTTTGTACTCTGAGAGAATAATATAGTGTGATTATTCACCGAAGTTGTGATCTTCCCAAGGCTTGTGAAACTCGTGAACCCTAGTTCACTGATCACAGTGTTGGGATTCAACATCCATAAGAACACTAAGTGGACGTAGGTCATTACCATCCAATCAGGGCCGAACCACTATAAATCGTTTCTGTCATTTACTTTTCCATTTGAATTTCTTCTTGTTTTCATCTCATTTTATATCGTTTATCTGACTCTGTGTCATTGACCAATTTGAGAGTCAACAAAGACGCTTATATTTGGATTGGGCGATCTGGTTCTCTGAAGGGTATTTCTAGTAAATAAGGATCCAAAGGACGGTATTTTAGGCCCGAACTGGGAAGGTCCATATTAAGTCATTGAGGTTTTGCGTGAAGGAACTTTCAAGATAGCTCGGCTAAATGGGGAAGTAGTCCCACGGACCTAGAACACCCTACATTTGAAAAAGTATTATCAGTAGTACCCCCATCAATCCATCAATGTAAGGCTTATTTATAAAAGCCATTTGATTAAATAAGAGATGGATTGTTAAATAATTTTTTCTTTGTTATGATTGTATCAGTTCATGTTCTAATGTTTGTAAAAGCAACCAAGAAGGTTTCTACATTCTGGTTACTTAGGGGGCATATAACCCGAGATTGGAAAAATTAAGCTTGCTTAATAAGATTAACAAACTTAGATCTTGGAAAAATTGATTATTCGACGACTTTTTAAGAGCATAAGTTTTCAATAAACCTAGCACGAACTAAGTTAAAATCATTTAAAATGTTGGACGTAACTAGGTCTGAAATTTAGAAGCTTGGAAAAATTGATTATTCAATATCTTTTTAAAAGCTCGAGTTTTCAATAAACCTAGCTTGAACTAAGTTTAAATCATTAAAATCCCTAGATACAACCATGTCAAAAACTTGGAAAGTTGGGAAAATAATTTTGGGCTTGTTAAAGCTCGAGTTATCAATAAACTTAGCTCGAACTAAGTTTAAATCTTTAAAATCCCTGGATACAACCAGGTCCAAAACTTGGAAAGCTGGGAAAATCGTTTAATATCAAGGGGTTGTTAAAGCTCGATTTATCAATAAACCTAGCGCGAACTAAGTTTAAATCATTAAAATCTCTGGATACAACCAAGTCAAAAAATTTGGAAGTTGGGAAAATTGTTTAATATCAAGGGCTTGTTAAAGCTCAAGTTATCGATAAATCTAGCACGAGCTAAGTTTAAATTATTAAAATCCCCGGATATAAATGGGTTCAAGGCCTGAGTCTTAACAGGTATGATACAAATCAACACACAAAACTTGGATATAACCAAGCTTGATAAATTCTATCCCGATCTAAAAACGGATTCATCAAATCTCGAATGTACAAGTCTAAGGATTCATAAACCTGAGAGATAGTAAAGGAAAGATAAATGGCTCAAAAAGTTAAATGTATATTGAAATAAATCAAGCAAATTATCTTGAAGAAAAAAACCTCGAATTTAGGGCGAAGGAAATTGTTTAATAAAAGATAAAAAATTGTTAAACAATTATAGAAAAATACAAAAAAGGTATCATTGAGCTCCATCGCTCGCCCCGAAGATGTGACCTCCTCGCCAGTCCCTCAGCTACTCTGGAAGCCTCACTAGTCTCTGACGGTTCTTGCAAAAACTGAGCCTTGAATCTTGCAAGGTACGGATCCCACAACTCGGCTCCTATGAAAGAGAAGTTCCCATCCGGGTTGAAGGCCCAGCAGTGGTACAACATCTCTTCCATGACCGATGATGAAGCTGCCTTTTCTTCTTTGACTATGGCCTCAGCCTTGAGCAGTTTTGTTTTGGCTTCATCAACCTCAACTTTAAGTTGTGCAGTTTAAGCTTGGAGGGCAGAGAATGTAGTCTTTGCAGCTTGCTCGCTTTCTTGGGATGAAGCGAGAGCATCCTTGGCATCGTGCTCACTCTTCTGAGCAGCCGCCAAGGCAGCTTTGGTAGCCTACTCGTCTTCTTGAGAGGCAGTCAGTGCGGTGCTGGCAGCATTCAGATCAGGCCAGAGCTCATCGTTTATAGCCCTAACATTGGCTATGTTGCGATAATGGGCCAGGACAGATTGCAAAATAACAAAACAAGTCAGAGATATACCCTTGATCATAATAGAAAACAAAAATCACCAAGGAAAGACTACAGTGAGGTTTATCCCCATAGATGATTCCATGACATTCTCTGGGTTGCGCTCCTCGATGGTCCTCAGATCCCTCGAGTTGGCCTTATAGGCATGCCCCAACATATGGCTCGCAATCTCATAAATGATACTCCAAAAGGCTTCAAGGATATTCTCTAGGTCATGAGGATTTACTGGTATTCAGACAGTGGGAGCAGGGATGCTAGGAGCTGGGGGCTCAGCTTGTATCACTTGAGCCTGGGGAGGCACAAATCAAGGTGGAGGAGGAGGAGGGGGAACCTTAGCGGCAATAGAAGTCACCGGAATTGGTTCTCGAGCTGAGCTCGTGTCTTTCCCCTTGGTAGGAGATTTTGAGGTGTTTCTTGCTGCAGGAGGGGTCTTTTTCGTAATCCTGGGCCTTTTCACAACGGGGCCCAAGCTGTTCTTCCTAACAAGGAAAGCAATTCGAAGGTCTAGAGCTTTGGGTTGTTCCATCTCTTTGCTTGAAAATAACAAAAAGGAATTAGTTCACAAATAAAGTTGTCAGAAATATATATAAAGAAAGAAAATAAACAAAGATCCTACCCTCCAGGCTGGGGGAGGAGTCTATTATCACGACCTACGGCCTTGGAACTAATGGAGGAGAGGGGGATTCTACAACTAATATTTCTGGGATCCTAAGGGGTTAAGGTTCAGGTCCTTCCTTGAGTTTGGATTCCTCTACATACTGTCTAAATTCAGGGGCAAATGCACCCTGGAGCAGAGTAGGCCATGTCCTGCAGTTAGTCCCATACTCCTCAAAATTGGAAGATCTAAAGTTTAAAGTGTTCTCTACTACGACTGTGCCGTTAGGATAACTGTTATCATAGCATACCACTAGGTTGTCTACGCACTGCATCAGGGTTATATTTCGATCTGGGTTATAGGGATGATGATGGACGAGCTGGTTTAAATTAAAACGAACTAACCTAAAATCGGCAACAACCCTATCTAATTCCCTAAAGGGGTATGAGCTACCTTTGCCGGAGGGGCCGGCTGCTGCCTCTGACGCAACTTGTTCTAGATCGGGTTCCCAAACAGCCTTGGGAGTATGCCTATTTTGCATTAGAGGCACTTCGTCCGCTTCACCCTCCTTATCCTCAATGGCTGGCAAGGCCTCTTGAGAGGATGGGAGCTCGGGGATCACCGAAAGGGCAGCCCAGGTCCTCAAGGCTAGAGTTTGGCCTTCGCCGATCAACTTGCAAGCCAGCATCATGATGTCATTCACGACTTGGTGGTAGTCCTTCTCACTTGGGGGAAGCCCAAAAAACTTCTCGTACTGACCCCCGAGAGTCACGGACTTTCTCGTCCTCGCAAATATGGTTGCATAAGAAACAAATTCAGTTAAGACATAAAAAAATATATATCATAAATGAAAATTCATGAGCTGAAGTCAGAAGGATGGAAGACTTACGAGGTCGGTTGAAGTAGCGATGTTCGCAATTTTGGAATCCATTCGACATAAAGAACAAGTCTTTATATTCATTTGGATGATTAGGAAGCTCGATGACAGAGGCCGAGTTAGGGAATTGTGTGAGTTAGTAGAATCCATCACCACGTCTTTTCAGGTTGGGGCTTGCCTTTAGGTAGAAGAAATAAAGAATGTCTGCTGGAGTGGGGACCTCCCACTCTTGTTTCAGGAACAAATACTTCAACCCCGCCAAAAGTCTATAAGAATTTGGAGGGAGCTGAAATTGAGACAGCTTCACGTAATTTAAAAAATCCACGAAGTACTGGTCCAGGGGGAAGAAGCCCACAACCTTCACGTGTTCATCACTCCAAGATACGAAGTCATCTTGGAGAAGGGAGCAGCTCCATTCCCCTTTGAACGCAGGTCGGGCTAAGAGAGTTCCAGTTCCAACCTCTATGTTGTGGCTCAACATAATTTTGTCCATCCTCCCTTGAGTCGTGATCTTGGAAATGATACGCTCAGCCTCGAAGTATACGTTTGGGTCGACCACGATCTCCCTCTCCACCACCGGACCGAAGTGTGGGATGGGAGATCTCGGGGATATCTACTTCCCTTTGTTCTTTTGTAGGGATTCTTCTTTGGGGCATTCTTCTTTTGAGGTGCAATCAGATCGCCTAATGATAGAACGACCTAGTTAGTAGGCAACCTAAGATAATCTAAAACTAGGGCGCGAGAGTACGAAGAAGGAAACAATTTAATTTTGTTATACGAGATAAGGTTAGCCTCAGCCCCATCGTTTGATGCCACATGATATTCTAAGCTACGTGCCTTGGTTTCCTAACAAACCCCTAATATTTAGGGATTCGTGTGTCAGAATGCCAGACCATTACTCTCCTTGGGAGACGGTTTAGTGCAAAACCACCCAAGAAACATAACCTCTAAGCTATTTGGTTCTAAACCTAAAAACCCTTCATTTCCTTTACCCCAAATGGGTATTCTCTAAATTAATGCACCATTAGGATTACCCAAATTTTCTAGTTTTATGAACGTCTTATTTCTAAAACATTTTTGGATTCAACTGTCGAACCTAAGTCAAGACTTATTCTCTAAAGACATTTATAAGTAGCTCAACAGTAACTACAATGAATGTTTCGGATGGACGTTGTAACGCCCCAACTCTTGGGACCATTACGGTGTGCCTTATAAACAGTGCTAAACTCGCTAATCGAGTCATTTGGCCAAAATCGTGAACTAAGTATGATTAGCGGTTTAGGGATTAAAAACTTTGGTTAGGATGTAACGTCTCACTAGAACGTTTAATATATACATTGGGATCCCAAAAATATAACTTCAGAGTTTATTACAGAAAATATTTACAACAGGCCGTTCTACGCGGCAAAACAGGGTTCAACCCTAGTTCCACTTTAAACCTCGGCCGTGGCGGACGAGCAGCTGCATATGTACACGTCATCACCTAAGCTCTCCAACTCAAGGATGGTCTAGCTTCCTCTTGCCTTTACCTGCACCACATAGCACCCGTGAGCCGAAGCCCAGCAAGAAAACATAACACTATACATAAACATTATCAAGTGATCATCATTATAATCACACTGAGCATAAAACTTTCAAACCAATGAGTGAACATCACATGATTCAAGAGGGAGAGTGGCTGCTAGGTAAGCCACTAGCCTCCAAGCACTTATTTCATTCATCGACCCTTGGGGTCGGTATGGCATTAATGCTCCTTGAGTCATTCAATGATGATGGTCAATTAGATCTAATCTCCACGCTAAGGCTGTTCTGACTAATAAATCAGCGCTATGTGACCAGTGTCTAGTATCACTGCTGAACTTGACTAGTAAGTCACAGTTTCACAGCTGATACAAACACCTTTGCCAATTCTGACTGACGAGTCAGTGCAACGTGACCAGTGCCCAGTACCACTGCCGAACCTGACTAATAAGTCACAGCTTCACAGCTGATACCAGCACCTTTGCCAAATCTGACTAATTAGTCAGTACCATGCATGGGTAAGAAATGCTATCAATATGCATCATATGCCAGTTATCCAAGAATAGAGCATTCAGCATGCTTACTAAACAGTTGCTAGCATAATCATGATCATGCACAAGCCCAGAGACTCAATCTCTGTCCAATCTCATATTCATCATTCATGGCATGCCCTAATCACATGTTTCTCGTGCATCACATGCATTACACTTAATCATCCAGCATGCCTCAATAATAATCATATGCAAATGGGCAAGATCGCCAAGCATTCATTATGCTATCAATGTTTACATTTAAACATCCAACGTGCATCAAGAATAGCCATGCATGTCATACTCAATAACCAACCAACATGCATCATAATAGCCATGCATGTCATGTTCAATAATCAACCAACATGCATCCATAATAGCCATGCATGTCACATATACACAGGGTGCAGTTTTCTTACCCTGGGTTCGAGCGAGAATTAATAAAAGAAACGACCTTTGAGAACGATCAGCTTTTAGTCCTTTAGCGGTCACCTAGTCATAACCAAACATATAGGATACCATTAATAAAAATGACCAACATAAGTTCCCAAACCAATATCTAGCCTCCGGGACATCAATCCACACTTAACCGAGTAGTAGGATCAACCCCGAGGCCTATGGCAAGCATCCCCAAGTAAAAAACCCTATTCTGGCCAAATCTTCCCTGATGGGCCGCGGCTCACCCTCAGATAGAAGCATATTTCCTCCCAGAAACACACTCAGGTCGCGGCACACCATAGACAGGCCGCGGCACATTACGCAAACCAGCAAGCCACCAGCTTGCTTCCCCTGCGTTTCTCCTCGAAACCAAACCTTCAAACCAGTCCCAAACCTCAACCTAACACCCAATTTAACCACTAAACATTATCAACAACTCACCCACATCAAAACCCAAGTAAAACATCAACTAAACTTCCATTAATTCCAACTATTTACCATGAAATCACAAGCTGAAAGTTCAAACCCAAAACAGAGTATACCATGAAACTAATGGCTAGAACTTACCTCAAACATGGTTTTGAATCCCCTATCATGGCTGAATCAAGTTCCTAAGCTCCCACCTTTGATCTCCTAGCTTAACTCCTCAATTTGGGCTCTCAAAATTCAAAGAGAAGTGAAGGAAGAAGCTTGTACGGGAAGAGAGGGAGAGATGAGGATGGGGCTCTCTATTTTTGTTCTGTTTCTACAGCCTTCCAAACCCCCTTAGGCTGATATAAATCCTTAAGGTCAAAAGACCATTATGCCCTTAAGCCAAATAAACCCCTCTAAAAGCTTCCGAGGGTAAAACCGTCCTTTCCCGCCTATCTCGTTAATTATAATCAACGCTCTCCAATTCCCGATATTCTCAATATTCCCAAATACCAATAAATCATATCCCATTACCCTTTAATTCCCGGTAATGCTCTAATCATTAAATTCACCCTGAGACTCACCCCGAGCCCCGAACTTAAACCTGTTATGACTAGACCGAACACTCACATCTCATGATCGTCTCATGTCAATTAGCTCGAACCAATCCACCTTCTAGTGTGGCTATATTAATTAATCACAGTCATGCACCCAAAATACACAATTACGCCCACAGTGGCCAAATTACCAAAATACCCTCACAATAATAAATTCTCCCATATGCATGCATTCACCATCATATAATAATATAATTCACGTAAACATGCATATGATCATTAAATACTATAATAAATCAATTATGGCCCTCCCAGCCTCCTAATCAAGGTCCTAAACCTCATTAGGAAATTTGGGGCATTACAGACGTGGTGAAGAACAAAAATTCCATTGGATAAAAAAAAAGGCAGAAAAAAAAACTCTTCAAACCAAAGAATGAGATACTTACAGTGTGTTCTTCGACGGTAACATATAGACTCGGTGACAAGAAGCTCCTGGAAAGCTTCTGGGTGACTGGGTAAGATGAACGATTTTTGGGATTTCTGGGAAAGAAAAAAGGCTTGGAAGTGTAGAAAAGGAAAATTTTCAAATGAAAGGTGGTGAAGTTTGAACTCTGGCCATCCCATTTATACGTAAATTGTGTAGATTAATCTGGGCCATCCAATTGGGTTAATTCAAGATCCAAGGGCCAAGGTTAAATAGACCAAATGGCGGCAAAAAGGTGACAAGACAGTTATTGCAGTCCTCAAAACCCGAACTGACGCCAATTACATTAGACCACGTGTCCAGTACTCAAGTAGTGGGCAGGTGTGGTTTTGTGTAATGGAAGTCTAAAGCCCCTACTGTGGAGGTCAGAAAGTGACGACGTCATACACGACCAGGAGCTTGGGGGCAAATGTTTTATCTTAATTTTAGCTTGAGTTCATTCACTCTGCTCGGGTACAGCTGGCAAATAAATATACGAAGAAATAACCAAGGGAATGATATTCACTTATTATCCACGTGGGCAACTCTCGTTTCATGTGGTCACGCGTGGTGTTAGGCGTCCTAGGTTTAACCCGAGCTACAGACACAAAGGTTGTGAAGTGCGAGATCAGAATATTAATACACCTATTGAAGCACGAGCTTGGAGGGGATATCAAGCTCGTGGTAGTTCTAGTATATTGCATATCCGCAGATCCCAGAGACTCAGGATCCCTTTATACCTATATTTATGACCAAGTTGTCATATTTAATATCCCAAATATTAGGAGTACATTTACCTTGTGATCAGATCATATCCCAATATAAATGGGAATTATTTGTATTAAATGTAATAATTATGTAAATGCGTGATTGACACACATGGTTACCCAAACCTGTCCATGGAATTCCCTTATAAATATTGGGAATATTGGACAGGAAAGGAGACCATTATTCTGTAATACCAAAACTCTGCCAAAATAGAGAGAGAAACAGCAATAATATAGACTCGTGGACTGGTTGTTCCTCAAAGGAGAGATCTGCCTCAAGCTCCAGATCCTCATAACTCAATACATGAGTCACATCCGACACATGCTTCCGAAGAGCTGGAATGTGAAATACATTATGCACACCCGGCAATGGTGACGGTAAATCCAACCTATAGGCCACCTGACCAATCCTCTCCAGGATCTCAAATGGACCTATGAATCTAGGGCTCAGCTTGCCCTTCTTCCCAAATCTTCTCACCCTTTTCCATGGTGAGAATTTAAGGAAGACACAGTCTCCCACTTGGAACTCCACATTCCTACGTTTAGGATCAGCATAACTTTTCTGTCTTCTTTGAGAAGCTAGCATACGAGCTCTGATCTTCTCAATGGCTTCATTGGTCCTTTGAACTGCCTCAGGACCCAAGTATCTCCTTTCTCCTGTTTCATCTCAATGAATGGGAGACATGCATTTCCTACCATACAACATCTTATAAAGAGCTACCCTAATGGTCGACTGATAGATGTTGTTGTAGGAAAACTCTATTAAATGCAAATACTTAATCCAGGACCCACCAAAGTCCAGCACACATACTCGTAGCTTGTCTTCTAATATCTTGATTATCCTCTCATATTGTCCATCTGTCTAAGAATGATAAGCAGTACTAAACTTCAACTATGTACCCATGGCCCTCTGCAAACTTCCCCAGAACTTAGAGGTGAAAGTGGGGTCCCAATCTGACACGATCGACCTTAGTGCCCCATGAAGGCGCACAATCTCTCTCACATAGAGATCTGCTTGCTGGTGAACTGTATAAGTTGTCCTCAATGGTAAGAAGTGAGCTGACTTTGTAACGACCCCAATTTCACTATTAGGCTTAAGGGCCTGGAGTAGTGTGCCTGGAGGGCATAATGGGACTTTGTGTGTGAATTTTATGAGTTTAATGCATGATTATGACTTATTTCACGTTATATGACTATTTGATTATTTGAGAGGCATGACTATGTGAATTAGTATGCATGTAGACCTGATTGTCTTAGAATGAGCATGATTGTAATCTGGCCATGTTAGGGCATAACTGTGATAATTGTATTATGTGAATTGTGCCATGAGAGTGTGGTGTTTTTATCAGGATGCACGCATCGAGACGGTCCTAGTGAGCCAATTAGTCTAAAAGTCACAACGGGATGTTGTGCCCGGCTCGGGAGGAGCCTAGGGGTACTTTAGGAGTTTCGTAAGTTGAAGGGAGAACTAATGGTTATGGTTTTGGCGACTGAGTAACTTGTGTAATCGTTAGTAACTGCTTTGGGTAACAAGTTTTAAGATAGAAAGTGATAGAATTGAAATATAAGTGTAAAGACTTAAGTGCCCTTGAAGGTTTAGTTAGGAAGGATTATTAAGAAGGGGTAAAATGGTCTTTTGGCAAGGGTAATAGACAAATGGCAGCTGGGATATAGGGGGGCACGGTTTGGGGCATTGGGCATTTGGGTGTTTTGATAAAATTAGAAGAGAAGAAAAAGAAGAAGAAAGAAAGGTTAGGGAAAGAAGAAGAAGAGAAGGAGAAGTGGGAGTCTACAAGGAGATCAAGGAAGCTTTGTGTGGATTCTCCATTTGAGGTAAGGGTTTTATACACATTTAAGTTTGGGTTTTGTTTTGATTTGAGGAATTTAATGCCTAAGCTAAGCATTGTTAAGTTTTGGGTTAGTTGCTGAAATTTAAGATCAAAGGTGTGGATCTTGGGTGTGTTGATGTTTTGATCTTGATTCTAGTGTCTATAGGTTGTTAGATTGTTCATATGAAGTTTGGAATTGAGTTTTGTGGTTGAGATATGTGTTTGGGATGGTTTAAGGTGAGGTTTAGAGAGTAAAATGGTGGGTTTTTTTCTGGGTTCAAAGGGTCGGGCCGCGGCATGGTTCTTGGTGAGCCGCGGCCCTTCGAAGAAGTTGCATGCTGAAGGAGAAGGGTGGGCCGCGGCATGGCCCAAGCAATGCCGCGGCCCTTACCTGTTTTGGAGCCTTTGGGGGTTCTGTTTGGGGGGCATGCCGCGACATGGGTGGCCTATGCCGCGGCGCTTAAGGGATTTTGGGATTTTGAGATTTTAGGCTTGGGAATTTAACCTAGGGTGCTCGGGGTTGAGTCTTTTACCATGTTTGGTGAAGTTCAACGTTCCGAGTACTAGAACTTGGCCTGGAAGCTCATTTAAGGTTGTTAAAAGTGTCTTATGTGTGTTGTGACTAGGATTTCGGAGAGGCTCGTGCTAGAGGACCGTGCTCGTGACCGTGGTGCATCGGAAAGCTCGGGATACAGGTAAGAAAACCGGAACACCCGAGAATAGGGCATGGGCCCACTGTGTGATTGCAGGGCACGGCCCTAGATTGTATTGTGTGCAAATCTGTAATCTTAGATGAACTATTGTATGTTTAAATGGTTATTTCATAATGTATTATATGTGTGATTATAATGGAATGAACGACAAGGCCGGGTACGGCAGTGGGGCCGGAAGCAACGCTCAGCACATGGGATGCTATAGCCAGGGTGGGATCCAAGGGATACATGAGTTATCCTACGGTGTGGACCGAGACCCTAAGCTTTGGTAAGGCCTCTGGGGCGGCATGGCCGTGCTTGTTTAATCTGATGGTTTCCCTATTTATCAGTGAATTATGCCAGCTATATATTTGCATATGTTATGTACTATTTGGGTTTTCTTGTTGGGCTTCGGCTCATGGGTGCTCCGTGTGGCAGGTAAAAGCAAGGAGTCAGTCAACCGGCCATTAGTATGGAGAGCGTGGGGGCGGCGCGTACATGTTCGGCCTGCCCGACTGCTTTGGTTGGGGGCATTTTTTAAATGGCTGTATTAATCCACTCTTTTGATAGTTAACCTGGTGTAAATCTGTTTTTGAGTTGTAAATATTTTGTAAACCTTATTTTGGGATCCCAGATGTTTGATACTTAACGTTTTCAATGAAACTAAACATTTTCAAAGAGTACAGCCTTAAATTCTGATTTATTCACACTTTTGGTTTTAGAAACCACTTAGAGTCAGTCAAAAGCACGATTTCTATTTTTAAACTCACTATGTAACGGCTCTAAGGTAGTAGGGCATTACAGACTTGGTGTATCAATCCATGATAACCTAGATCGAATCATGTTGACCAGTAGTCCTAGGTTACCCTACCACAAAATCCATCATGATGTCCTCCCATTTCCACTCTAGGATGTCCAGAGGCTGCAATAGCACTACTGGTCTCTTATGCTCAGCCTTGACCTGTTGACATGTCAAGCACTTATCCACATATTCTGTTACATCTCTCTTCATCCTAGGCCACCAATATAATGATCTCACATCTTGATACATCTTCGTAGTGCCTGGATGCAAAGAGTAAGGAGTAGTATGAGATTCATCTAGAATCTTCTGTCTGATAACAGTGTCCATCAGAACACATATCCGACCCTTGTATCTCAACAAGCCCATATCTGACACTGTATAGTCCCGAGACACTCCATCTAGGATGTCCTCTCTGATCTTGGTCAGCTGTGGATCACGCAACTGGCCTTCCTTTATCATTTCCAACAGGGTAGATTGTAACATAATGTTGGCCAACTGGCCTACCAACAACTCTATGCCAATCGTGGTCATATATCCTCTGCTAACTCTCTAGATATCAATCTTGCACTGAAAATCTTTCTCGGACCTTTCTGGCTTAATGCATTTGCTACCACATGGGCCTTTCCTAGGTTATACAAGATTTCACAATCATAATCTTTTACCAACTCCAGCCAACGCCTTTGTCTCATGTTTAGATATTTTTGAGTGAAAAAGTACTTCAGACTCTTGTGGTCAGTGTAAATCTCACACTTCTCCCCATTAAGGTAATGCCTCCATAGCTTTATTGCAAAGACCATTGCTGCCAACTCTAAGTCATGAGCGGGATACCTTTGCTCATACTCTTTCAAATGGCTCGAGGCATAAGCAATCACCTTCCCTAACTGCATAAGGACACAACCCAAACCTTGATGTGTGGCATCATAGTAATCACAAACTTCTCCTGATCTGTTGGAAGACTCAAAACTGGAGCTGTAATCAACCTCTACTTCAGTTCCTAGAAATTGTTGTCACACTTGTCTGACCACACAAACTTTGATTCTTGCATGTCAGTTCATTCAATGAAGTGGCAATCTTCGAAAACCCTTCCACGAAATGCCTATAATAACCTGCCAACTTAAGGAAGCTCCTAATTCACACTTCTTGAACTTTGCAAACAACCTGTGTTCCCTCAGTCTCTGTAGAACTAACCTCAGACGCTACTCATGTTCTGACTCTGGCTGAGAATAAACTAGAATATCATCAATGAATATGATCACAAACTTGTTCAAATAATCCTTGAACACTCCGTTCATCAAATCCATAAAAGCAACTGGGGCATTAGTCAACCCAAAGGACATCACTGAGAACTCATAATGCCCATATCTAGTGCGAAAGGCAGTCTTCGGTATATCTCCCTCCTTTACCCTCAGCTAATGATAACCAAATCAAAAGTCTATCTTTGAGAATACCCTTTACCCTGCAACTGGTCAAACATATCATATATCCTTGGCAGAGGATACTTGTTCTTAATTGTTAACTTGTTTAGTTCTTTGTAATCAATACACATCCTCAAAGAACCATCCTTCTTCTTCACAAATAGAACCCGTGCACCCCACGGTGAGAAACTAGGCCTAATAAAATCCAAATCTAACAGCTCCTGCAGTTGTACCTTCAGTTCTTTTAATTCTGTTGGGGCCATTTTGTAAGGTGCTCTAGACACTGGATCTGTCCCTAGTGCCAATTCAATCACAAATTCAATCTCTCGGTGTTGTGGTAACCTTAGTAAATCTTCTGGAAACACATCTAGAAACTCACAGACTGGTCTGGTCTCCACTGGTCTCACTGGCATGACCTAAGTGGTATCAACCACACTAGCTAAGAATGCTATGCAAACTCCTTGCAATAGATCTCTAGCCCTCATAATAGATATCATAGGTATACGAGGTCCATGCACAGTGCCAACAAACACAAAAGAATCTTCACCTTCAGGCTCAAAGATTACAATCTTCCTTCTGCAATCTATGGTTGCCCCATACTTTACCAACCAGTCCATACAAAAGATCATGTAAAAGTCAATCATAACCAAATCTATCAAATCAACTGATAACTCGCTGCCCTCTACTATCACTGGCAATGATCTAATCCATCTCCTAGATACTACTAACTCCCGAGTGGGTAATAAGGTTCTGAAACCTGCAGCAAAATAATCACATGGTCTACACAATCTATCAATAATTCTACTAGCAACAAAAGAATGTGTAGTACCAGAATCAATCAAAATAGTATAAGGGGTTCCATCACTAAAAAGTTGACATGTAACTACTGAGGAACAAGCCTTTGCTTCTGCCTAGGTCAATGCGAACACTCGAGTTGGGGTCGAGCTATCTGCCTTTATTGTCTCTTCCTTTCTTGGGCAATCCTTCCTCAAATGTCCCACTACCCCGCATAGAAAGTAGACCCTTGCTCGACACTCCCCTAAATGACACCTCTTAAATCTAGGGCAATCAGGGAAGGTCCTCCAGACCTCATTGCCGCCTTGGCGACCCATTGTAATACCACGTGGTCTCCTATCAGGTCCTGGAGCTAGGAAGGCATCAGGAGCCTTCCTTTTCTAATCACTAGGGCCTCCGCCCCTACTTAAACCAACAAATGGAGGTCCCACCCTCCTAAAGTCTCTCCTGGCTGCATTATCCTGCCTGATCTTGTTCTCTGTGCTCTCAGCTGTAAGCGCCTTCTCAACCACCTATGCATAAGTAGTCACTCAAGACACAGTGATAATACGAACATCATGGGCTATCCTAGGCTGTATCCCTTGGAGAAATCTCTCCCTTTTGGTCCCATTAGTTGGCACCAGTTCCATTTCTTTGCCAGTCTGTCAAACTTTAACGCATATTCAGTCATTAACAAACTCCCTTGATACAGTTTGCCGAACTCTGCAGCTTTTGCTGACCTGATCACAGCATTATAGTACTTTTCATTAAACAGAGTCTGAAACTCTTCCCAACTCAGGGCATTAACATTTCTAGTTTGGGATATCACTTCCCACCGAATTCGGGCATCCTCCCGAAAAATTTATGTGGCACAAGCCACCCTCTCATTACCAGACACCCTCATCAAATCTAGGATGGTGGTAACCATGCTCATCCACTACTCGGCCTTAGCTGGATTTGCACTACCCTAAAAAACTGGAGGGTGCTGTTTCTTGAACCTTTCATAAAGAGGTTCCCATTTGTTCCCAGCCTCTGACGGCTACTCAATAGTTGGCACCACTATAGGTGGTGCCTCTAGAAAAATGTTCCCTGCAGGAACCTATTGCTGCCTCAGAAGGCATATCTCTTCTTCCTGCCTCATTACCTTGGCTTGCAAATCAGCAAGCAATTTTTGCCAGGTTTTTATCCTGACCCTATCTATCATTCTGGCCCTGGTCTTCCAGGCCAGCTGATGAATCTACCTAGCTTGGAAGCATACTTTCAACTTATACATTGTTGTAATAATCAATGCGACTAATCAGGTAGTGATAACTAAACCTCTTGCCGCGTCACGGTCCATGATCAAGCAGAAACTCATCCACATTCAATGGTAATGCTAATAGGTATGTCGATTCATAAATATAACAATTAACATTTAACACTTAGTAATTAACAATTAACGATGCTAATAAGCATGCTCTAGCAATATCAGTGCAAATAAGCACGTTCTTGATCATCATGCAATAGTCAAGGGCCAGACCTATCAGTGTTTCTCATGCATGTAGGTAAACCGCTTATACTCTATTTAAGTAGTTAAACACATAACCACATAAATAGTTATCGAACCATGAGTCGAGCTTGTCTTCAATGGCGAGTGTACATGCCTAGCCAGTCTACAGGACCCCTAAACCTTGGCACACTCTGTACTATATATAACTCCCCACGTCACTCTGGCTGCTTCTTGGAATGAAGAATGGCCCTACAAAAAGACACGAGTCTTTCTAGCGTGCTTTGTCCGCACTCGCACGGTTCTTGGGAAAACTTCCCAGAATATGAGACTACTCCAGGACAAGCACGCTTAACTTTGGAGTTCTCAAATGATGGACTACCAAAAAAGAAGATGCATCTTGTTGGCATTGGTAGTGCTCATCAATCTACTTAAGCCATCTTCGACTGTGAAGTCCCATACCTACACAGTCTTAGAATCATCACACTTGACCTTCCCCAGGCAATGTAGGATTGCACAGCTTTGACCCAGTCTTTCCCTCTGCGGATCACGGGATTCTGACTGTCATAATCACCCCCTTAAGGGTCTAATTAACGTCCCCATCGGCCACACTTCCGACTGGGTCAAGGTTCTGATACCAAGTTGTAATGGCCTTGTTGGCCAGGACCGTCACACTGTGTACTTTAAATAGTGCTTAACCCACTAAATAAGTCATTAGGCTATAAACGTGCATCTAGTATTATTAATGGGCCAAGGTTAAAATCTCGATCAAAAGGAATGGATATAATTTATTTATAATGTCAAACTGTGCATGGGATCCTATAAAAGGGTTTACAAAGTTGTTTACAGTCCAAAATGGTCATTATAGTTCAATAGTTACAATCCGTCGACCTAAGTGGCAAAATAGATTTAAACCCTATTTCCCTTGAGAAACACCTTGGTCGTGGTGGTCAAGCAGCCGCATATGTACACGTCGCCACCTAAGCTCTCCACTTAAGGTTAGGTAAGCTTTTCTTTCCCTTTACCTGCACCACATAGCACTCGCGAGCCAAGGCTCAGAAAGAAAACTTATTACTACATGTATAAAAGTATTAGTAAATGATCATTGGGTCTTTTTCCATGAATCGATGAATGTTAAGTCATACTGGGGTCCTGTGCCTTGAATAGATGACTGTTAAGTCATTATGGGGTCTTTTGCCCTAAATAGATTACTATTGAGTCATCCTGGGTTCCTGCGCCTTGAATGGATGACTATTAAGTGATCCTGGGGACCTGTGCCCTAAGCCAAGTGACCATCAAGTTACATGGGTCTTTTAGCCCTAGCTCTGAGTAACTAGCCTTAGACTAGCCAAGCGCTTTAGTTTTCTTCGAAAATTAGGTCAGACGAGCGTATGATGCTCTATTGATTAGATCTAATAATATCGACCAGCACTCACAGCACTATTTCCGCTCTTGAATCACAAGTCAATTCCATATGACCAGTGCTCAGTGTTATTCTCAATCCTGACTGATAAGTCAGAGCTTCACGACCAGCACTCAGCACTATTGCCAATTCTGACTAAAAATTCAATGTTTTTCTCAAGTAAACAATGCAACCAAGCATTCACAATGAGATATCCATATATAGAGCACTCAACATGCTTCATCAATAATCATGTATGTCATATAATGGGTGTAGCTTTCTTACCTCAGGCTCGAGCGTAAAATAGTTAATGAACGATCCTTGAGAACGATCCTTGAGAACAATCTTGACCTTGGGCCCTTAGCGGTAACCTAATCATAACCAAATATGAAATACCATCAATAATGAGCAATTCAAGATTCCCGAACCAAGTCCTAGCCTCCATGATATCAAATTCTACTAAATCGAGGAGTCGGTTCGATCCTGAGCCCTTAAGTTCGAGTTTCTATCACTTATAACCCATTTTGAGCCGCGACCCTACTCAAGTTAGGGGCCCAAAGCCCTCTCTCACTTCATTAGCACTGCGGCGATCCTAACGGGCCTCGCAGCTGAAATAGCCCAACAACATCATCTTCTTCTTCGTCCAGCGTGAGCTGCAGCGCCAAAGAACAGGGCCGCAGCTCTACCTAGAACTCAGATTTTTTTCTCTGTTTTTCTCGTACCAATTCTCTCCACAAACCTATCCAAACATATCCCAACTTTAAAACTCAATCCCAAAACATTTCCAACACACCATAAACATCAAAATACAACTTCAAACTCAACAAATTACCCTCCAAATACAAAAATTGAGCTTAAAGTTTCAAACCTCAAAAACGATAAACAAAATAGAGTTTAGCCTGGAATTACCTCTGTTATTATGATTCCTAGCTATTCTCTAAGTCTCTACAGCTCCCAAACTTGCCTCAAACTTCTTTTTTCCCTTCGCAAAAGAGTTCCCAAGCTTGACTTCAAGCAATAAAGGTATAAATCTCCAAGGCACACCAAGAAAGACATAGAGGAAGTGATCGAGGGAAAGGAGAGAGGAAGCTTTGTTTTTACCTTGTTTATTCTACAACCTTCCTCAAATCGAAACTATCTAATATAGCCTAAAATGACAAAAATGTCCCTAGGGCCTCAAAGCCACCCAAGGGAAAATTTGTCATTACCACCTACCCCATTAATCATAATTAACGTCTGCCAATTCCCGTCATTCCCAATATCCTCAAATAATTATCAAATCATTTCCCATTACCAGACCATCCCAGGTAATTTACTAAGCACCAAATTACCCCTAGGCTCACCTCAAGCCCAGTAATTAACGCAGTTATGACAAAATCGCTAACTCACTTCCTAGGATCGTCTCATGTGGAATAGCTTAAATATATCCACATAATAATGTGGTTTCACCCATACATCACATACATGCACATAAATATACAAATACAAAAATATAACAATACAATGAACATAATCATGCTTATAATCACATAATAACGCAATAAATCAATTATGGCCCTCATGGCCCCCTAATCCAGGCAATAAGCCACATTAGGGAATTTGTGACATTACATTCGGACTTTACAAACTCTTTCATGAAAATTGAACAAACGCTTAATAACTCATAATTATTTAAAGTAGTGAAACCACAAGGGAAACAAAATGCAAAATGTTTCAAATGAAGATGACACATATCTTTGGCATCTTAGACTTGGTCATGTAGGTCTAGACAGGATAAATCGGTTAACAATAGATGGACATTTGAGAGAACTAAGAGTTGGAACTATTTTGGATTGTGAATCTTGTCTAGAAGGAAAAATGATCAAACCTCCTTTCTCAACAAAAGGCAACAGAGCTAAAGAGCATTTGGAACTTCTACACAGCGATGTCTGTGGTCCAATAAATGTACAAGCAAGAGGCGGGTATGAGTACTTCGTCACTTTTATTGACGATTACTCAAGATATGGTCATACTTACTTACTACTTAGGAAATCTGAAACATTTGGTAAGTTTCAAGAATTCAAAGCTGAGGTTGCAACAATTAGGTAAAACTCTTAAGACACTTTGATCTGATCGAGGTGGAGAATATTTGGATTTAGAATTCAAAGATTTCCTGCTGGAGCATGGTATTCTATCCTAACTCATAGCACCAAGAACACCACAACAACATGGTGTTTCTGAAAGAAGAAATAGGACCTTGTTAGACATTGTTATACATTGTCAGGTCTATATTAAGCTAGTCTTCACTTCCTCTGTCATTCTGGGAATATTCACTTCAAACGGTGACTTACATTTTGAATGTAGTCCCATCTAAGACCATAATCAAAACACCATTGGAACTGTGGAATGGAAACAAACCTAGTTTGCACCATTTCCGCATTTGAGGTTGTCCTGCTCATGGTCTTAGACCTAAATCAGGGAAACTTGATTCAAGGTTTGAAGTGTGAATTTTTGTGGGCTACGCTCCAGAAACAAGAGGCGGTTATTTCTATAGTCCCAAGGACCAAAAATTATTTGTCTCAACAAATGTGACCTTCCTTGAACATGACTATATGAATAATTATAAACCTTTGAGAAAAGTAGCTTTGGAGGAACTCACAGTTGATAAGATTCCATCATTTTCATCGTCATCATTAAATGATAAATGACAAACCAAGGAAACCACTATTCCTAGAAAAGAAACCTCGGTGCAACGTCGTGGTGGGAGGATTGTAAGACAACCTATTTCCTACGAACATGAGGTACATGTCCTTGTTTTTGATACAGACAAGGATGATCCATCAACCTTCAAAGAGGCAATGGATGATCCTAAAAAGGAGAAATGACAAGAGGCCACGAACCAAGAAATGGAATCTATGTATTCCAATTCTGTGTTGGATCTTGTAGATCCCCTAAAGATGTCAGACCCATTGGGTGCAAATGGATATAAAAGAAGAAAAGAGGTGTAGATGGGAAAGTGGGAACTTTCAAAGCAAGGCTACACTCAGACAGAAGGTGTTGATTATGAAGAAACATTTTCTCCTGTGGCCATGCTTAATTCCATTCGCATCCTCTTATCCATTGCTGCCACCTATGACTATGAGATATGGCAAATGGACGTCAAGACAGCTTTTTTGAATGGCTATCTTGATGAAAGTATCTATATGGTACAACCAGAAGGGTTCATAAGGAATTGGGAAGATCAAAACATGTGTAAGTTGCTGAAATCCATTTATGGATTAAAGTAAGCATCTATATCTTGGAATATCACCTTTGATGAAACAATTAGAACATATGGCTTCAAACTGAATGTCGATGAAGCATGTGTGCAAAAATACATCAAAGGAAAAGTAGTGGTTTTCCTAGTTCTTTACGTGGATGACATTCTCCTCATTGGCAACAATGTAGAGACATTGTCAAATGTGAAGAAATGGTTAATCGAAAAGTTCCAAATGAAAGATTTTTGCGAAGCGAGCTATTTTCTGGGAATCCAAATCTTAAGGGATAGGAAGAACAAGCTCTTGGCACATTCTTAGGCTAATTATATCGATAAGGTGCTTGAAAGATTCTATATGGAGAATTTCAAGAAAGGTCAGTTACCAACTATACATGGAATTACTCTTTCCAAGGAACAATGTCCTAAGACACCTCAAGAGGAAGAGGATATGAGAACGTATCCCTATGCTTCAGCAGTTGGGAGTCTAATGTATGGCATGTTGTGTACTAGACCCGAAATATGCTATGCAGTAGGGATTGTGAGTCGTTATCAATAAAATACTATTTTGGAACACTGGATTGCAGTAAAGCACATTCACAAGTATCTTAGTAGAATGAGGGATTATATTCTTGTATATTCAGGGGGTGAGTTGAACCCTGCTTGATACACTGATTCAGATTTCCAATCAGACAAAGACAGTCGTAAGTCAACGTCTGCGTCAGTGTTCACTCTTGCTGCAGGAGCTATCGTCTGGAGGAGTATTAAACAATCAAGCATAGTAGATTCAACCATGGAAGTCGAATACGTAGCGACTTGTGAAGTAGCTAAAGAGGTGGTTTGGTTGAGAAATTTCTAAATTGATCTAGAAGTAGTTCCAAATATGGATAAGCCACTAGTCCTATACTGTGACAATAGGGGAGCAGTAGCTAACTCCAAGGAACCAAGAAGTCACGAGAGAGGAAAGCATATAGAAAGGAAATACCATCTAGTTAGAGAGATCGTACACCGAGGTGATGTGACTGTTATGAAGATAGCGTCGGATCAAAACCTGGCTGACCTGTTTACCAAGACACTTTCTGCAAATTCATTTATGGGTCATGTATGCAACATGGGATTAAGGGAGATGTCTCACTTGCTTTGAGGAAAAGTGGGAGATTGTTAGGATTAATGCCCTAAAAGCATGTAGAGACATTTTATTGAATTAAATCAAAAGAACAATTTTATTGTATTTGAATATTATAATTATTGTTTGAATTAATTATATCATCATATCAAGAAAATTCCTTATTCATTAATGAGAATGTAATGAGAGAATTAAGATCATATATAAAGAATAAAATTTCCAGTAACATATTAAATTAAAGAATCTTTAATGAATGGTTACTAGTGCGGTTTACTAAGCATACAGGAGGGAAGTGATCTAGATTCGGATTACTGATGTGGATAGACATCTTAGTAAATGTGTTGTATATAATAGAGATTATATATGACAGGATCGATAAGAACTAATTGTCTTTTTAAAATTATCGTTTGACATAAAGATTTGATACTTATCATAATAGATGATCATTTGTAGATCAGTCTAACTCTTGAGTATTCGTGAACTCTTGTTTGTGTTTATTAGATCTTTTGATTCACTCGTTAAGGTTTCTTAGTATAGTGAGGCTAATGACTTTTCTTTCGGAGATTCAATATCATGAATGGCTAGGAACATGAATTACGATAATGGAATCCATACTTTCCTAGCAGATCGAATATTGGTTCCCTTAAGGGTTAATTTTGGAACTGGATAGTTATGGAGCTCAAATCTATAATTTGATTATAAATTAATTATTCGCTAGTGAATTGATGGTACTTAAGGATCAAGAGGTAATTAGAAGGGTAAAACAGTAATCTTGGCCAACTCTAATTAACGAACAAATAAATGGAGGATAGAACTACATTTATTGATTATATCAATGGACTACAAGAGAAAACTCTGTAAATATAATTCTATAAATACTTAGAGTGTAATTCTATATTTATAATGGAGTAATCATGGAAATAATAAATAAGATTATTGGATTAAAGAGTTTAATTAATAATCTAGTTTATTGGAGCATCGTATTGTAGGTCCATGTCCCTAGATCACCTCTGTTCTACATTGTCAAGGGTAAGGATGTCAAAAGAAATATTTGTAGAGAGAAGGACTTAATTGCAAAGGAATCAATTTTCTAGGGCAATGAAAAAATTATGGGATAGTTATGGGCAATTGATTAATTATGAATTAATTAATAATTTAACTATATAATTTTTATTTTGAAAAATTATAGGTGAAAATAAATATTAATCTTGTTTGGATTAATATATAAAGAGAGATTAATAATTATCTTATTTAGAATAAGATATTTATTTATTTAAAACTGATATTTTAAGATATAAAGTTAATTTTTAATTAACTTTTATTTATTTTAGAATAAATGTATTGTCCTAAATATTAATTAAATAAACAAATGAGAAAATTAGGGAAAATCATAATGTGGCTCACGCCACTCACTATATTGCACAATGAGTGGTGCCACACATGGATATTTTCTATCCGTGAGAGTTGAATTTTGAATTTCAAATAATTTGTTTATTTAATTATTCTTTTTTTAAATGTGATTTAAATTAAATAATTAAATAGGTTATATCTCCATCATTTTTATTTTAATAAAAATAAAGATGAATTAAATTAGTTAATTATCTTTATAAACCTAAAAAGAAATTATTGTTAGAGACAGACTCTCTCTCAGCGATAGTTTCCCTAAACCTGAAAACTATTCAGTTCCTCTTCTCTCTATCAAACATTTATAGATCTCATGTGTTGAGTACATCTAGAGAGTCATAAATGAACATTTTGAATCCTACGTGTCCACACACGTCCTTGTGTGTTTGAGGATTGGTCTGGAAATCAAGGTGTGAGTCTTCAGAACTTGGATAGAAAGATCGTTGATTTTATACAAAAGATTCGAGGACACTTGATAGGCTACATGAGGTAATCTTTAATCTCATTGTATGTGAATTAATATATATATGTGTGTGTGTATGATCTTGGCTGGTATTACTAAATATGAAAAAGGGCCCAATATGTTGTGAAAAATCCAACACGCAAGTATACGTATTGTCTATACAAGTAATAACTCGTGTAAGTGAGATCGTTCCCACAAGGACTGTAGCTAAGTACCAATTAATTGAATTTTTGTTTCTATTTGGCTATCGAAAAATAGATTGTTTAAACTAAATAATCTAAGCAATAAATAAATAACGAAACAATAAACAAGATTCAATCAAGAAATGAAATATAGGGAAATTAATTTCAATTGCTTCCACTTCATATTTTAATAATGCAAACCAATTCTTCTTCTTCTACCTAATGTGATATTGGAATAAAAAATAACCTATATTCTAATTAAGACATATAGAATCTAAATTATATGGCACTATGCTACATTTCGGAGGCATAACATACACATAATCAGCTTTAAGCAATAATCCTAAAGCTACACAAGCCACACATATACTCTCGTTTTATGTCTAAACCTATGTTTATTCAATTAGAGCATTCTCAACACTCACTTTTCATATTTTGTATTGAAATCATAAATCATGTATATGATGGCCAATCAAATACATGTAATAAGCACAAATATGAATAAATCACACATCAATAGAAGAAAAATATCGAAATTGCATTAATCCATAGAAAGCTTCAGACAATCTTCATTAAAAACCATAAATTTGAGTTTAGCTCATAATCTCCATTAACATGTTCATAATCAAATCCATAAAAGACATAATAAAATCAGAAAATAAAAGAGTAGAGAAAAAACTAGATTTGGGGTTGTCATAATTGCTCCAAAGCTTGATCTCCAATTCTCTCTTTTTGTTTTCTAAGTTCTAAAAGGTCTCCCCACTGAAAATCGTGATTTTTCTAATTAAAAATGATGACCTAATCATTTTTCCCCCAATTCCCAAAATGCCTTTCTTTTAGTGGAAAATTCATGGCGCCGCGGCGCCACTCAGAAATTGGGATTTCTCAACTTTTTGGATAATGGACTCATCGCAGCTCAAATACACCCAAACACTACAGCCCAATAAGTTGCGCTGCGACACTGATTGATTCTGGGATTTCAACTCTAATTCTGATATTTGACCCTCGCCATGGCTATAATGGACACCAGTGCCACGACGCAAATTCTAGCACCGCGACCCTAATTGGATATCCTACATTGAACACTTTTAAGCTGGGTTTAGCACTTATTCTCCACATTCCATTCCATTTGAACCATTCTTGTGCTTAAACCTGAAATCTAGAAGAAAAAAAAACGTAAATTCGCTCCCAAAAACACGCAAACACAACAATAAAACATGAATCAAGACACTTAGAAAGTAGGCTAAAAATAGCCTAACAAACTCCCCCAAACTTGCTTCTTACTCGTCCTCGAGTAAAGAAACGGCACATTAAACTAAAACAAACGGACTTGACAAGTTAAGCCTCCAATCTTATTCAAACAACGTGTTGAACAACCAGAATTTCAATTCAATCACTCCAACAATTAACATGAATGCCTCAATTGAAAATTAGATTATACCTTGCAAATAAATAATGAACAATTAGATCACACCAAACGTGTCCCACTCATACCGACAATCCACTAGCCAATATTCAATAAGCTTGCACACTTTCCTTTCTCCACTAATCTCAACAACAAATGTTTTGGAATCAATAGGACTTTTAAGGTTCATAACATTTTGGCTTAGGTAACGGTAGTTGAAAAGACATTTAAGCTTCATTATACCATAAACACATCAAAACCCAATCAAACAATCCATATTGCATTCAATAACCATCCCCTAATTCACCCACTTTCCAATGATTGAGAACTCATAATCAATGCTCCAAAATCACTGTATTTAATTATTTATCACTTTTTTTTTCTTTTTTCTTTCTCTTCTTTTTGTTTTTATAGAAGAAAAATACAAAAATTAGTGATGTTGCAAGAGCTTTTACATTTCTCTCAATCATTAAAATACATCATTTATCCACATATCAACAATCCCACCCAATTAAAAATCTTTCCTCCAAACTTATTTCTAGGCTTATGGCATAATTCAAAGGACAAGGGAAAATAATAATGGATACGTTTTTGGCTTAATGAAGTGGTTAAATAATCAATCAAACAAGTTAAGGCACAAATAGGAAAAATAGGGATAATAATGATAAAGTTAAGCTTGAAAGGCCCAAACGTTCCAAAAAGAATGCCTAAATTATTTTTCAAAACACATGTCATCAAGGATTTCGTCTCAAAAGTTAAGCAATGCAAGTTCTATCCTATTCATCAGTTCATACCTCAAACCCAAGTACAACATGTATAACACAATTCAATTATTCACATTTGCAACATATACTTAAATTTCCAAAAGGCATTAAAATTAATCCAAAGAGTAACGAAATCAAGCACACGGTTATTCACAATCTACATTTTACAAGTGACAACAACAACATTTATTAATATCATTGGCTTATCTCTCGACACACACAACAACTAAAACAACAATCATTAAATAAAACTAAACTAAACTAACACAGAAAAATAAGTTCCTCCCCCAAACTTTATTTCACATTATCCCCAATGGGAACATTAGAAGTCAAGAGAAGGAAACTTACTTGACAACCCCTTTAAAAGAGGTTGGGTGGCGTTGGCTGATCATATGGAGTGAAACACGGTGGTAATGCAAAATAATTCTCATCCTCTTCATCCAAAGACCACCAAAATATCAAATTATTCAGGTGCCGAACATGGTTCTAATCATAAGCACTCGCCTGCCCTGCCTAATATGTCATGGGGCCTCACCACAGTGTTAATACCCCTAGGCACCAAGGCGCAACAGGCTGCGCCGCGACCCTAATTGAAAGCCATAAATTTTCAATTTTCAAAAAAAAAAAATTCACGTTTTTCACGGTTCTAATTACATAAAATATTTACAAAAACTAAACAAAAATAAAATAAAATAAAATTGATCAACTAAAAATAGCATAAAATTAAAAATAACAAAAACATAAACTTGAGATGCCTCTCAAGGGCGCTGTCGTTAACGTCATTTAGCCGGATGCTGACCACTTTCTTAAATTCAACTTGGATCATCCAAACAACCCCTCATGTCCATAAGAGCCATAATATCATGAGAAGACGCTTATTTCTTGATATTGCACATTTTTGGAACTTTCCACTGCTCATGAAACAATCGAGCTTTCTCACTAAAGATCTTTTTCACTTTATGACAAACTGTTCATTTTCCAACTTCAACCATAGATTCCTTCTTAGTAAATTTTAGCTTATCACCCTTACTTTCCACCACATCAACTCTTCAACAAGGTGGAACTTTCGTTGTTGCAAAAACATTAAATGTTACCTATTCTTTTTGTACCCGCAACTTCAACTCACCTTTTTGCACATCTATTAAGGCCCTACCAATTGCTAAAAATGGCCTTCCAAGAATAATTGACACGTTTGTATCTTCCTCTATATCAAAATCTATAAAATATGTTGGGAAGATGAACTTATCAACCTTTACTAACACATATTTTATGCCTTGGATGAGCCAATGATCGATCCACTAACTGTAGTGTAACAGTGGTTGGCTTTGCCTCACCCAAACCAAATCTTTTGAATACTGATAGAGGCATGATATTGCTGCTGGCTCCCAAATCACATAGCGCATGCTTACACTCAAAGTTACCAATTATGCATGGGATTGTGAAACTTCCAGGATCCCTCAACTTATGTGGAAGCTTCCTTTGAAGAATAGCGCTGCACTCTTCTATCAATGCCACAGTTTCGTAGTCCTCCATCTTTCTCTTCTTTGATAAAATCTCTTTCATGAACTTAACGTAATTGGGCATCTATTCTCACGCTTCTACAAAGGGGATGTTGATATGCAACCTCTTGAATACCTCTAAGAACTTTGCAAACTGCTTGTCAGGCGGTTCTTTTGGAGTCTCTATGGATATGGAATTTTTATGTGATGATCTATAGACACCGAAGGTACCACTTCTTTTTCTGGAAGATTCTTAGTAACCTTCTCTTCACCTTTCTGCTTGTTCTCAATAGTAGGTGCCTATTGATCCTGCTTCTGCTCAACTTTCTTCTCCATACTTGGTCCCTCATACATGGTTCCGCTCCTCAAGTTAATAGCCTGACACTATTCATTAAGATTTCCTTTCGGATTCACTTCAGTAGTGCTTGGCAAGTTACCTTGAGCTCGACTTGCCATTAATGTGGCCAACTATCCAATCTGAGTTTCCAAGCTCTGAATTGATGACCTCATTTCTATCATAAATTGAGTTAACACATCAGACTGACCATCTTGTTTTGCTTGCATTGGTTGTTGTGTAGGTCTCAATTGTTGCTGTTGAAAAAATCCAGGAGGAGGCCTTGGGTACTGAGGTTGGCTCTGCTGAAACTGCTGTTGACTACCTTGACCACTTGTCCAAGAAAATTTTGGGTGATTCCGCCACCCAGGATTGTAACTCATGGAATATGGATTGTTGGAGGGCCTTGGGAAGTATCCTATTGCTTGCACTTGCTCCATAGGAATGTTATTAAATCCCTCATTGTGCATTGTTCAAATAAATGAGGTCCCCCACATAACTCACATATTACTCGCATCTGCATAACTGGAGCTTGAATACTATTTTCCTGTAACTGTTTTGTCAATGTTGCCACTTGAGCTGACAACATCGAGATGGCATCCAATTCATGCACTCCAGCCACCTCCTTAGTGGTTTCTCTTTCTGATGGCCATTGATAGTTATTCATAGCCATTTTTTCCAACAGATCATAAGCCTCATTAGCGCTCTTACTAATGAACGCTCCTCCAAATGTTGCATCAATTATTGTGCGAGTAGTACCACACAAACCATTGTAGAAATTATGTACCAACATCCATCTTTCTATTCCATGATGTGGGCACTTTCTGATCAAATCCTTGAATTTTTCCAATGCATCATACAAAGATTCACCCTCCAACTGATAGAAATTATTGATCTCTCCTCTCAACTTAGTTGCCTTTGTAGGAGGGAAAAACATGGAGAGAAACTTCTAGGCAAGGTCATTCCAGGTAGTGATCGAATTGGGTGGAAAAGATACCAACCAACTCTTAGCTCGGTCCCTCAAAGAAAATGGAAATAACCTTAATCTGATGGCATCATAACTAACTCCATTCATTTTAAATGTATGGTAGAGCTCAACGAAGTTAGCAAGATGCATGTCGGGGTCTTCTGTGAGCAATCCTCGAAATTGAACAATGGATTGAACCATTTCGAGTATGGCAGGCTTGATTTCAAAATTTTTGGCATCGACAGCGGGTGGTCTGATACAAGACTGAACCCCTGTCACAGTAGGCAACACATAATCCCTCAAACTTCTGGCTGGTGGATTCTGACCATTAGCTTGATCCTCAACATCACCCCCGTTCGACCCATTATTATTAATTGTTGGATCTATCATGGTAGTCTCAACCCTTCTTTCCAACCTTTTCTTCCGTCGATTCAGTCTACAGGTCTTCTCTATTTCAGGATCAACAGGCACTCGAATAGCAAGGCCTTGGCGTCGCATAAACTTCTTGTAACTTGATATGAGAAAAATTGAGACAATGACAGAATTAGTAAAACTGAAATAAAATATCAAATTAGAATAAACTTCAACTATTTTAATATTAGCTAAAAACAGTCCCTGGCAACGGCGCCAAAAACTTGTTGTAAAAAATCCAACACGCAAGTATACGTATCATCTATACAAGTAATTACTCGTGTAAGTGAGATCGTTCCCACAAGGACTGTAGCTAAGTACCAATTAATTGAATTTTTGTTTCTATTTGGCTATCGAAAAATGGATTGTTTAAACTAAATAATCTAAGCAATAAATAAATAACAAAACAATAAACAAGATTCAATCAAGAAATGAAATATAGGGAAATTAATTTCAATTGCTTCCACTTCATATTTCAATAATGCAAACCAATTCTTCGTCTTCTACCTAATGTGATAGCGGAATAAAAAATAACCTATTTTCTAATTAAGACATATAGATTCTAAATTATATGGCACTATCCTACATTTCTTAGGCATAACATACACATAATCAGCATTAAGCAATAATCCTAAATCTACACAAGCCACACAAATACTCTCGTTTTATGTCGAAACCTATGTTTATTCAATTAGAGCATTCTCAACACTCACTTTGCAGATTTTGTATTGAAATCATAAATCATGTATAGAATGGCCAGTCAAATTAATGTAATAAGCATAAATATGAATAAATCACACATCAATAGAAGAAAAATATCGAAATTGTATTAATCCATAGAATGCTTCAGACAATCTCCATTAAAAATCCTAAATTGGAGTTTAGCTCATAATCTCCATTAACATGTTCATAATAAAATCCATAAAAGACATAATAAAATTAGAAAATAAAAGAGCAGAGAAGAAACTAGATTTGGTGTTGTCATAATTGCTCCAAAGCTTGATCTCCAATTCTCTCTTTTTGTTTTCTAAGTTCTAAAAGGTCCCCCCTCTGAAAATCGCAATTTTTCTAATTAAAAAAGATGACCTAATAATTTTTTCCCCCAATTCCAAAAATGCCCTTCTTTAAGTGGATAATTCGTAAATCGTACGGAAGACAACGTCGTGGCGCCAATTCATACGTTGCGGGGACACTCAGAAATCAGGATTTCTCAACTTTTTGGAAAATGGACTTGCCGCAGCTCAAATACACCCAACTGCAGCGGCCCAAAAAGCTGCGCTATGGCGCTAATTGATTTTGGGACTTCGACTCTAATTCTGATATTTGACCCTTGCCACAGCTGTAATGGACACCAGTGCCACGGCGCAAATTCTACCACCGCGGCCCTAATTGGATATCCTGCATTGAACACTTTTAAGCCCGGTTTAGCACTTATTCTCCATATTCCATTCCATTTGAACCATTCTTGTGCTTAAACTTGAAATCTAGAAGAAAAAAAAACGTAAATTCGCTCCCAAGAACACGCAAACACAACAATAAAACATGAATCAAGACACTTAGAAAGTAGGCTAAAAATAGCCTAACACATTCCCCGCTACATATCTCTGATTTGCTCTTTTAATACCAATACACATTGGGTATTTTTCCCACTAAAATAAAAGATTGGGTACTTAAACACAAGTTCCTCAAAAGAATGGGTATTTATTCCATCAATATCCCTAATAATAATAAATATTTATTCAAATTATTTATTCTTACTTTTGAACGTAAATAGTATTACGAAAATATATCTTAACAACATATATAATTTAAATTTGAATTCTAATTTGATTTATTCAAATGTTATATAATTTGAATTCAAATTTGATTAGATATTTAATTATGAAAACTGTTTAATTAAATTATAAATATAAATAAAATAGTAAGTTTGATTTTTTCTCATTTTTTATTCTATTTCTCTTATTTATGACTTTTAATTAATTAAGAGAAAAACTCAATCTATTTTCTCTTTCTTCTCATTTTATTTTATTAATAATTATAATAGATGTCAATTAAAAATATCTATATATAATAAATAAATAAATAATCTATCTATTTATATTTTTAACATTTTGACAAAACACGAAGTCCAAATGTTATTTTTAAACAATAAAGGGTGCAAACAGGTAATCAGTCAAAATACATGTGGTTCAAATAATCTATCTATATATTCATATTTTTAACTTTTTGACAAAACATAAGGTCCAAAAGTTAATTTTAAAAAATAAAGATTCCAAACGAGTAATTGCCTAAAATACAAGGTTGAAACTGCAACTTCCCGCGTTTTGAACACCCGTTAGTAGCCGGTTGGAGTCTGTGAAGAATTATGTGAAATATTATTTTGATAAATGATATTATATGAATTTGCGATGATTAGAAAATTTTATAGCCGCTATAATGATCCGGTAATGGATCTAGCTTTGTGCGAAGAAAGATTGGTCTCAGACCAAGGAATAAAACCTAATGGGAGAAAAATCTCGATTAAATAAAATAGAAAATACTATGAAATAAAAATATAATTTTGTCTGGCAACTGGGACATTATAGGAAAGCCAATAATTTTAAGAAAATTTGATTGAGATTTGAATTCCAATCAATCGGTCTTAAGAATGAGAATTTCTTTCTTGGGCCTCTAGGCGCATTTTGGTCAATTTGATAAAATTACCAAAATTATGTGATATGTGAAAATTTTTATTTTTGGGTCACATTTAATTTAATTAATTAAGCTTGGATATATTTAAAAATTATAGGGTAAAATTTAGGGAATTTTATATAAGTAAAATTACCAAAGGGCCTTTCAGTGTCTAAGGAGAGAGGTAAAGATGAGCAAGGGCATAAAGGTATTTTCCAAAGGAGGGAAGAGAGAGGGGTGGGCAGAAAGGGCTATGCCTAGGGCTCTCAAGAGCCTAGGGACCTACCCTAGGAAGAGTAAGAGCCTTATCCACCACTTGGCTAAACTACCCAATCATTTCCCTCTTACACATCCAATCATTTTTTAAAAATTTTCTTTTTCCTCAAGAAAATAGGTCTCTCCATTCTCTCTCCCCAAAACTGAAGCCCTAATCTCTCTCTACTCTCCATTTTTGCTATCTTCTCTCCAAGAGCAAGAGCATTCTTTCCCCATTGAAGGAAGGGAGAAGCTCAAGAGCACACTAAGGAAGAGTAAGTTTCAAACCCTACTCTATTTTTCTCCTATCTTCCTCTTCAAACCCGAAACCCTAAGGGTTTATGTTGCGTGTATGTGATCTAATAGCTGTGCATGGCTTTGATCTTGTGTTCTAGGGTTCAATAGAGGCTTGTACGGGTAGTACCTGAAGGAGATAGAACTTTGGTTATCTAGTGGAAGCAAGGTAAGAAATCTTGGTAGTTTGCATGTTTTCTTCCTCATCTAAGTTTTTTACCCTAATCATTTTCTTAAAAAAATTCATGTGGAACTTGGGGCTCAATTTTGAGAGGTTATATCACTAAGGGATGGTGTTGAAGAGCTAAGGAACACATCTCCAAGCTAGGGCTTCGAAAGGTAGAATCTATGGTTGAGTTCTTTATGATTTGTGGTGATTCATGTAGAACTAGTTGTATAGGGTGTTTCAATAGTTTTGAGATTATTTTATGCTTGAGTTTGAGATTTATGTGTGTGGTATGATTATTCTCATGCATTCATTTGGGTAGGGTTATGCTAGAAATGCTTAATGATGTTGGGTTGTGTAAAAATGCATGCTGCCAAAATTTCGTGGTCTAGCTTCCAACGGGTCAGACCGCACTCTACTCCCTCTATCTTTGAAAAATATTTACATAGTTTCATATTTCCTTGTGATTACTTGATGATAGACTTTGGAAAATCTTAGAAAGGTATTTTTAAACCCAAGTTATGAACGTTTTGGCATCTTGATGTAAATCTGGAAAATTTATTGGTAGCATGCACTGTCCAGATTGTTTTCACTTTTGAACAAGTTTTACTGATCAAAAGCTATGAAATTCGGTAGATTGTTATTTTAAACATGTATAAAGGTCACTATAAAATATTAGAGGAAAATATTTTAAGGTATAAGAGATATGAATTTTCAAAGTTTTCCCTAGAATCTGGCAACAAAACTTCTAGGCAGCAAGCACTGCTCATATTTCTTTAAACATTTTGATGAGTTTTATTATTTAAAAAATTATGAAATTTTTAAGGAAGCTAATTTAGACATATATAAAAATCTCTGTAAAACTTTAGAAAGATCTGGGCTACGGTGTAAGAGGAGTGAATTTTCAAATTTACCTTAAATTCTGGGAGAAACTTTTGGGCAGCAAGCACTGCAGATTGCTTTACAAATTTGAATGAGTTTTGCATCCCAAAAATTATGAAATTTTGAGGGGAATTATTTAAGATGTGTATAAGGACTTCTGTAAAATTTTAGAAAAAATTGTGTCACGGTTTAAGAGATATTAGTTTTCTAAATTTTCCCTAAAAACTGAAAGGTAGTAATTTCGAACCTTAATGAAAAATTATTTTTAGGAGGTTAGTTCTCTTAACCTAAAACAAGTTTTGACGCAAGGCTTTTGCCTAGTTCCCGTCCTTATGACACAGAACACGTGAACGATAGTTTAAGCATTTTTTCCCAAAACACAACTTAGGGAAATTTTTTAAAAAGGACACTTTACCCCTTAAATTAAATAGTGGAAGTGAAGTTTTGGAAATAAAAAAAAATTATCCTTTGTAAAGATAACTAAGGATTTGGAGACTTAACCAATCCCAAATTAGCTTGGATTAAATTAAAAGTTGATTTTTACAATTTTTAAGTTAAGGGTCCAATTGCCCTTCTTTTAAAAAATAACATAATAAGATGTCCTAGGTTATGGATAAGAAAATGGTAAGAATGAGAGTTAGGTTTTGTAGAATCTTTAAGAGAGCAGGATAACATTGTCATATATTATTTGTAAAGGGTCAAAAAGCAGTATTTTGGTAAATGGTAGAAAACGGTAAATTTTCGTGAGAGGACGATAAGTTGGTATTTTTCCAAAGATAGGAGTTGCGTAGAACTCCTTTTTCCAAAAACCAAAATATGAGTTATCCGATAAGAGAGTTCTCTAGTTCAAGAATATTAAGATGCATGGCATGGAGAGCGTGTTGCATTGAGGCTGATTTTCTCATGACACTGTAAACACTAAAACAAAATCTGGCCTTATACACAGTAAGGTGTATAAGAGGCTATAGTATAGAGTCTCTAAGAGAACGTTATGGCATGTAGCTATCATAGAATATTAGCAATAAGAGTATGCCATAGTTTAATCTGAATACATTGTATTAGTTACAATAATCGCGAAAAAAGAAAACAAATAGCAGTGTTAAAAATCCAGCAAGGAGCTAAGGACCCCAAGAAAGTTAGCCTTTCTCTTTCTTGGCTACAACATGAATATACTATCGTGTGCTTGTAGTAGTAGATTACACTAGTTTCATTTGGGTCATTAAGACTAGGGTATGCTTAATACCTACTCTTGCAATGATTTTCATTATGTGGCTAAATGGTATGTAGGTTCGGGTTGAAGTTAGAACCTTAGCATAATATAGTCCGGGTTGGAGCCAGGACACGGTAAGAATACATAGTCTGGATTGGAGCCAGGACATAGGGAATATATATTCTGGATTGGAGCCCGGACATGGTGAATATATAGTCTAGGTTAGAGCCATGACAATGGTAATAAAGTCCGCGTTGGAGCCTGGTTGAGGCTCGGATCCCTTGCTGATGATTTAATTTCTTAGTCATGATGTGTGTTAAATATATCTTGAATATTCCGAGAATTTCTGAGTGCATGATATTACGATATGAGTGATATATTGTATGTTTTGAGAATTTTCTAAGTGCATGTTATTGTGATATGTGTGAACTGGGTTGTTAGATACAACCAGGGTATTTATTTCAGATATGGTTATATATCTTGAATGTCTGGGATTTTCTGAATGCAGGTGGTTTTGATATGTATGAACATTAGTTGTTGGGCACAACCAATGTGCTTGATTTTTCTATTAGGACTATTATTAAGAATTATATGATAGGGTTGGGATTTATCCAATACCCTAGTGATTAATAGTGATACCTACCTTAACCCGTTACTGGGTTTAGTATATTTGTGTGCAAGACTATTCTTACTAAGCGTTTTTGCTTACCTAGTTGTTTCATATTGTAGGTAAGTGCAAAAGCAAAGTGGAACAGTGAGCACCGGAGTCTGCTTGTGGATATGTACATGTGGCCTGACCTTGGGAGGTTTTTGATGGATCACCATTTTGAAAAGAAAAAGCTAAAAGTTTGTTATTTCTTTTGGGATAATTATTTTATTATAACTCTGTTGAAGAGTAGTTGTATTTCTGTTTACTGAACTAAAAGTGTGCGCGCACGATCTTTTAAATGTTTTTTTTAATATGGATTTTTGGTACAATGAGTTAAAAGTAAAAAGTTTTAAATTTCCACATGATATGGTCTTGTATGTTTTGAGGGTCGTTACAAAGACGCCATCATGTGTCCATATAAGGACCATGTTGTACGAGTAGGATGAAAATGAATCTTTATCACTTAATCTCCCAAAAAATATTGTAGAGTCCAAGAACTTTACTTAGCTAATTAGATAGTAGTAGTAATAGTTGTAGTATTTTTATGACTGTGGATTTTGGTTCAAACCAGGATTTAGTTGGACACTCATAGTAACACTTGTAGATTTTCTAAGTTTAATCTATAGTTTAAGAATATTAATTATAACCTAAGGTTTGATTAATATGACTGATTATGAAGGTGATAATTATTATACTATAAGGTTTAGATAGACCCAATAAGATAGTAACACTTGTCATATGAAGGTTTAATGAGAAATTAAGTATTTTAGAGGAATAAGTTTATTAAGAGTAATATTTGAATATCCTAGGGTCTGCCAGCAACTTTGAAATTGTTAAAAGACTTAGTCAAGGCTGTTTACTCAATTAAAATTAGGTTGAAAAAGTGTAATTACGTATATAATATTTCAGCATATGCCGATATATCGCAGCTCTAGGGAGCGATATATCGCCATACGGGGATACGAAAAACATGTAGCTTCGCACGACAACCTCGACGAGCCTCAGGCATATGAAGCCAGGCGATATATCGCCTATAGTGAGTGATATATCGGCCCATGAGCATGATTTTTGAACTATTTTGAAACTGAGCTCATTTTAATCCTTAACCTCTTGATAAGTCCAGCATCTTTCTGACCGAGTCTTCAGCCTCTGCTGAACGATTATTCAATTATTTTTCAATTAAAAAGCCATTATTTTATTCAAGTTAAATGAAAATCTTTTCATTCTTGAACTCTATAAATAGGACCTAGTACCCAACCATTTCTTCATTCATCAAGCTGAGTTCGGAGCCTACAAGTTGCTAGGAGTACTTTAGAGTGTTAAACACTTGGGTTGGGGTTATAAGCTTATCAAACACTTGGGAAGTAAGGTTTATAGTATATTTCGGTTCGAGGTATAGTTCGGTCATAAAAGAATTCAAGGTATTCCAAATTCTAGATCATTTATCTATTGTTTCATTAAGTTCTTATAGTTTTTCTACTCAAATCCTAATTCGTATTCTCTATTCTTGGCTAGGCACCTAAGATCTTGAACGTAAGATTCTTGTTGGTAAGTATCATTTCGATGCTGTAGTTATTCTTTTCATCTCTATTCCTTAGTATACTCACTTATTTATTATGGTATTTAGGAGTGTTCCAAAATCCCGACATTGTTCTCACATCCCGGTATATTGGTAAGGAAAATATGATAGTTTTATATGCCTATTTGCTATGTTGATATGTTATGACAAGTTATGATATAGCATGATATGTTATGTTTTCTTATGTTTCATGGTTATGATTTACCCTACCTCAGATATTAGACAAGAGACGTAGATGGGTTATCATAAACCTACCATGTAATCTAACCTACCTCAGATATTAGAAAGGGGAAGTAGATGGTTTATCATATGTTTTAATGGCCATTAATATTATAGTCTTATATGAAGTATGTTTTTATAGATATATGTTATATGTTTATAGTTTATAGTTATGTGTATGATATGTTTTATGCTTGTAGTAGATTTTCCTTGCTGGGCATTAGGCTCACTCCTTTATGTTTTGTATGTGCAGGAAAATAGCTATGGCAGCGGGAAGATTCTTGGCAGCTTAGAGATGTGTATTGAGGCAGGATGGAATCAGTGGATTGAGTGTTCGATTCAAGGATGAAGTCGCTTCCCATTCTTTTAAAAATTATGCTTTATATGTATTTTTCGCAATTAATTTTGTAACTCGTTTATTTAAAGTTATGTTATGTTTTTATTTTAAAAACAATGGGATCCCATATCTTACTTATCAATTTATGTATTTTTTAACCTTGACTTTACAGTTTTAAATGAAGTTGTGGTTATTTTTTTATGTACATTTTCTTAAGATTAGTATAGTAGTTTCTAATGGTCCAAGTTTAGAATAGTTGGGTCATTACAAATATTTAAACATATATTTTTAAATTACTACAAAAGATTTCACGAAACACGGTTATGTAGTCTACTTTGTATTATAATTAATATTTCCATTTCAAGGAGATGATGTGGCACTCTAAACTCTCTTTGAACACTATATCAATTTTCTCATTTAATCTAATTTATTAATAATAATAATGATAAGAATTATAATAATAGTAATTAATTCTAATTCTAACTTCTTAACTAATTAATCATTAAAATTACTAAAAAATATAATTAATTTTACCATCTTAATAATAAGGGTAAATACCATTTTGGATGATGTGTTTTGCAAAAGTTATTGATCTAACCCTCTGTTTTGTTAAATGACAATTTGGACACTGAGTTTTCCAAAATAGAACAAAATAATACCCTGGGTCCAATTTTGGTCAATCTTTTTTTTAATATGACCAAAATACCCATACTTTTATAAATTAGTTTTTTAGTAAATTGAAATAAAATATTTATTAATTCAAAAATTAATAAAAATAGATATGTAATTTAAAAAAAAAATAAAAAAAATATATATTTTAACTAATTAAAACATTTAAAATCATTATAATCAACAAAACTCAAAATTAAAGCTAAAAACAAACATAAAACATAATTTTAAATCATAAAATTACAACGTTAATCAAATTGAAACTGAAATAAAAATAAAATAATTTCATTTAGAGACCCTAAATCTAATTAACAATCATCAAGATTGAAAATTAAAACAAAAGTGAAAACTTCAAATCTAATCTAAACCACTACAATTCATCCTCCTCCTCTTCTTCTTCTTCCACAAATTTGACATCGTCATATTCAATCAACTAGAATTCAATGAACTAGAATTCAACCAAGAATTTCAAATCCAACAAATCGAAGTCCCATTCAATCCCTAAATAATCCTTAACTCATAAAACACTTTTAGTGAAACATATTGAGCTTACACAAAACTAAAATAAAATGAAGAACAAGAACACCAACCATAAAAGTACAATCAAAACTTAGATTTATATTAAACATATTACTCAAATAATCTAACAATAAACAATACAATATCTAATTAAATCTGAGTTTAGCTTTTCATTTTTTAACATATTGGAATCCGAGTTCACAAATTTTCTCACTTGATCTCTTCAGGTCCTTCCATTTTTTTCCAAAAATCCATGAAAAACATAGCCTTCCTTTCCCTTGCCTGGCTGCTGGCTGGTCTTTGCACACACGAGAGCCACCGCTGTCAGCCCCTCATGCAGCTCTGTGGTCGATGCTATCCCCAACTCTATCAGTGCTCCAAGGTCAATGCTCTCCCCACCTTCATCGGTGCTTCAGAGTCGACGCTCAAGATCTGCAAGCCCAGATCCATGGTTGGTGCTCCATGGAGAATGTTTCGTGATCTCCAAATCTCCTCTGCTAGTGGATGAGCTAAGATCTATGTATTGTTGAAGAAGAAGAAGAAGAAGAAGAAGAAGAAGAAGAAGAAGAAGAAGAAGAAGAAGAAGAAGAAGAGGAGGAAGAAATCGAGAAGAAAAACAGAATGTTGACGGTGAGAACTCGTCAACCAAGTTAGATTAGAAAACTTATGAGCTTAAGAGTAAACAGAGAGTAGTAAAGAAGAGTAGACGAACTTAGGATGGCTATATGGACTTAGAATCAAGTTGCAGAGTGAACATGTGGAGAATATTTGTATTACTCAATAGTCTCTGGTTATAATGTCTAATTTTCTGACCCCTTTGCTTGAGGGGTGAAGGTCTATTTATAGTGGAGATTTAATGGCTCCTGATACATTGTGGTCCCGAGAGACAAAATTATACACAAGTGCATTGTCAGGGTAGTGGCACCAGACGTAGTGGTGTAGGAGGCTGTGATGTCGGCTATGGTACATGGTAAGAGGTGTGCAAGTAGTGCCCCCACTCTTTGTACTAATTCATACCACCACTACATGTATGATACGGATGTCAGAGTCACACCTCTGTCCTCCACATGGTCGTACATCCCGTGCTCGTACGTGCACCCTGTACCTGATGGTTGTTCTTACATGTCCAAGACACACCATTGCTCCACATTTCATTATCTTTGGCTAAGTGTTGAATGACTTATGGATTATTCGGCAGGGTAGCCTAGGTCTCCTTGATGCATAGAGGGGTGTCAGGCCTTGCATTGGTAGAGTCTCATCCATAATGGTGTCTTCTATGCTCTACGTGAGTGCCGTAGCCCCTCGATGATATTTTGGCGCGAGGCCCACCTTCCCTCGGTGGCACTAGGAGTGGATGCCTTGCAAGTGGCATGGTTGTAGTGCATGAGGCAGGGGTGCTTCTCAACATTGGCATACGGAGCAGGCCCTTGACGCGTAAGACATGCGCGAAGCAGGCGGTTCATTAGACGGATGTACGAGGCAGGGGGTGCCTCGCGAGATGGATGCGCGAGGTAGGCTCCTCGCACGATGAGCATACGGATCAGGCCCTTGGGGCCCTCATGACACAGCCTCACAAGACATGCACGAGGTAGAGGGTGCCCCGTGAGATGGATGGATGAGGTAGGCACCTCGCGAGATGGGCATACAGATAATGACCTTGAGGCCCTCGCAACACGGCCTCACACCTTGGCCTCGTGACGCGACTGGGCCCTCGCGACATCACCCTTGAGAGCCTCGCGACATGGGAGTATTTCTTAGACTATGGTCTTGTGAGACCCATAGGTACGACCTCGATGGAATGACTAAGTGACCCTTACTCATTTATTTCAATAAGTGACCGGACCTTTTTTCCTTGGCGAATTTTTGGCATTCACACTTGCCCCTATCTATAAGAAGGCCTTTAGGCATTCTTGTAGACTCTTCTCTCTTTTTTTTTTTTGTGCCATCTTTGTGACATTCATGGTGCAAGTGCCTTTCTCCATTTACAAGATATGGAAAAACATAATTAATGAATGGCGATCCTTAGGACTCCTTTGAATTTTTATTAATGCCAATTATTCTTTTATATAGATCTCATGGGTGTCATTGTTGTACAAAACTTCGGGCCGCAGGAAGAAGCTTGAGACACTCTACCCGAAGGGGCCAAAGAATAATTGTTTGGACAAGGTGGGCTCTCGTGTGGCACTCTTAAGATGTTGCCCTGGGTGCCTTACGTGCATCCAGTGCTTGACGAATTTCACAGTGAAGAGTGTTTTAGAAATTCTTTCTTGTAGTTCCTTTGTCTTGTTGGCTCCTTCTTTATTACCAACAAGTCGACTCGACTGGGAAGTCTATTAGTACTTGCCCGTTTAGTGATACCCTTGAAGTATAAGTGATGTCGATAAAAGATTGACCTTTGGTCGGGGTGGAGAATGATTAGCTTACTTCCAAGATTCAGGGACTTGAGAAGACTTCCTCTCCGTCTAAGAGTAGGAAAAGTGCGGGAGCTAAATTCCTTATATCGAATAGAATCTTGGCTCTGATTTTTCCTTATTTGGTTGTCGCGATGTTGCTAAGGCTGCGAAATAGAGTGCTCACGATAGGAAACTATGAAGTTTTTTCCTGCCCCATCTTTTGCTCACATATGTGGGCAGCTTCTTTATTTTTACTTTGATTTGGTTGTAACACTGCTTCACTTATTTTACCTAAGAGGTTTTTTCGAATTTCTCATTTTCTTCATGAGGAACTTTTTACGAGTCACACTACGTCCTATGCTTATTTTGTAACAGAACATTATCACATCTCTTTATGCACGTGGGTCTCTTATTAGCACCTCTATATTTTGAAAGGGTTTACTTTGGGACCTCTCTACTATGCGTGATTCGTGTATGTTGGTGCACCTTGACTGCTTGTAAGGATATGTTGGCCCTTTGGACTCTCGCTATCCTTTTATATATTTTTACGCGCGCATTTTATTTTTTGCGAGAAGCGCCCTTGTCATTAGGCATAGTACTATTTTTGCAAGCGTCTTCTTTGAGATCCTTTTAGCAAGTGTCTTATTTGAGACCCTTTTCATAAGCATCTTCTTTGAGACCTTTTTCATAAGCGTCTTCTTTGAGACCCTTTTTTTGTTTTTGAGATGATCTCCCCTCGGGTCGGGATCCTTATAGGGAGATGGTCCTTGTGAAACCTCGTGAACACTTATTTTCAAAGCCCTTTTTCCCTTAGTAAGGAGACTCAGTCGATCTAGACTTGGGGATCTCTTTGGGCTCCCCTTTCGTCTTTTATGATGTGGTCCCTTTGTAGGATGGGTTTGTTCATGACCTTTTGGCTTTTTTAGATTCTATAAGGGTAGCTAGTCCTTATAGATTGAAATGTTGTCTCATAAGGTTCATCGCTCTCACATATATGTATCATAAGTACTTATATATATGTCACAAGGACAAACACCTGTTTCGCAGTTGGCCAAGCATCTATTGAGGCTCGCGAGGCTAGGCGCCTATTTTGCACATGGCTAGGTGTCTATTGAGGCTCACAAGGCTGGGCCCCTATTTTGCACATGGCTAGGTGCCTATTGAGGCTCACAAGGCTAGGCACCTATTTTGCACATGGCTAGGTACCAATTGAGGTTCCCGAGGTTGGACACCTAATTTGCACAAGGCAGGATGCATGTTGAGGCTCGCAAGGCTAGGCACCTATTTTGCACATGGCTAGGTTCCTGTTGAGGCTCGCGAGGCTAGGCACCAATTTTGCACAAGGTTGGATGCATGTTGAGGCTCCCGAGGCTAGGCACCTATTTTGGACATGGCTAGGTGCATGTTAAGGCTCACGAGGCAAGGCACCTATTTTGCACATGGCTAGGTGCATGTTGAGGTCGAGTCTAATACCTCCTAAGTGGTTTGTGGGATCTTCTTGCCAAGTAATTTGTTTTTTGTTCTCTTCGATATGCTTTGACAATTCCAAATATATGGAATCAACTGGGAAACTTCTTTGGATATTTATGGGGGTCGATTGTGATGATTTGATGAATCCTACTAGCTTCTTCTTTGAAGCCTTTTTGTAGACCTCTTCAAATTTTCAACTTGATCAGCGACTCCTCTATCACGACATTCTCTTCTATGTGGAATCTTCAAACGTATTGGTAGAAGGGTGATTGGAGGAAGGTTTGCTTCCCTCAACATGCAAGTTCTTATGGCCCTATTCCACACGTATATACTTCTGTGCTCTTTCGAAGAAGTCATCTAAGTTTGTAACCTCTCTCTTGAGCATGTCACCCCATAACTTGCTTCTTGGACGAACACCGGCTGTAATAGCCATCTTGAGATCCGCTTTAGTTGGACTTCCCAACTTTTTTGCTTCCATATTGAACCTATGGATATAGCTCTTCAGACATTCATTATCGCTTTGTTTTTATGTTAGCAAGGCTGGTAATTGGCATAACGTAATCACTGATTGCCTAGTGTTGCTGAAGAAATTCGCCAGAGAATTGCTGCCATAACTTGATTGTTCCTGGCCTTAACCTCTTGAACCACTTGTACACAACTCCTTTAAGTGTAATGACAAAGCAATGACACTTTGCTCTGCTGTTGACCCCCCTTAAGATCATCAATTTATTGAAGGAGTCTAAGTGATACTTTGGGTCTGTATTACCCTCGTACGAAGTCATGTGAGGCTCTTTGAAGCTGGTGTGTAGTGCACCAAATTTTTTTTTTTTTTTTAGATTATTTAAATTTTGTGCTTTATTTGATTTAAATGTTAAGTGTGATGAATTGTTTTATTTAAGTGTTGTTATTTTATTTAATTGTTTATTTGTTTTATTTGATTGTTTGTTATTTTATTTAATTGTTAGAAATGTTTTGGTTAATTAATTTAATAAGTGATTAATTGTATAACATGTTATCTTACTATTAGTGTTACATTTTATTTAAGTGTGACAAATGAGGTATTTATGTGAGCTATGGTGGAATGCACTAAGGTGCATGATAGATAGTAATGCACCCTAGTAATTTAGTGTGTGCTAGTGCATGGTAGCATGGTGCACATGTGTAGATTTTCTACACATTTTAGGTTTCCTTTTTTTTGATTTAATTGAGTAATTATTTATAAAAAAAAAAAAGAAGAAAAGAAAAGGGAAATGAGGAGTGGGCGTGTGACCTAGTGGGAATGGAATATTTCCTTAAAATGATAAAAAAATCAAGACTTGAAGACCATGATCATTTGGGGATAGGCATGATCATATCTTAACCCTTTGTATCTTTTTGAAATAAAGAAAAATCAAGGAAAATAAAAGAGAAATGGAAACTTACCTTAATATTGTTTGGGGAGACTTTATGAGAGGATTTGTGATAAAGGAGCTAAGAAAGGAGAGAAGAGCCATTGCTCTTTTGTGTGTGTGTGGCTGCCGTGACCTAGAGAGAGAGAGAGAGTGGCGTGTAGAGAGAGAGAGAGAGAGAGGAAGAAAGAAAGAAAGGAAGAAGGAAGAAGAAAGTGAAGAGGAACCCCCCTAGAGTATGTCTTCTTGTTTTCTCTTTTACATAATCTTTTTATTTGATAATATGATTTTGATTGTGTTATTTTCTTGTGTGTGTTTGGTTCTTTCCTTCTCTTCATGGTGGCTTTCCCATAAAAACCCTAGGCTTGAACAAGGGTGTGGAGTTTGTGGTATTGATCTTTTGTGTTCTTGATTCTATAATCAAGAGAGGTAATGGTCTTTTCCTTAGCCTTATATTGTTTTTGGTGGGTTGTATATGAAGTTTTGCTAATGGTGCTAATGGTTGATTTTGGGTAGGATTGATGTATAGGATTTGGATTTTTGTGAGGGCATGATTTGTGTTTAAGGGTTGTGATGTTGATTTTGCTATGCATAAAAAAAATTGTTATAATCTATGAACACTTGTAAGGTGATTTCGGCCTAGGTACACCCAAGGGTGTTCTTGATATGTTGTGTGATTTACAAAATATTTGATCCATGTTTTAGGACCTTTGATATATGGGTAAGAGAACAAGTGGTAATCTTGATATTTTGATCATGAAATTTTGTTAGATGCATGTTATATTTTGAATGATTAAATTATGAGATGCATGAAAATAATGATAGAAATATGCTAGGTTAAAATAAGGCATATGTGAATATGGTATAAATTTACTATATGCTATTTTTATTGAAAAAGTTTTGTTGGTTTTCATAGAATTGCGACAAATGATTTTAAAAGGATTCATGTGATTATGTTAGTAGAGTCATGCATATTATAAGAGCATAATGAGATTATAGGCATGAATGATTTTATGTAATTTTTGAGACAAAGGTTGAGTTTTACAAAGAATTAAGCTTGCTGTTTTTTTTTTCAAATAATTGGGTAAAAGTTGATAAAAAGATGAGTTGCATGCATAAATAATGTTCTTGATGAATATGTTAATTTTTATGAAATTAAAAGAGGATTTTAAGTCTCATGTTATGATATTTTACTCAATTAATTTCCTACAGAATTTTTATGGAATTTTGAGAAAATATGAGTTTATAAAATTGAATATGGTGATTTTAATGATAAAAAAATGGTTGCTGGAATTTTGTAATGAAATGTGAAGTAAGTTTCACTAAAAATGAATTTGATTAATTTTTGGAATAAATTATTTTTCCTAAGTTATGGTAATATTGAAAAATGATATTTTAATTGTATGAAATGCATATTTTGATAAATAATGATTTTTCTTTATTTTGATTGAGAAAAATATTTAGACTCTATTTATTTGTGATTTTTGAATAAAATAAATAGTGGCTGAAAGTTTGTTTTAAAAAGGTTAACAATTGTTATTAAATTGTCACATATGAGTTTTTAAGTCTTAAATAAATTAAATCAAAATGTATTTTTCCACACTTAAAATATATTTTTCACATCATTTTTGTAACACAATAATAAAAATATATTTTTCTAAAGAAACATATTAAAATAGGTATTTTAATTAAATCCAAGCTTGTTGGGTAATTCTTGATAAATTAATATTTATTTAATGAAAATGTCACATATTTTATTTTGAGCTAAAATAAAATAAATTTATAAAATAAAATAAAGTTTTTGAGAAATTTAATCAACTTAGAAATTTTAAGAAAATAAAGCATGTAATATGTCTATTGATTTTCAAACAATAAAAGCAAGAAATGTAGAATTATCGTTTTTGAAAACGTCTTTATTACGCAACGTTCCCATGTATGCATGTTACATGCAAATCAACTTTTACGTCCAAAATCATGATTATTATTAAAATATGTAATTTTTATAAAGCAATCATGTTAGCAAAATGGGTAGAACGAGCATTATTCTTTTTGGCGATAATTGCATGTTTTAGTGTAACTGTTATCATGAGTGCATGGCCCATGCACACATGAGTTGTATGGAAGGGCAAAATAGTAATTTTATGAACCTAAGAAACGTTATTTTGATTATGATATAGGCTCGTTGAAAAGATTGTGAAATTCTTAGCTTGGACCTGAGGTAAGGAAGTTAGATAGATTTTATTATTTTATGCTATGAATGGTAAGACTGTTATACGAATGAACTGTTATGAAATTATGAATGCCTTAATGTGATGATCTGTTGAATGTGATATGTGTATGGATGTTAGATACATCAAACAGAATGTGATGTTAGATACATCAAACAGATTTCGATGTCAGATACATCGTACGAGTTACTAAGGACATTGAGACGTGACTCCTAGGGCGGACGCGCCGAGGTTATTCAAGGACCAGTGATCTCCTGTTTACCTCATAGGGTGACATGGACAACTAGCGTTCCATGCTCATCATGTATGCTGTATGTTTGTGATATGATGATATGTCACTTTTATGTTATGATATGATGATATGTCACATTTATGTTATGATATGTTGATATGTCACTTTTATGTTATGATATGATGATATGTCACATTTATGTTATGATATGTTGATATGTCACATTTATGTTATGATATGATGAAATGTTACGATTATGTTATGATAGACCATGATGTTTTAGATGAACGTTAGTGTTTGGTTGTTTGTTGTTTTCTTACTTGCTTATTTGCTTGTACTTCCTTACTGGGCTTTTAGCTCACCCCCTTACTTTCCTTCCAGGTAGCAAATAGGATTTCTCTATGGCACGCGTGGTGACGTGAGGTGTTCTTCATCATGGGGTGTATGGCGTGGGGCAATCCTATGGACGATAAAACGATCAACGCAGAACGCCATTTAAATTATGTTTTGTTTTTAAGGGACTTTTCCTAAATTATCAGTGGGACTCTGTTATTTAACTTAATTAGTTTTCTTTGAACTTTGCATAAAAACCTATGTTTTATTTTAAACTTATGGCGCCAACTTGCATGATTTTAAATAAGTCCCCCTGAGACTTTAATAATGGATGGTATTCTTTTATAAGCTATGTTATGCGAATATTTTGTAAGTATTAGTCTAGGGCGTTCTTTACATGGTGGGGAATTTCTCAACCTGGATATCCCTTGTGAAGGGTGAATAATGATCAAATTCTTCGTCATCTCTGTGCCCCCCAGGTGCAGTGATAATTTTGCCTCGAGGGCTTTGCATTTAGATGTCTAGTTCCTTCCTCTTTTTCTTAAGGAGTCTTGCGGGTTCTCAGACTGAACCCTTGCTTTTGTTGTGTCCCTCGAGGGAGCTGCGGGGGGTGTGGTTTTTACCTCGGACCCTCTCGGGTTAAATTTCTCCCTTAAGTCATGTAACACCTTAGAGAACAAGACCATTACATTGTGTGTTAATAAAGGTGAAAGACTTGCTAATCAAGTCATTTAGTTGAAAATTTGTCACTAAACCATTACTGAACTAGGGTTAAAAGATTTCCGTTAGAAAAGAAAAATTTTCATTTAAATAAATGTTTTTTACATGGGATCCCAAAAATAAATAGGGTTAAAGAACAATTTACAAAATCTCAAAGGTTATAAACAACCATAAGTCAATCTAATGGAAAAATAGGTATTTTAGGGTCCCTTGTCCCTGTATCACCCCTCGGTTGTGGCGGCCAAGCAGCCGGCTATGTACATTCTGCCCCAGAGCTCTCCAAATCAAGATTGGTCCATCTTACCCTTGCCTTTACCTGCACCACATAGCACCCGTGAGCTAAAGCCCAGCAAGAAAACCATAAAACAGAGCATAATCAATAGTCAATAGTCAAATAATTCATAAATCATTAATCAGACACTCAGCAAATCGCATTGTTCACATAATCAGTGATATCAATCTGCAAACCAATAATCAATCATCCAGGTAATAAACATGCCATAATCACCAAACTAACATCAATAAACATATCATACAATATCCAGGGTCAACGCCCTTAAGCCACACCCTCTACTTAACCCACTGACTTCGGCTCACTTAGGCCGAGCTCAGTGATTATATAATTAACCTCAGCTACCAGTGGCCGAGCTGCGTCCTTGGGCACCAATATTAATTCTGGCACTCTTAGGCCATTTATCTCATGTCCCCATGGCATAATACCATCATATGACACTACATACAAGTATAGGGAACTCTTAGTCCCAACATGACCACATAACCGGGTAAAGTTTTCTTACCTTTGTTTCCGAGCGGAGAAGGTTAACTGAGTCTGAGAAAGTTCCCTAGCCTCGAGCCTTCGCGACAAACCTAGTCACCAGTGTTATTGATATCTATCAACTCCTAATCAGAAATAAAATACTTAGATAGCAAAACTAGCCTCTGAGACCTCAATTTATACAAAATCAGGCAATAGAAATTGTTCCAAGCCCTTAGGTTTGAACCCCTGAGCCCTAACAACACTAAGAACACTTCCAAGTTCAAAACCTCCAGGCGGGTTGCGACTTGGCTATGCAAGTCGCGACTTGCCCCAAGTCAGAGAGCAAGCTCTCACACTAAAGGGGAGACGGGTCACGATTTGGCCAAGCAAGTCACGGCATGCCCATAAGTCAGAGAGCTCCCATGGTCAGGAGGGCCACACGCGCCGCGACGCACCTTGCGAACCTAAGCAAAACCTGGGTTTTCCTCCTTCTTCCTTAAGCCAAGAAGATACCAAATTAACCAGATTTTTCCCTCAATCCTTCTATAGTTTCAAAATCAATCAACAATAACTCAGAACCAATTTACCCATATAAACCTCCCAAACACCTTAACAACATCCCTAAATCACTAGCCCAATTCAACTAAAATCCTTACCCCAATTCAGCTACTAACTTCACCTTGAATACCCAAAATTCTACCTAACAAACTCAGTGACAATCTAGAGCTGAAAAGCAATAATTCATACCTCAAACCAGCTAGCCTTTCTCTGAACTTCCAGCTCCTACACCCAGCTTAATTCTCCTTCTAATTTCCTCCAAGAATGCCCAGCCCAAGCTTAGCACAAGCCCTCAACTATGGAGAGTGAGAAAGAGTGTGTGTGTGGGGGTGAGGGAGAGAGAGAGACTTCAATTCAATTCTTCCTTCTTTCTTTCTTAATTGTTTTATACCTTTCTTCATTAGTCTAGGATAAATGTTGAGCATATCTCTAATTTTGCAATGACCATAATGCCCTCCCAAAATATAACTAACATAAAACTTAATCTAGGGGTAAAGTTGTCATTTGTCCCCAATTCCCACTATTTCCTTAAGTGTTCGTAATATTTACCACTTAAATCCCATCATTTAATTGATCACCAATTATTTATCCAATGTCTAATTGTACGCCCTACACATCCACGGGTTATTAGCGAGCTGGAAAAAGGCATAATTCTATCAGCCATGTGGAAGCCACCTACTCGGAGCTGCTGTTACGAGTCCCCACCTCTTTAGCTCTAGGTAGTCAAAGGTTTAGTAAGAATACTCGAAGGCATCGGGTCAGTAGTGTGGACACCACGAGCTAGATCTACATCAAGCTCGATGTATGACATAGAGCTAACACCCCCGAACGTTTATGAAGTCAACCACGCAATGTAAACGTGCGCATATCAGACATCATGTGTCTACTCCATCCCTGAATTCTCGGGCACGCAGCATAAATGTGCATGTTCAGGCACCCCACGACTAGTTTGGGCCATGCGACCCATTATCCCCCTTACCTATTGATTAGACAACACTTCATTGTCAGGTTTTAGGAATTAATCATAAGTGTCACAGGAGTGACATGATGGGTAAGAAGGTCACGGGATGACCCCCTTTGCCAACACCCAGGTGTCCTCTCCCTATAAATATGGAGACCCAGGGCGTTGCAAGGGGTTGGCGTCTAGTTTGTAAAGAAACACCCTGTAAGGAATACTAGAGAGATATCAATAATATTGACTAGTGAACTAGAGGGATTTTAACCTTCGAACCACCTAAAAGGAAAGGAGTTATAACCTTCCCCCTATACTATTTTCACCAGTTTGGAATATAAATATTTACATATTACGGTTCATCATCTAGCACTAATCCATCCCGTTTATTCATATAATTATCTGTTGCCGAAGAACCGCGTCAACAGTTTGGTGTTTTCATTGAGAGTTTTTAGATTGGTGCTATTGTAGAAACCCAACCTTGGTGGTTACTCGCTTGAGGCATGGTAATGAAGCGGATCAACATGATGGGCAGGAGGCCCACCATGCCACCATATCCGATGAGCGAAACCCCGAGGTTCAGCAGCGACCGGGAAAGCAGCCAATGGAGCAGGGCAACACTGGAAGTTCGGCTCCCCAGTCGCCTAATCCGAACCTGGATTTCTACACGGCGATAGAAATGGAAAATGCACAGTTGAGAAGTCAGCTGTCGAAAGCAAACAAGAAAATCAAAGAGGTCTTGGCCCGAGTACCCCCTCTTAAAACCGATGCTAACGTCGGAAAGAGGCATGGTGGGACTCATAAGTCTCGTCGGGGGAACCGGTCCAGGCCCAGTCAGTTGGTCAGAACCTCGACTCCGAATTCTACTCCCACGACAAACCACTAGGAAACTGTGTTTGAGGAACTTCCTAGGGCCGACTAACAATTCAGCCGATCGGTCTGAACCTCAACTCCTAGCTCAATTCCCCCCTCGAGTGCACCTAGGAGGGCCCGAGGAAGCTCGCAAAGGAGATCCGGGGAGGGCTCGCGACGACATTCCGCCCCGGCTAGCAGTTCTGCACCACGGTCAGACCACCGAGCGTAGGACGTAGGGAATGGTAGAGCGGGACGGCCGCGACCTAGCTTAATTCGCCCTGACGGGACTAAGATCGCATCACCAGTTAGGCATCCCCCGTCACCAATAAGATACCCATCTCCTCCTCGTCCAGTCCGAGACATTCCAGGTCAAGGGAGCAGCGGGAGAAATCCTCCTTCTGTTGGACCTTCCCATCGCCGCCGAACGCCTGGGGAAATCCCGGATCCTCACCCTCAGCGGCGGGCTCTGAGTTTTTCAAATGGAAGTAACTGGACCGGAAGTCATCGAAGTGGCATGTCCGGCGAAGACCTGCGCCATCGTTTGAGTTTGGCTCAAAGCCCTCGGGCCACCCCGAGGGCCGACCTCCGAGATTGCCTCAACTCTCAGAGAGGAGACCCAGCTACAAATGGTAGTCATGCTCACCAAGGGGAGGGTCTATCAGAAGTACGTGACAGCGGGAATGTCCCACATAACCTATCTCAAGATCGGAGGGACAATAACCCGCCTAACGCGTACAATGGAACTGGAGCTGTTGAACAGCCCGAGAACAACCAAGGAAGTAAGGACCAAACCCGGGAGTGTCTAGCTCAGATGGAGTAGCTGATGAGGAAGCTCTTATCGGAAAAATAAAAAGATGAGTACGACTCGGGGGATGAACTCGAGCTCTTTGCCCCTAGCATAGCAGCCACGGCGTATCCACTTAGTTTTCGTATGCCTCACTTGTCCAAATTCGATGGAGACAGGGACCCGTCAGATCATTTGGGTATGTTCAACACCCTGATGATGGCCCACAACATCGGTCCCAAGCTGAGGTGTTTAATATTTACTTCCACCTTGACTGGGTCGGCCAAGCAATGGTTCAAACAAAATAAAAAGCAGTCCATCATCTCTTGGAAAACCTTTTCTACCGACTTCAAGAGGGCATTCCGAGCTTCTCAAGCTGCCCGCGTCAAAGCCGACACCCTGGCAAACGTAAAGGAACAGCCCGACGAACCTTTGAAAGCTTACCTGAGCAGATTCGCAAACGTCGCGGCTCAAGCTAGGGACGCAGATGATAGCTCCAAGCTTATGGCCTTGAGGACTGGGATCCTCGTTGGAGGCGGACTCTGGGAAGAGATACAGAGAAAAGGTGTCAACACCATGAACGAATTCTTAAATAAGGCCCAGGGATGGATAAACCTGGAGGAGGCGTGAGCATCGGCTGCGGGAACCAGCCAAGCCTCTGATCAACCCGCTGGAGTGGGAACGGATGTCGTGACAGCGACCCAAACCGTTATACAGAATAACCAATTGGGTGGAGGCAAGAGAAAAGGGAGCAGCGAGGGCGGCCAGCACGACCCGAAGAAGAACAAGCCCATAGAAATGTTTAAGCCAGTCTACGTGACTTACACCGAGCTCACGAACACTAGGGAGAACATTTTCCTAGCAAACTCTGCTTGCCTCCCCTGGAAGAAGCCGGAACCTTTGAAGCACCAGAAGGCTAAGCGGGACCCCTCCAAGTTTTGTCGATTCCACAACGACATTGGCCACAACACTGACGATTGTAGGCACCTGAAGGATGAGATCGAGACTCTCATCAGAGCCGGGCCTTTGGCTCAGTATGCGCGGAATAGAGTTCCCACCGGTCAACCCACTCCAGAAGCTCCAATAAGTCAGCCCGGGTCTCGGATAAATCAAGATACCCCTCCTCCTGTGATAGGAGGAGAGATCTCCACGATCTCCGGAGGCCCCCATCTGGCCGGCACGAGCAGAGGTGCCCAGAAGAGATATGTCAACGAATTGAAAGCTCATAATGGAGTGGAGTTCGTCCCAGAGCAGCATCTACCCAAACAACAACGACTGGAGCGGCAACCAATTATATTCACCGAGGAAGATGCCAGTCACGTCTAGTTCCCTCATAGCGACCCTCTGGTCATAGTCGCCCAGTTCGCCAACCAGAGAGTTAGGAGGACACTGGTCGATAATGGGAGCTCGGTGAACCTGCTATTCCGGTCTACGCTGGAAAAGATGGGTTTATGTGTCACCGAGTTGAAAGCCACCTCCATGATGCTATATGGATTTTGTGGAGAAGGGTCTGCAGCAATATGAATAATCGAGCTGGTGATCACCTTGGGAGAGGGACCCCGGACTGTCTCAAAACTCCTTGAATTTGTGGTCATCTATTGTCCCGCCGCGTACAATGTTATTTTGGGCCGACCTACATTGATAGCGTTTGAAGCCATAACCTCCATCCGCCACCTCGCGCTAAAATTCCCCTCTTCCTCGGGGATATGTACGGTCTGAGGTGATCAGCTCGCTGCCAGGGAATGCTATAGCATTTCGATGAAGGGAAAATCAAAACTCGGGCAGCAAACGATGACCATCCAGGGCAGGAGTGAGGAATCTCGGGAAATCGTACCTAGTCCCGAGATAGAAAGACCTCAAAATTCCAAAAGGGAGGATATTATCTTAAATAATGATATCAACCCCAGAGTAGGCGAGGATAGATCCGAGCTCCAGGCCATCAAAGAGCTCGAGGAGGTAAATATCGACCCGCAAGACCCCTCGAACGTGGTGAAGCTCGGGAAAAATCTATGTAGCAAGAGGAAGGCAGAGCTGATTAGGTTTCTGCAAGAAAATATTGATGTGTTTGCCTGGTCCCATGGAGACATGATAGGGATCAGCCCGAGCGTCATCATGCACACCCCCCACTTGGAACAAAACGTGCCTACAAAGCCCCAAAAACATAGGCGCCTCAGAATGACCCGAGCTGAGGCCCTAAAGGAGGAAGTAGCCCGACTCATAAAGTGCGGCTTTATCCGCAAAGCAAAGATCCCGATCTGGGTCGCCAATCCTGTGTTGGTCCCGAAGCCCAACGGGAAATGGCGGACCTGCATCGACTTTTCTGATCTGAACAAAGCCTGCCCCAAAGATTGCTTCCCCTTGCCAAGGATTGACCAATTGGTAGATGCCACGGCGGGGCACGAGCTCATGTCTTTTATGGATGCATACTCGGGCTATAACCAGATCGCCATGAATCCAGCAGACCAGGAACGCACTAGCTTCATGACCCCAACTAACGTTTATTGTTACAAGGTCATGCCTTTCGGGCTGAAAAATGCAGGAGCTACGTACCAGAGGTTGGTAAATAGGATGTATACCAATCAGATCGGGAAAAATATGGAAGTGTATGTTGACGACATGTTGGTCAAGTTGAAAACTACCGATAACCATGTCTCCGGTCTGGAGGAATGCTTTAAGATTTTGAGGGAATACAGCATGAGGCTAAACCCCCAAAAGTGTACTTTCGGGGTTGCGTCAGGAAAATTCCTGGGTTTCATCGTCAATACCAGGGGAATAGAAGCGAACCTCGATAAGATCGGGTCGCTACTCGAGATGCCCTCACCCCGGTCGTGAAAAGACGTTCAAAGTCTAACAGGAAGGGTGGCGGCCCTTAATCGGTTTATTTCTAAATATATCGACAAGTGTTTGCCATTCTACAACCTGCTCCGACGAAATAAAAAATTCGAGTGGACCGAGGAATGCGAACGTGCCTTCCTCGACCTGAAAGCACATTTAGCCGAGCCGCCCGTGTTATCCAAACCAACGGCAGGAGAGCCTCTTTTGCTTTACCTAGTTGTCACGGAAGATGTGGCTAGTACCGTATTAGTCTGAGAAGAAGACCGATCCCAAAAGCCAGGCCCTGGCTGATTTTGTGACCGAATGCACAGGGTTCTGAGAAGATCCGGTAGAAGAGTCAGCTCAGGTCTCATGGAAGGTCTTTGTAGATGGCTCGTCTAACGAGAATGGCTTCGAGGCTAGAATCATATTGATTTCCCCAGAGGGACATTTATTTCACTCGGCGTTACGGTTCGGATTCAAAGCGTCCAACAACGAGGCCAAATACGAAGCTTTATTGGCGGGGCTAAGGGTGGCCCAGGGGCTGAGGGCCAGCTCTGTCCAGTGTTACAGCGATTCCCAGCTCGTGGTAAACCAAGTGTTGGGATAATACCAAGCACGGGGAACCAAGATGGCTGCTTACCTGGCCAAGGTAAAGAAAGAACTATCCGCATTTGAGTGCGGCTCAATCAAGCAGATACCTCGGGAGCAGAATGCCAACGCGGACGCCCTGGCAAAGCTTGCTACCTCTGGGGAGTCGGAGGCTTTGGGACTGGTGCCGGTAGAGTTCTTGGAAAGACCAAGCATAGAGGAAGTCGGGGCGGAGGTCGAGATGATTGACGCCAGACCGACTTGGATGACTCCCATCCTCGAGTATCTAACAGCAGGAAAGTTACCCGAGGGGCGAAATGACACAAGGAGGGTACTTTACCAGGCTCCAAGGTATAAGTGATAGATGGGATATTATACCGACATTGCCTCTCTTTACCTCTCCTATGGTGTGTTCTGCCAAGCGAGGCGAAGACCATTTTGCAGGAGGTGCACGAGGGCTTTTGTGGAGATCACGCTGGGGGGCAAAACCTGGCCTTCAAGATTTTAAGGCAAGGGTATTATTGGCCCACTCTGTCAAAGGACTCGATCTCCTATGTCCAAAAGTGTAACAAGTACCAGTGATTCGCCACAATTTCTCGGGCTCCTCCAGTCGAGCTGAAGATGATCTCGTCCCCATGGCTGCTCGCGGTCTGGGGGATTGACCTGGTTGGTGCCCTCCCTACTGGAAAGGTAGGGGTTCGCTACGCGGTGGTGGCTATCGACTACTTCACAAAGTGGGCAGAAGCAGAGCCCCTGGCGACGATCACTTCAAAAAGAGTCCTTGACTTTGTGGTCAAGAATATTGTCTGCCGATTCGGGCTGCCAAAGAAGATCGTGTCGGATAATGGAACGTAGTTCGATAGTGACCTCTTCACCGAATTCTACGAGAGGCATGACATTGTTAAAATCTTCTCCTCCGTGGCCTATCCCCAGGCCAATGGGTAGGTCGAGGCTATCAATAAGATGCTAAAGGCAAGCCTTAAGAAGAGACTGGATGAAGCTAATGGAGTTTGGCCCGAATAGCTTCCCCAGGTACTGTGGGCATACCGGACCTCGCACCGAACTTCGAGGGGTCATACTCCTTTCTCCCTGGCTTTCGGGAGTGAGGCAGTCCTTCCTGTCAAAGTTAAGGTAGCCTCGCATAGAGTCCAGACATTTGACCAAGACTGGAACGACGAATTGCTCTGCGCGTCCCTCGACCAAATTGACAAAAAATGAGAAGCTTCACAGCTGCAGCTCATGCATTATCAACGAAAGATCACTCGTTATTTCAACTCAAAGGTCAAGAAACGTGTCTTTAGCGTTGGCGACCTGGTACTCAGAAGAGTCTTCCTGATCAGTAAGGATCCCAAGGATGGAGTGTTGGGACCAAACTGGGAAGGGCCCTATCAAATAATAGAGGTCGTGAAAGAAGGAACTTTCAAGCTAGCTCGGCTTAATGGAGAAGCAGTCCCACGGACTTGGAATGCTATACACCTAAAGAAATATTATCAGTAATATCTTTGTAAGGCTTTCTTAAAAAAGCCACCTTTGTTTATCAAGTAATAAGAGAATCTTTTCGCATTTTCATATATGTTTGTGGATGTAACGTCAAGTTACCACGAAAGGCCCTTTCCTGATTACTTGGGGGGCAAATATCCTGGATATAACCAGGTCGTCCTAAAACTTAGAAGTTGATTCAAAATTGATTAATCGACGTTTTTCTTAAAAAGCGCGAGATATCCATAAAGGATTAACACGAACTAAGTTTCTAAAATTAATGTCCTTGATACAACCAGGTCCTGAAACATAGAAGTTGGTTCAAATTGATTAATCGATGTTTTTTTTTTCCTAAAAAGCATGAGATATCAATCATAACACCAACAGAAACTAAGTTCTCACCAAATGCGTTAAAGAGGAGTAACAATAAAGTTAAACAACAAAAATATATATATACATAAATATATTAAAGTAAATCTAAGGAAATCAATTGTCTCGAGGATAAAAAACCTCATAATATAAAGTTACAAATAAAAAATAAGAGAAAAGGAGAAAAAGTTCTAAGCCCCGCCAGGCTGCTTCGACGAAGTCACCCCCTCGGCATCCAGCTCGGCAGCAGCGGAAGTCTCCCCGGTCTTAGAGGTCGCCTCTTGTTGAAGGCGAGCTTTGAACTTCCCTAGGAAGGACTCCCACACCTCCGGCCCCAGGAAGGAAAAGTCACCATCCTGGTTGAAGGCACAGCAATGATACAGCATGGCCTTCATGGAGGAGCTGGATGATGCCCTCTCCGCCATAAGGGCGGCCTTGGCCTCTTCAAGTTCGACCTTCGCGGCATCCAGGGAAACCTTGGTAGCCTTGGCCTCTAGCAGCTTAGCCCGGGATGCCTCCAGTTCAGCCTGCACAGCAGCCAAGGTGGTCTGCGCGACCTTCTCGCTTTCTCGGGTAGTCGCCAAGGTAGCTTTGGCATTCTGCTCTTGTTGTTGAGCAGACGCGAGGGCGGCCTGGGTAGCCTAGTGCTCGCTCCTGATCCCGTCAATCCTGGCCTTGGACCGAGATATGCTCCGGTGGAGAGCCAAAGCCGCCTGCAAGATAAAAAGATAATAAGGCAAGTGCTTTGGAAGAAGCAAAGAGAACCATTAGTAAAGTAAACTTACCGTGAGGGTCATCCCCAGTGAAGACTCCATAACGTTCTCGGGGCTCCTCGTCTCGATCTCTTGTAGATCCCTTGGGGTGGCATTGTAGCAGTGATCCACCATGTAGGTCACAGTTTCATAAACAGTCCCTCAGAAGGCCTCAGGGATTTTCTCCAGGGCCTGTGTGTTGACTGGGATGCGCACGGTGGAAACCGGAGCTGGCAAGGTCCCAGTTGGTACCTCCAGTTCCCGGTTAGAGACAGGAGGTCGCGGGGGAGGTGGAGCCATCTTCTCTATGGCAGGAGGGGATGGAGGCACCTTCTCTATGGAGGAAGGACCCTGGCTCTTCCCCTTGGTAGGAGACTTGGAGGTAGTCCCGAGAGTGGGAGTTTTCTTGGTCAGCCGGAGCCTCTTCACCAAGGGTCCGAACGACCCGGAGGAAGGATTTCCCCCCTGGAACATAGATCGCAGAACGTTGTCCCCGGGCTGTGACATCTCCTCGCCTGAAACAAAGAACGGAGCGTCAGTATGCATGTAAAAATATTTGATCGCAAAGGAAAAATAAAAAATCTCTAAAAGAATGTATTGAAAAAGGTCCTACCCTCCGAGCTAGAGGAGGAATCTATTGTCAGGACCTCCGGCCGCGAAGCTTCTACGAGGGAGTCTAAGACTATAACTTCACGAATGAGAGGGGGCTCTAGGTCTGGATCCGCCTCAGGGCTGGACTCCTATACATACTACCTAAGCCCCGGAGCTACTATACCCTCCAGAAGGGAGGGCCACGACCTAAGGTTGGTCCTGTACTCCTCGAAGAAGGCCGACCTAAAGGCCAGGGTATTGTCTACTACTATAGTTCCCCTAGGGCGGCCGATGTCATGACGTAACACTAGCTGGTCAACGCACTGGAGTAGAGTTATGTTACGATCTAGGTCATTTCGGTGACGGTAAACGAGTTGGCTGGGGTTAAACTTAGCAAGTCGTAGGTCTGCGGCAGCTCTGTCTAAATCCTTAAACAAGTATGGGTTACCTTGGCCGGAGGGACTGGTTGCTGCCCCAGACTGGATCCGCTCCGCGTTGACCCCCTGGGCGACCTCAAGAGCCTGCTTCCGACGCACGAGTGGCACCTCGTCTTCCTCGTCCTCCTCGTCGTCATCCGCAGCCCCTCCTCGGGGATGGGCGCCATCTCACGAGCTGTTGGGGTGATCCGCGACCTCCTCAAGGCTAGAGTCTGGCCCGAAGAAATTAACTTACACGCCAGCATCATCTCATCAGACACGAGCTGGCGGTAATCTTTTTCGCTTGGAGGGAGCCTTGTCAAGGTCTCGTATTGACCCCCGAGGGTCACCGATTTAGCCGTCCTCGCAAAAATAGTTGCACGATAGTATTCAAGTCAATACGCCTGGAAAGAAACAAGTCAGCGACGATTTTGCGAGCTAAGGATAGAAAGAACTTATGAGGAAGATTGAAGTAATGGTGTTCGCAGTTGTGGAACCCCGTCGACATGAAAAACTGGTCCTTGAAGTCGTTGGGGTGGCTGGGCAGCTCGATGACTGCGGCGGAGTTGAGGAAACGGGTCAAGTAATAGAACCCGTCGCCTCGCCCCCGTTGATATGGGTTGGCTTTGAGACATAAAAAGTAAAGAATGTCCGCCGGTGTAGGGACCTCCCATTCCTGCTTCAGGAACAGGTACCTCAGCCCCGCTAACAGACGATAGGAGTTAGGGGGAGCTGAAAGGGGGCAAGCTTCACAAAGTTCAGGAAGTCCGTGAAGTATTGGTCTAGAGGAAGAAAGGCCCCGGCCTTAAGGTGTTCGTCGCTTCAGGCCGCGAACTCCTCGTCGAGCGGTATGCAGCTCCGCTCGCCCTTGAGGGGAGGTCGGGCAACAAGAGCTCCCGTCCCTATTTCGATGTTGTGGGACAGTAAGATATTGTTGACCTTCCCCTGAGTTGTAACCTTCGAGACAATCCTCTCAGCCTCGAAGAAGGCGTTAGGTCCTACCTCAACCTCTTTCTCCACGGTGGGACCGAAGAGGGGGATAGGGGAATCTGCTACCACCTCCTTCCCCTTACTAGCCTGCTGGGATGACGAGCTGGTGGCACCCTTCTTGGGCATGTTCTTCCTGGGTTCCATCTGGTCACCTAACAAACAAAGATGAAGAAAATTTAGAAAGGCGACCTAGAAATAAGAAAGGGAATCTAGTGCGAGGAATGATTTTCCTGACACGGGCTGAAGGTAATCTCAGCCCGCGGTAAGTGAGGCCACGCGGTTCTATGAACACGTGCCTGTGCTCCCAACGGGTCCCCGATCGCTTGGGATCCGTGTGTCAGGAGGGTCAGGATAATGCTTGCCTTGGAGGGAAAGTTTCAAAAAGCGAAAACCGCCTGGGAAGCGTGGCCCCTAAGCTACCCGGTTTTGCACCCCAGAAACTTGTTGCCTTCCCCTCTCCAAATAGGCATTTCAAGAGATTACCCAGAGAAATCCCCCCAGAATCATCTTGTCCTATGCGTTATATTCCTAAGCATTCTTTCCTATGGTCGATACCCCTAGGGTAAAAAAAAACAACAAACAACCTACATTGTGCAACCTACAAAAAAAAAAACACAGGCAGAGGACTTACAGAAGTTTTTGCTGTATGAAAGTCGAAAAGGGCGTAGAAGTCGGAATCCTAGTGGATTCTTTAGAACCGGAATCATCGAGAAACCTTCGTATCTGAAACTCAGGGACTTCTGGAATGATAACCGGAAGAAAAAATGGTTTTGAGGCTAAGAAGAGAGAAGAGAGAAGATGAGGAAAATTTTCAAATAAAGGGTGGCTCATGCGAAAGGTGGCCAACCTTATATATACGTAAAAGGAAAAGGAACCAGGGCCATTCGATCATCTTAATGAGGGATACGAGGGCCACAACTCGAAAGACGAAACAATGGCTGAAGATAAACTAGGCCATTTAATGCGATTCTCGGAAGATGGATCGTCACCAACCATGATGCTCCACATATCCGACACCAGTGCAATAGGCGGGACATGAAGAGTCGACAAGGAAGCCTAAAAGCCCTCGCTGTGGCCCCAGGTGATGTCACGTGCCACGAGTAGGGGCTTGGGGGGCAAATGTACGCCCTAAACATCCACGAGTTATTAGCGAGCTGGAAAAGGGCATAATTCTATCAGCCACGTGGAAGCCACCTACCCGGAGCTGCTGTTACGAGTTCCCCTCTTTAGCTCGAGGTAGTCAAAGGTTTAGTAAGAATACTCGAAGGCATCGGGTCAGCAGTGTGGACACCACAAGCTGGATCTACATCAAGCTCGAGGTATGACATAGAGCTTACACCCTCGAACGTTTATGAAGTCAACCACGCAATCTAAACGTACGCATATCAGACATCACATGTCTACTCCATTCCTGAATTCTCGGACACGCAGCATAAACATGCGTGTTCAGGTACCCCATGACTCGTTTGGGCCATGCGGCCCATTATTCCCCTTACCTATTGATTAGACAGCACTTCATTGTAAGGTTTTAGGAATTAATCATAAATGTCACAGGAGTGACATGATGGGTAAGAAGGTCACGGAATGACCCCTTTTGCCAACACCCAGGTGTCCTCTCCCTATAAATATGGAGACCCGGGGCGTTGCAAGGGGTTGGCGTCTAGTTTGTAAAGAAACACCCTGTAAGGAATACTAGAGAGATATCAATAATGTTGACTGGTGGACTAGAGGGATTTTAACCTTCGAACCACCTAAAAGGAAAGGAGTTATAACCTTCCCCCTATACTATTCTCACCAGTTTGTAATATAAACATTTACATATTACAGTTCAGCATCTAGCACTAATCCATCCCGTTTATTCGTATAATTATCTGTTGCCGAAGAACCGCGTCAACACTAATAATCTCCAATATATCTCATTAATTCCCGAAAATACCCCCAGGCTCCCCCGAGCCGGGTATAAATTCCCCACCGTGACTATTTCGTCAAACCGCTCACTAGGACTGTCTCGAGCCATATGCTCCAAATATATCCACATAATAATGTGGTCTCAACAATTTATCACATATAATCACATTTATGCCCTCAATGGGCCACAATTATAGATATACCCCTATAATCTAATCAGGGCCTACATGCATCTCATATTCCATATAACCATATAAGCATGCTTATCAAATAGTCATGAATTAAATCATTTAAATCACACATAAACCAATTATGCCCTCCCGGCACACTAATCAAGGCCCTTAAACCTTATTAGTAATTTTTGGGTCGTTACAAGTCAGGTGAAGCTCTTGTGGGGGTAGTCTTGGGTTCGATCCTCCCGTAGGTGGGGTTTGTGCCAAGTTTCACCACTAGTGTATAATCTTCCTTGCATTCTGGGTGAGGGGTACAAAAAGTGGAGAGCTGTGTTTTGTCACCGTCCACGGGAATGGTGGTCTCTCCTCGTGCATGCTTTTTTCTCCTATGTTGGGGAAGGGGCATGCTTTACCTTCCTTTTAACAAGTCATTCAACACCTCCTGCAAGTTCTCTATTGTGGCTTCCAGCCTTTGATTTTTTTTATGTGCAACTCATGTATCTCATTCTCGTAAAAGCGAGTTCTGGAGCTAGGACTCACGGAGTGCACCCACAAACTATTGTTGGGCCTGTGCAAAGAGGGGCATGGATCTTTGTGGCCAGAGTGTTGTGCAATCGGTGGTTGAGGAGGAGGGGGCATACTCAGGCCACCCACATGGGTCGTAGATGGTTCACAATGACATCCCCTAGGTTGGACTTCCGGGAGTGATGCCTCCTTCTCCTCTCTAGGGGTTGGATGTTCCTCCGGCATACCCCCATTCTCAAGTGGTGGAGGGTCTCTTCTAGAGGCTTTCAGTTGGCCTCCGTAAGGGTGGATCTCAGCATCCTGAGATTCCCGTAGGCATTTTGAATGCCTTGGCTTCTTGTCAAAATTGATGGAAGAACAGTGGCTTCATAGTCGTCCTTCGCACAGATGGCGCTGAACTGTTGACGGAGAGAACTCGTCAACCAAGATAGATTGGAAAAATTATGAGCTTAAGAGTAAACAGAGAGTAGTAAAGAAGCGTAGAAGAACTTAGGATGGCTATATGGACTTAGAATCAAGTTGTAGAGTGATCATGTAGAGAATTTTTGTAATACTGAATAGTCTCTGGTCACAATGTCCAATTTTCCAACCCCTTTGCTAGAAGGGTGAAGGTCTATTTATAGTGGAGCTATAATGGCTCCTAATACATTGTGGTCTCGGGGAAAAATTATACATAAGTACATTGTCAGGGCAGTGGCACCAGACGTAGTGGTGCAGAAGGCTGTGATGTCGGCTCTGGAACATGGTCAGAGGCGTGCAAGTAGTGTCCCCACTCTTTGTACTAATTCATACCACCACAACATGTATGATACAGATGTCAAAGTAATGCCCTTATCCTCCACATTGTCGTACATCCCGTGCTCGTACGTGCACCCTGTACCTGATGGTTGTTCTTACATGTCCAAGACACACCATTGCTCCAAGTTTCATTATCTTTGGCTAAGTGTTGAATGACTTATGGATTCTTCAGCAGGGTAGCCTAGGTCTCCTTAATGCATAGAGGGGTGTTAAGCCTTACATAGCCAGTGTCTCATCCATAATGGTGTCTTCTGAGCTCTACGTGAGTCCCGTAGCCCCTTGACGATATTTAGGTGCGAGGCCCACCTTCCCTTGGTGGCACCAGGCATGGATGCCTTCCAAGAGGCATGGTCGTAGTCCATGAGGTGGGGGTACCTTGTGAGATGGGCATACAGATCAGGCCCTTGATGCCTTCACAACATGGCCTCGCAAGACATACGAGAAGCAGGCTGTTCACAAGACGGATGGACGAGGAAGGGGGCAAAAACTTGTTGATCCCAAAACTGGTATGTTTTAAAAATTTAAACTCGCAAGTGCACGAATCGTTTCGGAATATAATGTTCATGTAAGTACGAGGTCGAACCCATGGGAGTTGACTAACATCAAAAGAAACTATTTCAAACAAAGCAAGAATATTCTAACCTAGTTCCAAAAATTTGATGAGATTTTGTTTTAGAAAAATAAAAGACAAGTAATAAAAACATTAATGATGAAAATGGTTTTCAAATGAGATATGTAAAATAAGATTATTAAGATTTTAGAATCCACAAAATGCAAGTTCAATAGTATTTATAAGTATATTGATTCCCAAGTTTTAATATAGTTGAAATAAATCACACTATATATTTTTTCAAAATATATTTTCTATTTAAGCACAAGTTACTCTTTCAAAAATGTAGGATTTTTCTTCACTTATATAAGATATAATTTCTAAGCATTAGTTGTGTTACAATCTAATGAAACTACAAAAAATCAAAGAGATTATGTTTAGGGAAAATATGATACTTATGCTCTAAGAATTAGATGTGAACAATTTAATGAAAAACATTTAATCAAAGAATATCATATTTTTGCATAATGAAGAACTAAGTTTAATATGCTTTAATAATCAGCACTAGATGAAAAATGCATATCTTTGATAGAAAAATCCATAAACAATGTTGTACAAATGGGAAATCAACATACAACAAAAAATACTATCTAGTTACATTTTGCTTTATCATCATCTTAATAACCTTTGAAAAAGATTTGAAGCTCATAACTAGATTGAAATAAAAATTACAAAATAACATACTTGACATGCTCTTCAAAATATGAAAATGGTAAAGAAAAGAGAGAAAAATATGTGTAGAAGATGATGAAAAGATGAAGAAGAAGAAGAGCTCCCCAAATGGTCTTACAAGACTCTATTTATAGGCAAAATGTGGAGATTAAATTAATCAAATTAAAATAAATAAATTGATTAATTTAATTGTGTTGGGAAGTGGTAGGATAAATAGAGTAAGTGTAAGAGTATTGGAAAGATGAAATGTTTGGTTGGGTAAAAGATTAGTGAAAAGCTAGGGTAAAAAAATGAATTAGGAATGTTTATTTAGGTAAGAAAAATAGGGAAGAGTGAATTGATATTTGAGTGAAAAATATTGGGAATAAAAATGTGGTTTTTTTGGCCTTTTGGTGGCTATTGGCAGCTTGGTCTAGGCTGGCATGGGGTGCAAATTGGTGTTGGGCCTGGCAGATTAAGGAAATGGTTAGCTGGGCTTCAGGCGTGAAGCAAGGTCTTGAAGCTGTTTCGGTAGATAGCTGGAGCTGCTTGGAGTTGGGCCTGCTGGACTGGGAGGAAGGAAGGGAGCATGGTGATGATATATATATGCTGAAGGTGTGCTACACGTGAATGGCTGTGGGCATTGATGCTTCAGGAGGCAAATGGTGAAGTGTGACCTGGAGGCAGCTTGTGTGGGGTTGGAAGCTTGGGCTTCACGTGATGGACCTTGGGCCTTGTGGCTGAAAGTTTTCAAAAATGCCAACTTTCCTATATTTTCTTCCAAAAATACCACTTATCTCTCATTTTTCTTGCTTTTCAAGAGCATAAATTCCCTACAAAATAAATATAAAATAAATAATAATACAATATTTTCAATCTATAAAATAAATCAATTTAATTCTTTGAAAATATTAATTATAACTTAAATTTTATTTTACATTTAAGTTCAATAATACAACATTTTTTTTACCACTAACTTAACAATAATAATTCAAATAATTAACTATAATATTTTACAACAAAATAACTATAAAAACACACAAAATTATATAAAAATCATGATAGGACTACTAAATTCAAAATTACTTAAAAACTTAATAAATCAATTAAAAACTCAAGAATTAAGCAACAATTAGCACATAAAAAGTGGTAAAATAACTCTATTTTGTAGAGTTATCACACCCCCAAACTTAATATTTTGCTAGTCCTCGAGCAAAAGAAAAATTAAAAACACACATTTTTTTTTAAATTGGTGATGTCAAATGTTAAACTCAAAAATTACAATAGTTCAAAGAAAATCACAAATAAAAGTAAAGCTTATGTAATTAATTGAAAAGTTAAAATGTGTTTTCAAAATAGATATTCAACATGTAAACACAAATCTATCATCATCATGTGAACATTAGACAAGCTTATGGAAACAAAAATAAATTAAATCTCAAGAGATGATTAAGCAAATTCTATGGTTTTTCAAATTTTTTTTTTTTTTTAGAGATTTAAAGAATTTAATGTTTAAATAAACTTTGTCCAAATAACACAATAATTCAAATAGAATAGAAAAGTGTCATAAAAAAAATTATAACTCAAAAATTAAAAACAAAGCTTAAGATTTAATTATATTTTTCTAAGAACTAAGAACAATTTCAATCATAATTCTTATGACAATCACCAATATTTTTTTTTCAAACAAAATAAGGAAAGTATATATAAAAGAAAATCACATAAAAAAAAAACAAATAAAGAAAATATTTTTTTTTTTTTGTTTTAATTTTTTTTGTTATAATTAATATATAAAATAGATACTCTACCATCCAATTTTTTTTGTTTTTTTGTTTTTTTTTTTTAAAGAAATTCTACCATTTTCAAACACATGAAAGAAGTAACCATATAAACCTACTACCCCCAAACTTAATTTATGCATTATCCTCAATGTATCAAAATACAAATATAAATTGAAGTGTGAAAGAGTTTTAAGTTTAGAATGGTCGTACCTCATCATGGAGCATTGTCAAGAGTGCAACAAAAAGGAAACAAAAATCAAAACAAGAAGTTAACCTAAAACATAAATAAAACACACAACAAAAGTGAAATATAAGATGAAACATAAAAATATGGGTTACCTCCCACAAAGCACTTTAGTTTATAGTCTTTAGCTCGACTAAATTTTTTATTTTTTTTTCTTTTAACCTACACCTAATCGATGGTATAAAATTTCATTTCTAGAGTGAGTTATGACTTTGATGCAAATGTCATTAATAATAATTGATAACATCACACCTATAAGGAAGTTAGAAATATGCAATTTTAATGGAATATCAATAAAATACGAAAATTGCATATCTATATTAGGCTCCTTTTCAATTTGAGTAAATATACAAATTTGTTCAATTATGGGCTCTTGAAATGTAATTATATCTTTTTCATTTTCCTTATGAGCCTCGAAAATTATCTCATCCAACTCTTTGGTTTTATTAGGGGGTTGGATGATTATTACAAGTTCTTCAACAACTTCATTCTCCTATTCATTTTCAATTTGACTATTTGGATTGGGAATGAGTTGGTTGGGATGAACTTGTTTTTCCGACTCTATAACAGTTGCAAGTTGTCCTACTATTGTTTCAATTTTTGAGATTCACTGAGATTGGGCTAGTAAGATTTGGTAGGTTGATTGCATAAACTATTGTAGGGTATCCTCTAAAGATGGGCTCATTTCTTGTTCAATGGGATATGATAGGTCGGATTGGGCATGACTTTGATTATGTATGTTGAATTCATGCCCTATTGGAGACTGGGTATGACTCCATGAAAAATTTGGATTATAGGTGGGGGAAAATGAGATATCTAAGGATTCACCATAATCACGCATGTCATTAGTTTCTCCATAATTTAAATTTGAGTGCTCATAATAGTTGTACTCAGAATTCCAACTATAATTAAAATGATCCATATGGGAAACTAAATGACAAACTAATTTTTTTTTTAAATGACAATTAAGGTAAAAAGAAAAATAAAATAAAATTAAGAGAAAAATGTTAAGATAGTAAACAATTACATGATAATATGATTAAAAAAAACAAAGAAAAAATAAGATAAAATTAAGTAAGATTATCAAAAATTAGGCAAGAGTAGGGAAGCATAGCTTATGTTGAAAGAACAAGATTTGTTTTTTTAGTTTTTTTTTTTTTTAAGTATTTTCTTAAACAATAAAATTACAACTAACTAATTGCGATAATTAAGAAAAAAAATGACAATAGCAATAGTAAATAGTTATATAAAAATTAGGAGGCACTAATGCCATCAACTAAATGATCAACAAAAAATAAAAATTAGGAGGCACTAATGCCATCAACTAAGATAATAAACAAAAATAAAAGCTAGGAGGCACTAATGCCATCACTAGAGGAGATATATTGCTCAAGTATGTAGGAGGCAAAAATTGCACTCAACTATCAAGTAATTAGGAGGCACTAATGCACTCAACTAATAAGTAATTAGGAGGCACTAATGCACTCAACTAATAAGTAAGTAGGAGGCACTAAATGCCATCAACTACCAAGATATATATATATATATATAATATAATATATAACAATATAAATAAATATATGTATAACTTTCTTTTTTTTCTTTTTCGATTTTTACTCTTTTTTTCGATTTTTTTTATAGATATATATATTTTTTTTACTTTTTTTTTTTAGATAATTGTGCAAATAAAAAAAATAAAATAACTAGTAGAAGAATGTTACTTACCTTGTAGAAAGATTGTTTCTTTCTTGCAACTCCCCGGCAACAGCGCCAAAAACTTGTTGATCCCAAAACGGGTATGTTTTAAAAATTTAAACTCGCAAGTGCACGAATCGTTTCGGAATATAATGTTCATGTAAGTACGAGGTCGAACCCATGGGAGTTGACTAACATCAAAAGAAACTATTTCAAACAAAGCAAGAATATTCTAACCTAGTTCCAAAAATTTGATGAGATTTTGTTTTAGAAAAATAAAAGACAAGTAATAAAAACATTAATGATGAAAATGGTTTTCAAATGAGATATGTAAAATAAGATTATTAAGATTTTAGAATCCACAAAATGCAAGTTCAATAGTATTTATAAGTATATTGATTCCCAAGTTTTAATATAGTTGAAATAAATCACACTATATATTTTTTCAAAATATATTTTCTATTTAAGCACAAGTTACTCTTTCAAAAATGTAGGATTTTTCTTCACTTATATAAGATATAATTTCTAAGCATTAGTTGTGTTACAATCTAATGATACTACAAAAAAATCAAAGAGATTATGTTTAGGGAAAATATGATACTTATGCTCTAAGAATTAGATGTGAACAATTTAATGAAAAACATTTAATCAAAGAATATCATATTTTTGCATAATGAAGAACTAAGTGTAATATGCTTTAACAATCAACACTAGATGAAAAATGCATATCTTTGATAGAAAAATCCATAAACAATGTTGTACAAATGGGAAATCAACATACAACAAAAAATACTATCTAGTTACATTTTGCTTCATCATCATCTTAATAACCTTTGAAAAAGATTAGAAGCTCATAACTAGATTGAAATAAAAATTACAAAATAACATACTTGACATGCTCTTCAAAAGATGAAAATGGTAAAGAAAAGAGAGAAAAATATGTGTAGAAGATGATGAAAAGATGAAGAAGAAGAGCTCCCCAAATGGTCTTACAAGACTCTATTTATAGGCAAAATGTGGAGATTAAATTAATCAAATTAAAATAAATAAATTGATTAATTTAATTGTGTTGGGAAGTGGTAGGATAAATAGAGTAAGTGTAAGAGTATTGGAAAGATGAAATATTTGGTTGGGTAAAAGATTAGTGAAAAGCTAGGGTAAAAAAATGAATTAGGAATGTTTATTTAGGTAAGAAAAATAGGGAAGAGTGAATTGATATTTGAGTGAAAAATATTGGGAATAAAAATGTGGTTTTTTTGGCCTTTTGGTGGCTATTGGCAGCTTGGTCTAGGCTGGCATGGGGTGCAAATTGGTGTTGGGCCTGGCAGATTAAGGAAATGGTTAGCTGGGCTTCAGGCGTGAAGCAAGGTCTTGAAGCTGTTTCGGTAGATAGCTGGAGCTGCTTGGAGTTGGGCCTGCTGGACTGGGAGGAAGGAAGGGAGCATGGTGATGATATATATATGCTGAAGGTGTGCTACACGTGAATGGCTGTGGGCATTGATGCTTCAGGAGGCAAATGGTGAAGTGTGACCTGGAGGCAGCTTGTGTGGGGTTGGAAGCTTGGGCTTCACGTGATGGACCTTGGGCCTTGTGGCTGAAAGTTTTCAAAAATGCCAACTTTCCTATATTTTCTTCCAAAAATACCACTTATCTCTCATTTTTCTTGCTTTTCAAGAGCATAAATTCCCTACAAAATAAATATAAAATAAATAATAATACAATATTTTCAATCTATAAAATAAATCAATTTAATTCTTTGAAAATATTAATTATAACTTAAATTTTATTTTACATTTAAGTTCAATAATACAACATTTTTTTTACCACTAACTTAACAATAATAATTCAAATAATTAACTATAACATTTTACAACAAAATAACTATAAAAACACACAAAATTATATAAAATCATGATAGGACTACTAAATTCAAAATTACTTAAAAAATTAATAAATCAATTAAAAACTCAAGAATTAAGCAACAATTAACACATAAAAAGTGGTAAAATAACTCTATTTTGTAGAGTTATCACTCGCGAGATGGATGCGCGAGGTAGGTGCCTCGTGAGATGGGAATACGGATCAAGCCGTTGAGGCCCTCGCGACACGGCCTCGCAAGACATGCACGAAGCAGGCAGTTTGGGAGATGGTTGTACGAGGCAGGGGGCGCCTCGCGAGATGGATGCACAAGGTAGCCCCCTCGCGAGATGGGCATACGGATCAGGCCCTTGAGGCCCTTGCGACACGGCCTCGCAAGACATGCATGAGGTAGAGGGAGCCTCGCGAGATGGATGGGCGAGGTAGGCACCTCGCGAGATGGGCATACAGATAATGCCCTTGAGGCCCTCGCGAAACGGCCTCGCACCTTGGCCTCGCGACGCAACTGGGCCATCGCGACATGAGACCCATAGGTTTGACCTCAATATAATTACTAAGTGACCCTTAGTCATATATTTCAATAAGGGACCAGACCTTTTTTCCTTGGCGAATTTTTGGCATTCACATAGAATAATATATTTAGTTTTATTTTTAGTAAAATTTGAATGTTTATTTTTTAAATTATTTATGTTATTTTTTTATCATTTAAAATAATTTTTTATTATTATTTTTTATTTTAAAATCAATTTAATTAATTTTAAAATATATATTTTTATTATTTAATTAATTCTCAACTTAATAAAACTAGAGATATTTTTGTCATACTCAAAAAATGTTTGACCAAAATTGGTCTCTAGGTATTATTTTGTTCTATTTTTAAAACGCATGGTCCGAATTTTCATTTAACAAAATAGAGGGTCTTGTCAGTAACTTTTGGAAAACACCAGGTCAATAATGGTATTTACCCTTGTTTTTTTTGTTAATAATGTTACCGGTTTCTAATTTTTTATTTTATATCAAATTTTATTAATTTTTTTATTTAATGATATTTCATTGTATAATTTTTTTAAAAAATTATTTTCTAAATTTAAAATTAATTTAATAAAATTCAAAATTCATTAAATAAAAAATGCGAGGGCATTTCAGTCATATTGAAAAATTATTTGATCAAAATCCTGTCCAGAGTATTATTTTGTTTCGTTTTGAAAAAAGCAGGGTATGAATTGTCTTTTAACAAAACATGGGGTCTGATCGATAACTTTTGCAAAATACAGAGTCCACAATGGTATATACCCTAAATAATCATAATCTAATAATAATCAATGTAGTTACAAACGTTCACACATAAGTGACTATTATTATTATTATTATTAGTAGTAGTAGTAGTAGTAGTAGTAGTAGTAGTAGTAGTATAATAAGTGAATAACAACAAAAATTAAAGTTACAAACGTTCACATATAAACGACTATAATAAGGGTAAATACCATTTTGGACCTTGTGTCTTGCAAAAATTATCGATCGGACCCTCTGTTTTGTTAAATGACAATTTGGACCCTACATTTTGCAAAATTGAACAAAATAATACCCTGAACCAAAATTTGGTCAAACGTTTTTTAAATATAACTGAAATTCCCCCAAATTTTATAAATTAATTCATTAAAATAACAAAGAAAAACAAATAAAAATAAAAAATATTTAAATAATAAAATAATTAAACAATATTAAAGTATAAAAATAAAATCAAAATTAAAACTTAAATGTATACTTCATAAAATAACACACAAAAAATATATATAATTAAACTAAAACTTTTCTTCTTTTTTTCTTCATGTTCTTCATCACTTATCAAACTCAGATTTCATTAACAACACAAATTCTTCACATTTCCCCCTAAACATTTATGAGAGTTTGTTCATCCATAATCATAAATCATAAAAATTCAAAGCTTATGGTTGTTCTTCTCTAATAAACCTAACACAAACAAACTCATCACATCCAAAATCAACTCAGAATTATAAAAAAAATATAAAAAAAAATCAAAATAACATCACAAACAAAATCTGACGAGATTTTCACCAAAATGGACAGTAAATTTATTTTGGACAAATTCAAAACCTGAAAGAAATGAAAAATCAAATATGCTTAACATTTACTACAATGAAGAACACTCATTCTCTCATCTCTCTCCCTACTCCATCTTTTTCTTTCTCGGTATATCTCTGCTCCCTGAACTAAAAACCACCATTGTTGTCCAAACTCACGGCGGCGACCTACTCACAGCAACCCAGCAACCAAGCCTTAACACACAGAAACCCAGTGACCCAGCCTGATTCACGGCAACCCTGCGACCCAACCCAAACTCACAGCGATTCAACCTGTTCGAAGCCTAGTCCCACGATGAGCACCTCCACCTTCGACCAATCACAGCAACCCAACGACCTAGCCTTAACTCACAGCAACCCAGCGACCCAAGATGATTCATGGCAGCCCAGCAACCCAACCCAAAGTCATGGCGACCCAGCATGTTTGAAGCATAGTCCCACGACAACCCAGTCTATTCTAAGCCTAGTCCCACAGCAAGCATGTAATGCCCCATGTCACTGTGGCGTCTTCATGGAATGATGAATGCCCTTCAAACCAACACAAGTCTTTCCAGTGTGCTTTATCCTCACTCGCACGCTTTCTGGGAAAACTTCCCAGGAGGTCACCCATCATGAGAATACTCCTGGTTAAGCACGCTTAACTTTGGAGTTCTCAAGTGATGGGCTACCAAAAAGAAGATGCATCTTATTGGCATAGTTAGACCCATCAATCCATTTAAGCCATTCTTTAACTGTGTAATCCCATACCTAAATAGTCTTAGAATCATCACACTTGACCTTCCCCAGGCGATGTGGGATTGCACAACTTTTACCCAGTCTTTCCCCCTGCGGATCACGGGATTCTAAATATCACAATCACCCCTCCCCATTAGGGGTCGGACATCCCCATCGACCACACTTCTGGCTGGGTAAAGGCTCTAATACCATTTGTAACACCCCACGTCACTATGCCTTCTTCCTAGAATGACGAATGGCCCTGCAAACCAACACGAGTCTTTCTAGCGTGCTTTGTCCTCACTCGCACGCTTCCTGGGAAAACTTCCCAGGAGGTCACCCATCATGAGACTACTCCTGGTCAAGCATGCTTAACTTTCGAGTTCTCAAGTGATGGGCTACCGAAAACAAGCTGGATCTTCTTTTTGGTAGCCCATCACTTGAGAACTTCAAAGTTAAGCATGCTTGACATGGATTAGTCTTATGATGGGTGACCTCCTGGGAAGTTTTCCTAGGAAGCGTGCGAGTGAGGACAAAACATGCTGGAAAGGCTCATGTTGGTTTGTAGGGCCAGTCGCCATTCTAGGAAGCAGCCATAGTGATGTGGGGCATTACAGAGCACCTCCACCTTCGTTCGATGGCAAACACCTCCACCTCCATCCAAAGCCTAGATTCATAATAACCCAATCCCACCTTCGTTCGAAGTAGACCCGAGAAGGAGGAAGCCCAGATCCACGAAAAGCAAAGGCCTAGATCTAGAGGAAGCTTCCGTCAAGGAAGAAGAGGAATAATGTGGAAGTTTGGGTTTAGGGTTTGTTCATGGAAGAAGAAGAAAAAAGAGTGGGGGAATAGTTTAGGATTAGGGTTTCTTAAGATCTAGTATTTTATTTTAAATCTTAATATAGATTTTTATTAATTTGATATTTCAATTAGTTTTATTCTTTTTTAAATTTTTTATTAAATTTTAATTAAATAATGTAACGACTCAAAACATACAATACCAAAATTATGCGAAAATTTAAACTTTTTTAATTTTAACTCATTGTACCAAAATTCCATATAATTTCTTTCTCTTTTAAAAAAAATATTGTGTATGCACACTTTTAGTTTAGCAAATGAAAATACAACTACACTTCCACATAGTTATAACAAAACAATTATCCCAAAAGAAATAACAAACTTCTAGCTTTTTCTTTTCAAAATGGTAATCCATCAAAAACCTCCCCAAGTCAGGCCACAGGTACATGTCAATAAGCAGACTCTAGCGCTCACTACTCTGCTCTGCCCTTGCACTTACCTACAACATGAAACAACTAGGTAAGCGAAAATTCTTAGTAAGAATTGCCTTACATATAAGTATACTAAAACCCAGTAACAGGTCGATCTAAGGTAGATATCGCTACCGGTCATTAGGGTATTGGATAAGTTCAGCCCCTATCATACAATTCTCATTAATAGCCATAACAAAAAATCAAGCACTTTGTTTTCACCCAACAAAAAAATTTCATACATATCAAAACAATCTGTACTAAAAAAATCCCAGACATTTAAGATATATAACCATATCTGAAATAAACACTTTGGTTATTTCTAACAACCAAGTTCGCACATATCACAATAACCTACACTCACAAAATTCCCTGAACATTGAAGATATATAACACAGATCATAACTAATCAATAGATCAACAACAAGGGATTCGGGCCTCAACCCGGTTCTAGCATTAATGTCCTGGCTCCAACCCGAACTATATATTTTTACCATGTCCTTACTCCAATCCAGACTATATTTTTACCATGTCCTGACTTTCACCTAGACTTATATTTTTACCATGTCCTGGCTCTAATCACGAAAAAAAAAATATAAATATATATATACGCAAGTGCACATAATCGATTCAAGTAATATATATAATAAGTAGAGTATCGTTCCCACGAAGACTATCTTCCAAGTACCACTAATTATTCTTTTAATTTCTATTTGGAAATCAAAATTTAGATGAATTTAATTTTAAAATTATAAAAGAAAACTAAGAACAAGAATCACTAATTAAAAGATTTAAATCAATTTTAAAAAGAACTAGGGTGTTAAATTCATCAACTTGTCATTCTACTAATTTTGATAATCAATTCTAAATTTCTTTCTTCATATTCTAATGGTAGGTTAACATAATTCGATTCCTATTCTTTTTCAAGATATAAGATCTCAACCTATATGCATGTTTTCTACATCTTAGTTGTAAACTTAAACATATAGAGGGCATTAAGCATGGAAACCTAATGACTACACAAGTCATACATGTACTTTCGTCAAATATGCAACCTATGTCTATATAATGATAGCATATTCAATTCTCATCTTTAGAATTTTGAATCAAAATCATAAAATCAAGCAAATATTGATCAAGTATTTACTAGCATTAAACACACATTATATTGATTAGAATAGAGAAGAAAAATAAATAGAACATCATAATTAAATTAGATAGAAGTCCAAGTAACTACATTAAACCCTAGATAAAATTGTTTAGTTCATATCAGACATCATTAAATCAACAAAATAATAATTCAAAAAAATAAGATTCACAAACTTAAAGAAGAAAGAAAAAAAAATGCAGAATAACTGGTCTAAGAATAAAAAATAGTCTCTAAAAACGTAATTAAAAACTGACCTAATGACTTAATTAAAACCTAAATATGAATTTATAGTAAAAAAAAACTACAATAGTTGTGTTTTTCACATGTGGGCTGCAAACCTGGACTATAATTTTACCATGTCCAGGCTTCGACTCGGACTTTAGCTTACCATGTCCTGGCTCCAACCCGAAATATATTACGCTAAGGTTCTGGCTCCAACCCGAACCTACTTACCATTTAGTCGCATAATACAAAAGAATTTCAAGAGTATGTATTAAGCATACCCTCGTCTTAACGACAAAAAAAAACTAGTGTAATCTACTACTACAAGCACACACTAGTATATTCATGTTATAGCCAAGAAAAGGAAAGGCTAACTTACTTGGAGTCCTTAGTTCCCATCTGGATCCTTAATACCACTATTCTTTTTCCCCTTTTGCGGTTACTGTAATTAGTACAGTGTACTCGAATTAAATTATGGCATATACTTATAGCTAATATTGTAGCCATTTATACACTTCTTAGTGTATAAGACCGAGTTTTCATTTTCAATCTTTAAGTTATCATAGGAAAATCAGTCTCACAGTAACATGCTTTCCGTACCTTATCATTTAATATTACTTCAAGAAGGAATTATCTTATTTGATCATTTGGTACTTTGGTTTTAGAAAATGAGTTAACAAAATAGCATCTTTAGAAAAATACCATAATTTTTCATCCTATTATGAAGTTCTCCATTTCCTTTCATAATACCGAAATACTCCTTTTAGACTCCTTAATTATTATTATTATTTTTTAAAAGTCACCCTTTGTTTATAAAGATCTTTTTCAACCTAAACTTTTATTTTTACCAAGTTTAATGATAATGTTAAACCTCTCTGTGGAATTTTTGAAAAGAAGAGTAATTGGACCCTTAATTTATTAAAATGGTAAAACTCGTATTTTATTTATCTCAAGCTAATTTTAGATTGGTTTAACATCAAAATCCTTAGTTACTTTTATAAAAAGAACCATTTTCCAATTTCCACCATTTTACTTTTACTTCATTCTTTAATGTGATAAAAGTCCATTTTTAAACCCTTGCCATATGTTGAGTTTTTGGTCGAAGCCCTTAAACTTTCGTCCACTTATTCTTTGTCATAAGTACAGGAACTAATCCAAAACCTTGCATCAAAACTCGTTTTAGGCTAGGAGAACTAACCTCCCAAAAAATACTTTTCGTTATAGTCTGAAATTACTACTTTTCAGATTTTAGGGAAGAATTAGAAAATTTGTTTCTCTTAAACCGTGATATGTTTTTTTTTTTGTAATTTTACAGGGGTCCTGTTACATATCTTAACTAATGTTCTTCAAAATTTCATAGTTTTTGGGATAGTAAAACCCATTCAAATAATTAAAGCAATATGGGAAGTGCTTGCTGTCCAAAAGTTTTTTCCAGATTTTATGGAAATTTGAAAAAAAAACAATTCTCTTAAACCATAACATATTTTCCTCTAAACTTTTACAGGGACCCTTATACATGTATTAACTAATATCTTACCAAATTTTATAGCTTTTAGATTAGTAAAACCAGTTTAAAAGATAAAGAAATCTCGACAGTGCATGCTGCCAAGAAATTAACCAGATTGGCATCAAAATGCCAAAAAGTGCATAACTTGGGCATAAATTTTTTTTTTTAATTTTTCAAAGCCTAACATAAAGTACTCACCAAGAACTACACAAATACATAATTTATTTTCACAAATAGAGAAAGTAGAGTGCGATCTGACCCATTGGAAGCCAGACCATGAATCTTGGCAGCATGCATTTTTACTCACACTTAACCACAATAAGTATTTCCAACATAAAACCTAGTAACATGCATGCATGAAATTTATCATATCACACAACCTCAATCATAAGCATAAAAATAAGATCAAAAACCATTGAAATACTCTATAAAATCAGATCTACAAGAATCACCACAAAACTTAAGGAAAACAACCATAGACTCTATCTTTTGAAGCCCTAGCTTGGAGATGTATTCCTTAGCTCATCAAAAGCTTTCCTTGGTGCTCTAAACTCTCAAAACCAAGCCCAAGCCCCACATTCATATTTTTAAGAAGAGATTAGGGTAGGAAGAAAACTAAAGGAGGGACAAAAACATGCAAGCTTACAACAACCTCTTACATTGCTTTATTTGATCACAATGGTGTTCAACTTTGAGATCCAACTAGTAAAGGCTTCTCTTCAACCCTAGAACACAAGAACAACTCTACAAGAATATTTTTTTTATAACACTTAAAAACTGCTAACCGGAAGAATTTATAACGCTTCTAAAAACGCTAACGTAGCCCTTGTTATTAAAAGTCGAGACTTTTCCATAACAGTTTTAAGATGTCATTTTCAATGTTACAATAAACTATTCAATAACACTTCTTTAGTAGTTATATTATTAAATTAATAACAATTCATTCGTATAATTACTTTTTAATTTATAGTACATATTAAACATTTTTTTCATAACACTTTCAAGCTATTATGTATGATATTATAAGTGACCATTTTATAACATTTTAGAATTGTTAAATTACATAAATTATAACTTTTTGTTGCACTTGTAATATATATAAAATTATAAGTATTTTAGAAACTCAAATAATACCATTAATATGTTATTGTATTAATTGATCAACAAATGTAAAATTAATCATATTTCACAAACTATGAAAATTATAACATTGAACATTTACTAATTCAAATCCGGTACAATATTCAATTCAAACCATAACTATCACCACTTAATAAAATTCTTAGGTGAAGTTTTGAAATATACACAAGACATAAGAAACTACTAGACCTCCACATGTTTACTTAAAAATTGAACAACAAAACATAATCAAAAGATAAAAAAAAAGTTTGAAGAGAGCTCCCATCAAATCCATGATTCATGATACTCTTCTTTCCATTGTGGAATCCGTTTGTTCAGCTACATAATCTACAATGCTAGTTGGTAAAGATGAGTTCAAGAGAAAAATAGAATACAAGTAATATCTAATATACATTAATGGTAAGAAAAATTCATGAACTAAACAAAGAAAATCTTAATAATATACATGAGACATGCTAAGTTGTTGTAAGATACATTTCTTCACATATTTGGTCATTTCAAAGTTGTAAAACAGAGTTCATGTGAGTTTTTCTATCATGTAGACTACATTACAAGAAAAGATAAAGAAACAAAATTTTGCTAATAGTGAACTCACTGTACAATAAGGCTGAGGCAATTGAGCAATATCACTTGATATATTGTTGTGTTAATCACTTGTGAAAATAACAGTCAATAATTAGAGAACAAAGACCTATGGAAAAACATTAGCAAAATCTGATAAACTTGAGGGTGAATGCTTGACACAAACATAAATAATGGTTTGTACCATTCAATGTTGAGAAATAACCAAAAAAAAAACTTACAATGAAAGCAAGTTCTGAAACTGACTAAGTTCTTGAGGTCTTGAACCAGTAAAGTTGTTTGAAAGATCTCTACAATCCAAAACGCATAAAATAAGGATTACATCAAAATAAAGAAACTTCCAAAATTTCCAAATACCAAACACTTAATAACTCATATATTCAGAGGAAAATAAAAACAAACCATTACTAGTTCACTCTTTATATACTTTTTACAACTGTAAGCTATAGTATAAAAAAAATTATAAGAAAATAAGCTATGCAACCTTATAAGAAAGGGACCAAAATTAATAAAATACTGTGAAAACTTATAAGAAATTAAGATATCTGACATTTCTAGTTCATATAAATGCCTTCCCAAATGCAATACTAAATCTGTAATATGATTTATAGCTCAAATAAAAATAGCAAAACAGAGAGTACGTAGTTGTATTGTTTTTCCATAGTTAAGAATCCCAACAGTTCACTTAAGCAATATTGCACTCTAACAAAAGAATTTCCATGAATGAATTATAGAATCTGCAGTTCAAGTATAAGTGTGATAATCTATGCTTTTCTAAGGCTTTCATATATTGCTAAATAGTATGATTCTTACTTCTTAGGCTAAAATGATTATGTTCTCAGTTCTTAAATCAAGTTTGCTTCTATCTAGCTTTATCCAATTTGGTGCAATACAGTTGAGGAACTTTTGGCAATTATTTATATCCAAATCAATATGTTATGTAGTTTAATCACAAGTTGAGACACAAATCCATTAGAAAGAAATTTTTTATTTGCCTTTGTAGTGGAAACTGCAACCTATCACAAAATCTTAGAATGCATATATGAAATATTTTGACTTTACAGGTTGTATAGCAAAGAAAATATACTACTGAACCAAATAATATTGTATAGGAACTAGAATTAAATACACAAGGTACTATAAGAGAAAATAAAAATAGATGAAATATTAGGAAAATAATAGATAGACAGTCGTAGAATGGAAAATCTCTTAACCAACATTAATAACCAAAGAGTGAGACTTTTTTTTTCTTTCCCTTATTAATATGTTATTCTAGAACTGAGTATCTAAACTTATAAAGTATGTGTCTACCAATTTTATGATATTTAAAAGCACTATGTATTATAATTAAATACAAAGTATCAAAATATTTAGTGTTATGCCCTGAATTCAGATAATCAAGAACAGACATAAGTTGCTTCTAACAAGATATGAAATTTAATCTTTCTCAAATAAAGAAACTGATCTCACTCAATCCCCAAGCAGCTCCAGAATGCTCAACATTACTATTTTTCAGATTTATGATACCTAAAGAACTATATCGATACATAAAGATTAATGAAAATGAAAAAAAGATTCAGCAGCATAATTCTAAAGCAAAACACAAGACTTTCTTCTTTATACCTTGACAAAGGCTTATGAAAGTCATATTTTTGTTGGAGGTTCATCTTCTAGCTCGGTATTATGAGCCTATTAAAAAAGAAAAGGCCAAGAAGTAGTGATATTTCCACAAATAAACAAATAAATTCAGAGGTGAAACGGAGAAAATTAGAGAGAGAAAACACTGGGTTACAACATACAACATACATGACTTTTCAGCATCATTCTCCAAACTTTTAGAAACCCAAGTTTACAAGTTTTTAATTAAAAAACACACAAAATTGTGGCTATATTATGAATATGTGTCATATTATACCAAAGTAGAACTAAAATTTTAATCAATTCCACAATACAAAATCATAATCATTAGCAGTGAAAATAAAACTAAGCAACTTCTATTAAGGAAACATGGGTGTTGGATTATAAACTATTCTATTGTTAAAAAAAATTCATTAAAATCATGTAACTAAACACAATATAATGGAAATTGTGGATCTAGCTAGTCATCCACAAAATAGATGCAGTAATGGAAATTAATCTCTGATTTCAATATTTATTAAGGAAGAAAAAAACAGCAAGTGGTCTAAAAAAAAATAAAGAAAAAAACACAGAAAGTGGAATACCTAAAACAGAATAGCATGCCAAGCTTGCAAGTGGCATACGTATTGGTGCACCCAAAGAAATGGCTACAAAAGCATTCACCAAATCCCCTACGGAGTAGACAACATAAGACTTATAATTTACAAATAATTGTAAATTCCAAAATTATATTCATTGTAAATAAATAATTAGACAACAGTACAGAAAAATGGAAAGTCCCTAGTGTATGTTTATGATTTTTTAATTTAGGATAAGAAGCAAGTTATTTTCAAGCAAAAATCAGTGAAGCTATAACATAAGACATTATTAAAAAAAAAAAGGCTTTAACGCATTACAGAAAGATACTCATAAACATCAAAACTCCAAATGCACAAAGACCTAGAAATTAAAGTGAACAAAAATATGTAAATCACTTAGTAAAATAGAAAATATAATAAGATCCTTAAACACAGAAAAAATTGTAGTGTGGCTTTCTTTGTTCTCATGGCAGAGTGGGGGGGCATTATCCATCCGCCAATATAACCGGCTTTTAGTGAAGATCTGCTCATATGTTGCATGAGGGGCGGCTTTGCTCCTAAGTTAGCGATCAAGCAGAAAAGGACCTGCGGGCTTCTTTTCTTTCCAGAGCGGAGCTGCCTTGCTCGTAGCTCCCTATTGATATAAAAGGGGATGAAGGGTGAAAGAAAAAAAAATAAGAAGCAAGTCTTGAGGGAGTAAAGAGCCACCGTTAGGTGGTTCTGCACCAAGTGCGATCGATTGTCCTTCCTTTCTTTATAGATTGAACTACCGTAACTCCACTCAACCAAAAAATTGAATTCCATACTCAAAGTTGAGTTACCGTAAAAAAAAATATATCTATAGAAACTAAGGTCAAAATGGTATACAATACAAGGCAAGTATTCCTTCACCATATAGATAGACTCATAGTGCTTATACTATTAATATTAATAACACAATAATATACATTGTTAGACTCAAAATGTCAACTAACAAATCAAACATCATTTCCAACATATACTTATACATTGTTCGTATTAAAAATCCTAAACAATTAAAAAAAATCACACACCTAAGTCAAGTAAGGGGACCCTTATTGCCGAACAATTTAACTCTGCAATTACTATTTGTCAATCAGAAGAACATACCACAATTAAATTGATCCAAAATAAAAAAATAAAAAATATTAGTTAAACAAGCATATATATAGAATCCTAATAAATAACAAAACACATAAACAACGTTAACCTGATGACTAACAAATCTAGAGAATTTTGCTTTTATTGTATTAAAGCTAGCTTTAAAGAGTCCATTAATTAGTGATGAATTATATTTCATGATGTCTCACAAAAAGCAATGAAACCCAACACTACTAAAGTAAGTAATGTTAGATTAAACAAAAATATGCACAGTATAAACCATAACAAAGCAGCTTTGCAAGATATGAAACATATATGAAAGAGTCATGTTCATTAGTTTGAAACTAAACCCAAATTCTCTTATGAACTAGCCAGTAATGAGGTCAAAATTAGTAAAGAAGGTGAAAATCGCAATGGTCTAAACTATATGAGTATTCCAACTGTAAAATCTCTTTGACGCAAAATAGACTAATAAGAGAGTGAAAACTCTACTAAACATAGTGTATGTAGCAAACTATCAAAGATTATAATTTACTATAAATTTGAATAAGTACAAAATTAATTATTTTATAATACTACTTACTAACCAAACAATTTATATGAAAATACATTAATATGCATGAGCAAGATTTAACAATTAAGAACCAAATCTTTAAGCAAATAAAATTATGAGGGCCATCGTATAATATTAGAAAAGTAAAACCCAAAATCAATTAATCATTGTGAACATGTCCATTATATTTAAGTTTAAAAAGAAATGAACATGCAAAAGAAAAAGTCCCAAGGACTGATCAAACCTCTTAGTAACGACAAGATCATTAATACATGAAAATTCTAGTCATGAACATGGTGAACATTAAAACTTCCTCAATTAAGCAAGAAATATTCCAAACAGGGGAAAACAGAATATTAAACGAAATAAAATAAATTTTCACTTTCTATTTCCTAGAGAGAGGATTCAATTATTAATATTAATAACAACATTTGTAAAATCATGGATGACCCCAATACAAATCACAAGATAAATTTTCTTGGAATACACACAGCTGTGAGTACAAATCACAAGTAGCTTTCTGCCAATAAGAAAAAGAAAAAAACACACACAATGTGTCACTAATGACTGACTATTAGTCTATAACTCTCTACAATGTGCACAATTGTCAAATGGCTAAGAGCTTAAGGAGCTACTCTAATTCTTAACAGTCCTTACATTTTCATGGCCAATATGGCAAAGGAGCTCAATATCTTCCCCAATTTAGTTGAAGCAACTACTTCAGAGAAAATAAAAAGAAAAGGCCCAAGAGGAAGCCACATATATTAACTTCACACAAAGCAAAATAAGAGCTTGATACATAATCTAAAGTTTAAAAGACAAAAAAAAAAAAAAAGAGATACTAGTCTAAATCATATTATAAAAATTATATATAACAATCCAACAAAAAAAATCCACACGTTGACAAGCTTGCTAAATAAATTTACTATCAACTCATATTTGCATCAAATTTCATTACTACACACTTTACAACAGAGGCTTTATTATTAACACAAAGAAAGTCAAGCTTGTATATCATTTTCATCTCATTATAATTTCTAAACAATACACCAACAACAAAAAGATAAATACAATATCTGAAGTCCAAACAGAATATGGATAATTATAAGTTAATGACGTACCTTACTTCAAGAATTCTCTTCTTGATCATTTCTTCAATGTGTCTTTATTTCTATTCAACACATTGTAGCATATTAGTGAGATATTTATATACATCAAAAATAAGTTTTAACAATATTAGCAAAACAAAGTTAATCTCTTTCGGGCCTTTTATCAAACAGTTTCCTTTAATAATAAATAAAAACATTATAGCATTTATGTAACGACCCAAAAAACACTAATAAGGATTAAGGGCCTTGATTAGTGTGCCGGGAGGGCAAGATTAGTTTATGTGTGAATTAAATATTTCAATGCATGATTTTGTGATAAGCATGCTTGTATGAGTATATGGATATATGAAATGCATGTCTAAGAGTATTAGTATGCATATAGGCCCTGTTTAGCTTAAAGGGGTATATCTGTAAATTTAGCCTGTTGTAGTGCACCAAAAATTTTTTTAGATTATTTAAATTTTGTGCTTTATTTGATTTAAATGTTAAGTGTGATGAATTGTTTTATTTAAGTGTTGTTATTATATTTAATTGTTTATTTGATTTATTTGATGGTTTGTTATTTTATTTAATTGTTAGAAATGTTTTGGTTAATTAATTTAATAAGTGATTAAATGTGTAACATGTTATCTTACTATTAGTGTTACATTTTATTTAAGTGTGACAAATGAGGTATTTATGTGAGCTATGGTGGAATGCACTAAGGTGCATGATAGATAGTAATGCACCCTAGTAATTTAGTGTGTGCTAGTGCATGGTAGCATGGTGCACATGTGTAGATTTTTCTACACATTTTAGGTTTCCTTATTTTAGATTTAATGGAGTTATTTATTAAAAAAAAAAAAAAAAGAATAAAAGAAAAGGGAAAGGAGGAGTGGGCGTGTGACCTAGTGGGAATGCAATATATCATTAAAATGGTAAAAAGGATCAAAAAAAAAAATTGAAGACTATAATCATTTGGGGATAGGCTTGATCATGTTTTATTCCTTGTATCTTTTTGAAATAAAGAAAAATCAAGGAAAATAAAAGAGAAATGGAAACTTACCTTAATTTGTTTGGGAGACTTTATGAGAGGATTTGTCATAAAGGGACTAAGAAAGGAGAGAAGAGCCATTGCTCTTGTGTGTGTGTGTGGCTGCCGTGACCTAGAGAGAGAGAGAGAGAGAGGCGTGTAGAGAGAGAGAGAGAGAGAGGAAGAAAGAAAGAAAGGAAGAAGGAAGAAGAAAGTGAAGAGGAACCCCCTAGAGTATGTCTTCTTATTTTCTCTTTGTTTAATCTCTTTATTTGATAATATGATATTGATTTGTGTTATGCTTTGTGTGTGTTTGGATTCTTCTTTCTCCTCATGGTGGCTTTCCCATAAAACCCTAGGCTTGAACAAGGGTGTGGAGTTTGTGGTATTGATCTTTTGTGTTCTTGATTCTACAATCAAGAGAGGTAATGGTCTTTTCCTTAGCCTTATATTGTTTTTGGTGGTTGTATTTGAGGTTTTGCTAATGGTGTTAATGGTTGATTTTTGGGTAGGAATGATGTATAGGATTTGGATTTTGTGAGAGTATGACTTGTGTTTAAGGGTTGTGATGTTGATTTTGCTATGCATGAAAAATTGTAATAATCTATGAGCACATGTAAGGTGATTTCGGCCTAGGTACACCCAAGGGTGTTCTTGATTTGTTGTGTGATTTACCAAAATATTTGATCCATGTTTTAGGACCTTTGATATATGGGTAAGAGGACAAGTGGTAATCTTGATATTTTTGATCATGAAATGTTGTTAGATGCATGTTTTGTTTTGAATGATTAAATTGTGAGATGCATGAAAATAATGATAGAAATATGCTAGGTTAAAATAAGGCACATGTGAACATGGTATAAATTTACTATATGCTATTTTATTGAAAAGGTTTTGTTGGCTTTCATGGAATTGCAACAAATGATTTTAAAAGGATTCATGTGATTATGTTAGTGGAATCATGCATATTATAAGAGCATAATGAGATTATAGGCATGAATGATTTTATGTAATTTTTGAGACAAAAGTTGAGTTTTACAAAGAATTAAGCTTGCTGTTTTTTCAAGATAATTGGGTAAAAGTTGATAAAAATATGAGTTGCATGCATAAATAATGTTCTTGATGAATGTGTTAATTTTTATGAAATTAAAAGAGGATTTTAAGTCTCATATTATGATATTTTACTCAATTAATTTCCTACAGAATTTTTATTGAATTTTGAGAAAAAATGAGTTTATAAAATTGAATATGGTGATTTTAATGATAAAAAATGGTTGCTGGAATTTTGTAATAAAATGTGAAGAAAGTTTCACTAAAAGTGGATTTGATTAATTTTTGGAATAAATTATTTTTCCTAAGTTATGGTAATATTGAAAATTGATATTTTAATGGTATGAATGCATATTTTGATAAATAATGATTTTCTTTATTTTGATTGAGAAAAATATTTAGACTCTATTTATTTATGATTTTTGAATAAAATAAATAGTGGCTGAAAGTTTGTTTTAAAAAGTTAACAATTGTTATTAAATTGTCACATATGGGTTTTTACCACTTAAAAACTAAGTCTTAAATAAATTAAATCAAAATATAATTTTTCCACACTTAAAATATATTTTTCACATCATTTTTGTAACACAATAATAAAATATATTTTTCTAAAGAAACATGTTAAAATAGGTATTTTAATTAAACCCAAGCTTGTTGGTTAATTCTTGGTAAATTAATATTTATTTAATGAAAATGTCACATATTTTATTTTGAGCTAAAATAAAATAAAGTTTTGAGAAATTTAATCAACTTAGAAATTTTAAAGAAAACATGTAATATGGCCATTGATTTTCAAACAATAGAAGCAAGAAATGTAGGGTTATCGTTTTTGAAAACGTCTTTATTACGCAACGTTCCCACGTATGCATGTTACATGCAAATCAACTTTTACGTCCAAAATCATGATTATTATTCAAATATGTAATTTTTATAAAGCAATCATGTTAGCAAAATGGGTAGAACGAGCATTATTCTTTTTGGCGATAATTGCATGTTTTAGTGTAACGGTTATCATGAGTGCATGGCCCATGCACACATGAGTTGTATGGAAGGGCAAAATAGTAATTTTATGAACCTAAGAAACGTTATTTTGATTATGATATAGGCTCGTTGAAAAGATTGTGAAATTCTTAGCTTGGACCTGAGGTAAAGAAGTTAGATAGATTTTATGTTTCTATGCTATGAATGGTAAGGCTGTTTTATGAATGAACTGTTATGCAATTATGAATGCCTTAATGTGATGATATGATTGAATGTGAAATGTGAATGGATGTTAGATACATCAAACAGAATACGATGTTAGATACATCAAACAGATTTCGATGTCAGATACATCGACCGAGTTACTAAGGACATTGAGACGTGACTCCTAGGGCGGACGCGCCGAGGTTATTCAAGGACCAGTGATCTCCTGTTTACCTCATAGGGTGACATGGACAACTAGCGTTCCATGCTCATCATGTATGCTGTATGTTGTGATATGATGATATGTCACATGTATGTTATGATATGTTGATATGTCACGTTTATGTTATGATATGATGATATGTCACATTTATGTTATGATATGCTGATATACTTATGTTATGATATGATGATATGTCACATTTATGTTATGATATGTTGATATGTCACATTTATGCTATGATATGTTGATATGTCACATTTATGTTATGATAAGATGAAATGTTACGATTATGTTATAATAGACCATGATGTTTTAGATGAATGTTAGTGTTTGGTTGTTTGTTGTTTTTCTTACTTGCTTACTTGCTTGTACTTCCTTACTGGGCTTTTAGCTCACCCCCTTACTTTCCTTCCAGGTAGCAAATAGGTTTTCTCTATGGCACGCGTGGTGACGTGGGGAGTTCTTCATCATGGGGTGTATGGCGTGGGGCAATCCTATGGACGATAAAACGATCAACGTAGAACGCCATTTTTATTATGTTTTGTTTTAAGAGACTTTTTCCTAAAATTATCAGTGGGACTCTGTTATTTAAATTATTTGGTTTTCTTGAACTTTGCATAAAAACCTATGTTTTATTTTAAACTTATGGCGCCAACTTGCATGAATTTAAATAAGTCCCCTGAGACTTTAGAAATGGACGGTATTCTTTTATAAGCTATGTTGTACGAATGTTTTGTAAGTACTAGTCTAGGGCGTTCTTTACAAATGGTATCAGAGACGGTCGTCCATGTTTTCCAAGGACCCCCCCCCATACACGCTAAAGATGGGAAAATCTCACTTCACCGCGTCGTAAGTATTTGCTTATGTGTTATTACTTGTTTCTATTTTATTTAATGTTTCTATTTGTTAACTGCTGTAGTAAATATGCCTCCTGTATTAAGAACAACAAAGAAACAATTGATTAAGGAGATTCGTGCAATTCCTAAAGTTGAGCTTGACGAAGACTACCACGATTGGAAGGTAGCGGTCTTAAAGACGACGAAAGAGGTTTGCGATCGTATACAAGGAATGATGAATAAGAGAGGAGCCTTGCTTTGGCCTATAGAACAATACTGGGTAATGTGTGAGGCGTTGTCAATGTACCCAGAGGCTCTTTTACAGTTAAATCAGTCATGGAATAGCGTTGTGATAGATGACATGGAGTTTAGCACTATGGAGTTCACGATTCGCGACTTTCTGGTAAGCTACGAACTAGATCATCAGGAGCTGGTATTAGTAATGACGGATGATGGCGAAATAGAGGAACGTTTAGAGTCGATATATGACGTGGAGGAAGTATTGCGTGCTATACCGCGTCCGACCCCGAGGATGGAAATTATGGCAAGCGCGCCTGACTATTACCACATTCCGGAGGACATATTCAACTATGATTCAGGGGACGAGTCCACCGTCGAGGACTAGAGTCCACTTCGTGATCGTCGCATGAGGATGCCAATGAATAAGATGGATTAATAATAATTTCCTAAGACTTTAAGGAAACATGTTTTGGTTAATTAAACACTTTTTTTTGGGATTGTTTAATTATTGGAATATTTTAAATGCTATGGATATTTTGTTTCAAATTTATTGGTTTGATGTGAATGCATGATTTACAAATATCCATCGGTATGCAAAGTTCCTTCCTTACGATTTTTCCTGTGATTGCCTTAGAACATCATCATGTCAACCAGAGGAAGAGGAGGAAGGGGAAGAGGTAGAGGCAGAGGAAAGGGTGCCTCCACAAGGTCTGAAACTACGACCATCCCTGATGTTGAAGTGCCAACTGTTCAACCTGCAGCTCCAGCAGCGCCAACTGTGGACCTGGCTGCAGAGGTGGCAAGGCTAAGAGAAGAGTTGAGACTAAGAGATGAGGAGCTAGCGCAAGCTAGACAAGCACCACAGACATCTCAAACGCACCCTATACCCCAAGTACCAGTGGCACAACCGCAGCCGCCAGTACCACCACCTGCACCACAACCTGTAGCCTATGGGTTTGAACCAGTATATGAACGCTTCAGGAAACAAGCCCCACCGACGTTTGAGGGGAAAGTTGATCCAATGGTGGCAGAAGATTGGCTAAGGTCTGTCGAGGCTATTTTTGATCATATGGAGTTAGATGATCGCCAAAGGGTTTCCTGCGCAGCTTATCTACTTAAGATGGATGCACGTATTTGGTGGGACGTGACTAAGCAGACCCATGACCCAAATACCATGACTTGGGCGCAGTTTGTCCAGGCATTCAGTAAGAAGTATTATAGTCCAGCGGTGCTAGCAACTAAGGTTGATGAATTTATAACTCTAGTTCAAGGGAGCCTTTCGGTCACCGACTATGCACAGAAGTTCGATCGATTGGCCAAGTTTGCCCCTGAAGTGGTGCCGACTGATGCAATGCGAGTTCAGAGGTTTGTAAAGGGACTCAAACCAATGATAGCAAGGGATGTTAGGATGACCAGCGCTGAGGTGGCCAGTTATGCAGAGATATTGGATAGAGCTCTTGAGGCTGAATATTTGGAGGATCGAATATGGAAGGATAATGCCGCTAGAAGAGAGAGCCACCGCAACAAGAACTTCCATGAGAACAACAAGAGAAAGGCTATCGAAGGGCAGAATAGTGGGGTTGATAAAAGGCCTAGACCTCCAGTTCCGAACAGTAGCAACCAAAACTCTCAGAACCATAGCAACCGCAATAACCGCTTCAATGACCGGAACCGTGGGAACCAACAGGGCAACCGAGTTGAGCATCCTACCTGCCCTAAATGCACAAGGAAACACCCAGGAGAGTGTCAGGCCGGTACCAACAAATGCTTCAAGTGCGGCCAGGCAGGACACTTGCGGAAGAATTGCCCACAATGGAAGGCGGGACAGAATACCAATAACAATCTGGTGCCAGCAAGAGTCTTCGCCTTAACTCAGAACGAAGCGGCCAATAGCAATACCGTGGTTACAGGTCAGCTCCCTATATCTGGTACAATGTGTAGAGTCTTAATTGATTCTGGAGCAACTCATTCCTATGTTTCCATGAATGTGATTGATAGACTGAATATGCCTTGTAAGATGTTTGCACATAACTTTAGTACATTGTTGCCATCGGGAGATATGATGTTGTCAAATAAGTGGTTACCGTCAACACCTGTAACGGTAGAAGGTAGAGAGTGCCCAGCAGATCTCATAGAACTAAGTATACCAGAATATGATGTTATACTAGGCATGGATTGGTTATCCAAGCATGGGGCTACTATAGACTGTCGAAAGAAGATCGTAGAGTTCAGGCCAAAGGAAGGAGAGGTTTTCTCCTTTAAAGGTGATGTAGTAGGCCTTCGAACACCCATAATATCTGCACTGGAAGCACGGAATATGATGCATCATGGATGTTCGGCATTTCTTGCCAGTGTAGTGGATAAGACCAGGGAGTCAGAACTAAAGCCAGAAAATGTTCACATTGTTTGTGAGTTCCCGGAGGTGTTTCCCGAGGAATTACCAGGACTACCCCCAGACAGAGAGATCGAGTTTGTAATCGAGCTTGCACCTGAAACTGCACCGATATCTAAGGCACCCTATCGAATGGCGCCAGTAGAGTTAAAGGAACTTAAGAACCAACTACAGGAGTTGTTGGACAAAGGATTCATTAGACCTAGCCATTCGCCATGGGGAGCACCAGTCCTATTTGTGAAGAAGAAGGACGGGAGTATGAGGATGTGCATTGATTATCGAGAGCTCAATAAGATCACCATTAAGAATAAGTATCCTTTGCCTAGGATAGACGACCTTTTTGATCAGCTACAAGGGGCTTCAGTATTCTCAAAGATTGATCTGCGGTCAGGGTACCATCAGTTGAAAGTGAAAGAGGGAGACATACCGAAAACGGCCTTCAGAACTCGCTATGGACACTACGAATTCTTAGTGATGTCTTTTGGACTCACCAATGCCCCAGCAGCCTTTATGGATATGATGAATAGGGTATTTAAGGATTTCTTGGACAAGTTCGTAGTAGTGTTCATTGATGATATCCTCATTTACTCAAAGACCAAGGAGGAGCACGAAGAGCACTTGAGACTGACTCTAAACAGATTACGGGAACATCGGTTGTACGCCAAGTTCTCTAAATGCGAATTTTGGCTGGAACAGGTAACCTTCTTAGGGCATATAGTCTCCAAGGATGGGATTGCAGTAGACCCATCAAAGATCGAGGCCATTAGAGACTGGCCCCAGCCAAAGAATGCCTCAGAAGTTCGGAGTTTCTTAGGGTTGGCAGGTTATTATAGAAAGTTTGTCGAGGGTTTTTCGAAGATCGCTACCCCGTTGACCAACTTAACCCGGAAACATCAGAAGTTCGCATGGACAGAAAAATGTGAAGAGAGTTTTCAGACCATGAAGGATAAGTTGATTTCTGCGCCTATCCTTTGTGTTCCCACTGAGGGCGGAAAATTTGTGGTATACTGTGATGCATCAAAGAACGGTTTGGGATGCGTGTTGATGCAAGAAGGGAAGGTGGTAGCTTATGCTTCCAGACAACTCAAGGATTATGAGCAGCGGTATCCCACTCATGACCTTGAATTGGCAGCTGTAGTATTCGCACTCAAGATATGGAGACATCACCTGTACGGAGATAGGTGTGAGATATACACCGACCACAAAAGCCTGAAATACTTTTTCACACAAAAGGAACTAAACATGAGACAGCGGAGGTGGTTGGAATTAGTAAAGGATTACGATTGCGAGATTCTATACCACCTAGGCAAGGCAAACGTAGTTGCCGATGCTTTGAGCAGGCGGGGACATGGGAGTGTCTCAGCACTGCATGCGATAGAGATGCCTCTTCAGAAAGAGATCATAAATGCCAGGATTGAAATGGTGACAGGAAGTTTGGCAAACCTCACATTGCAATCCTCTTTACTAGAGCAAATCCGAGAAAGACAGAAATTGGATGAAGCCTTGGTGAAACAAGAGGCTTTGGTACAAGAAGGTGGTAACAGAAATTTCACGGTGTCTGATGGTGGATTGCTAAGATTCAAGGGTAGGATTTGTGTACCTGACAGTGCTGAAATTAAGGAAAGTATCATGAAAGAAGCGCACACAACTCCTTATTCCTTGCACCCAGGATCCACGAAAATGTACCAAGACCTCAAGGCACTATATTGGTGGCATGGAATGAAGAGGGACATTGCTGAGTTTGTGGCTAGATGTTTGACATGCCAGCAAGTCAAAGCAGAACACCAGAGACCAGCAGGGTTGCTTCAACCGCTCTATATTCCTGAATGGAAATGGGAGGATATCACAATGGATTTTGTGGTAGGGTTGCCTAGAACTACCAAGCAGCATGACTCAGTGTGGGTGATAGTAGATAGACTCACTAAGTCCGCTCATTTTCTGCCAGTTAAGACCACATACTCGGCGGATCAATATGCTGACTTGTATGTTAGTGAAATAGTGAGACTTCATGGGGTGCCAAAGTCGATAATTTCTGATCGAGGGTCAGTTTTCACATCGAACTTTTGGAAAGGACTACAGAGAGCTATGGGGTCAAGACTGAAGTTCAGCACTGCTTTTCATCCTCAGACTGATGGTCAGTCTGAGAGGACTATACAGATATTAGAAGACATGTTGAGGTGCTGTGCGTTGGACTTTTCAGAGTCTTGGAACCGATATCTACCTCTAATGGAGTTCTCGTATAACAACAGTTACCAATCTACCATAGGGATGGCTCCCTATGAGATGCTTTATGGGCGTAAATGTAGATCTCCTTTGCACTGGGATGAAGTTGGGGAAAAGCGGATTTTAGGGCCTGAAGCAGTTAGTGAGGCTAGTGAGGCGATTGAAAAGATACGCCAAAGGATGCTTACCGCGCAGAGTAGGCAAAAGAGCTACGCTGACCTCAAGAGGAGGGACATCGAGTTTGCTGTAGGCGAGTTTGTTTTCTTGAAAATCTCGCCAATGAAAGGTGTGATGCGTTTTGGAAAGAAAGGGAAGTTAAGCCCTAGATATATCGGTCCATTCGAGATATTGGACAGGATAGGGCAAGTTGCGTACCGTTTGGCACTGCCCCCAGCATTAGCTGAAACGCATAACGTCTTTCACATCTCGATGTTGCGTAAGTATGTGTCAGACCCCTCTCATGTGTTGAGTTACGAGCCGTTACAGCTGAAGCAGGACTTGAGTTATGATGAACAGCCTGAGCGCATTTTAGAAAAGGGAATCAAGGAACTGAGATCCAAAAGGATTCCATTAGTCAAGGTCCTGTGGAAGAATAGTACGGAACGAGAAGCAACATGGGAGTTGGAGGATGACATGAAAGCAAAATACCCTGAGTTATTTGGTAAGAAAGAATTTCGGGACGAAATTCCTTTTAAGGAGGGTATATTGTAGTGCACCAAAATTTTTTTTAGATTATTTAAATTTTGTGCTTTATTTGATTTAAATGTTAAGTGTGATGAATTGTTTTATTTAAGTGTTGTTATTATATTTAATTGTTTATTTGATTTATTTGATGGTTTGTTATTTTATTTAATTGTTAGAAATGTTTTGGTTAATTAATTTAATAAGTGATTAAATGTGTAACATGTTATCTTACTATTAGTGTTACATTTTATTTAAGTGTGACAAATGAGGTATTTATGTGAGCTATGGTGGAATGCACTAAGGTGCATGATAGATAGTAATGCACCCTAGTAATTTAGTGTGTGCTAGTGCATGGTAGCATGGTGCACATGTGTAGATTTTTCTACACATTTTAGGTTTCCTTATTTTAGATTTAATGGAGTTATTTATTAAAAAAAAAAAAAAAAGAATAAAAGAAAAGGGAAAGGAGGAGTGGGCGTGTGACCTAGTGGGAATGCAATATATCATTAAAATGGTAAAAAGGATCAAAAAAAAAAATTGAAGACTATAATCATTTGGGGATAGGCTTGATCATGTTTTATTCCTTGTATCTTTTTGAAATAAAGAAAAATCAAGGAAAATAAAAGAGAAATGGAAACTTACCTTAATTTGTTTGGGAGACTTTATGAGAGGATTTGTCATAAAGGGACTAAGAAAGGAGAGAAGAGCCATTGCTCTTGTGTGTGTGTGGCTGCCGTGACCTAGAGAGAGAGAGAGAGAGAGGCGTGTAGAGAGAGAGAGAGAGAGAGGAAGAAAGAAAGAAAGGAAGAAGGAAGAAGAAAGTGAAGAGGAACCCCCTAGAGTATGTCTTCTTATTTTCTCTTTGTTTAATCTCTTTATTTGATAATATGATATTGATTTGTGTTATGCTTTGTGTGTGTTTGGATTCTTCTTTCTCCTCATGGTGGCTTTCCCATAAAACCCTAGGCTTGAACAAGGGTGTGGAGTTTGTGGTATTGATCTTTTGTGTTCTTGATTCTACAATCAAGAGAGGTAATGGTCTTTTCCTTAGCCTTATATTGTTTTTGGTGGTTGTATTTGAGGTTTTGCTAATGGTGTTAATGGTTGATTTTTGGGTAGGAATGATGTATAGGATTTGGATTTTGTGAGAGTATGACTTGTGTTTAAGGGTTGTGATGTTGATTTTGCTATGCATGAAAAATTGTAATAATCTATGAGCACATGTAAGGTGATTTCGGCCTAGGTACACCCAAGGGTGTTCTTGATTTGTTGTGTGATTTACCAAAATATTTGATCCATGTTTTAGGACCTTTGATATATGGGTAAGAGGACAAGTGGTAATCTTGATATTTTTGATCATGAAATGTTGTTAGATGCATGTTTTGTTTTGAATGATTAAATTGTGAGATGCATGAAAATAATGATAGAAATATGCTAGGTTAAAATAAGGCACATGTGAACATGGTATAAATTTACTATATGCTATTTTATTGAAAAGGTTTTGTTGGCTTTCATGGAATTGCAACAAATGATTTTAAAAGGATTCATGTGATTATGTTAGTGGAATCATGCATATTATAAGAGCATAATGAGATTATAGGCATGAATGATTTTATGTAATTTTTGAGACAAAAGTTGAGTTTTACAAAGAATTAAGCTTGCTGTTTTTTCAAGATAATTGGGTAAAAGTTGATAAAAATATGAGTTGCATGCATAAATAATGTTCTTGATGAATGTGTTAATTTTTATGAAATTAAAAGAGGATTTTAAGTCTCATATTATGATATTTTACTCAATTAATTTCCTACAGAATTTTTATTGAATTTTGAGAAAAAATGAGTTTATAAAATTGAATATGGTGATTTTAATGATAAAAAATGGTTGCTGGAATTTTGTAATAAAATGTGAAGAAAGTTTCACTAAAAGTGGATTTGATTAATTTTTGGAATAAATTATTTTTCCTAAGTTATGGTAATATTGAAAATTGATATTTTAATGGTATGAATGCATATTTTGATAAATAATGATTTTCTTTATTTTGATTGAGAAAAATATTTAGACTCTATTTATTTATGATTTTTGAATAAAATAAATAGTGGCTGAAAGTTTGTTTTAAAAAGTTAACAATTGTTATTAAATTGTCACATATGGGTTTTTACCACTTAAAAACTAAGTCTTAAATAAATTAAATCAAAATATAATTTTTCCACACTTAAAATATATTTTTCACATCATTTTTGTAACACAATAATAAAATATATTTTTCTAAAGAAACATGTTAAAATAGGTATTTTAATTAAACCCAAGCTTGTTGGTTAATTCTTGGTAAATTAATATTTATTTAATGAAAATGTCACATATTTTATTTTGAGCTAAAATAAAATAAAGTTTTGAGAAATTTAATCAACTTAGAAATTTTAAAGAAAACATGTAATATGGCCATTGATTTTCAAACAATAGAAGCAAGAAATGTAGGGTTATCGTTTTTGAAAACGTCTTTATTACGCAACGTTCCCACGTATGCATGTTACATGCAAATCAACTTTTACGTCCAAAATCATGATTATTATTCAAATATGTAATTTTTATAAAGCAATCATGTTAGCAAAATGGGTAGAACGAGCATTATTCTTTTTGGCGATAATTGCATGTTTTAGTGTAACGGTTATCATGAGTGCATGGCCCATGCACACATGAGTTGTATGGAAGGGCAAAATAGTAATTTTATGAACCTAAGAAACGTTATTTTGATTATGATATAGGCTCGTTGAAAAGATTGTGAAATTCTTAGCTTGGACCTGAGGTAAAGAAGTTAGATAGATTTTATGTTTCTATGCTATGAATGGTAAGGCTGTTTTATGAATGAACTGTTATGCAATTATGAATGCCTTAATGTGATGATATGATTGAATGTGAAATGTGAATGGATGTTAGATACATCAAACAGAATACGATGTTAGATACATCAAACAGATTTCGATGTCAGATACATCGACCGAGTTACTAAGGACATTGAGACGTGACTCCTAGGGCGGACGCGCCGAGGTTATTCAAGGACCAGTGATCTCCTGTTTACCTCATAGGGTGACATGGACAACTAGCGTTCCATGCTCATCATGTATGCTGTATGTTGTGATATGATGATATGTCACATGTATGTTATGATATGTTGATATGTCACGTTTATGTTATGATATGATGATATGTCACATTTATGTTATGATATGCTGATATACTTATGTTATGATATGATGATATGTCACATTTATGTTATGATATGTTGATATGTCACATTTATGCTATGATATGTTGATATGTCACATTTATGTTATGATAAGATGAAATGTTACGATTATGTTATAATAGACCATGATGTTTTAGATGAATGTTAGTGTTTGGTTGTTTGTTGTTTTTCTTACTTGCTTACTTGCTTGTACTTCCTTACTGGGCTTTTAGCTCACCCCCTTACTTTCCTTCCAGGTAGCAAATAGGTTTTCTCTATGGCACGCGTGGTGACGTGGGGAGTTCTTCATCATGGGGTGTATGGCGTGGGGCAATCCTATGGACGATAAAACGATCAACGTAGAACGCCATTTTTATTATGTTTTGTTTTAAGAGACTTTTTCCTAAAATTATCAGTGGGACTCTGTTATTTAAATTATTTGGTTTTCTTGAACTTTGCATAAAAACCTATGTTTTATTTTAAACTTATGGCGCCAACTTGCATGAATTTAAATAAGTCCCCTGAGACTTTAGAAATGGACGGTATTCTTTTATAAGCTATGTTGTACGAATGTTTTGTAAGTACTAGTCTAGGGCGTTCTTTACACCTGTTGAGGGCATAAATGTGATTATATGTTATAATTGTAGAGACCACATTATTATGTGGATATATTAGCAGTATGCGACTTGAGGCGATCCTAGGGAGCTAGTTATAGCGGGAACGTCACAACGGGACCTAATACTTGGCTCGGGGCGAGTCAAGGGATATTTCGGGTATTGAATGGTTATCTAGGTTATGGAAATAAATAATTGGAGATATATTTGAGGTTAGGAAGCCTAGGTGGGAATACTAGGGAATTTTACCATTTTGCCCTCGGGGATGTTTTTGGTACCCCGAGCCTCGGGATTGACTTAATTAATTAAGGATAGATTAAACAAAACTAAGAAAACAGTGGAAGATACCCAAACTGACCTTTTTCTTCTCTCTCTCTTTCTCTCTCAAGGGAAACCACTGAAACAAAGGAAAAGCTTGGTTGGAACTTAGGAAATTGAGTTGAAGCTTTGGAATTAGCTCAGGGTTAGCTAGAGGATCTAATCAAGGGTTGAGGTAAGTGTGGAGTTATATCTTTGGCTGTTCAATTCTGTAGATATGGTTGGATTCTAAGAGTTCTTGGATTTTGAATTTAAGGTTGAATTGAGGCTAAAGACTTGGGAGTTAGCTCAGCAATTTCTTGGAGGATTGGTTCTTCGGTGAAGGTAAGCTTCAATTTATGGTTTAGTGTTTGAATTCTGGATTTTCCTGGCTGGTTTTGGTGTTCTTGAGCTTATGGGTTTTAAAGATTAAAATGTTGTTTTGATGAGTTTCTAGACTAGGTTTTTCTCTGGATTATGTTGCTGAAAACATGTTAGAATGTTTATGATAATTGGATTGTATCATTAGGATGGTTTTGGGTGGATTTGAGTGAGGTTTGAGTGTTAAAGATGGTGGATTTTCTGGGTTCAAAGGGGTCGGGTTGCAGTTCAGTTCTTGGTGTGCCGCAACCCTTTGAAGCAGATAGGTGCTGGGGAAGAAGGGCGGGCCGCGACTCGTGTCTGGTTTTTGGTGAGGCTGGGCCTCTGGTCAGGGGCAAGCTGTGGCATAGGAGGCTTGGGCCGCGACTCTTAACGGCATTTTTGGCCTTTTGGAGTTTTTAAGTGCGGGAACCTAACCTAGGGTGCTCGGGATCGATCCCACTACTTTGTTTGGTGGAATTCGATGTCCCAGAGGTTAGAACTTTAACTGGAAACCTTTATACAATTATTAATGGAATCCCTTATCTAGGTTGTGACTAGGTAAAAGTTAGGGCTCAGGAAACAGATGGTGCTCAAGGGGCATCTCTCGTAATCAGAACACTTGGAAGTTAAAGGTAAGAGAACTACACCCGGTTATGAGTTTATAATGGGACTAAGGGTTTCCTATTCTTGTATGCATTATGAAAGTTGGTATTACGCCACGAGAATATTAAACCAACGGCCTAAGAGTACTGGAGTTTACATTGGCGCATAGGACGCGACTCAGCCACTGGTAGCTGAGGACAGCTTAATATTCACTGAGCTCGGTTTAAGCGGACCGGAGTCAGTGGGGTAAACAGAGGGTGCGACCTAAGGGCGTCGATCCTGATTATTGTGTGATCTGATTATCATTGTTAACTATTGAATATGACGTGCTGAATAGCTAAGTATTAGCTTATGGATTAATGGTTATGTCTATGAGTTATGTGATTAATATGGACCGCTACGCGTATGAACATCCTTTAAGAATTATAAGATTATTATCAATGTTTGTGCTATGATGTTATGTTTTCTTGCTGGGCCATGGCTCACGGGTGCTACGTGGTGCAGGTAAAGGCAAGGGTAAGCTTGAACATCCCTGATTGCTCTGAAGGCAGAATGTACATGACTAGCTGCTCGGCCGCCGCGGTTGAGGAAGAGACAAGAACAGGAAGACCCTAAATGTCTGTTTTGCCCTTAGAGTGGCTAGCGATTGTTTATACCTTGAAATTTTGTAAACTGACTTTCAAACATTGTTTCTTTTGGGATCCCCTGTACAAAACATTTAATTATATGAAATGTATCTTTTATGACCCAACCCCTTTTAACCCTAGTTCATTAATGGTTTTAGTGACATGTTTTCAACTAAATGACTTGATTGTCAAGTCCTGCACCTTTATAAATACACAGTGTAACGGTCTTGGCTACCCAGGGCGTTACAATTTCACTTAATAAAAAGAAACTCCAAACAAATACCCCTATTTCCAAAAACCCATTAATCTAGCTTTCTCATTGCTTAGGTTCGTTCCTTTTATTTATTAGCAGCAAAAAAGGATGAGACAATGTTAAAAACAACCATTGACATTCTAAAATTTAATATCACTTATAATTCTCACTTAGAAATATTGAAATCATCTCAAATCAACCAAGATATTTGGGAATCTCAAGCTAATTTAATCATGAGAAGAAGAAACACCTGCAATCACATTAAGATTCATGGAGCCTTTGCATAGTCCAAACACTTGTTTATGAATAAAGAGAGAGAATAGAAAAAAATTTCCATCCAACTAAGAAAGTATCTTATCCCTATAAAAAGCAGGGGAGAAAAGGATAACCCTAATAACCATTCTAGAAAATGGAAAAAAAAAAAGAGAGAGAATAAAGGAAAACGACACGTAAAGCAGCCATAATTCTAAAGTTATCCATCACCAAACCCTAGTAAAAAAACAAAAGTAATACTAACATTAAAAAAAGGCCAGTAACAACCTATAAAATAAAATCAAGTAATATCAATTAACCAAATTTCAAACCATACAAGTAACTTAGAAGAAAAGGACAATAGCTTTGATTATACATTTCTTAGTGCACAATAATTATGCCAACCTTCTACAATTTATATGCACACAAAAATTTTAAACATTCTACTTTATACGCACAAAAAAAAAAATAGAAACATATATACTAAGCAATATAGAAACAACATACAACATGATAGATCCATGAAGTAATATAGAACATTTGTAAAATTATTTTGCTTAAGTGAATATATATGATTTAATAGTTATAGGTATACAGATAAGTTAAAAGATTGCAAGCTGAAATCAAAGAGAAACCTTAGGATCTCCCTCATAAGAAAAATCATTATTATCTAAACTAATTATAGTTTGTAAAACAATTTTAATAACAATGGACTGTCATTCAAACTCAAAGTCACAATTTAAATCAATAGCCTATATAAAACAGAAACCACCCAAAGACCTCAATACGACTACTTCATCAAGAGCAATGACCATACGAAATCACCAAAATAAATCCTTACAACATATTTATAAACCCCCTTAAAAAACTCTCTAAAACATAAAAATATTCTAAAAACTCGAAGGCAACACCATTAATCAGTGGCAAAACTAACAAAATTTACTAAAAAGTAAACAAAAAAAGTCCAAAACAAGTTTTGACACACAAATATTAAACAAAAGATAGAACAAATTCATAAATATGATACTCACAAATCAAAACATATAATAAAATTTATCCAAGAACAAACTCATGGCTATGAAATATAATCTTTAATCTGAAGCAAAAAAAGAAAACTCGTAGAAAAATCCTACTGAAACTTTGTTGCAAATCCCATAAACTATGAATTCGAAAAACAAATTCAAACCACACAGAGAAAAATAGAAATGCATAACTCTAAACAAAAAAAAACAAAAAGTGAGGGCAAAAGAAAAAACCTCTGTCTCACACCGGCTGCACTTTTCCATGAAGACGATTCGGACCCCTCGCCGAACCCAAGAGAAAACTAGAGTTGTCCTTCCCCGTGACACCACAAGCACCTAGATGAAGTCCTCCTCATCACAGCCACGAGGCCAAAGTCGTTGAGGATACCCGTTCACAGCTCCGGCGCATGGACGAAAGAAAAAAAGAAGGACGAAGAAAGGCAGAGAGGTGCAGAGCAGGGATTAGGAGAAGAAGCAATGGGGGTGGGGGTGGAAAAGAAGAAAGAGGTAGGGCAATGTTAGAATCAACTTTTTTCCTAGCTTGAAAGAGAGAGAGCAATGTCAGATGGAGAAAGCATAACTAAACCTAGATGAAAAGAGAAAATGGGAGTGTGGTATTATTTGTTAGCGAGCAGGAAACTGAAAATACTAAGACCCACGATTTTTAGTTTTTCATTTCGCGCCCGTATTAATTGTCTTTTTTTTTTGGGAATTATTTATAGCTTAGGTGGCTAAGTGCTATGAACCAAATGTAATAAATAGCTTTTATTCTTGTAGTGCAAGGTCATACATTGCCATTAGATTACATGCATGCACAAGGAAACCCCTAGGGTTTCAGGTTTGAAGGGAAAGAAAAGGAAAATGCATAAAGGATTTGATACTTACACTAGACAAGGGTTTCTCTGTTGGTAGTAAATGATCAAATCAAAGGTACGCAGCGGAATATATGGACCCATTTTAATAATTATTAATACCATTCAGGATCATGCACATATATAAATATTAAATCACATACAAATAGATCAGGGATTACCTCTTGTAGTCTAGCAAGTGTCCTTGAGTTATTTTGTATAAATCAATGATCTTCCTATCCAGTGTTATGAGATCTCACACCCTGTTCTTCCAGACCAATCCTCAAACACACAAGGCCGTGTGTGGGGACGTAGGATTCAAAAGGTTGATTTATGTGACTCCCTAGATGTACTCAACACATGATATCTAGAGACTTTTGACAGAGAAAAGGTTTATAATAGTTTTCAGGTTTAGAGAAAACTATCACGTTTGAGATAGGGTCTAATTATCCATTCTCATCTGAATATCACGTATATCATATTTATAAATATATTTAATATAATTAAATAATCTTTATTTAATTAAAATATAATTCAAATTAAAAGTGATTAATATTTTTATTTAATTATCTATTTATATCATATTTAAAAATAATAATTAAATAATTGATTAAACAAATTTATTTGAAATTCAAAATTCAAATCCCAAGGAAAAAAAAACCCAGATGCTAGGCCCCACACACTGTACTGTACAGCGTGTGTCACCCAGCCTTATTAAGGTTGCCTTAATTTTCTCATTTGTTTATTTAATCAACTTTTAAAATAAGATATTTATTCCAACATAAATATCAGTTAATTCAAAATTAACTTTATCTTAAAATATAAATTCTAAATTAAATAAATAAATATCTTATTATAAATAAGATATTTATTATTTTATCTCTTTATATTAATCCAAACAAGATTAATATTAATTTTACCGTATAGTTTTTCAAAATACAAAGTATATAGTTAATTAATTAATTAATTCAAAATTAATCTTTTACCCATAATTATCAAATAATTACTTCCTTGCCCTGAAAAATTAATTCCTTTGCAATTTAGTCATTTCTCTTAGCAAATCTTTCTTTTGACATCCTTACCCTTGAAAATGTAGGAGAAAGGTGATCTGGGGACCAGGGACCTATAATACGAAGCTCCAATAAACCTGATTATTAATTAAACTCTTTAATCTAATAATCTTATTTATTAATTCCATGATTACTCCACTATAAATATGGAATTGCACTCTAAGTATTTATAGAATTATATTTACAGAGTTTTCTATAGTAGTCCATTGATATAATCAATATATGTAGTTTTGTCCTCCATTATTAGTTCATTAATTAGAGCTAGTCAAAATTACCGTTTTACCCTTCTAATTACCTCTTGATCATTAAGTACCATTAATTCACTAGCGAATAACTAATCTATAATCTAATTATAGATTTGAGCTCAATAACTATTCAGTTCCAGAATTAACCCTTAAGGGAACCAATATTCGTTCCGTTAGGAAAGCGTGGATTCCAATATTTTAATTCATGTTCTTAGCCATCCATGATATTGAATCTCCAAAACAAAAGTCATTAGCCTCATTATTCTAATAAACCTTAACGAGTGAATCAAAAGATCCAATAAACATAAACAGGAGTTCACGAATACTTAGGATTTTGACTAATCTACAAATGATCATCTATTATGATAAGAATTAAATCTTTACATCAAAGGGAAAGTTTATAAAGATAATTAATTCTCATCGGACCTGTCATATATAATCTCTATTATATACAACACCTTTACTAAGATGTCTATCCACATCAGTAATCCGAATCTAGATTCCTTGCATCTCTCATTCTTACCAAACCGTACTAGTAATCATTCATTAAAGATTCCTTACTTTAATATGTGACTGACTATTTTATTCATTTTATATGATCTTAATTCTCTCGAACTAATACAAGATCATATTCTCATGAATTTATAGAGAATTTTCTTGATATTATTATATAATTAATTCAAAAAATAATTATAACATTCAAATATAATAAAATTGCACTTTTATTTAAAACCAATAAAATTGTACATTTTGATGGAATCTTATCAACTGTGAGTTCCTCCAATACTACCTTGCTCTAAGATTTATAGTTATTCATATAGTCATGTTCAAGGAAGGTCGCATTTGTTGAAACAAACACCTTTTGATCCTTGGGACTATAGAAATAACCACCTCTTGTTTCTTGAGCGTAGCCAACAAAAATGCACACTTCCGACCTTGATTCAAGTTTCCCTGATTTAGGTCTAAGAATATGAGTAGGACAGCCCCAAATGTGGAAATGGTGCAAAATAGGTTTGTTTCCATTCCACAGTTTTAGTGGCGTTTTGCTAATGGTCTTAGATGGGACTACATTCAAAATTTATGTCGCCGTTTGAAGTGCGTATCCCCACAATGAGAAAGGAAGTGAAGAGTAGTTTAACATAGACCTTACCATGTAAAACAAGGTCCTGTTTCTTATTTCAGAAACAAAATTTTGTTGTGGCATTCCTGGTGCTATGAGTTGGGATAGAATACCATGCTCCAACAAGAAATATTTTAATTCTAAATCCAAATATTCTATACCTAGATCAAATCGAAGTGTCTTTAGAGTCTTACCTAATTGCTTCTCAGCCTCAGCTTTAAATTCTTGAAACTTACCAAAGGTTTTAGATTTCCTAAGCATTAAGTAAGTATGACCATATCTTGAGTAATCGTCAATAAAAGTGACGAAATACTTATACCAACCTCTTGCTTGTACATTGATTGGATCACAGACATCGCTGTGTACAAGCTCAAAAGGTTCTTTGGCTCTATTGCATTTCACTGAGAAAGGACGTTTGGTCATTTTTCCTTCTAGACAAGGTTCACAAACCGAAAGAGTTTCAACTTTAGTTCTCTCAAAGGTACATCTTTTGTTAACCGGTCTATCCTATCTAGACCTATATTGCAGCAGCAGCTTAATATTTTAGTTTTCATGGTTATTGGTTCAAGCCGGGATTTAGTTGGAATGGATTTTATAAGCTTAGCCTATAGTTTTGAAATATTAATTTTATCATAAGGTTCGATTAATGAAGATAGTCCTAAGAATATTATTTATTATAACCTAAGGATTAGATAGAATAATTAAGAATGTGAGCTTTTTCACATATATGTTTATTAAAGACTTAAGGTTTTTGATGAATAAAAATAATCATGGATAAGTCTAGGAAGTCTAGAACCTTTCCTCAGTTGTTAGGATCATGTTTTACTCAATCAAAGTGGTTTAAACATATTCAAGTGTGCTGAAAGTGTGCAAAAACGCGTTTGAAATATCAGGGTATGCCGATATATCGCAACAATAGGGGCTGATATATCCTCTATGATTGATACGGAAAACACGCTCCAGTGACCATTTTTGAATTTTCGTGGAATCTGAAACTAGAAATAGCCCTCAACAACTTTGACTTGTTCCTGAAATTTTTTTACCGACTTCTGGGCATATGTTGAGCAAAAAATGTATTTTTAATCATTCATTTATTCATTTTAAAAGGAGTTAGTTTCACTCCTTGAACTCTATAAATAGGACCCTTCACTCAGCTATTTTTCACCATCTTTCAAGCACAATTCAGAGCCTCCAAGCTACTAAGTTCATTCTAGAGAAAAACACTAGGGTTTTGGGGTTAAAAGCTTTCCAATCTAAGCTTTTATAAACACTTTGGAAGTAAGATAGAGTGGATTTTCGGTATTGAGGTATACATCAATGTTCTAATTTATCCAATGTATTATTTATGCTCGAGTTTAGTTCATTATAGTTCCTCTTATTCTTTTCATTTTCTTCAAATCCTAACTCGTTATAATGACTTCTGGTTAGGTGTTCAATTTATTTGAAACTTAAGGTTTTTGGTAAGTCTTTATTCCAATGGTTTAGATCTTCTATTCATCTTCTTTTCCCTAGAGGACTTGTGGTTTCTTTATGTTTGGTTTTTGGAGCTTCCAATACCGCTCTTGTCTCCAATATCCAAGTTTTTGGTAAGGACAATTAGGTAGTTTAGTTTATGATCTAGTTTATGTTTTGTATGACCTAAAATTTCAAGTACAATAAAGGGGTAAGTGTGTCTGGACCTAAAGTTTCCAATGATGTATGACAGACATATGTCCGGTAGGCTTGGTTGCAAAAAATTAATGACGGACCTAAGTTGATGTCCGGTGTATGACAGACTTATGTCCGGGGCTTAATTGCCACCCCTGTATAAGCACTTATCTTTTTATTATATCTGACTTGTTATTATGATCTATGACCTATAGTTACGATTATTACTTGTAACGCCCTACTTCCTTAGAGTCGTTACTAAGTGAGTTTAAAACTTGCATTTAACTCGCTAATCAAGGTTTTAAGAAAAACGTGTAATCAAACCATAAACAGGGTCATAAACTTTAAAAATAATTCCATTTACTAAAAATCATAAAGCGTTTAACATTTGGGATCCCAAAATACTGCTTAGAAATATTTACAACCCAAAAACACAATCAGAGTCGGCTAAGAGACAAAATTGAAGTTTAGTACATTCATCTCCCAAAACTACCCCTGGCCGTGGCAGCCAGGCAAGCCAAACATGTACGCGCTGCCTTACGCTCTCCGTACTAATGTTTGGTTGACTTTCCCCTTGCCCTTACCTGCACCACAGAGCACCCGTGAGCCGAAGCCCAGCAAGAAAACCCTCACAAGAAAATAACATATGTATATCAACACATTTAACATACAAATAAACCATCATCAGGCTAACCACATACGGACATGCTGTCCCAGGTGCTTTACCAAGCCCTGGGTTCGCGGTCCACACCATGAGGATATCCCAGGTATCCTTTAGGCTAAACACTGCTCCTGGACCCTTGCCGCACTCGACCTTGCACTCGACGTGCTTAATGCCGTTCCCAACCCCTTGTCGTTCCCGGCCTTGCCAATCTCAGCCTTCGCCATCCCCAGCCCTCGCCGTTCCCGGCTCTTACTGTTCATTCACATATATGCACACATAGCATAATAACGCAAATACCTAATCATGAATAAACTCAATTAAAGGGCTACGCCCTGCAACACATTCATTTAGGGGCGTGCCCTGTAACACAAGCTCTACGGGTACATCAGTTTTCTTACCTGTGTCCCAAGCCTTCCAAGCACCGATATCCCGAGCACAGTCGTCTAGTCCGAGCCTCGCCGAAATCCTAGTCACAGCGCATTAACAATATTCATCCATCAAGTTATAATCCATTAAATAACTTCGAGTCATAATTCTAGTCTCCGAGACCTTGAATTCTATCAATCCGGGTGATAAAATCCATCCCGAGCCTTAACATTTGAGATCCCAAGCCTAAACACACTTTAAAGCCCAAAAATGCACTAAGAGTCGCGGCCCCATGAGGCCATGCCGTGACCCGTCCCCAAACCCGAGAGCCACTCCAAAACAGGGCAGGTGCGCCGCAGCCCTAGCTAGGGCATGCCTCGTCCCGCCCTTCTTCCAAGCCACCATTCTGCTTCAAAGGGCCGCGGCTCAGCAAGAACAATGTCGCTACCCGACCCTTCGAACCTAGAAAAATCCTCCATTTTTGCCACAAAAACCCATCCAATTAACCCCAAAATCAAACCAAAAACTCAAGCTAATCATCACAGAGGTTATACTATGGATTCAATAACAAAACCCAACAAGAATTCAAGTTCAAAGCCTCATCAAACTCAAGAATGATCCATCACTGAAAACACATGCAAACTCTAAGAAAACCAGTAGCTACTCAAAACATTTTACTGAGATTCAAGCTTACCTTAAGCTGAAGTGATTCCCTAAACCAGGTCCCTAAGCTCCAAGCTTCAAGCTCCCAAAATCCCAACTGAAATCCTTAGTTTTGATTAGCTTCCACCAAAATTTCCCTTGGTATGACTTAGAGAAAATAAAGAGAGAGAGAAGAGCAAATGCTTGGGTCAGTTTCTCCAAGTTTCTAAGTGTTTCCTGAATTTTGTTTTATTTAACTTAAGTTTCTAAGGTTACCTCAAAGCTTGGGGTGCCAAAAATGTCCCCGAGGGAAAAATGGTAAATTTCCCCAATTTTCCCTCCTAAACATTCTAACCTCAAATATATCTCCAAATTTTTATTTCCATAACCTGATAACCCCATAAAACATCTAATACCCGAGATACCCCTTGACACGTCTCGAGTCAGATACTCAACCCCATTGTGACTTTATGGCTAACAGCTCACAGGGACTGTCTCGGATCATGCTACACAGATATATCACAATTATTTCATTTATGCCCTCATCGGGCTAAAATTACAAACATGCCCCTAATATCCAAATGGGGCCCACATGCATATTTAATTCAGCTAAACATGCATCTCTAATCATGTATTCACATAAATTCATATATTATAGCAATAATTCACTTATTTCCCTCCAGGCACAGTAATCAAGGCCCTAACCCTTATTAGCAAATTTGGGTCGTTACAACCATCCCCTCCTTACAAAAATTTCGTCCTCAAAATTATCTAAATATCGCTCCCACATCATTGATTCCAGTTCCCATGTCGCCTCCTCAATCTTGTTGTTCCTCAACAGCACTTTCAACAAGGCGATGGTCTTGCTCCGCAAGACTTTATCCTTCCGGTCAAGAATCTGAACCGGCTTCTCCTCATAAGAAAAATCCTAATCCAACTCCAAATTCTCATAACTCAAAATGTGCATCGAATTTGATACATACTTTCAGAGCATGGATACGTGAAAAACACTATGAACCCCTGATAAGGCTGGAGGCATCGCCAATCTGTAAGCTACCTCTCCAACTCGTTCCAGAATCTCGAAGGGGCCAACAAACCTAGGGCTCAGCTTGCCCCAAACACCAAGCTGTTTCACTCCCCTCAAAGGTGAAACCCTAAGAAACACATGGTCACCGACCTGAAACTCTACGATTTTGCGTCTCAAGTCTGAGTAACTCTTCTGGCGACTCTAGGAGGCGAGCATTCAAGCTCTAATCTTCTCAATTGACTCATTGGTCCTCTGAACCATCTCAGGACCCAAATAACTCCTCTCACCTGTCTCATCTTAATGGATAGGTGATCTACACTTCCTCCCATAAAGCATCTCATACGGAGCCACTCCGATAGTCGCTTGATAACTGATATTGTACGAGAACTCAATCAAAGGGAGATACTTAATCCAAGATCCCCCAAAGTCTAGTACACAAGCTCGCAACATGTCCTTCAGTATCTGAATCGTCCTCTCAGACTGTCCATCTGTCTGAGGATGATAAGCGGTACTAAACCGTAACTATGTGCCCATAGTCTTCTGCAGACTCTCCCAAAACATGGAGGTGAAGGTGGGGTCCCTGTCGGATACTATCGACCTCGGAGCCCCATGAAGTCGAACAATTTCCTTCACATATAACTCAACATACTACTCCACAGTATAAGTCGTCCTGGCACGTAAAAAGTGTGCGGACTTGGTATACATATCCACAATCACCCACACCGAGTCATGCTGACCCACGGTTTTCGGCAAACCAACAACGAAGTCCATGGTGATATCTTCCCACTTCCACTCTGGAACCCCTAGAGGCTGCAGCAAACCTGCTGGCCTCTGATGTTCAGCCTTGACCTGCTGACAAGTTAAGCACTTGGCCACGTAATCCACCACATCCCTCTTCATGCCTGACCACCAATACAAAGCTCTCAAATCCTGGTACATCTTCGTCGTACCTGGATGTAAGGAATAGGGAGTGGTATGCGATTAATCTAAGATCTCCCGCCAGATATCAGAATCCATCGGAATACAAATCTGACCCTTGTACTTCAGTAACCCCATCTCCGAGAAAAAAAGTCTTTAGTCGCTCTGACTAAGACACTCTCTTTGTGACTACTCAACTGGGAATCCCTCCCCTGCGCCTCCTTGATCCTCCCAAGGAGTGAAGACTGAACAGTGATGTTGGCTAACCGACCAAGCACCAATCTATACCCGCTCTAGTCAACTCCTCAGCTAGCTTCTCATATATCTGTCTCGAACTGAACAACTGTCTTGGGCCTTTTCGACTCAATGCATCAACCACTACATTAGCCTTCCTAGGATGGTATAGGATATCACAATCATAATCCTTAACTAACTCCAGCCACCGTCTCTGGCTCATACTCAGATGCTTTTGAGTGAAGAAGTACTTCAAACTTGTATGGTCGGTGTATATCTCACACTTCTCTCCATACAGATAATGCCTCCAAATCTTAAGTGTGAATACCACTGCTGCCAATTCCAAATCATGCGTGGGATATCTCTACTCATACTCCTTTAACTGTCTTGATGCATAGGCTATTACCTTACCAACTTGCACCAGCACACACCCTAAACCTTGTCTGGAAGCATCACAATAAACCACAAACTTCTCATTATCTGTCGGCAAACTCAATACTGGCGCAGTGATCAGTCGCTGCTTCAAATCTTTAAAATTGTTCTCATATCTGTCTGCCCAAACAAACTTTGTCTTATTCTTTGTCTATTCTGTCAACGGCGTAGCTATCCTAGAGAACCCCTCAACAAACCACCGATAGTTCCCTGCCAAACCCAGAAAACTCCTCACTTCAGGAACATTCTCAGTCTAGGCCAATCTCTCACTGCCTCTATCTTACTTGGGTCAACCAGAATCCCCTCCTTACAGATGATATGGCCCAAAAATGTAACTTGTGGTAACCAGAACTTGCACTTGCTGAACTTAGCATATAATCTATGCTCCCTTAATCGCTGTAATACTAAATGTAGATGCTGCTCATGCTCTGCCTCTAACTGAGAGTACACCAAAATGTCATCGATGAACACAATCACAAACTTATCCAAATAATCCTTAAAAATCCTATTAATCATATCCATAAAAGCTGCTGGGGCATTGGTTAATCCAAGGGACATAACCAGGAATTCATAGTATCCATACCTCGTTCGGAAAGCAGTCTTTGGTATGTCCTCCTCTTTAATCCTTAATTGATGGTAACCTGACCAAATAACTATCTTGGAAAACACTGTTCTTCCCTGTAGCTAGTCAAATAAATCATCGATCCTAGGCAGTGGGTACTTATTCTTAATAGTCAACTTGTTCAGCTCTCCGGAGTCAATACATATCCTAAGAGATCCATCCTTCTTCTTGACAAACAATACTGGAGCACCCCATGGTGAGAAACTTGGTCTGATGAACCCCAAATCAAGTAACTCCTGCAACTGAATCTTCAACTCTTTTAATTCTGCTGGAGCCATTCTATATGGTGTCCTAGATATTGGCTCTGCCCCTGGTACCAGCTCAATAACAAAATCAATCTCCCGCTGCGGCGGTAACCCTGGCAGATCTACTGGAAATAAATCTGGAAACTCACATACCAATCTGGTCTCCCTCGGTCCAACCGACACAACCCTAGAGGTATCGACAACATTCACTAGGAATCTTATGCAACCTTCCTGCATCAGGTCCCTAGCCTTCAGTGCTGAAATCATAGGTATTCGCGGTCCACCAACTATCCCCACAAATACAAAGGGTACCTCCCCTTCTGGTTCAAAAGTCACCATCCTACGCTTACAGTCAATCGTCGCCCCATACTTCGATAGCCAATCAATCCCTAGGATCATATCGAAGTCATCCATCGCAAGCTCAATCAGATCAACAGACAACTCCCTACCATCTACCTCTACTGGTAAAGCTCTAATCCATCTCCTAGAGACTACCAGTTCCCCAGTTGGCAAAAAATTTGAAAACCCCTACCATACAACACATTAGGTCTACACAGCTGATCTATCACTCTAGCATACACAAATGAATGAGTAGCTCCTGAATCAAACAATGCAGTATAAGAAGAACCAGCACTAGAAATTTGACCTGTCACAATCGAGGGGCTAGTCTCTGCCTCAGTCTGTGTCAAAGTAAATACCCTGACAGGAGCGAGACTATCGCTCTGCTTCCGCTCATCTTTCCTGGCTTGTGGGCAGTCCTTCTTCAAATGATTGGCACTCCCACAGACAAAGCAGGCTCTTTTCCTGCACTTACCCTGGTGTCTTCATCTGCACTGTGGACACACTGGAAAGCTCCTCCAGTTGTCACCTCCGCCCTGACGGCCACCAAAAGCACCCCGTGCCCTCCTATCTGATCTAGGAGGAACAAAAGAATCTGGGGCCTTCCTCTTCTGCTCACTGGAGCCACTACCCTGATTGGATCAAATAAAAGGAGGCACCGTCCTCCTGGCATCGTGCCTAATACCGCGCTCTCTCCAAATCTGGTCCTCGGCCCCCTCAGCTGTAAGGGCCTTGTCTACATTCTGAGCATAGGTCGTAGTCTCCGGATCCAAGGTGATCTTCACATCATGGGCAATCATAACATTCAACCCTCGTACAGATTTGTCCCTTCTTCCCGCATCCATCGGCACTAAATCTGGAGCAAACTTTGCCAATCGGTCAAATCTCAAAGCATACTCAGTAACTGACAACCGGTTCTGAGTCAGGTTGATGAACTCGTCAACCTTTCCAGCTTGGACTGCAACACTGTAATACTTCTCGTTGAATATTTTTTTGAACTCTTCCCAAATCATAACAGTCACATTCCATCTCTGAACTACCACATCCCACCAGATGCGGGCATCCGCTCTGAACATGTAGCTAGCACAAGCTACCCTCTCATTTCCCTCAACCCTCACAAAATCCAGAATCGAGGAAATCATATTCATCCACTGTTCTGCCCGCAGTGGGTCTGATCTACCCTCGAAGGTGGGAGGATGCTGCTTCCTGAACCTCTCATATAAAGGTTCCCACCAGTTCTCCACAACAAGTTGAACCGGCACTAGCACCATAACCTGCTGAACTGGCAACCCAGTGACCTGTGGAGGGGCCTGCTGCCTTAACTGTCGAAGTTCTTCCTCTGCTCATTACAATCTTTCTTTCATTTCGGCAAACATCTGCTGCCAATTCTGTGGGGCAGGTGAAGGGTCCTGACCCTGGTTGTCATCCTCAGCCCTATTGCCGAAGAGTCTAGATGATTGTCGAGGCATCTCAATAAATATGCCTGCAATCAATGACTCCACTCATCAGGCATGATAACAACATCCAAAACCACCTCCCAATCACATCAGCCAACCATAAACAACGATCCACAAAACATACATATAGCACATAACACACAATGGGCCATGCCCTGACATCATGCATATTTTAACTCATTCATCATGCTCTATATGAAATAAGCAGGCAAACAAGGCATTCCAGCACATATTAAAGCATAATAGTCAATCATTACCAACCAACCCTGAGTCGAGCTTTTCACTGACAGCGAGCGTACATGTTCAGTCAATCTCTAGAAACCATAAACCTTGGCTCTCTCTGATACCAAGTTGTAACGCCCTACTTCCTTAGAGACGTTACTGTGTTTAAAACGTGCATTAAACTCGCTAATCGAGGTTTCAAGAAAAATGTGTAATCAAACAATAAACATGGTCATAAACTTTGAAAATAATTCCATTTACTGAAAATAGTAAAGTGTTTAACATTTGGGATCCCAAAATACTAAGTGACAAAATTCAAGTTTAGTACATTCATCTCCCCAAACTACCCTTGGCCGTGGCAGCCAGGTAGGCCAAACATGTACACACCGCCTCACGCTCTCCGTACTCATGGTTGGTTGACTTTCCCCTTGCCCTTACCTGCACCACAGAGAACCCGTGAGCCAAAGCCCAGCAAGAAAACCCTCAAAAGTAGATAACATATGCATAACAACACATTTAACATACAAATAAACCATCATCAGGCTAACCACATACGGCCATGCCGTCTAGGCGCTTTACCAGGCCCTGGGTTCGCGGTCCACACCGTGAGGATATCCCAGGTATCCTGTAGGGTCTCGCCCTGGCAACTTGCACTCTGTGTGCTAAATGCTGCTCCCAGCCCTTGCCGCACTCGACCTTGCACTCCACATGTTTAATGCCATTCCCGGCCCCTTTCCTTCGCTGTTCCTGGCCTTCATCGTTCTCTGCCCTCGCCGTTCCCGGCTCTTGCCATTCATTCACATATATGCACGCATAGCATAATAACGCAAATACCTAATAATGAATAAACTCAATTAAAGGGCTATCAATTCTAGTCTCCGGGACCTTGAATTCTATCAATTCGGGTGATAAAATCCATCCCGAGCCTTAACCTTTGAGTTCCCAAGCCTGAACACACTTTAAAGCCCAAAAATGCCCTAAGAGTTGCGGCCCCATGAGGCCATGCCGCGGCCCGCCCCCAAACCCGAGAGCCACTCCAAAATAGGGCAGGCGCGCCGCGGCCCTAGCTAGGGCATGCCATGGCCCGCCCTTCTTCCAGGCCACCATTCTGCTTCAGAGGGCCGCGACTCAACAAGAATGGTAAATTTCCCCAATTTCCCCAAAATCGTCCCCGAGGGAAAAATGGTAAATTTCCCCAATTTTCCCTCCTAAACATTCTAACCTCAAATATACCTCCAAATATTTATTTCCATAACCCGATAACCCCATAAAACATCTAATACCCGAGATACCCCTTGACTCATCCCGAGTGAGATACTCAACCCCGTTGTGACTTTTTGGCTAACAGCTCCTAGGGACTGTCTCGGATCGTGCTACACAGATATATCACAATTATTACATTTATGCCTTCATCGGGCTAAAATTACAAACATGCCCCTAATATCCAAACGGGGCCCACATGCATATTGAATTTAGCTAAACATGCATCTCTAATCACATATTCACATAAATTCACATATTATAGCAATAATTCACTTATTTCCCTCCAGGCACACTAATCAAGGCCCTAACCCTTATTAGCAAATTTGGGTCGTTACATTACTTATGACCTATGACTTGTGATTTATGATTATGACTTAGGCTATGATATTACCTAGGGTTTTATGATGTCGTATGATTAATATAAATAATTTTTGTTATGACTCTTGTGAAATTGATGATATGTTGATTAAATGATTATATGACTAACTCTTGTTTGTATTTTCCTTACTGGGCTTAGAAGCTCACCCCTTACGATGTTGTTATTTCAGGCAACTGAAGATCGAAAGGTCGGTGGCAAGGGGGACCTAGGAGCTTCGTGATGTACTTGTGGGGACGATATACTCGATGAAGATCAAGCAAACCTATTTATTTTTATTAAAGAATGTTTTCTTATAAAGTTTTATTTAAATGTTGCTCATTTTAATATGTTAAAGACAGTTATTTTATTTTTGTGAAACCATGAATCCATATATTTTTTTTAAAATTTTCATTCAATAAAGAGAAATTTTTATTATTATGATCCAACAATGTGTTCTCGATAATTTCATTCAATGACCAAATCTAAGATGCGAAAAATATGTGTCATCCTTGTTTGAAATGTTTTGTCTTTTATTACCTTGCGGTTTTGGTACTTTAAATAATTATGAATTTTTGAGTGTTTGTTCATTTTAATGAAAGCGATAAAATCAAAATATTCAATTGCATGTCTAATGAAAAAATTAAGAATAATCAAATTACAAATAAAATATTCTAAAGTCATTACATGCAATAAAATTCCAAATTAACTAAAAATGAACTAAACATTGTTAATACAACAGTAATGTTTTCTTTTAAAAAAACTATAAATTTTAAATAAATGGATTTTCTTTAACACTTTCTTGAACTAGACGCTTTTCCTCTTCAACTTTTTGTCTCCATCTACATGTTCCTCTTGATTGCTCAAGTGTCTGCAAAGATGAATAAATAACAAAAGAATATGACTAGTGGTTTCTAAATCAAAGATTTATAACTTTATGTATCATAATCCACTATTAAGCCTAAGGTAAAGGTAAAACATACCTACCTTTTTCATGATTGTGGTATTGTCTGTAAATCCTCAAAGGCAGCATCCCACAAATCATGAGCATATTCAATGTGTTCAAACTTTTTCCTTAGCTTCACCTCCAGCGTACTAAGATAGTAAAATCTCGCCATGTGATTTTATCTCATCCATTCAGCATATTTCTCATGTTCCTCTTTCCTTGCATCCCATGATGGTACAAGAGGAGGCCTCTTATCATTATAGATATGTTTAAGATTTTTTTCTAGAAAAATGAAAAAAGTTGAATTTTCCCATCCATCTTCATCCTCTTAGTTCATTTTTACTTTCTTTATATGATCATCAATCTTTGTATGCATTACCGAGCACGTTATAAGAAAATAATTGGGTGGAAACATTTTATGACTGAAAATAAAACACAATAATATTATTTGAAAAAATATTAATGTTTTGGAAAGTAAACATGACGCATGAATGCAATAATTAAAACACATAAATTAACATTTACTTTTCCACAATAAAACTACCTAACAAATAAAGTGTCGCCTTAGGGTCGATCAAGTTAAATTCATATAGCTTATAAGACAATCTTATCTTTATAATATAAAACTTAAAATACCTCTTTATTTTCTCTTTTAAATATAAAGTACTACTGGTTTTGTCAAGATGTAATTATCCACTGCAAAAGCTTAATTACATCTTTGTAAGTGTTGACTGGTTTTTTAACCAACTGACTTGAAGTCAAAAAAATTAATGAGAGAGCTTTCAATTAGATAATAAATGAACCATAAATGAGCCAAGAACCTAGTAATAATAAGCAATAAATAATACAGAACACCAGAATTTATAGAGGTTAGGCCCCAAGGATTGGTAATGACCTACTTCCTCTTATATTTGTATTAATCTTGAAAGTTTACACAAGATCACAAGGGTTTACAAGTGGATTTCTATGTGTAAAAGACAATACAATATGACAGAATCACTGCTAAGTACCAAGACAGGGAGCTCGGTATGTATCTGGTGCTGGTTGGTATGCTATTTTTCTGAACCCCCTCCATTGTGGTGGTGTTGGGGTTTTATGCCCTAATGAAAACCCAATTTCTTTGTAATCTCATTTATTATCAATAAAAGAATAGAAATCATTTTTTGACTTGGTCAATCACTTTGCTCACATGTTTTATTTTCATGATTATTTGTTTAATATAAATTTCTATTACATCCCGAGCATATAGCTAATCGTATTTATAGTGACGTAATCACAATGTAATATAAATATGATTATATGCTCAAAATAAGTTAGTCCAAAGATTAGTCAGTGCACAGGACTTACACTGACTTGTCAGTCTACAATATGTTCTACTTACACATCACAAAGTTATGTTCTTTCAAGAACATTAGCAAAGTAGAAAAGATCGGATATATTTGTTACATCAGACTAGACCGATATTGACATTTTATAGGATAAGTAAACATACCGTAATTTTCTATTCTAGTCATATCATATTGTTGACCATAGGTCAATTCAATCTCAATTTTGAGTGGTTAGTATTCTAACTGATTGTATTATTTGAGTTTTTTTACTTGTTCGTTACCAGCCCATACTTACATCTTGGGAACTCTGTAGTATAATAGAGTTGGAGTGTTAATCATTGATACGAACATCTATATCTTCTGATGAAGAAGTGAAACAATGGTTTCCTTTTAGTTTGGTTCAAGGTGCTAAATGATAGAGATCTCATTTAAGTAATTAATATTAGTTTAATGAAATATCATTTGCAAGGAACTAAGTGTTTTAAGGATAAAATACAATGAGGGTTAAAATGGTATTTTAGTCCTATCTCATTGTAGACCGTCTATAGATGATTGAGTGAAAATTATGGTTGTAACAATGGATAATTAATAAAGTATCTATATGGCCTATAGAGCGTTCTATGAATTCAAGAGTGCAATTCCAAGTCTTTAGTGGAATCACGAGGAATTAATAAGTTAGTAAATTTATTTGTTAGATTTATGATAACTTATTGGAGCTTGATTTCATAGGCCCAAGGTCCCCACTGTACCTTGGATAAAATCATCTAGATATTCTCAATTAAATGATTTAATTATCAATTAGAATTATCAAAGTTGACCTGTCAATTTTGGATAGTTTCAAAGAGTTATGTAATTTAGAGAAGAAAAGAGAAATTTGGGCAGATTTATTAATTAAGATAAATTGGTATATAAATTAATAAATAAGTTTAAATCAAGGTTCAAATTACAAATAATTAATTTGATAAAGGATTTAAATAATTATTTAGTTAATTAAATCAATAGAAAATAATCCAGGCCCTCATTTTATGTCCAACGAGCTTATAATTAAATGGGAAATTTCACGGGCCTAAAGCCCATATTAACTTTGACCTAGGGCTGTTAATTGCCTATTATTTTATTAATATTTTAATTAAATAAGTAACCTAATAGAGTCTATAAAAGGAATGTTAAATGAGAGATGAAAACTATAATGACCCAACTTATTCTAGACTTTGGACCATTAAAACTACTTATACATAGACATTATTCTTAAGAAAACTTACATACAAAATAGTCATAACTTTATTAAAAACTGTAAAACCAAGGTTAAAATACATAAAATTCGGGGTAGGATATGGGATCCCATTGTTTTGAAAATAAAACATAACATAACCTAAATCTTAAATAAAATGGTTACAATATTAAGGGCAGAAATATATAGAAATCATCATATAAAAGACTTAAACAACTTCATCCTCGAATCGTTCATGCAGTCCACCAATTCCATTCTCCCTCAATACACGATCCCAGCTGCCAAGAATCTTCCCGCCGCCATACTATTTTCCTGGACATATAAAACAAAGGAATGAGCCTAATGCCCAGCAAGGAAAATCTACTACAAGCATGATTCATATACATAAACATAATCTATAAACATATAACATATTCTATAAACATATATCATAATTCTAACCCATGTACATGGTAACTATTAGGGTTCACTAACTAAGCAACTATAAGCCTCATACTACAATGAGGTTTGCTAGCTAAGCAACTATAAGCCCCAAAACATAAAAGTGTTGGGGTTTGCTATTGAAGCAATTATAAGCCCCAAAACATATAACATATAAAAAAATACTATAGCATAATCATAACATATAAAAACATACTATAGCATAATCATATAAGTATAAAATACTATCCTATTTTCCTTACCAATTACCAGGATGTGAGAACAAGGACGGGATTTTGGAACACTCCTAAAAACCATTAATGAGAAAGGTGAGTATTCTAAAAGAAAGAGATGAAAAGGAATGAAATAAACCACCGAGAAGGTACTTACCTGTAACGACCCGAATTTGCTATTAGGGCTTAGGGCCTTGATTAGTGTGCCTGGAGGGCAATAAATGATTTAATATGTTAATATGTGAATTTATGTGAATATATGATAATGATGCATGTTTAGTAGAGTTAAATGTGCATGTGGGCCCCGTCTGGATATTAGGGGTATATGTGTGATAAATGCGATATATATGTGATATATCTGTGCAGCACGATCCGAGATAGTCCTGGGGAGCGGTTAGCCAGAAGGTCACAACGGGGTTGAGAATCCGACTCGGGGCAAGTCGAGGGGTAGTTTGGGCATTAGTTATTATACGGGGTTATCGAGTTATGAAAATAAATATTTGGAGATATATCTGAGGATAGAATGTCTAGGAGGGAATATTGGGGAAATTTACCATTTTGCCCTTGGGGACGTTTTGGTACCCCGAGCCTTGAGGTAACCACATAGACTAAGTTAAATAAAACAAAAAGAAAGAAATACTTAGAGACTTGTACAAACCGACCCAAGTCTTCCTCTTCTCTCTCTTTCTATTTTTCTCTAAGGCAAAAGCAAAGGAAATTCTTGGAAGCTAAGGAATTCAGCTGAGGGCTCTGTAACTTAGGCTTGAATTTTGAGGGATTAGATCAACTTAAGCCAAGGAATTCGACCAGGATTAAGGTAAGGATTGATTCTCATTACCTGTGTTGAAAATTCTGTGAAATTGGGTATGTTCTAAGTGGTTTTTGGGTTTTGAATTTGATAAGTGAATTGAGGCTGGAACTTTGGGAATTAAGCCAGAAAACACTTAGAGGATTGGTTCTATAGTTGAAGTAAGCTTTAATTTAAAGTTTGAAGGTTGAATTATAGTGTTTCCATGGCTGGGTTTTGAGTTCTTGAGTTAGAAAATTTCAGAGATTGAAATGGATTTTTAATGGGTTTCTAGTCTAGGTTTCAGCTAGGCTTTTGTTGCTGGAATCTTATGGGAAGGTTGTGTATAATTGAGTTGTGAAATTGGGATGATTGTGGGTGGTTTTGAGAGAGGTCTGGGTGTCAAAAATGGAGGATTTTTCTGGGTTCAAAGGGTCGGGCCGCGGCATTGTTCTTGCTGAGCCGCGGCCCTTCGAATCTATTTCATGTTGAGGAAAGAGGGCGGGCCGCGGCATGGCCTGAGTAATGTCGCGACCCTTATCTGTTTTTGGCCATTTGGAGGCCTCTGGTTGGGGCCATGTCGGGGCATGGTTGGCTAGTGCCACGACCCTTAAGGGATTTTGGGATTTTGAGATTCTAGGCTTGGGAATTTAACCTAGGGTGCTCGGGATTGAATCCTTTACCATGGTTGGTGAAACTCAATGACCTAGAGACTAGAATTGTGATTTAAAGCTAGTTAATGGGTTGGAACTTGATGGATGAATGTTATTATGTGTTGTGACTAGGGTTCGGCAAGGCTCAAGTTGAGGGACTGTGCTCGGGATCACGGTGCTCGGGAAGCTCGGGATGCAGGTAAGAAAACCCTTGTTCCCATAGAGCTTGTATGCAGGGCTGAGCCCAATGTGTTTCAGTGGCAGGGCGTAGCCCTTTGATTGAATTTTCTAGTATTGTGTACTTGTTTATTATGCTATGAATGCAATTATGTGAATGATCGGCAAGAGCCGGGAATGGTATGGGCCGAGAACGGCAAAGGGCTGGAAACGACGTTAGGCACGTTGAGTGCAGGGCCGATTACAACAAGGAGCTGGGAGCAGCATTGAGCACGTGGAGTGCAAGTTTCCAGGGCGAGTCCGTAAAGGATACCTGAGATATCATCACAGTGTGGACCGTGAACCCAGGGCCTAGTAAAGCGCTTGGGACGGTTAGGCCGTATGTGTTTAGCCTATTGATGGCCAGTTTGTATACTTGGTGTATGTTTTGCATATGTTATCTATTTGTGGGTTTTGTTGCTGGGCTTCGGCTCACAGATGCTCTGTGGTGCAGGTAAGGGCAAGAAGAAAGCCAATCAACCATGAGTGTAGCAGGCATGAAGCGGCGTGTACATGTTTGGTCTGTCTGGCTGCCACAGCCTATGGATTTTGGGAGATGGTTGTAAATAAACCTAGTTTTTGTCGTTTAGTCGACTTGGTTCAATTTATGTGTTGCAAATATTTCTAAACCGTATTTTGGGATCCCAAGTGTTAAAATTTTATGATTTTCAATGAAATGAACTTATTTCTAAGGTTTTTCCTCTGTTTATGGCTTAATTACACTATTTGACCTAAAACCTCGATTAGTGAGTTGAATGCACATTTTTAAACTCACTTAGTAACGGCTATAAGGAAGTAAGGTGTTACATTACCGACAAGAACCTCAAGTTCAAAGAACTTAGATGCCTAACCACGAATAAAAACTACGAGTTAGGAGATAAGTAGAGAAAAACTATAAAAACTAATGAAACAATACAGAAAGGAACTAGAATTAGGAATACCTCGAATACAATATAACCGAACTGCACCTCGATATCAGAATACACACTATTATCCTTACTTCCCAAGTGTTTAATAAGCTTAGAATGATAAAGCTTATAACCCCAACCCAAGTGTTTAGCACTCTAAAGTAAACCTAGCAACTTGAAGGCTCTGAACTCAGCTTGATGAATGAAAGAAATGGCTGGGTACTAGGTCCTATTTGTAGAGTTCAAGAATGAAAAGATCTTCATTTAGCTTGAATAAAAATAATGACTTTTTAATTGAAAAACATTTGAATAATCGTTCAGCAGAGGCTAATGTTATTGTTATACCCAAAAATTGGAGAATGCATCCTAGGAGGCTAAGGAGAATGCATTCTAGGAGAGTTAAGGGGAGTGGTCCTAGGAGACCTCAAGGAGGATGTGGTCTTAGGAGACCCCAAGGAGAAAATGGTCTTAGGAGACCCCAAGGAGGATGTGGTCCTCAGAGACCCCAAAGGTGTGTAGGAGGCAAGCCTCCCAAAGTTTCCTAAGTGTTGGCTCGAACGTGTCCAAGGTAAGTAGCTAAGGAGGAGGAGTCTCATGCAAGAGGAATGAGACTTAGATTTTGATAAGGAGAGCCTATACAGTGTTCGATCGGACATGTTTGGGGGATGCTAAAGGAGGTTTCCTAAATCTTGTCCAAGGTGAGTGTTGAATATCATGGTGAGGTTGCCTCAATGTTGTCCAAGGTGAGGTTGCCTCAATGTTGTTCAAGGTGAGGTTGCCTCAATGTTGTCCAAGGTGAGGTTGCCTCAATGTTGTTCAAGGTGAGGTTGCCTCAATGTTGTTCAAGGTGAGGTTGCCTCAATGTTGTCCAAGGTGAGGTGCCAAGGAGGTTGCCTCGGACCACCTTGGTCCAAGGAGAAGCCAAGGAGATTGGTTCAAGGAGGAACATGGCATGCTAGAGGAGAGTGCATGTTAGAGGAGAGAAGTGCATCTCCTACCACCATGCACGTTCAACCCACCAAAAACATGTCCTACCACCATGCATATCCTACCACCATGCATGTTCAACCAGCACTTGCATGGGTAGTGAGTAGGAGGTGGACCAACTAGCTAGAGGAGACTAAGTCAGACACAACTTCAACAACATACGCGGGAATCTCTCATTCTTCCCACAAATGGGGAGTTTGTTACATTTTGAATGTTTATTTGTAATATAAATGTAATAAATATAATAAAATATCCCTATTATAAGGGGATATCAGTTGAGGATCCCAGGCCTATAAATAGAGAGCTTATGGGATGAGAGAAGGGCTTCCTTCTGCTTCTTCTTTCTAGAGAGAGAAAATTGGGACTGTCTATTCTAGAGAGAGAAAGTGCTGAAATTAGAGAGAATTCTTGTATTTTCACAATCTGTACTAAAGAAACTCAGTTGGCACAGTCCATCTGATCTTGAGTATAGATTTATAAATCACAACTCTAAGTGGATTAGGCTATTACCGACAATCGGGGCTGAACCACTATAAAAATCTCCTGTGTTCTTTATTTTCTTTGTTTATACCGTCTGTTGTCGTTTTTATTTCTCTTGAAGGCTTATCGTTATTGACGTTCTCACGTCGTTGGCTAAAAACGCAGTCAACAGTTATATTATTTTATAATATAATGTAATATTATATTATATTATAATATAATGTTTTAGATTAAATAAATGTGACAAAGTGTGTCACATATTGAAACATATAATTGAGAGTTACAATATTTAGATATATGAGATATATCCAAATAATGTAACATATTTGGTGTTACAAATTTGTAACTTCCAAATATTACCCTTTATTGTGTAAATTTGTTGTTACACAATATTGAGATTAATTTCATAAAGCCATATGTGATATGGCTATTAGAGATATGATTTTAACCCCAATAATGTGTTTTGGGAGTTACAAAATCATTTGGGAGGGTTTGGAATTGTTTGGAAAACAACACATTTTTTAGTGCTGAAAATGGTCGGTGGCCGCTGCCACTGAATGTTGGTGGCCGCGGCCTGTGGGACAGAGGCTAGTGGCCGCGGCCACTAATGTCTCTGGCCGCGGCCACAGGCTAAAAACTAAACCTTTTCAGTTTTTCAATCTTTGTTGAACAACTCAAAAGACAAAAATAACTCCCAAATCTCAATTTTAATTCCATATTAATCCAATTAAACATTGGTAACAGTCATGTGGGTTGGTGGAATTTGAAATTCAAAGGGTGTCTCTAAACTCTATAAATAGGAACCTATAGCTCACTTGTGAGACACAACATTTGTATCCATTAGACCACTTGGCTAGAAACACCTTGAGGCTTGATAATTCCAGAAAGCATTTCCTATAATCTGTGAGAGATCCCTTAGTGCTTGAGTTAGGGGGAAATAAGCGTTTGAAAAAAGGTTTCAAACCTTGTTCAAGTTGGTGATCCCCAACACTCTTCACTTTGGTAGTGTGAGTGAGAGCTGTTTCTATTTAGTTTGTTAGTTCTTTCTTTCTACTCCATTTCTCTTCATCTTCATATTCTTCTCTTTTGTTTATTTGTATTTCTTGTTTTGAGTTGTAATCTTCTTTTCTTTATTTCAAACATTTTACTTCACTTGTAACATTTTGCTTTGAGTTGTATTTTCACTATTCTATTATTCTTCTCTTCTTCTTGTTCTTTAGTTTATTTGTATTTTCAGTTATAGAGTTGTAACCTTATTCTATCAATCAATATTTATTTGTAATATATTGCATAGAGTTGTAATTTATTATCATTTCCATTGAGGCAAATATATATTTTCCTAACATTCAAAAGCTTACCCCTTTTTGTTTCAATGGAAGGGGAGACAATCAAGATCATGAACCAAGACCTAGTGAGATTGGATAGGTTTCATGGATCCAATTTTACTAGGTGGCAAGACAAGGTGAGGTTTCTTTTAACCACTCTCAAAATCGCCTACATCCTTGAGTCTTCCTTGGCACCTCTAGCCGAGCCATCCGACAAAGACACTCCCGAGGAGGTGGAGAGGAGAAGGAAGAGGGAGGAGGACAATCTCCTTTGTAGGGGTCATATCCTCAACGCCCTATCAGATAGGCTCTATGACCTTTACACCGAGACCAAATCGGCCAAGGAGATTTGGGATGCACTTGAGAAAAAGTTTAAGGCGGAAGAGGAAGGTACCAAAAAGTTTTTGATATCTCAATACTTCGATTTCAAATTTTTTGGTGATAAACCTATTCTTCCTCAAATTCATGAATTGCAAATAATTGTTAACAAATTGAAAGTGCTAAAGATTTAGCTTCCCGAGGCCTTTCAAGTTGGTGCTATAGTGGCTAAATTACCACCAACTTGGAAGAGCTATAAGAAAAGAATCCTTCATAAAAATGAGGATTATTCTTTGGAGGAAATCCAAAAACATATTCGAATCGAAGAGGAATCGATATGTAGAGATAAACGTGTGGAGGGGTCTAATGGAGAGACTTCCAAAGAAAATGCGGTGTCATAACCAAAACATCCCAAAAACAAAGGGAAAAAGGGTAATGAGAAACCTTTGGGTCCAAAAACCAACCCAAACAATTTTGAGGGCGAGAAAGGCCCTTGCTTTGTGTGTGGGAAAAGGGGTCACTATGCTAGAGAGTGTAGGCATACAAAAGACCAACAAGGACCTAAGGTGAACGTTACTCAAGAGGAAAACATAGTTGCTACCCTTAGTGAGGTGAATGCGGTCCAAGGCAAGGGAAAGGGTGGTGGTATGATACATGTGCCACCGTCCATGTCACCTATGACAAATCATTGTTCAAGACCTTTGAAGAGTCAAAGGGAAACCATGAGATACAAATGGGCAATGAGGGCAAATCAAAGGTACTCGGCAAAGGTACTATTGAAGTATACTTCACCTCCGGCAAGAAAGTTACATTAGTGAATGTACTTTATGTTCTCGAAATGAGTAGAAACTTGGTAAGTGGTGATTTGCTTGGCAAGCCCGGCATTAAAGCCGTTTTTGAGTCTGGTAAACTTATATTGACCAAATCAAATGTATTCTTGGGAAAAGGGTACTCTTGTGAGGGAATGGTTAAATTGTGCACCAATGATGTAACTTTCAATGTTATCAATAAAAATGTTGATTCCGCCTATATTGTTAAGTATGATTCTTTATTTTTGTGGCATCATAGACTATCGCATATAGGTTTTTCTACCATGAAAAGAGTAGTAAAATGTGGTATGATTGCATGCAATATTAAAAACTATGGTAAATGTGAAACATGTGTTAAGGCAAAAATGATTAAGAAACCATTTCCTAGTGTAGAAAGATCATCTAATTTACTAGATTTAATCCATAGTGATCTTTGTGAATTAAATGGTGTTTTAACTAGAGGTGGTAAAAGGTATTTTCTTACTTTTATAGATGATTTTAGTAGATATACCTATGTGTTTCTTTTAAAGCATAAAGATGAAACTTTTGATGCTTTTAAATTGTATAAATTAGAAGTTGAAAATCAACTAAATAAAAAGTTTAAGGTGCTAAGAAGTGATTGAGGAGGAGAGTACTTCTCTAATGAATTCAATACATTTTGTGAAGAAAATGGTATAAGTCATGAGTGCACTACACCTTATACACCACAACACAATGGTGTTGCCGAAAGGAAAAATAGGACTTATCTAAAGATGATAAATTCTATGTTGGTGTTTTCTAAGTTGAACTTCAACTTATGGGGTGAAGCGCTTTTAACCGCTTGTCACATTCTTAATCGAATACTGATGAAGAAAAATGAGATATCTCCACATGAGTTATGGAAAGGAAGAAAACCCAACATAGGTTACTTCAAAGTGTGGGGGTGTCTTGCATATTGCAAGAAAAACGAACCTAATAGAACAAAGTTAGGTTCAAGAGCCATAAAGTGTTCTTTTGTTGGTTATGCCAACAATAGAAAAGCTTATAAGTTATTAGACTTAGAGTCTAATATTGTGATTGGATCTAGAGAAGTTGAATTTTTTGATAATATGTTATGTGACAACAATTCTCAAGCTTCAACATCTCTAAAGGAGAATTTGTTATATGAGAACAATTCTCAATCTTCTACATCAAAAGATTCTCAAGAGGAGAATCCTCAAAAGGATGTAAAGCAACCCTTTGAACCTAGAAGAAGTCAACGGTTTAAAAATCATAAAAGTCTAGTAATGGATGAGATAGATTCTCAATAAATTTCATTCTACATGGTAGAAGGAAATAGAGAGGAAGTCATTAGGAAAATTCCTATTGTACTTCTCGTCGAGGATGATCCTAAGACTTATAGAGAAGCTATGCAATCGAGAGATAGTGCATTTTGGAAAGAAGCCATCAATGATGAGATGGATTCCATTCTTTCCAATAACACTTGGGAATTGGTAGATCTCCCACCGGGATCTAAGCCAATTGGGTGTAAGTGGGTATTTAGGAGAAAGTACCACACTGACGGCACTATCCAAATACCACACTGACGGCACTATCCAAACCTTTAAAGCTAGATTAGTAGCTAAAGGGTTTAGGCAAAAGGAAGGTATTGATTATTTCGATACCTATGCGCCTGTTGCAAGAACAACTTCTATAAGAATTTTGTTCGCTTTAGCTTCTATACACAACTTGTATGTTCATCAAATGGATGTCAAAACGACATTCCTTAATGGTGACCTCAATGAGGAGGTCTATATGGAACAACCCGAAGGGTTTGTCCTACCAAAATATGAACATAAAGTTCGTAGACTTGTAAAATCCTTATATGGATTGAAACAAGCTCCTAAGCAATGGCATGAGAAATTTGATCAAGCCATCATGTCTAATGGGTTTAAACATAACAATGGAGACAAGTGTTTGTATTCCAAAACTTGTAAGGGATATGTGATCATTGTTTGCTTATATGTGGATGACATGCTTATTCTAAGTAATTGCTTGAAAGGGATAGAAGAAACGAAGAGGTTTCTATCATCATCCTTCAAGATGAAAGATCTTGGAGAAGTTGATACCATACTCGGTATCAAAGTAAAGAAACATAGTGGGGATTTTACGTTAGGGAAAGCCCATTATGTTGAGAAAGTATTGAACAAATTTAACCATCTCAAGGTTAAAGATGCCAATACTCCATTCGATCATAGTGTAAAACTAGAAAAGAATGAAGGAAGAGCGGTGGCTCAATTGGAGTACGCTAGTGCTATAGGGAGTCTAATATACGCTTCCCAGTATACTAGACCTGATATAGCATTTGCGGTAAGTAAACTTAGTAGGTTTACAAGTAATCAAAGCGTGGATCACTGGAAGGCAATTGGAAGAGTCCTAGGTTATCTCAAGAAAAACAAAGGGCTAAGCCTTCACTACTCCAAATTTCCTTCGATATTAGAAGGATATACAGATGCAAGTTGGATATCCAATCTTGGGGACAACTTGTCCACAACTGCTTAGGTATTTACACTTGGTGGAGGTACAATTTCTTGGGGTTCCAAGAAATAACAAACCTGTACATCTCATTCCACTATGGAAGCATAGTTCATAGCTCTAGCTGCTACTAGCAAAGAGGCCGAATGGTTAAGGGATCTGTTGATAGAGATTCCTCTAATCAAAGAGAATGTGTAGAGTCCAAGAACTTTACTTAGCTAGTTAAATAGTAGTATTATAGTATTTATAGTATTATCTTTATGACTGTGGATTTTTGGTTCAGACCGGGAATTATTTGGACACTCATAGTAGTACTTATAGATTTTCTAAGTTTAACCTATAGTTTAAGAATATTAATTTTAACCTAAGGTTTGATTAATATGACTGATATTAATGATAATATTTATTATACTATAAGGTTTAGATAATAACCAATAGGATTTTAAGCACATGTTATGTATGGGTGATTAAGGATTAAGTATTTTGAGGATTAAATTTAATAAGGGGTAAAGTTTGAATGCTATAAGGTCAGTCAGCAGCTTTGAATACGTTGAGGGCTTAGTCAAGGCTGTTTACCCCATTCAAATTTAGCTAAAAATGTGTAATTTCGTGTTTAAATAATCAGCGTGTGCCGATATATCGCAACTATAGAGGGCGATATATCGCAGCACGTAGATACGGAAAACACGAGATGATGCACGACAGCCTCGGGCATACTGGCCCAGGCGATATATCGCCTACAGGGGGCGATATATCGCCTCCTTCAGTATATTTTGAAACATTTTGAAATCGTTTTCCATTCAGCCATTCAACCTCTTGATAAGTCCAGCATCTTTTTGAATGAGTCTTCAGCCTCTGCTGAACGATAATTCAAATTATTTTCACCTAAAAAGCTATTATTTTTATTCAAGTAAAATTAAGATCCTTTCATTCCTAAACTCTATAAATAGGACCTAGTACCCAGCCATTATTCAACTTTTGCTCTAAGTTCAGAGGCTGCAAGTGCTAAGTGAGTGTGAGAGTGTAAACACCTGGGTTGGGAAATCATAAGCTTGATCATCATAAGCTTATCAAACACTTTGGGAAGTAAGGCTTTATAATATTTCGGTTTGAGGTGTAGATTGGTCTTACAAGTCTTCAAGGTAACCCAAAACTCTAGTTCATTTCTGTACTTGTTCTTTTAAGTTCTCATAGTCTTCTACTCAGCCTCTAACCTTAATCTTTATTTTGGTTAGGAAATCTAAGTTCTTGAGCAAAAAGGTTTTGGTAAGTATTTTTCTCAAGGTTTAGTCATTCCATTCCTTTCATTTCTTTTTCTTCAAATCTACTCACCCTGTTATATATGGTTTTAGGAGTGTTCCAAAAGTCCCAACTCTGTCCTCATATCCCGGTAACTTTGGTAAGGAAAATAGGATAGAATCTATATGTTATATGCTTATGTTATCTTATGTTTAATGCTAGGAAATATGTTATAAAATATGTTATGAAATATGTATGTTTGTAGGCTTGGGCATATGACCCATTTGACTAACAAGCCCCAAATAGATTATGGGCATATGACCTACTTAGCTAGTAGGACCTTACTAATCTAATGGGCATATGACTTGATTAGTCTATGGGACCCCAAGTAATAATGGCCATTATAGTATGTGCATGATATAAGTGTTATGTTAAGTTTTTATGTTTCTTATGAAATTTATGTATATGAACTATGTGTTAGATTTTTCCTTGCTGGGCATTAGGCTCATTCCTTTTTTGTTTATATGTGCAGGAAAATAGCTATAGTGGCGGTAAGATTCGTGGATGCTTGGGGAATGTGCATCGGTGGTTAATGGAGTCAAGGAGTCGAGAGTTCGATTTTTGAGGATGTAGTCTTGTTTTATGGTTTTATATGTATTTTTTCGCACTTTCTATGTAATTCCTTTTATTTTAAATTATGTTTTGTTTTTAAGACAATGGGATCCCATATCCTACTTATTTTATGAAAGTAACTCTTATTTCTACAAGTTTTTCTAATAAAGTTATGGTATTTTCGCAAATGTAAGTTTTATTAAGGATTTGTATGTATAGTTTCGTTAATGGTCCAAAAGTCTAGAGTAGTGGGTCATTACAGAATGTATCTACTATATCGATACATTGTGATAGCCAAGCTACATTGGATAGAGCATACATCAGAGTGTATAATGGGAAGTCTAGACACATTAGTCTAAGACATGGATATGTAAGAGAATTGATTCAAAGAGGAGTCATCTCAATATCCTATGTGAGAACAAGTGAAAATCTGGCGGATCCTTTCACTAAGCCACTAACGAGGGATTTAGTGGCTGCATCTTCTCGAGGGATGGGACTCAAACTCTTAAAAGAGATTCACAATTGATGGTAACCTATCTTAACACTAGTTATTCAACTAGTGTTAGGTTCAATAGGTAACAACAAGTCAATCGAGTGAATATTAGCTGTACTGAAATAAGTCCCATCTGAGATATTGAGTACTTGTGTGTTACCAAGTTGAGGGTTAAAACCGAAAGGATTTTTAATAGAATTCAGTCTTGTAAAGACAAGTATTTTTGGTGACAAAATACTGTAAGAATTCTACCTATATGGACTTAGGGGTGGTGCCGCCTCTCATGAGAATTGGGAGTATTCTCAAGAACGTCCATGAATGGAAAGTGCACATGGCCATTAATGGTGCAAAGAGAGACATAGAGGTCTCAAGTGAACATCGCAAAGGTGTGTGTGTTATCACCGATTTGTTGTCATGAAAAGATGGTTCAATGCCTAGTGCAACCAAATTTTCGACAAATTTTGTGATAATTACACTATAGTAAAGTTCAAGTTGAAAAACACTTTCCTTTATGCACTAATGCAATGACTCCTATAAGAGAGAGTTCTTATTTAATCAAGTGGGGGATATGTTATATTTCAAAATATAATTATTGATTAAATAAGTGTTACAATAGATAACTATTTAATCTAGTGGGGGAATGTTATATTATTTTATAATATAATGTAATATTATATTATATTATAATATAATGTTTTAGATTAAATAAATGTGACAAAGTGTGTCACATATTGTAACATATAATAGAAAGTTACAATATTTAGATATATGAGATATATCCAAATAATGTAACATATTTGGTGTTACAAATTTGTAACTTCCAAATATTACCCTTTGTTGTGTAAATTTGTCGTTACACAATACTGAGATGAATTTCATAAAGCCATATGTGATATTGCTGTTAGAGATATGATTTTAACCCCAATAATGTGTTTTGAGATTTACAAAATCATTTGGGAGGGTTTGGAACCGTTTGGAAAAACAACACATTTTTTAGTGCTGAAAATGGTCAGTGGCCGCGGCCTGTGGGACAGAGGCTAGTGGTCGCGGCCACAGGCTAAAAACTGACAATTTTTTAGTTTTTTCAATCTTTGTTGAATGGCTCAAAAAACTCAAGTAACTCCCAAATCTCAATTTTAATTCCATATTAATCCAATTAAACATTGGTAACAGCCATGTGGGTTGGTGGAATTTGAAATTCAAAGGGTGTCTCTAAACTCTATAAATAGGAGCCTATAGCTCACTTGTAAGACACAACTTTTCTATCCATTAGAGCACTTGGCTAGAAACACCTTGAGGCTTGATAATTCCATAAAGCATTTCCTATAATCTGTGAGAGATCCCTTAGTGCTTGAGTTAAGGGGAAATAAGCTTTTGGACAAAGGTTTCAAACCTTGTTCAAGTTGGTGATCCCCAACACTCTTCACTTTGGTAGTGTGAGTGAGAGTTGTTTCTATTTAGTTTGTTAGTTCTTTCTTTCTACTCCATTTCTCTTCATCTTCATATTCTTCTCTTTTGTTTATTTGTATTTCTTGTTTTGAGTTGTAATCTTCTTTTCTTTATTTCAAACATTTTACTTTACTTGCAACATTTTGCTTTGAGTTGTATTTTCACTATTCTATTCTTCTTCTCTTCTTCTTGTTCTTTAGTTTATTTGTATTTTCAGTTATAGAGTTGTAACCTTATTCTATCAATCAATATTTATTTGTAATATATTGCATAGAGTTGTAATTTATTATCATTTCCATTGACGCAAATATATATTTTCCTAATAGCTAAAGACTCGTTCAAAAAAATTCTGGACATATCAAGAGGTTAAGGATTAAAATGAGCTCAATTTCAAAATTATTCAAAAATGATACCCTAGAGTCGAGGCGATATATCTCCTGGGCTCATATTCCCGAGGGTCGTCGAAGTGTTCATGCGAAGTTCATGTGTTTTTGTATTCCCCGAGTGGCGATATATCGCCCCCCAGAGTTGCGATACATCCTCATACGCTGAAATATCATACACGTAATTACACTTTTTCAGCCTAATTTGAATCGAATAAACAACTTTGACTGAGTCTGTTATCCCCATTTCCTGCAGGGGCTTTGGGCCTTCGCCCTGGCCAACGGTCAGAGGACCAGCTTGGCATATGGGCCCGGCCCAAGGTCCCTTGGTTTGAATATTGCCCAAGGGGACTGGTACGGACCAGGGACTATAGACTGGGCCCATTGGAGGGGTCCGGGACGTCCCTCCGGGTTCGTCCTCAGCAAGAACGGTTCCGGCGATGTCCAAAGCGCCCAGACCGTCGCGGCCTACGCGTTCCTGTCCTGGACCCTGGTATGGTTCGGGCCTATAGTAAATAGAGCGGGCCAATGGTAAACGGACCTGGATCACCTCCTCCTCGATTGAAGGGCCAAGCGTCCAGGATCCTGAAGCCGCCTCATTTCGCGTGGGCATTGTCCCCCACTTTTCGCCTGCAGAAAGGGTCGCCTCGGGATTGTTCACTGATGTGTCAGGACTGCGCAGCCAAGTACCCAGACCGGTCTTGTCTCCTGAATCAGCCTCGTGACTCGAAGTGGTCAGAGCCAAAGCGCCGTTTTGTCGGGCGAGGCTTGTGTCTCAGGTCAACCAGTTGGGCCTTAGCTGGTTTGAATTTCGTGTATTGTATACCTTTTTGTATTGGGCCTCCACTAGATAGGCCCCTTGTACCCATTTCTCTGATGGGCCCGGGTCGGATCCGGCCCAGACCCGGTATTCCCCTCAGCTTATAAATATAAGCTGTAGAACAATGTAAAGAAGGAGGAGAAAAGAAAGAGAAAACTCTGTTCAGAGATTACTAGAAAACTCCATAGAAAAAGCTTCTTCTAGCTCTAATACATAGACTTGTGGACTAAGGCTAGTTAACGCCCCAACCACGTAAAAACCCTGTGTCCATTTTATACTTTCATTATTGTTATCAGCAAATATTATTCATTGATAGAGTTGCCGAAAATCTCGGTTAACAGTTTGGTGCTTTCATTGATAGTTGAAGGAAGATAACGCCAACGTCAGGCCTTTACTACGATGGTGAACACACGACACACCACCTTCCACCCAACCGACCTAGAGCAAGGTAACGGAGACCCCCTGCCTTCTCATCACATCCCTCAGGACCTGCCTGAGGACGTGCCTCCTCAGACGTGTCACCAAGATGAGTCGCAAGATTACGAGGGTGGGGCAGAGTACGAAGTAGAAAACGAAGAAGATTACTACGAGGAGGAGAACGAAGGAGAGTATCACGATGAAGCCGCGGATCCCGGGATCCCTCGCAACGATCAGCAGGACTCAGAGGTGACTAGACTAAGGCAGCAAGTCCTAGATCAGGAAGCCAGGATGGCTGAACAGGCGGAGGCGCACCGCCGGGTGCAAGAGTCTCTACGAGCCCTACAAGCGCTGATGGCCGCGGAGGGCCCAGCAGCCAACCCCACATCTGGCCCACTTCCAAAAACGCAACAACCCGCTCCCCAAGAGCAAGCCGGGGGCCCCAGGGGTGCCAGTCCGATCCGTCCCCCAGAGCCTTTTCCCGACACGGCTCCGAAAGTCCCGGACAAGGAGCGACGGAAGACCCGGAAGAACACCACCCCCGTCGAGAAAGCCGGGGCACGTTCACGGCCGTTGCCTAGGAAAGAGAAGGTGCGCCCCGTCCCAGGACGAGGCCACCCAATCGATCCGCAGGGAGCGCGGCCACGGAACGAGCAGCCCCAGCACGCCCCAGGGCCAAACGGGCGGGAAAGGTCTTTGCACCCAAGTGCCTCGGTCAACAAGAACCACCGGGAACGATCTCGCCGTGAGGATCGTCACGCTTTCAGCTCAGGGGATGACACTTCCCGGGTAGATTTACGTGATGGACTGAATTCCCGGAAGGATCGGGCCCGTAAGGAAAAAATCCTCCCTCGGGACGGCGACCTCAGGAACGACATCAACGACAGGAGGAACGAGAGAATACCCCTGGAGGATAGCACGACCAAGCTACTCATGGAGCAAATGGCCGCATTAAAAAAGGTCACTGATCGCTTGGTCGGCAAGCAGGAAGGCGCGGACACTGACTCCGACGAAGAGGATAAAGAGCCATGCGCAAGGCACATCCTGGATGCCGTACTGCCCAAGGGGTTCAAGATGCCGAGCCTCACTACCTATACTGGAAATACAGATCCTAGGGATCATCTGTACCGGTACAACCGACTCATGACCATGGCTCACGTCAGCGACGACGGCAAATGCCTCTTGTAACGCCCTACTTCCTTAGAGCCGTTACTTAGTGATTTTTAAGACAAAACAGTGTGCAATGAACTCGCTAACCGAGGTTTTGAGACAAAACTGTGACTAATTAAAATTTAAGGCTGTAATCTTAGAAAATGCATCGTTTCATTTAAAACTGCTAGTATTAAACATTTGGGATCCCAAAATAAGGTTTGAAAACTATTTACATCTTGAAATAAGTTTACAGTTGGTAAATCATAAAATCATAGATTATTACAGCCATTTTCAAATAAACCCCCAACCAAAGCAGTCGGGCAGGCCAAACATGTACACGTCGCTTCACGCTCTCCGTACTCATGGTTGGTTGACTCAGTCATTGCCCTTACCTGAAACACAGAGCACCCGTGAGCCGAAGCCGAGATAGAAAACTCATGCAGAACATAACATATGCAATGTATACAGTTTATCATAACAGATAATCCACAAATAAACAAGTCAATCATTAGACTAAGCAAACACGGCCATGCCGCCCCAGAAACCTTACCAAAGCCCTGGGGTATCGGTTCTCACCGCGAGGATAACTCATGTATCCCTTGGGTCCCACCCTGATTATAGCATCCCATGTGCTAGGTGTTACTTCTGGCTCCGCTGCCGTACCCGGCCTACGCCGCACTCGGCCCTTGCCGTTCATTCAATTACAAGCATATATAGCATAAATCAAGCAACATTCAAATATATGCCAATTTATTTAAATCTGCACCCTAACATGTAATGCAAAATATAGGGCCATGCCCGGCAATCATCTCATCATGCAACATGCAATATAGGGCCGTGCCCCGCAATCACACTATGGGCCCATGCCCTATCCTACGGGTGTTATAGTTTTCTTACCTGTCGATTTGATAGCTTAGATCACCTGACTCCTTGAGCACGATCCCACTCGAGCCTTAGCGCACACCTAGGCACAAACATAGGTCAAAGTCAACACCGAACCCCAAGTCCGAATACCTAGCCTCGGGACCAATCCCGAGCCCCCGGGAAGTCCCAAATCCCCAAAACAAAGTGGCGGAATCGAGCCCCGAACCCTAGGTCAAAATCCCTCATAAAAACCCAAAAATTCACCTCTGTGAACAGTGCAGTGCTACAGCGCTCTAAAGAGGGCGCTGTAGCGCTACAAGCAGAACACTCCCCCCAGAACAGGGGCTAGCGCTACAGCGCCCACTGACTAGCGCTGTAGCGCTAGTTGCAGCCCAGCAGAACCAAAAATCGCATCTTGCGATTTTCTCCTCCCATTTCAACTCCAAACTTGTCCAAACCTTTTCCAAACCCAAAATCAAGCTTATACACACTCCACACTCATCCCAAGCATCCCAAGAACTCAAAACCCAATCACATTCAACCCAAATCTCAAAATCTAACATGATGAACTCAAAAACCAGAAATTCATTCAACAACAAAGTTAAAGGCTTAGAATTCTTACCATTGATGCAATTTCGACCTTGATTCAACCCTAGGCCTCCTTAGCTTGTTCATCCTCAAAGCTTGCCCAGAAATCCCTAAAGTTCCCTACAACTCAGTTCAAAACACAGCTCAAACCAGCCAAAACCCTAAAACAGAAATCTCCAAGAACTTACCTCAAACTTCTGATGTGATCTTGCTAACCCCTAGCCAATCCTCAAGTCTAACCCAAGATCCTTGATGCTCAGCCTATCATTGCTCTCCACCAAGCTTTGCTCCAAGAAAAATGGAGGGAAAATGGTGCAAGAGTGCACAACCGAACCACCCCTCTGTTTTCCCTCTTCTTTTCCTTCTTTCCTTTTTTTTCTTTCTTTCCTTCAGCATTCACACTCTCTAACAATCCCACTCACAATATAAAGCCTTAAAAATCTATCTTTAAAGGCCAAATGACCAAAATGCCCACCCTATTAAATTCTAAACCTTTAAGTCCATAAAGGGGCGTTTTAGTCATATTACCCAAATTCCCACTAATTCCTCAAGTGTCCCTAATATTTTCCCGTTGCTTCCCAACACCTGATAAACCATCAAATAAGTACTCCCCATCATCAAGGTACATCTCACTCTATCCTCTGAATTCCTGTTCATACCCCAGGCTCGCCCCGAGCCGGGTATAAATTCCCGCTAAGACTTTCCGCTAGCTTGCTCACTGGGATCGCCTCGAGTCACAAATCACAGAAACATCCACATCACGGTGTGGTCTCAACAATCATCACATATCAATACAGTTATGCCTAACATGGCCAAAATTACAATTATGCCCTTCTAACACGATCCGGGCCTACATGCATACTAATATACATAGCCATGCATCTCAGATAAACAAATAGTCATATAACATGCTTTAAATCACAATCATGCATTTAATTTATAAATATCACACATAAATCCCGTCATGCTCTCCTGGCACGCTAATCAAGGCCCTCAAGCCTTAATAGCGGATTTGGGTCGTTACAACTATCCCCTCCTCATAAAAAATTCGTCCTCGAAATTTATCCAAACACATCAGTCAGTAAACCCGCAACTCTGACCATCATTTCCAAGGTCCACCGCCTTTACTTTACTTTTCAACTACACTCTTACAAGAGTAACAATCTTGCCCCACAAGATCTTGTCTAATAGCCATACTCTCGATAGCCTCTCGTTTACACCGCAACCCTGTTGAAGCCTCAGGGTCTGCCTTGATTACAATGACCAATTCATTGTCTTATTTCTGATTCCAGAGATACTCAAAATCATCACCTCTACTAGGTGGGATCAGCTTGTTGGCCCCGCTGGCCTAACCCTTAGTACAACTTCAGAATTTAAGGTAAATCAAGAGTCAGAACTCTCCCTTCCCTCTCTGAACACCTTACAGGTCCTCGTCTGTCATTATGCAGAGACGCAACTCTTTCCTTCCGGAACTTTATTTCCTCATAAATTAGCAGTTTACCAGCTCTTTAAATCTTTCAAATAGGCAGACACTCCTGCCTTAAGGATTCCAACAACCTCTCTGGCTTTCTCTCTGAACCAATGCCAACTAGTAGTATTCATTATCCTTCATCTATTACCATGTCCTATGTCGTGTTACTTTAACAAGACGCCAACATTTGCCACCACGGCTAACTCACCAGGGATAACGCTTCCCTTAAAATCTCAAGTTTTCGCATACTCAGCGCTCAATTCAGTAGATATCTGATAAACTTTCAGACTGCCATTCCAACAATTTAAAATACCTTAGGGCCTCAATTCAGTATCATCGACGTTCTATCTCGAAACCAGTTCACTTGACCCAACAACATTAACTCCCTCAACTGAGTTAAAACTTTTCATGTCCAAACAATTTACTCAAGGCCTAAAGTGGTCTATTCCCATGATACACTACCACATCACCTAACCCCTCGGGGTCCAAAGGAAAACACTATATTCCGTCACCCGCTCGACCCTCCCGGTACGACGTACCCTAGGAGGTGGAATGATGTCCATTCGGAATTCTCATTCACAAACCGAATCTAATTGGGTCCTTCATCCATTCCTGGTATCCCAACTTGTACCACCTTAGCAGGGTCCTTCCCTGCTTCAACCAAAGCCGACACTTCGGATTCCATAGCTCAGTGACACTCACTAGCTAATCATACCTGCCAACGATACGCCAATCTCAGTCGTTGCCTTGTATCCTCCATCACAATTCTATGGCGTTATTCCTCGACTGACACACGCCCCTCAGCTAGGAGTTCTGCCTCCAATTACATCTCCCCTCGCTCAATCAAGGATTTCAAACACTGATCATCTGTCCGTTACTTTTCACCACCTTTGTGTCTCAATGCTATCTTTCTTACTAATAGCCAACACTCACGTACCTCATGCCCTGCACAACAGTCGACTTAATACTCCAAGGATATCAACCATGATCCATTCTTTCATCTCCCGCAAGGTTCGACCCATCCTCGCGCCAGATGCGCCTAGGCATGCACAATCCGTGACGTACTCCCACAAGCCCATGTCCTCATCATAGATCAAATCCTTTATGCCATCACTCTTACTTAACTATAGCACATATATATTCCAGCATCATCAGATATCAATCAATTCTTACCTTGTCTTCTGAATTTCTTTCTGATGCGACACCACTCAGTCCGTCTAACCTCAAGTTTTACTGTTCCCCTCGTCTCTAATGTAGTTGTCCCCGGAGATGCTTGTGCAATAGATGACGCGCTTACCAGTCTTGTTATGCCTTCAATTATGCAGATACTCATCACTGGCTTCTTTGCGGCTTCAGATCAAATCTTCTCATACTTGTCCTTTCTTCTTGTAGCTCTAATCTGAGTACTCTTGACGATACCCAAACTAACACTCCGTAAAACCTTACCTGTGACTCTGCCTTCTGTGTACAACGTCTTCAGCATAATTAACAGTTGCTCACCATTTCCGTCTGGGAGTAATCCACATGCACCGCTCGTGAGCTTGAAGGGGACTTGCCCATACCGTTCATGCATTCTCTGCCTAAAGAACTTACCTATGCTGTGGCAGCTTGAACCATTCTAGAGTCTCTGCTACCAACTCCTCACACCTTACCTGGTGCAAACTAGACAAATTCCCGAAATGTCTTTATCCTTGGTTTCTAACTGGTAATAACTAGGTCATAGATCACTCTTGGAGACATCGCCCTTTCTTGTACCCAACATTGTACTTCTCGTTCTAACCCGACGATGCCAACAATCCCCGCAGTATAGCACACTGGCTACCCAGGCTCAGATTCCTTCGATCTCTTCAATAGACTTTCTGTCGGCCAAAACCGTCTTTTACAACATTCCTTATACCAATCCTATCTGTAGTCTGACCTTGAAGTATCCCCTAAATCTTTCTTTACATACTTGCGTAATTTCCCCACTGATCAGCTCTGTCTCCTTTACGTACTCCAGATGATATCCTCTACAATCCATTTGCCAGAGTTTCAAATTCCTTCTCAATAGGTATTACTGTCCTCAGCCTCTCAAGTGGCACCTTTGAGGCAACCTCTCTATGTCCATCACCCCCTCGGAGCATTCACGACATCGAGTTCTTCCAGTTCGTTACATGCCCAAAGCATAAGCTCGTCAGTCAAATACTCAACCTTGAGGACTCAGCCTCGAACTTTGAACGTATCGATGCATTCCAGTTCTCCGTCCCCTCACTATGGGAAATCCATCCCAATATATCGAGTCATTCTACGTAGAAGTCCTCACCTGACCTCCTCTCAGGTGGCATCCTCTCCCCTATGCGCATACTAACTACCTCCCTGGTTCCTGTCGCCAGCTCGACAACCGCCTTAGCAATCAAGCTTCATTCAAATCTTAAATTAGGTGCCCAAGCACTGTCTGGGGTCCCTTCAACTCGATTATCACAATTCTCTCCTTACTAATTCCATCAAAGGAAGCACTGCCCCTGCGGCTCTAGCACTCATGCTCTAATCATCAACCATCAGTTCCTCGAACCCCATGGCTCTCTCTGCCATCCACATACAGACGATAAATCCTTACATCAGAACAGCCCAAACTCCTTAAACTATTCCAAATCTCAAATCCTTAAATGGGTCGCCATCAATTCCAGATACATCCATCAGTATAAATTCCCAAAATGAACTAGCCAATTCACCAAACCCATTGATCTACGCTGTTGTTACCCCCAACAGTCCAAACCAAACTTATAAGTCCACCAGTCTCCACAGTTCAAATCATGTCTTTAAAAATCTCATCTAACCATTCATCATCTAGGTTCTTTCCAACCCATTAAGCCAGTACCTCATCCCGAGTACCAATTCCAGGCATCCCTCTGCCTCAACATTTAACATAACCCCCTAATCAGGATCTCTCGTCCTCTTAACCAAGGGTGGAATTAACTCAGCTCATCTATTGATAAATTCCTTGTCAACTCGTACCTTCCTCAACTCTAGAGGATAACACCCTATACGCCTTTCATATAGTACCCTTATCTGTCCATACTTCACAATAAACCATCACCGGTAACCTTACTGTTAAAACATCTAATTCAACCATCTCCCCAGAGAATCTGCTGTTCTTCTATCCCATCTCAACTAACAAACTCCACAGCTAACTCACACACTAGTGACCCCTTTGCTGCTGCTCTCAGGGATAACTGGAGATCTCAACTCCAACTTACATCTAGAAACCCCCTTTTCAACACAATATCAGGTCCCCAAACCCTTCTAGGAACCGACAACTCGAGTTCATCTGTCAAAACCGACCAACTCCTGAACTCTGTGGTTCCTACTCTGAACCAAACCACCACTAGGTCCAAATATCCACAGGTATAATGCACACACAAGCATATACTAGTTCAAATCCACAATGATATACATTTAGCTACCAGATTTAACATCACTAAGTATATCCAGGTCTCAACATGCTTCATACAAGCAAATAAACGGATATAACATATGAATTTAATCGAGAAAATTAACCACATACACTCAATATGCGAACCATTAAGCTAATATTCATCCATATGCATAATAGTATTATTCAGCATGCATCAATCTCAACATGCAATAATCAAGGGCCATGCCCTATCAGTATCTCATGCATATGTCAACTCATTCAACATGCTCGATATAGATAAGCAGGAAAACAGGGCATTCAAACATACGTTCAATCATATCAATCATTCATACAAACCAACCCTGAGTCGAGCGTGTCACTGACAGCGAGCGTACATGTTCGGTCGATCTCCAGAACCAATAAACCTTGGCTCGCTCTGATACCAAGTTGTAACGCCCTACTTCCTTAGAGCCGTTACTTAGTGATTTTTAAGACAAAACAGTGTGCAATGAACTCGCTAACCGAGGTTTTGAGACAAAAGTGTGACTAATTAAAATTTAAGGCTGTAATCTTAGAAAATGCATCGTTTCATTTAAAACTGCTAGTATTAAACATTTGGGATCCCAAAATAAGGTTTGAAAACTATTTACATCTTGAAATAAGTTTACAGTTGGTAAATCATAAAATCATAGATTATTACAGCCATTTTCAAATAAACCCCCAACCAAAGCAGTCAAGCAGGCCAAACATGTACACGTCGCTTCACGCTCTCCGTACTCATGGTTGGTTGACTCAGTCATTGCCCTTACCTGCAACATAGAGCACCCGTGAGCCGAAGCCCAGCAAGAAAACTCATGCAGAACATAACATATGCAATGTATACAGTTTATCATAACAGATAATCCACAAATAAACAAGTCAATCATTAGACTAAGCAAACACGGCCATGCCGCCCCAGAAACCTTACCAAAGCCCTGGGGTATCGGTTCTCACCGCGAGGATAACTCATGTATCCCTTGGGTCCCACCCTGATTATAGCATCCCATGTGCTAGGTGTTACTTCCGGCTCCGCTGCCGTACCCGGCCTACGCCGCACTCGGCCCTTGCCGTTCATTCCATTACAAGCATATATAGCATAAATCAAGCAACATTCAAATATATGCCAATTTATTTAAATCTGCACCCTAACATGTAATGCAAAATATAGGGCCATGCCCGGCAATCATCTCATCATGCAACATGCAATATAGGGCCGTGCCCCGCAATCACACTATGGGCCCATGCCCTATCCTACAGGTGTTATAGTTTTCTTACCTGTCGATTTGATAGCTTAGATCACCTGACTCCTTGAGCACGATCCCACTCGAGCCTTAGCGCACACCTAGGCACAAACATAGGTCAAAGTCAACACCGAACCCCAAGTCCGAATACCTAGCCTCGGGACCAATCCCGAGCCCCCGGGAAGTCCCAAATCCCCAAAACAAAGTGGCGGAATCGAGCCCCGAACCCTAGGTCAAAATCCCTCATAAAAACCCAAAAATTCACCTCTGTGAACAGTGCAGTGCTACAGCGCTCTAAAGAGGGCGCTGTAGCGCTACAAGCAGAACACTCCCCCCAGAACAGGGGCTAGCGCTACAGCGCCCACTGACTAGCGCTGTAGCGCTAGTTGCAGCCCAGCAGAACCAAAAATCGCATCTTGCGATTTTCTCCTCCCATTTCAACTCCAAACTTGTCCAAACCTTTTCCAAACCCAAAATCAAGCTTATACACACTCCACACTCATCCCAAGCATCCCAAGAACTCAAAACCCAATCACATTCAACCCAAATCTCAAAATCTAACATGATGAACTCAAAAACCAGAAATTCATTCAACAACAAAGTTAAAGGCTTAGAATTCTTACCATTGATGCAATTTCGACCTTGATTCAACCCTAGGCCTCCTTAGCTTGTTCATCCTCAAAGCTTGCCCAGAAATCCCTAAAGTTCCCAACAACTCAGTTCAAAACACAGCTCAAACCAGCCAAAACCCTAAAACAGAAATCTCCAAGAACTTACCTCAAACTTCTGATGTGATCTTGCTAATCCCTAGCCAATCCTCAAGCCTAACCCAAGATCCTTGATGCTCAGCCTATCATTGCTCTCCACCAAGCTTTGCTCCAAGAAAAATGGAGGGAAAATGGTGCAAGAGTGCATAACCGAACCACCCCTCTGTTTTCCCTCTTCTTTTCCTTCTTTCCTTTTTTTTCTTTCTTTCCTTCAGCATTCACACTCTCTAACAATCCCACTCACAATATAAAGCCTTAAAAATCTATCTTTAAAGGCCAAATGACCAAAATGCCCACCCTATTAAATTCTAAACCTTTAAGTCCATAAAGGGGCGTTTTAGTCATGTTACCCAAATTCCCACTAATTCCTCAAGTGTCCCTAATATTTTCCCGTTGCTTCCCAACACCTGATAAACCATCAAATAAGTACTCCCCATCATCAAGGTACATCTCACTCTATCCTCTGAATTCCTGTTCATACCCCAGGCTCGCCCCGAGCCGGGTATAAATTCCCGCTAAGACTTTCCGCTAGCCTGCTCACTGGGATCGCCTCGAGTCACAAATCACAGAAACATCCACATCACGGTGTGGTCTCAACAATCATCACATATCAATACAGTTATGCCTAACATGGCCAAAATTACAATTATGCCCTTCTAACACGATCCGGGCCTACATGCATACTAATATACATAGCCATGCATCTCAGATAAACAAATAGTCATATAACATGCTTTAAATCACAATCATGCATTTAATTTATAAATATCACACATAAATCCCGTCATGCCCTCCTGGAACGCTAATCAAGGCCCTCAAGCCTTAATAGCGGATTTGGGTCGTTACACCTCTGCTTCTCCATCACGTTGGGCGGTCCCGCCGAAGAATGGTGGAAAAGGCTTAAACCGGAGTCCATCCAATCGTGGTCCGGGCTACAGTCAGCATTTCGGAAGCAGTTCGTGGCCGCCATGAGGATGGACATGCAAATCAGCGCCCTCGCCAATATTAACCAGCTACCCGCGGAGACATTGAGAGCCTACATCCATCGCTTTACTGAAGAAGCCTCCAAGACAAAGGTCAATGACGGACAGCGCCTGGTGGCACTGCAGTCTGGAATCCGGGCGGGGTCCCCACTTTGGGACGACATGCAGCGTAGTAAAGCCGCCACTTTGGAAGAATTCATCAGGAGGGCCCAAGGATTCATCAACTGGAAGGAGGCTCAGATCCAGGCCTTCGGATGGCCCCCGGCTCCTCACCCCATCCCTCCGACGATCCCTCAAACGATTCCGGGAGGTGCGGGACAGTTCCCTGCGCAGTCCTACGCCACGTCCCCCATAGTCCCGGGGACGGCCGTCACGCCCGGCATTAGTTACACCCCTACGGTATACGGTCCTGCCGCTTCGGGGTACGCCCTGGCCCAATCAACGCACTTCTCCGGTTATGGTGTCGCGCCGGCAGGACACAGTATGGCCCCCATCGTAGCCCAGAAATCGCAGACGGGAGTAACCGAGGCAAGCGTGAATCCCTCCCAGGGGAAGCGATCCGACAAAAGACAGAACCGGCCGGAGCTGGCCAAAAAGGGGAAGAGGGGCTACGAGCCCCAATATTCAGAATACACCAACTTGGTGGACACCCGGGAAAACATCTACCTGGCGACAGAAAGAGCGGTCCACTACCAGAAGCCTAGCCCCATGTTTAAGGGGGGAAGGAATCCGAGAGACACCAGCAAACGATGCGCCTATCACAAAGACGTCGGCCACACCACCGACGAATGTCGGCAGCTCAAAGATGAGATTGAAAACCTCATCAAGCTCGGGCACCTCCACCAGTGGGTAAGAATGCCCGTGGGTGTCCCGGGCATGTCAGCAAGCCCTGGGCAATCCACAGCGCCGGTGATGACTCGTGCATACCCGCCCCAGGGAGGATATGCACAGGGACCTCCGGCGCAGGCCCCTCAGGGGACCATCGCCGCGCAGGCTCCCGGCCCTGGAATGCCCTATTCTTCCAGGGCAGCGCCCCCTCGAGTGGATGGACATGTGGCGACCATATCGGGCGGACCCCACCTAGGAGGACCTTCGAAGAATGACCAAAAACGCTATCTGAGCGAACTGGACCACGACCAAGAAGTTTGCGCCCTTGTCCAGGCCTCGGCTCAGCGCCCGAAACTCATGAACCTCCCCATCACGTTCACGGAGGATGACGCCCGCAACGTCCATTTTCCGCACCACGACCCGCTGGTCATAGATGCTCAAATTGCCAACAAGTTGGTATCCCGCGTGTTGGTGGATGACGGAAGCTCCGTCAACTTGTTGTTCAAACTCGCCTTTGCCGCCATTGGCCTGACGGAGGCGGATCTGGCGTCCTGCCCAACCCAAATCTACGGCTTCAACCGAGATGCACTTTTCCCCATGGGAAAGGTCCAGCTGCCGGTGACGCTGGGGGATGAATCGCAACACTTGTTCAAGTTCTGCACCTTTGTTGTGGTGGATTGCCCAACCGCGTACAACGTTATCTTTGGCCGGCCCGCACTGGTCGAGTTCGGGGCCATCACCTCCATCCGCCATCTTTGCATGAAGTTCCCGTGCGGCAACGGAGGAATAGGGACTGTCCGAGGAGACCAAAAAAGCGCTCGGAAGTGTTACCATGTCTCTGCCCGTCCCATATATATGGTCCGGGAGGAGCCTGTCGAGCCGGCCCTCCTTCCGGCCGAGCAAGCAGTCTAGGAAGAGGATGATCTGGACCCGCGAATAGGAGACGATGGCGTCCTGGAGCCAATGGACGAAATAGAAGAGGTATGCATCAGCGAAACCGACCTAGCCAGGATCATCCAAGTGGGAAAGAGCCTGCCGGCGGACATTCAGGCCACCATTATCGCCCGAGTCCAGGAAAACCAGGATCTTCTGGCCTGGTCCCACTCCGATATGACCGGGATCGACCGCAATATAATCTGCCACGCGTTAAGTATTGACCCAAACGCGACCCCGGTCTGCCAGAAGTGCAGACCTTTGGGGACGGAAAGAGCCAAGGCCCTCAAGCTGGAGGTAGAGAAGTTGTCTTCCATCAACTTCATACGCGAAGCTGTATACCCCGTGTGGTTGGCCAATCCCGTCTTGGTGCCGAAACAGAATGGGACCTGGAGGACTTGCATTGACTTCACAGATCTCAACAAAGCGTGTCCGAAGGACTGTTGCCCACTCCCCCGAATCGATCAGATGGTGGATGCTACGTCCGGTTACGAGATCTTGAGTTTCATGGACGCTAACTCCGGCTACAACCAGATCTCCATGCACGTGGCGGATCAGGAGCATACCAGCTTCCAGACTGACAAGGGCATCTATTGCTATATAGTCATGCCTTTCGGACTCAAAAATGCCGGAGCAACGTACCAAAGGCTCGTCAACCGGATGTTTCGGGCCCAGCTAGGGCGGAACATGGAGGTGTACATCGACGATATGTTGGTCAAGTCCAAGACGTCGCGGGACCATTCAGATGATTTGGCGGAGGCTTTCGCAGTTATCCGGAAGTACGGGATAAAGCTGAACCCTAAGAAGTGCACCTTCGGCGTAGCCTCCGGGAAGTTCCTGGGCTTCATAGTGAGCTTCCGAGGAATCGAAGCCAACCCAGAGAAGATCAAGGCACTGATCGACATGGCCTCTCCCCGGAAGCACAAGGACGTCCAAAGCCTGACGGGGCGAGTGGCTGCCCTGAGCCGTTTTGTTTCTAAGGCCACAGACAAGTGCGTCCCTTTTTTCAACGTCCTTCGAGGAAGCCAGCGGTTCGAGTGGTCACCCGAATGCGAAGAGGCCTTCCAGAAGCAGAAAGAACACCTGGCCAAAGCCCCCATCCTGGCGAAGCCAGTCGAAGGAGAGACATTGTATCTATACCTCGCCGTGACTGAGCACGCTATCAGCGCCGTGTTGGTGCGAGAAGAGGAAATGACACAACTCCCGGTATACTACGTGAGCAAGTGGTTACTAGACGCCGAATCTCGATACCCGTTGATCGAAAAGCTGACCTTCTGCCTATTGATGGCTTCCCAGAAGCTTCGACCTTACTTCCAGGCTCATGCCATAAAGGTCTTAACCAACCATCCCCTGCGGCAGGTGTTGCAGAAACCTGAGTCGTCGGGGAGACTCCTGAAGTGGGCAATGGAGCTGAGCCAATTTGATATATCTTACGTTCCCCGGGTGTCCATCAAGGGACAGGCCCTGGTCGACTTCATCGTCGAATGCTCCGGGATCCCCCCAGAAGGTAGTATCCCCGCAACCCCCGCGGCGCCCGTTTGGAAAATCTTCGTGGATGGAGCCTCGAATGAGAATGGGGCTGGCGCCGGGATCATCTTGGTGTCACCGCAGGGGCACTAGCTACAAAATGCCCTCTTTTTCCAGTTCAAAGCATCGAACAACGAGGCGGAGCACGAAGCTGTCCTAGCCGGCCTGTGTCAAGCCCAGGAGGTAGGGGCAGAGAACCTCAAAATTTACAGCGATTCTCAGCTGGTAGTCAGGAAAATCTCGGGGGAGTATCAGACCAAGGGAGAAAGAATGGCGGCATACGTGACTCAAACGAGGGAGATGCTCCAGACGTTCGCGGCGCATTCCATCCGCCAGATTCCCCGGGAGAAGAACATTTTCGCGGATACACTAGCGAAGCTGGCAACCGACGCAGAGGTCGAAATGACCGGACTGGTTCTAGTCAACCATCTCCCCGTCCCGAGCATCAGGGCTCCCACCGTCCATACCGTCGACCACTCCACTTCCTGGATGGGACCGCTGATCCGATACCTGTCCACCGGGGAAGTTCCGAACGATCGAGGCACGGCCAGGAAGCTCTTGTACCAGGCCCACCGGTACATCATGATGGACGGGAAACTCTATCGCCGGGGACTATCTATGCCTTACCTCAGGTGCGTGTCCGAGACTGAGCTGGGCACCATCATGCATGAGGTCCACGAAGGCTTTTGCGGAGATCACACGGCCGGGCCCAGTTTGTCCAAGAAGATTCTGCGCCAAGGATACTTCTGGCCCACCATGAAGAAAGATTGCATAGACTACGTCCGCAAGTGCGAGCAGTGTCAGAGGTACGCGAAGATCCCTCGGGCCCCCCGATAGAGATAACCTTGATGAACAGTCCCTGCCCCTTCGCAGTGTGGGGGATCGATCTTGTGGGATCTCTCCTGACCGGGAAGGGAGGGGTAAAGTATGCCATTGTGGCTGTAGACTATTTCACGAAATGGGTCGAGGCGGAGCCCATGAACACGATCACGTCCAAGAAGGCCTTAGATTTCGTCGTCAACAGCATAGTGTGTCGATATTGCCTCCCCTACAAAATCGTGTCCGACAACGAGAAGCAGTTTGACAACTTCCACTTCACGGATTTTTGCGAAAGGCACGGTGTAGTGAAGAGTTTCTCGGCAGTCGCCAGACCACAGGCGAACGGGCAGGCCGAATCCGTTAACAAAATCCTAAAAGGGACGCTGAAGAAAAAGCTCCAGGCCTGTAAGAGCAAATGGCCTGAAGAACTCCCCCGCGTATTGTGGGCCTACCGGACGACCGAAAGGACGTCAACCGGGCACACCCCTTACTCAATGGTTTATGTATGCGAAGCTGTCATCCCAATTGAAATGACCGTCCCGTCCCATCGACGCGACACATATGATCCCACCCCAGAACCACGCCTTACTCCAGGAATCGCTGGATCTTATCGAGGAGATCCAGGAAGAGTCGCAAGTGCAGTTGAAGATGTACCAGAGCAAGATCGCGCGGCATTTCAACTCCAGAGTCAAGAGCCGTAAGTTTGAAACCGGCGATCAAGTCCTGCGGAGGGTCTTCCCTGCCACTCAGGATCCGGGAGTAGGGGTTCTGGGCCCTAATTGGGAAGGGCCATATGAGATCAAGCACGAGGTCTGCCCCGGAACGTACCACTTGAAGCGGCTCGATGGTTCCGAAGTTCCGCGAGCCTGGAACGCGGAGCATCTCCGTAAATACTACCAGTAGTCCTAGAACTCGTCCCAGTATAATGTTTACGTTGTAAGCAATGTACGCCTCAGGGCTAATTCCCTTTTGAACAATGAAAATGACATGTTTAAAACGTCATAAAGGGCTATTGTCACCATGAAAATGTACGCCTCAGGGCGAATTCCTTTCGAATTTCTTTCTCAAGTGACCCAAAACCCGTCTCCGCTCACTTGTGGTGGGTGTCATCCCAGGCACAAGTGAAATACGAGGACCGAGCCCAAGGCCGGTCCCGCCCCGGACGAACGATGTCCGGGGGTATAAAATTAAGAGGACCGTGCCCAGGGCCGGTCCCACCCTGGACGAACGACGTCCGGATGTATAAAAAAGAGGACCGAGCCCAAGGCCAGTCCCGCCCCGGACAAACGATCTCCAGGGGTATAAAATTAAGAGGATCGTTCCCAGGGCCAGTCCCACCCCGGACGAACGACGTCCGGGGGTATAAAAAAGAGGACCGAGCCCAAGGCCAGTCCTGCCCCGGACGAACGATATCCGGGGGTATAAAATTAAGAGGACCGTGCCCAGGGCCGGTACCACCCCGGACGAACGACGTCCGGGGGTATAAAAAAGAGGATCGATCCCAAGGCCATTCCCGCCCCGGACGAACGATGTCTGGGGGTATAAATTTAGAAGACCGTGACCAGGGCCGGTCCCACCCCGGACGAACGACGTCCAGGGGTATAAAAAAGGAGAGAGCCCAAGGCCGGTCCCGCCCCAGACGAACGATGTCTGGGGGTATAAAATTAAGAGAATCGTGCCCAGGGCCGGTCCCACCCCGGACGAACGACGTCCGGAGGTGTAAAAAAGAGGACCGAGCCCAAGGCCGGTCCCACCCCGGACGAACGATGTCCGGGGGTATAAAATAAAGTGGACCGAGCCCAAGGCTGGTCCCGCCCCGGACGAACGATGTCCGGGGGTATAAAATTTAGAGGACCGTGCCAAGGGCCGGTCCCACCCCGGACGAACGACGTCCGGGGGTATAAAAAAGAGGACCGAGCCCAAGGCCGATCCCGCCCCGGACGAACGATGTTCGGGGTTATAAAATTAAGAGGACCGTGCCCAGGGTCGGTCCCACCCCGGACGAACGACGTCCGGGGGTATAAAAAAGGACCGAGCCCAAGGACAGTCCCGTCCCAGACGAACGATGTCTGGGGGTATAAAATTAAGAGGACCGTGCCCAGGGCCGGTCCCACCCCAGACGAACGACGTCCGGAGGTATAAAAAAGTTGACCGAGCCCAAGGCTGATCCCGCCCCGGACGAACGATGTCCGGGGGTATAAAATTTAGAGGACCGTGCCCAGGGCCGGTCCCACCCTGGACGAACGACGTCCAGGGGTATAAAAAAGGACCAAGCCCAAGTCCGGTCCCGCCCTGGACGAACGATGTCCGGGGGTATAAAATTAAGAGGACCGTGCCCAGGGTCGGTCCTACCCCGGACCAACGATGTCCGGGGTTATAAAAAAGAGGACCGAGCCCAAGGCCGGTCCCGCCCCGGATGAACGATGTCCGGGGGTATAAAATTTAGAGGACCGTGCCCAGGGCCGGTCCCACCCTGGACGAACGACGTCAGGGGGTATAAAAAAGGATCGACCCCAAGCCCGGTCCCGTCCCGGACGAACGATGTCCGGGGGTATAAAATTAAGAGGACCGTGCCCAGGGCCGGTCCCACCCCGGACAAACGACGTCCGGAGGTATAAAAAAGAGGACCGAGCACAAGGTCGGTCCCACCCCGTACGAACGATGTCCGGGGGTATAAAATTAAGAGGACCGTGCCCAGGGCCGGTCCCTCCTCGGACGAACGACGTCCGGGGGTATAAAATAGGACTGAGCCCAAGGCCGGTCCCGCTCCGGACGAACGATGTCCGGGGGTATAAAATTAAGAGGACCGTGCCCAGGGCCGGTCCCACCCCGGACGAACGACGTCCGGGGGTTTAAAAAAGGACCGAGCCCAAGGCCGGTCTCGCCCCGGACGAACGATGTCCGGGGGTATAAAATTAAGAGGACCGTGCCCAGGGCCGGTCCCACCCCGGACGAACGACGTCCAGGGCTATAAAAAAGAGGACCGTGCCGAAGGCCGGTCCCACCCTTGACGAACGACGTCCGGGGGTATAAAAAAGAGGACCGAGCCCAAGGCTTGCCCCGTCCCGGACGAACGATGTCCGGGGATATAAAATTAAGAGGATCGTGCCCAGGGCCGGTCCCACCATAAAAAACAGGACCGAGCCCAATGCCGGTCCCGCCCCGTACGAACGATGTCCGGGGGTATAAAATTAAGGACCGTGCCCAGGGCCGGTCCCACCCCGGACGAATGACGTCCGGGGGAATAAAGAAGAGAACCGAGCCCAAGGCCGGTCCCGCCCTGGACGAATGACATCCAGGGTTATTATAAAGGGGCCACGCCTAAGGCTGGGCCCCCCCCCCCCCCCCCCAGACTAACGATGTCCGGGGGTGCAAAATGAAAAGGGGCCACGCCTAAGCTTGGTCCCGCCCGGATGTTGTCCGGGGATATAAAGATATCCGGTTTGCCCCAGGGTAAGGTCGGGGCCTAAAATTGAACGAAAACCGCACTCCTGGTTAAACCAAGTCCTGAGGGCCCTGTACGGTGCCAAGACTAGAGAGTCATTGGATCTAGTCCCGGCCGTTGGTACCAGAACTAAACCCCTGCAATCAGTTAGTCGCGGCAACAAATCGAAATTCCTACTAAACAATGGAAGGAAGCTTTCTTAAACGCCAAAGAAAGTAGCAAGGTTTTAAATTTAATTACAAGCCAAACAGTAACAAAAGTACAAGGCCGGGACATGGGCCTACAACGCATTTGCCCGGAGGTCTGCATCCTCCCTCTCCTTGGCCTCATATTCGGCACGCTTCGATTGTGGATCAGGGAAGACGAGGAGGTTCATGTTCTTATCCTTGCACCAGGCCATATAGATGGCCTCGTTAAAGGTGACATCCACTAAGTTATCGGCCTCCTCCTTCTCCTGACGGGTCGTCTCATGCGCCGCCTTCTCCTGAAGCAGGGAGTCGCCCAGTTCGCAAACTCGGGCTTTCAGGGCCAGGATCTCATCCTTGTCCAGGGCGTACTGTGCCGCCGCCGTCTCCAAGAGCGTCGCCCTTTCATCGGCAACTTTTGTCTTCCAGGACAACTCCTCTTCCAGCCCAACCTTGGCGCGGCCAATCTCCTCGCGCTCCGCCTTCAGACGGGCCACTTCTTCCTGGAGATGGGCCGTTTCCCGGCTGAGGATCTCCTTGACGGCCTCCCTCTGGTTCAAGGCCGCCTCCAGCTCCAGCTTGGTCGTCTCCATCTTTATGGCAAGCTCGGCTACTAGATCGGCACTCCTCTGGGACAGTAAATCAACCTGGAGCAAAGAAAAGTTAGAAAATAAAACCACCACCAACAAATGACGGAAGGAATATGAGTGAGGTGAAAATTACTGCAGTGGCCTGGTGGCGGAGAGCCTGAGAGATGAATAGCACGTTCGGGTTGGCTATCGTGGTGTACCTCTTCAGCTGAAGGTTGGACATAGTGCTCCCAACCTGATCCAGCAGATCAGTAGCCATGGGGGCGATGTCCTGGCCTAGCTTGGGGCGGAAGCCCGCCTCGGCAGCTAGTCGGTCCACGATCGGCTGGGGAACGCTGAACTCGGCAGGACGGTTCGAGAACTCGACCTGACGACGGATTGTCAGGGCCTTGTCAGCGTCGTCCCTCCAGCACCGGCCGTTTTCCCAGGTCCGGTTGATCAGCCGGGACTGTTCGTCCCGCAGGGCGGACTCCCCCTCCTCGAGAAGAGTTGGGCGGAGGGGAAGGACAGGCAGAGCAGGGATCTCCTTCGCGGTTAGCCGACTCTCCCCATGTGACTCCTCAGCTGTTTCCGACCGCGTCGTCCGGGGCCTCTTCCCGAGGTTGCCTTCCCCGGCGTCGACTTTCAAGCCCCTCTTTCCTGAGCTCCGGCTGACGGCTTCGCCAGCTTCCAAATCAATCACCGGGGGCTAGTCTGAAGAGACGTCTGCGGCCGGTTCCACGGCCTGGAAGGGAACCACGGCCAGAGCCTCGCCTGGACAGGGCACTATCCCGGGTGTTCCACTGGTGGGGAGGGGCTCCATGCCCGTCACAACGTTTTCCCTCCTGGCCGACCGTTCTTTGATGAGTCTCCTCATCTCGCTGGCCGGGTTAGACATGTCGGAATCCTCTGGAAAAGTACAGGAGAAAGGAGTTAAGATGATAAGAAAAACAGATGAAAATACACAGTAAAAAATGGCTCGGGACATACCCTCATCTAAGCACCGGGCGAGACTCAGTTCCCTTAAAGCAAACGAGTGGATCCGATCTCCTGCGTCGTCCGGTGTCAGGAACCCCCCGTACTGGAGGAACCCGGACATGAACATTAGGACCTTTGATCCCACAGGGACAGGAGACGAAGGCCTCATCTCCCCGTCTGCCCCAAACGCGGGGCCCGGCGGTCCTAGCCTATCCCTAGCTAAGTCCCCGACTTGGGGAGCGTAAGTCAAGATTAAAGGGGAGTTACCTCTGTTGGGGTTTTATGCCCTAATTAAAACCCAAATTCTTTGTAATCTCATTTTTATTATCAATAAAAGAATAGAAATCATTTTTTGACTTGGTCAATCACTTTGCTCACATGTTTTATTTTCATGATTATTTGTTTAATATAAACTTCTATTAAATCCCGAGCATATAGCTAATCTTATTTATAATGACATAATCACAGTGGAATATAAATATGATTATATGTTCAAAAATAAGTTAGTCCTAAGATTAGTCAGTGCACCGGATTTACACTGACTTGCCAATCTACGATATGATCTACTTACACATTACAGTGTTATGTTCTTTCCAGAACATTAGCAAAGTAGATAAGATCGGATGTATTTGTTACATCGGACAAGACCGATATTGACAGTTGATAAGATAAGTAAACATACCGTTATTATCTATTCTAGTCATATCATATAGTTGACCATAGGTCAATTCAATCTCAATTCTGAGTGGTTAGTATTCTAACTGATTGTATTATTTGAGTTCTTTGACTTGTTCGTTACCAGCTTACCCTACGGACTAGCCCATACTTACATCTTGGGAACTCGGTAGTATAATTGAGTGGGAGTGTTAATCATAGATATGAACATCTATAGCTTCTGATGAAGAAGTGAAATGATGGTTTCCTTTTAGTTTGGTTCAAGGTGTTAAATGATAGAGATCTCATTTCAGTAATTAAATTAGTTTACTGAAATATCATTTACAAGGAACTAAGTGTTTTAAGGATAAAATACAACGAGGGGTAAAACGGTGTTTTAGTCCTATCTCATTGTAGACCGTCTATAGAGGATTGAGTGACAATTATGGTTGTAACAATGGATAATTAATAGCGTATCTATATTTGTTATAGAGCGTTCTATGAATTCAAGAGTGCAATTCCAAGTCTATAGTGGAGTCACGAGGAATTAATAAGTTAGTAGATTTATTTGTTAGATTTATGATAACTTATTGGAGCTTGATTTCATAGGCCCATGGTCCCCATTGTACCTTGGATAAATTCATCTAGATAGTCTCAATTAATTGATTTAATCATCAATTAGAATTATCAAAGTTGACCAGGTCAATTTTGGATAGTTTCACAGAGTTGTGTAATTTTGAGAAGAAAAGAGAAATTATGGAAGATTTATTAATTAAGATAAATTGGTATCTAAATTAATAAATAAGTTTAAATCAAGGTTCAAATTATAAATAATTAATTTGATAAAGGATTTAAATAATTATTTAATTAATTAAATCAATAGAAAATAATACAGGCCTTGATTTTAAGTCCAATGGGCTTATAATCAAATGGGAAATTTCACGGGCTTATAGCCCATGTTAATTTCGACCTAGGGCTTCAAAATGGCTGTTATGTTATTGATTTTTTAATTAAATTAAATGACCTAATTGAGTCTATAAAAGGAGTGCTTATAGAGAAGTCAAAACAAAAAAAGGGGTTTTTGATAAGTCAGATTTTCTGATAGTTTTATATTCTCTCTAAACACAAGTCCTTTTCTAAGCCACTTTGTTATTTTATCTTCTTCTCTCTATATCTATCTCATGTGTTGAGAATTGCCCACACTAGTCTAGGTGGTTCTAAGGATACATTGGAAGATCATGAAGAAAATAGAAGATCGGTTCAGTTTCTTGATAATACTCTGCGACAGAGAGGATACAAGAGTTAGAGAAACTGAAGGAAGGACTCTTAATTCCGCTGCGTATACTGTAAGTATTCTATTTTTGTTTCTCTTTGAATTCAATTTTAGAAACATGTTTTAGGCTATCTCATATTAATTTGTTTAATATTAGATATACATGAAAATAAATAAAGATCCTGTATAAGTTTTTTCCAACAACCTCGCCCCGACACACTAGCCCCGGGAGTCCCTGCGTTTGGTAGGGCGTCTTCGAATAGCTCCTCCAGCACTTCCGAAGTGGCCGCTTCTGCCGAGAGCTGGTTCTTTTTACGCTAGGCCGCGTCGGCCCGCGCCGCCCTCACCACTGTGGCAATGTGATCAAGGGCCAGCTGCTTCCGGACCTCGGCGTTCTTCTCGCACGGGATGCCCTGGAGGCTCGGGATAACAATGGTCTGGGTGGCCGTAAGCTACCCTATTAGCCGGAGGTTGTCATCATTGACATAACCCCCAACGTCCAGCTCCTCCGCGGTCAACTTGGAATAGAACCTCCTCCTTTCCAGGAGGAACTCGGTAAGGGAGGTTTGAATGAAGGGACCTGCGACTCGGAAGATACGATAAGAGGTGGAAGCAAAAGATGAATGAAAGAGATGGTCCGGAGGAATACTTACCCACTCGCTGGAAGTCCAGCAGCAGTGTGGGGTTCTTGTCAATAAGGAACCCGGATGTCATGAACCAGTAATGCCTGACATCCGGGGGGTGCCTCCAGGTGCTGGTAGGGGCAGGATAGCCGCTTCGCGGCTGCAGCTTGTAGAAGCCGTCCAGGCTCTTGTTTTTAACGTTGACCTGCAGCACCAACTTGTAGAAGTATAAGACTTCCGCAGGGGTAGGCTCCGCGATCTCCTTCGCGACACAGAACACCTTCCACCCAGCAAGCAGGCGATACGCTTGCGGCAGCAGTTGGAATGGTGCGATCCCCACATATGTCAGGAACCGCACGAAATAGTCATGAAGCGGGAGCGTAGCTCCCGCGCTGATATGACCGGCGCTCCAGGCCCCGAACCCATCCACGGACTTATGCGCCCGTTCCTCAAGCCTGGCCATGCGATTGTGGAAGAGGCCCAGAGTTGATTCGATGCCTAGTCGCGTCTCCAGGAGCAGGATCATCCGATAGTTCCGGAACGAGTTGGCCGTTACGTCCATTTCCCACCTGTTGCCTGTGGGCGTCTTGGATCCGGGAATGACTACAGGGGCCCTATTGACCTCTTCTTCAGGGTGGAGTGTGACGCCCATGGCCATGATTGACGATCTGGGAACAAAGAAAGAAAGACCAAGCAGTCAGTACCTAAACCCAAAAAAGTCGTTCAAGGTATAGGGAGTCTCCTAAGGACTGCTTGGAGTCCCGTCGGATCAGGCCCGGGACCCCGAAAAGCCTCGGGACACTGATCGGGAGAGAAGGCTACTAAGGTCCACCCCTTGTCCGGGAAGCATCCGAGTACGGTGCAACCCAAACCAGGCAGCCTTCCTAGTGAATTCTAAAGCACAGAGCCTAGACGCATGCATCTAGAGTGCATAAGTTCACAGAGTTGGTAACAGAGTTAAAAAAGACTTATTGTGTGGTGTCGACCGTTGAGGCTGGTGGTTGTTCGACCATAAGGATGGCAGAACCTCGTTCTTGAAGTGGCACAGCCGGTGCAGTAGTTCGTCGATGGGACAAACCCGAGAAGCGCCGTCAGGTTGAAGAGCGAAGATTGGGACTCTGGGAAACAGGCGACGGCGAAGAACTAGCAGGCGGCGGAGTATTTCGTTGGCGAGGTCGGACATGCACAGCTCTAACAAGCGTTCGGGTTTTTCTTAAGCTGGTTCAAAGATGGAAAAGTGTCGAATGTTGTTCTCTGGGGGTATTTATACCAGCCCCCAAATTCTGGCCCACGATCCAACGGTCAGGTGCCTCTTCATCTGACGATCAAGAATCGCGTAGGGGGCATTTATGAGTCCTTGTGGTCTGGATCCTCGACGTCTCAAATCCGACGGCCCAGGAGTGGCAGATGCCAAAAGATGCCCCATCCTAGGGTCCACCTCGTTCCAGGGACATTAATGATGACCCCCCCCTGTGCGGATGTGACGCCTCGTGACGTGCACTAACACCCTAGTCTAGGCCTAGCGGCCCTTGGGAGGCCTAGGCGACTTTTCAAGGCCCTTGCAGCAATCACATGGCAACACGTGTGTCGTTTCCTTAAAGCAGGCCAAGGGTAAACGTCCCCGGATCACGGTAAACAATCCGGGCTAAGCAACCTGCCAATGCCACGGCCTTTCGGCCGAGCCTCCTAGCTCGGGCAGGAACTGGGGAGGCAACTTGGCGAGCGCCGCGAGGGTGACGCAACCCTCCTCCCAGCAAGCCTGGGTGAAGGATTGGGGGGTAAATGTTATCCCCATTTCCTGCAGGGGCTTTGGGCCTTCGCCCTGGCCCACGGTCAGAGGACCAGCTCGGCATATGGGCCCGGCCCAAGGTCCCTTGGTTTGAATATTGCCCAAGGGGACTGGTACGGACCAGGGACTCTAGACTGGGCCCATTAGAGGGGTCCGGGACGTCCCTCCGGGTTCGTCCTCAGCAAGAACGGTTCCGACGATGTCCAAAGCACTCGGACCATCGCAGCCTACGCATTCCTGTCCCGGACCCTGGTATGGTCCGGGCCTATGGTAAATAGAGCGGGCCAATGGTAAACGGACCTGGATCACCTCCTCCCCGGTTGAAGGGCCAAGCGTCCAGGATCCTGAAGCTGCCTCATTTCGCGTGGGCATTGTCCCCCACTTTTCGCCTGCAGAAAGGGTCACCTTGGGATTGCTCACTGATGTGTCAGGACTGCGCAACCAAGTACCCAGACCGGTCTTGTCTCCTGAATTAGCCTCGTGACTCGAAATGGTCAGAGCCAAAGCGCCGTTTTGTCGGGCGAGGCTTGTGTCTCAGGTCAACCAGTTGAGCCTTAGCTGGTTTGAATTTCGTGTATTGTATACCTTTTTGTATTGGGCCTCCACTAGATAGGCCCCTTGTACCCATTTCTCTGATGGGCCCGGGTCGGATCCGGCCCAGACTCGGTATTCCCCTCAGCTTATAAATATAAGCTATAGAACAATGTAAAGAAGGAGGAGAAAAGGAAGAGAAAAATATGTTCAGAGATTACTAGAAAGCTCCATAGAAAAAGCTTCTTCTAGCTCTAAGACACAGACTCGTGGACTAAGGCTAGTTAACACCCCAACCACGTAAAAACCCTGTGTTGATTTTATACTTTCATTATTGTTATCAGCAAATATTATTCATTGATAGAGTTGCCAAAAATCTCGGTTAACAGAGTCCTATAACGATTTCAAAGCTGTTGGCAAACTCTAGGACTTTCAAATATTATTCTTAATAAACTATTCCTCAAAAATACTTTAATTCTTAATAACATTGCACATGAAAAATGTCATTATCTTATTGGGTCTATCTAAACCTTATAGTATAATAAATATCATCTTCATAATCAATCATATTAATCAAACTTAGGTTATAATTAATATTCTTAAACTATAGGTTAAACTTATAAAATTTACATGTGTTGCAACGAGTGTCCAACTAAGTCTCGGCTCGAACCAAAATCCACAGTAATAAACATACTATAACTACTAGCTAGCTATTACTGTTATTACTACTATCTAATTAGCTAAGTAAAGTTCTTGGAATCTACAATTCTCCCCTACTAAAAAGAATTTCGTCCTCGAAATTTACTTACAAAATAATTCTGGATACTGTCCTTGCATGTCCTCCTCCAATTCCCACGTTGCCTCTCGTTTAGAACTATTACTCCATAGGACTTTGACTATCGGAATATTCTTGGACTGTAACTGCTTCACCCTTTTATCCAGGATGCTAACCGGTCGTTCCTCATAACTCATGTCTTTCTGGAGTGCTATCATATCGTACTTAAGGATGTGAGATGGGTCTGACACATACTTGCGTAGCATTGAGATATGGAACATGTTGTGACTATCTGCTAGAACTGGCGGTAGGGCTAATCTATACGCAACTGTTCCCACTTTGTCCAATATCTCATAAGGACCTATAAAACGGGGACTAAGCTTGCCTTTCTTCCCAAACCGCTTCATACCTTTCATAAGAGATATCTTCAGGAAGACTTGATCTCTGACTTTGAATTCCACATCGCGTCGCTTGGCATCCGCATAGTTTTCCTGACGGCTTTGAGCAGCAAGCATACGTTGTCTAATCTGCACTACTGCTTCTTGACCTTTTCTAACAGCTTCGGGATCGAGAAGCTGCCTTTCTCCTACCTCATTCCAATGAAGCGGCGATCAACACCTTCTTCCATAAAGTAATTCATAAGGTGTCATCCCGAGCGTTGACTGGTAGCTATTGTTGTAGGAGAACTCTATCAGTGGTAAGTACTTATTCCATGATCCTCCAAAATCAAGTACACAAGCGCGTAACATATCCTCTAAAATATGTATCGTACGCTCGGACTGACCGTCTGTCTGAGGAGGAAAAGATGTACTAAGACTTAACTTAGTACCCATGGCTTGCTGTAAACTTCCACAAAATATCAATGTAAACACCGATCCTCTATCCGACACTATTGTCTTGGGGATTCCATGCAACCGTACTATCTCTTGGACATAGATGTCTGCGTATTGATCCGTCATGTATGAAGTCTTAACAGGAAGGAAATGAGCGGACTTGGTTAGTCTATCTATTACTACCCAAGCTAAATCATGCTGCCTATTTGTTCGTGGCAAACCCGTCACGAAATCCATAGCTATATCATCCAACTTCCATTCTGGTACACTAAGCGGTTGCAATAAGCCTGCAGGTCGCTGATGCTCTGCTTTCACTTGCTGGCATATTAAACACTTTGACACAAATTTTATTATATCCTTCTTCATCCCTGGCTACCAATACATTGCCTTGATGTCATGAATCATCTTGGTCGACCCTGAGTGAACTGAGTACGGGGTACTGTGCGATTCTTCTAGAATCTCCATCTAAATCCCTTGATTATCTAGCATGCATACCCGATCCTTATATCTCAATAATCCTTGACTTGATATTTAGAAATATATGGCCTTGCCTTCGCTGACTGCACCCATATGTGCCACTAGTGTGTCGTCGTGTATTTGCCCAATCCGTATATCTTCTAGCAGATTTGACTGGATGGACAAGTTAGCCAGCTTGCCGACAACTACTTCTATTCCGGCATTGATCAGCTTCTGCTGCAGTGGCTTTTCTATTCCGGCTAGTGCTGCTAAACTTCCATAATTCTTCCTACTTAGTGCATCGGCAACTACGTTTGCCTTTCCTGGGTGGTATAGGATTTTGCAGTCATACTCCTTCACTAGCTCTAACCACCTGCGTTGCCTCATGTTAAGCTCCTTCTGAGTAAAGAAATACTTTAAACTTTTGTGGTCCGTATAAATCTCGCACCGTTCTCCATAAAGATAATGGCGCCAGATTTATAAAGCAAAGACCACCGCTGCCAACTCCATATCGTGAGTTAGGTAGCATTGCTTGTACTCCTTCAGCTGCTTTGAGGCGTAGGTTATCACCTTGTCATTCTGCATCAGCACACAACCCAACCCTTACTTCGATGCATCACAGTAAACTACAAACTTGTCGTTGGGTGTTGGTACACAGCGTACTGGTGCTGAGCACAGCTTGTCCTTAAGCAACTGGAAGCTTTCTGACATCTATCATTCCAGTTGAATCTTTGCTGTTTCCAGGTCAGGTTGGTGAGCGGAGTGGCTATCTTAGAAAATCCCTCTACGAACCTCTTATAATAACCTACTAATCCCAGAAAGCTTCTTACTTTGGATGCGTTCTTCGGTCTTGGCCAAACCTTCACGGCCTCTACCTTTGATGGGTCTACTGCAACTCCATCCTTGGATATAATGTGCCCGAGGAACACCACTTGCAAAAGCCAAAACTCGCATTTCTTGACCTTGGCGTAGAGTAGATGCTCCTTTAGTCGCGATAGGATTAACCTCAAATGTTCCTCGTGCTTGACTTCGTCCTTGGAGTATACTAAGATTTCGTCGATGAACACTACGACAAATTTATCTAAGTAGTCCATGAAGACCCTATTCATTAAGTCCATAAATGCGGCTGGAGCGTTGGTAAGACTGAAAGACATAACTAAGAACTAGTAATGCCCATAACGAGTTCTAAAAGCTATCTTAGGAATATCCTCTCCCCGCACCTTGAGCTGATGGTACCTGGACCGTAAATCAATCTTTGAAAATACGGTCGCACCTCAGAGTTGATCAAGCAAGTCGTCAATCCGGGGTAGCGGGTACTTATTCTTAATCGTTACCTTATTCAGCTCGCGGTAGTCTATGCACATCCGCATGCTTCCATCCTTCTTCTTCACAAATAGAACCGGTGCTCCCCATGGCGAATGACTTGGTCTAATGAAGCCCAAGTCTAGGAGTTCTTGTAGCTGTGTCTTTAACTCCTTGAGTTCTGTAGGTGCCATCTGGTATGGTGCCTTGGAGATAGGCTTGGTGCCCGGTACTAATTCTATCGTGAAGTCAATTTCCCAAGTTGGCGGCAACCCTCGTAAGTCATCGGGAAATACTTATGGGAATTCTAGTACAATGCGGACGTCTCCAACTTTAAACAGTGTTTCCTTTACTACGTCTGTGATGCTGGATAAGAACGCTTGACATCCTTTCTCCATCATCATTTGAGCATTGAGAGATGATATTAGCGGTGTGTGTAATCCTGAAACTTGTCCCATGAAGCATAGTCTCTGGCCGTCAGGAGTCTCGAACGTCACTTTCTTGCATTTGCAGTCGATGGTTGCGCCATGCCGTACTAGCCATTCCATGCCTAGTATCACATCGAAGTTCTTGATCTCCAGTTCTATCAGGTCTCCTTCTAATTCTACGTCCTCAATCTTGATCGATACGTCTCGTACTATCCGTGATGATAGAACTACTTTTCCTGAAGGAAACTCGGTTACAAACCTAGTTCTAAATCTTTCACAAGGTTTGTCTAGTTTTTCTATCATTCCTAACGACATATACGAATGATTGGCTCTCGAATCAAATAATACAGAACATATATTATTGAGGATAGAAACCTGACCTGTGACCACCTTATTGCTAGCATCAGCCTCTCCTAGGGTTAAGCCAAATACCCTGGCAGGAACCATCTTATCTTCCTTTTTCCCTTCTGTCTTGAGCTGAGGACATTCTTTCTTCCGGTGTCCTTCTTGACCACAGTTGTAACATCCCTTGGTGTTTGCCTGGCATTCACCAGGAGGTTTCTTCTGGCACTTAGTGCATTGCGGGTACTCTACATAACTCGACCTACTACTTCCATTGTTTGTCCTTGCCCTTTTATCGCTATCGGACTACTTATTTTTATGATGCCTTTTTTTTTCGACCATTATTGTTGTTGCTGGACTAATTTTTGTTGTTGTGGTGGTTGTTGTTCTGACTAGTATGAGGTTGACTCTGCTGTCTAGGCTCAGGCTTACTGGCTTCTTCTTTACTAACATTAGCATGCAGCCTTTCTACTTCTATTGTCGTCTCTAGAACATCGGCATAGGTAGTGTTTCCTGGGTTTGCTAGCTTAACCCGTAGCTCGATCTTCGGTCGAAGTCCTCTAATGAACTTAGACACCCTCAAATAGTCAGTTGGAACCATTTCTGATGTGAACTTAGCTAATCGGTCGAACTGCCGAGCATACTCTGCCACTGATAAACTCCCTTACTTCAGGCCAGCGAACTCCTCAACTCTTGAAGCGAGTACAGCCAAATTAGAATACTTTTTGAGGAACAGCTCCACAAATCGGGTCCAAGTCATAATGGCAACATCATACGTCTACTGAACTAAGTCCCACCATATCCTGGCATCCTTCTTGAGCAGAGACGAAACATAGGATATGCGATCCGCGTTGCCTAGATTCATGTGTGTCAATATTGGCTCCACGTTTCTTAGCCACTCTTCTGCCTCGAAGGGGTCTGTAGTCCCTTCAAAGTTCAGAGCGTATTGCTTACGAAACCGCTCATATACTGTCTCCATGTGCTGAACTGGATATGGTGCATAGTTCGCCACTGGCCATCCCCTATATGGACCAACTTGTTGGGGTGCTGAGGCCATTTGTTGCGGCTGTGGTTGTGGTAGAGGCGGAGGCTGAGCCTGAGGTCGTTGTTGCTGCAATAACTCCTCAACTTGTTGTCGTAGTCTAGCGATTTCCGTAGTGTTTTCAACTGGTGGCGGCGATGGCGCATTGCGGCTGGCAGCAGTACGCACTCCCCTTCTGTGAACCGGAGGGGCTTCATTGTTCACCGGAGCAGCATTGGAGGCATTTCCATTGGTGCGAGCAGATCTTCGGAGTGACATCACAACAGAGTTCTAACAATTGAGAGAAATATGTCAGAACTTTACCCTAATAGGCCCTAAGGCAAAAACTTAATCTAAACAAACATAACTCGGACCTATTAATTATGACTTTTTATGAAAATTATATAAGTCTTCTTTATTATTAGAGTGGGTTTCTATACAAAGAAAAATAAGTCATCTTTATTATTTTCTAAGTCTGTTTCTAATCATCCTATATGACTTAATTCTCAGGCTTGAAACTCATCTTTGTTCCAAAGTTAACCATATTGAGGGAGGGCTGGGATCAGTAAAATCGTTCTAACTACTATGGCCCCCTAACTCTCAATATAGACACTTGGTTCATTGATTTGTATCCACCCTCACCGAACATAGTCATTATTTATTTTATTTATTATTTATGATTGAAAAAGAAAAATCAAACTCATACATGATAACAAAATAACCATGATATTAATTTGGAAAAGAAATTTTTCACTATTTACAATCATAAAAAAAATAAACAATCAAACTAGTCTATTCTAAAAATCGGGATCTTCTACATCTGATCCTTCATCTAGCATATCATCTTCTATCTCTTCATAGTCATCATTGTCTTGTGCCTCAAAATTCCCTCGAGGAAGATTCGTAAAAATTCTATGTTTTTGTTCATTTGTAAACTAAAATTCCATTTTTGAAGTGAACCTAAGTATGAGAAAATAATATCTCATAGCTACCAGCAGTTCATCTTCGCCATATATCATCTCCCAAATTTCTTCTAAGGCTGCAGTCACAGTAGGATAATCTCTAAAAATTCTAAGTACTAAAATGTATTGCTCGGTTGATCTCATCATGACCTGCTTAGATTCTTGGAGGTGACCTATCTCCCTGTGGAACAAAAGTAGGCTCCAAGTGATTCTCTCTAACACTCCTATGGTGTTTCGGGGTTCTCTAATTATTTTTAAAGCCTTAATGGCTCAGATATCCTCATAAGTTAATGCTTCGTTCATTCCTAACTGAAAACATAAAGACTAAAATTGTTAGCTATACTTATAAACATAATAACTATAACTTAAACACTTACTTGGCGGTCAGATTTGGAGCTTTGAGTGTGTGTATCGAGGAGAACTTCATGCGAATGAACCGTTGCTTTGATACCAACTGTAATGACCCAACTTATTCTAGACTTTGGACCATTAAAACTACTTATACATAGACACTATTCATAAGAAAACTTACATACAAAATAATCATAACTTTATTAAAAACTGTAAAACCAAGATTAAAATACATAAAATTTGGGGTAGCATATGGGATCCCATTGTTTTGAAAATAAAACATAACATAACTTAAATCTTAATGGTTACAATATTAAGTGCGGAAATACATAGAAATCATAATTTAAGAGACTTAAACAACTTCATCCTCGAATCGTTCACACAGTCCACCGATTCCATTCTCCCTCAATACATAATCCAAAGCTGCCAAGAATCTTCCCACCACCATACTATTTTCCTCCACATATAAAACAAAGGAATGAGCCTAATGCCCAGCAAGGAAAATCTACTACAAGCATGATTCATATACATAAACATAAGCTATAAACATATAACATATTCTATAAACATATATCATAATTCTAACCCATGTACATGGTAACTATTGGGATTTGCTAACTAAGCAACTATAAGCCTCATACTACAATGAGGTTTGCTAGCTAAGAAACTATAAGCCCTAAAACATAAAAGTGTTGGGGTTTGCTATTTAAGCAACTATAAGCCCCAAAACATATAACATATAAAAAAACATACTATAGCATAAGCATATAAGCATATAATATTATCCTATTTTCCTTACCAATTACCGGGATGTGAGAACAAGGACGGGATTTTGGAACACTCCTAAAAATCATTAATGAGAAAGGTGAGTGTTCGAAAAGAAAGAGATGAAAAGGAATGAACTAAACCACCGAGAAGGTACTTACCGACAAGAACCTCAAGTTCAAAGAACTTAGATGCCTAACCACGAACTAAAACAGCGAGTTAGGAATTGAGTAGAGAAAAACTATAAAACTAATGAAAAAATACAGAAAGGAACTAGAACTAGGAATACCTCGAATGCACTATAACCGAACTACACCTCAATATCGAAATACACACTATTATCCTTACTTCCCCCAAGTGTTTAATAAGCTTAGAATGATAAAGCTTATAACCCCAACCCAAGTGTTTAACACTCTAAAGTAAACCTAGCAGCTTGAAGGCTCTGAACTCAGCTTGATGAATAAAAGAAATGGCAAGGTACTAGGTCTTATTTATAGAGTTCAAGAATGAAAAGATCTTCATTTAGCTTGAATAAAAATAATGACTTTTTAATTGAAAAACATTTGAATAATCGTTCACCAGAGGCTAAAGAATCAGTCAAAAAGATTCTGGACTTATCAAGAGGTTAAGGATTAAAATGAGCTCGGTTTAAAAACTATTAAAAAATGATACCCTAGAGCTGATATATCGCCCCTAGTAGGCGATATATTGCCTGGGCTCATATTCCCAAGGCTCGTCAAAGTGTTCATGCGAAGTTCACGTGTTTTCGTATTCCCCGAGTGGCGATATATCGCCCCCTAGAGCTGCGATATATCGGCATACGCTAAAATATCATACACGTAATTACACTTTTTCAGCCTAATTTGAATTGAGTAAACAACTTTGACCAAGTCCTATAACAATTTCAAAGCTGCTGGCAGACTCTGGGACTTTGAAATATTATTCTTAATAATCTATTCCTCAAAACTACTTGAATTCTTAATAATCATGCACATGACAAATGTCATTATCTTATTGGGTATATCTAAACCTTATAGTATAATAAATATCATCTTCATAATTAGTCATATTAATCAAACCTTAGGTTATAATTAATATTCTTAAACTATAGGTTAAACTTATAAAATCTACAAGTGTTGCTACGAGTGTCCAACTAAGTCCCGGCTCGAACCAAAATCCACAGTAATAAACATACTATAACTACTACTAGCTAAAACTGTCATTACTACTATCTAACTAGCTAAATAAAGCTCTTGGACTCTACAAAAATACAAGTTAGATTTCTAAAACACAAGTTTTTGATAGGTTTTAGATTCTCTCTAAACATAAGTCATTTTCTAAGCCCCATCACTCTTTTCTCTGTATCGATCTCATGTGTTGATAATTTCCCACCCTAGTCTAGGTGATTCTAAGGATACTTTGGAAGACTGTGAGGAAAATTGAAGAACGGTTCACTTTCTTGATAATACCCTGCGACAGAAAGGATACAAGGGTTAGAGAAACTGATAAAATGACTCATTCATTCCGCTACGTATAATGTAAGTATTCTTATCATTATTTCTCTTTGAATTCAATTTTAGAAACATGTTCTAGGTTGTCTCATATTAACTTGTTTAATACTAGATCTACATGAAAATAAATAAAGATCTTTTATAAGTTTCCTAATAGGTGGAGGGTTTGTATTTATACTGTCTCCCTTCACCAAGGGTTACGCCTGAGCATAAGTGATAGGGAAATATCCCTTTCTTCTCGCAGGTAGTTACAGTCCTATTTGTTAGGAGGTTTGATCAAGTTTTCAGGGTTGTTAGGCGCTCTTTGCGGGTGGTTGGGTGATTCTTACGGAGTATTAAAGGAGAGTGGAATTGCTTTCATCCAATCAAGTTTAAGATCTTGTGATCTGAGAGGGGTGGAGAATATTTGGATATGCAGTTCAAAGATCATTTAAATGAACTTGGGATTTTATCAAAAGTTACTGCCCCAGGTACTCCGCAACAAAATGGTGTAGCGGAACGCCGTAACAGAACTTTATTGGAAATGGTTAGATGCATGCTTAGTTACTCAACTCTACCAACTTCATTCTGGGGACATGCAATTGAAATCGCAAAAGACATTCTCAATGTCGTGTCGTCTAAATCAATCCCCAAAACACCTTTTAAACGCTAGAATGGTCGTGCACCTAGTTTACGCCATTATAGAATCTAGGGGTGTCCTGCCCACGTCCTGGGGAAAAAGGAAGGAAAGCTAGAACCACGAACTGAAGTTTGCATGTTTGTTGGCTATCCTAAAGGTACTCGGGGTGGAATTTTCTATAGTCATTTAGAAAAGAAAGTGTTTACTTCTACGAATGCTACTTTTATGGAAAATGACTATGTCCAAAACTTCAAACCACGCAACAAAGTAGTTTTAAAGGAGATGGTTAAAGAATTGACTCCAACCAATGTTCCATCATCATCAAGATGAGTTGATGATTAAATTCCCACTCTTCATGTCCAACCGACGCAAGTCAATTTAAATGAAGAAAGTACCACTATTCCTGAGCAAACAGTCACCGAGCCTCATCGTAGTGGGAGTGTTTCTAGGAACCCAGTTTGCTATGGTTTGGATGGTGAAACAAATATGGTTGTTGGTGACATTGGTGACGGTGATCCTTTTTCTTTCAAATAGGCAATGACAAGCCCTGAAAAAAAGAACTATTTCTCGAAGCCATGAAACAGGAAATGCAGTCCATGTACTCAAATTCCGTCTGGGATCTTGTGGAAGCACCTAGTGACTTTAGGGCCATTAGGTGCAAGTGGATCTACAAGAAGAAATGAGGTGTTAATGGAAATATTGAGATTTATAAACTCAATTAGTGGCAAAGGGTTATACCCAAAGAGAAGGCGTGGACTATGAGGAAACTTTTAGTCCGGTAGCCATGCTCAAGACCATTCGCATCCTCCTGTCCATAGCATCCACTCTCGACTATGAGATCTAGAAAATGGACATCAAGATAGTTTTTCTTTATGGAAAGCTTTACAAAGTCATTTATATGGATCAACCAGAAGGATTTAAAGTAGCTTGACAAGAAAGAAAAGTTTGCAAGTCGAATAGGTCCATTTATGGACACAAGCAAGCTTCTCATTCCTCAAATCTTAGGTTTGATGAAATAATCAAAACCTATGGCTTTGAACAAAATATTGATGAGCCTTGTGTTTACCAACTGAAGGCAAATCAAATAGTGGTATTCCTGGTTCTTTATGTAGATGATATCTTACTCATTGGAAACAATGCTAAAAGATTTATCAAATGTGAAGAATTGGCTGAGCACTCAATTCTAGATGAAGGATTTGGATGAAGCAAGTTGTGTTCTAGGTATACAGATCATCAGGGATAGAAGGAACATACTTTTAGCTCTGTCTCAAGCAGCTTACATTGATAAAGTGCTTGAACGTTTCTCAATTACAAATTCCGAGAAAGGACGTTTACCATCCCCCCATGGAATTCATCTTTCAAAGAAGCAGTCTCCCCAAACTCCTGAAGAGGAAGATGCAATGAGAAAAGTTTCTTTCGCATCTGCAGCTGCAAGTCTAATGTATGGTATATTGTGTACTAGACCAGATATCTGCTATGCAATGGGAGTAGTGAGTATGTATTAGTCAAACCCAGAACCGGAACATTGGATAATAGTTAAGCATATCCTGGAGCATTTAAGACGGACTAGGGATTATATGTTAGTCTACAAGGGTGGTGTTCTAAACCCTATAGTCTAGACCGATTCAGATTTTCAGAATGAAGTCGATGACGGGAAGTCTACTTCTGGAATGGTGTTTACTCTTGGGGGTGGAGCTGTGATATGGAGAAGCATGAAGCAGTCTGCAATCTCAGATTCCACCATGGAGGCTAGGTACATAGCCGCGTCAAAAGCAGCTAAGGAAATAGTCTGGCTAAAGAAGTTCTATTCAGATCTTGGTTTCATTCCAGAAATGGATAAACCACTTGTGTTATTTTGTGACAATACACGAGCGATAGCCAAATCGAAATAACCTCGTAGTCACAAGAGGAGTAAGCATATAGAAAGGAAGTATCACATTATTCGAGAATATGTGGCCAGGGAAGATGTGAAGGTTTTGAAAATTGCATCTGAAGACAATCTTGCAGATCCGTTTACAAAGACAATACCAAAAGCTACATTTGATAAGCATATCAAAGAAATGGGATTAGTAGAATTAAGGCATTAGTTTCAATTAGTGCGAGTGGGAGTTTGTTGGGGTTTTATGCCCTAATTAAAACCCAATTTCTTTGTAATCTCATTTATTATCAATAAAAGAATAGAAATAATTTTTTGACTTGGTCAATCACTTTATAGTGACGTAATCACAATGTAATATAAATATGATTATATGTTCAAAATAAGTTAGTCCTAAGATTAGTCAGTGCACAGGATTTACATTGACTAGCCAACCTACGATATGTTCTACTTACACATCACAGTTTTATGTTCTTTCCAGAACATTAGCAAAGTACATAAGATTGGATGTATTTGTTACATCAGACTAGACCGATATTGACAGTTGATAGGATAAGTAAACATACTGTTATTATCTATTCTAGTCATATCATATAGTTGACCATAAGTCAAGTCAATCTCAATTCTAAGTGGTTAGTATTCTAATTGATTGTATTATTTGAGTTCTTTGACATGTTCGTGACCATCTTACCCTACGGACTAGCCCATACTTACATCTTGGGAACTCGGTAATATAATTGAGTGAGAGTATTAATCATAAATATGAACATCTATAGCTTCTGATGAAGAAGTGAAACGATGGTTTCCTTTTAGTTTGGTTCAAGGTGCTAAATGATAGAGATCTCATTTCAGTAATTAATATTAGTTTACTGAAATATCATTTACAAGGAACTAAGTGTTTTAAGGATAAAATACAATGAAAGGTAAAACGGTATTTTAGTCCCATCTCATTGTATACCATCTACAGAGGATTGAGTGAAAATTATGGTTGTAATAATGGATAATTAATAACGTATCTATTTCTCTTATAGAGCGTTCTATGAATTTAAGAGTGCAATTCCGAGTCTTTAGTGGAGTCACGAGGAATTATTAAGTTAGTAAATTTATTTGTTAGATTTATGATAAGTTATTGGAGCTTGATTTCATAGGCCTATGGTCCCCACTGTACCTTGGATAAAATCATCTATATAGTCTCAATTAATTGATTTAATTATCAATTAGAATTATCAAAGTTTACTAGGTCAATTTTTGATAGTTTAACAGAGTTATACAATTTAGAGAAGAAAAGAGAAATTAGGGCAGATTTATTAATTAAGATAAATTGGTATCTAAATTAATAAATAATTTTAAATCAAGGTTCAAATTATAAATAATTAATTTGATAAAGGGTTTAAATAATAATTTAATTAATTAAATCAATAGAAAATAATACATGCCTTGATTTTAAGTCCAACGGGCTTATAATTAAATGGGAAATTTCACGGGCCTAAAGCCCATGATAATTTTGACCTAGGGTTGTTAATTGGCTATTATTTTATTGATTTTTTAATTAAATAAGTAACCTAATTGAGTTTATAAAAGGAATGCCACGTGTGAGATGAAAACACAAGTTTTTGATAGGTTTTAGATTCTCTCTAGACATAAGTCATTTTCTAAGCCTCATTACTCTTTTCTCTTCTTCTTTCTGTATCTATCTCATGTGTTGAGAACTGCCCACCCTAGTCTAGTTGATTCTAAGGGTACTTTGGAATTATGTGAAGAAAATTGAAGAACGGTTCAGTTTCATGATAATACCTAGCGACAGAAAGGATACAAGGGTTAGAGAAACTGAAGGAATGACTCATTCATTCCGCTGCGTATAATGTAAGTATTCTTATCATTATTTCTCTTTGAATTCAGTTTTAGTAACATGTTCTAGGTTGTCTCATATTAACTTGTTTAATATTAGATCTACATGAAAATAAATAAAGATCATGTATAAGTTTCCTAATTGGTGGAGGGTTTGTATTTATACTGTCTCCCTCGACCAAGGATTGCGCCTGAGCATAAGTGATAGGGAAATATCCCTTTCTTCTCGCAGGTAGTTACAGTCCTATTTTTAGGAGGTTTGATCAAGTTTTCAGGGCTGTTAGGTGCTCTTTGCGGGTGGTTGGATGATTCTTACAGAGTATTAATGGAGAGTGGAACTACTTTCATCCGAGCAAGTTTATCTATCTGTTGCACCAACCAACCACCCCCAAGCAAGCATCTCGAGCAGTGACTGTTATTCATTTGTCAAGTGTACTCCGACCAGTTAGGCCTCTTTGATAGTATGTCGAGTAGTAACTTTTCGTATTTCTTGGAGGTATACAATGATGAACCTGTCAGGGGGGTTTGCCCATTCTATTTCACATGTCCAAACTTAATGCCACATCGGATATGTCAATTTCTGGGATACATTTGTCCCCCAAGTTTGCAATGGTTCTAAGCAACATGGAAAATTTCTTTCTGGGGACCCTGTCGTCTAGCCTGGTCGGGGGTACATGCCCCTTGCTATGTGGCATAACACCTTGTGTAGTTAATAGCCTAGTATTTCCAAGAAATAACCTTTCATTTTTTCCCGCCTTGTTTTGGAACCATAAAACACCATAATAGTCCCCCACTTATTGTATCGTGCAGTTACCAAAAAGTGGCTGACATACTTGGCGGCTGAGGTGAAGTGATTGGAAGGACGTGCTAATGTGTCTGGGCAGGCCTGCCTACACCAGTTGAAGAGATGACCCATTAATGCTATGATAGGAGAGAAGGTGGTGCACCTGGCTCATAAATAGTCTCCCCCATTATTGGCATCATTTTACACTTTCCCTTTTTCAGACATTACCCATACTCAAAGCTCTTTGAATCTTCCAACTCCCACACCGACCGACATTCATTCATGCTTTACCGAGGCTCTTCATACCGTGCTTGTTCCAACTGCTTTCAACTAGTAAGTCTTCCATTTTCCCTTTTGTTATTCTTGTAACTTATGTAAAATTCTTTCTTTTTTCTTTGCGTTTTTTCATTGTGACTGTGAGTAAATTTCTTGAATGCATGTTGCTTGAATCCATAAATAGATGAATATTTTTGTGGCCCTTGGCCTGGGTAACCTTTTTGAATATTTGATTTTATAAAAATTGGGTTTTTACGTCCTCTTTTTGTTTATTTACGTTCGGTGTTCTTGAAGAACATGAAGAATAGCACTCAAACACAGTTTTGGGAAAAACCCTCCAATTTCTTGGGTTCCCTTGTTTTTAATCTGATCTACCCTCTGTTCGACATGTTCTCTCGTGTTTGTTCTAGGCTGGTCAATATAACTTATGAATCACTACCGACCAGCACTGTTCGGTGTTCTCGCCTCACCTTTCTGTTTTTCTTGTATACACAGAGGGGAGGTGACCACTAAACCATGTTGTAACACATCATTTGGAACAACAAGTGGCACGTGGCACGTTGTGCCACCACTGGGGTGCAGAGGAAGCATACCCTCATGTGGCATGTCGTGCCACCACTGGGGTTATGCAGGGGGTCCCACCTGCTGAGGAAGAGCTTAGCTCCTCATGGTAAGAAGGGGAAGCTGAAACTGACTATGCCATGGAGATCTATACCGAGGCTATCCTTAACACTGCATCAGAGACAAAGGATTCCCCCCGTACGTATCTCTTAAGAGCACTATCTCTGACAAACAGTTAAAGAACATCAAATAGCATTTCAATCTCGGAGATGATTCCATCCTCAAACCTGCTGTTGTACAAATTGTCGAGCACCCCAGGGCCCAATTCTGCGCTAGGAGTAGATTCCATATTAAGGCAGGCGCCACCCTTCCACTTCTACCATTCTTCTGTAGTGTGGCAGATTATTTTAGGCATTGCCCAACCCAAATTATTCTTAACGGCATCCGGTTCCTTTTAGCTCTCTATGTTTTATACCAATCCTTAAACTGTCCAGTGTCAACTGCACACGAGATAAATTATCTCTTTGACCTTAAATCCAGCCATCGACAAGGCAAGTTAGAATATTTTTACTTTAGCCACCATGACTCCAACATTTACTTATCAAATGCAGACGGTATCTCCAAAGTTGGGGAGTATGTCAGCCAATACTTCGTCATAAAGAACATTGCTGCTAACCACCTGTCCTTCCGTCACAATGGTCCCTTTAGATGGCCGGTGCCCACCAGAGAAATGGAGACAAGAGCCAAAAAACTAGCTGCCATGGATCCCTGCTACAAGGATCTAGTGGCCTTGACCACCGCAGAAAGACTTGTATCCACTCGCCTCTACCCTGATCCCAAGACGAGGGTCAAGGGTGCCACCCCTACCACACAATCACCTAGGAAACCTATGTTCAGCACTAAACTGCCTAGTCAACCACCTAGTAAGAAGCAAGCTAGAGCATCAATCCTTCAGTCTAGACCCTGTTTGGCTCATTGAACCAGGAGTTCGCCCAGAGTGGTCATTAAGGAGCCTGTCGAGCATGGCACTCCCAAAATTGTTGTCAGCCTAGAAAAAGCAGGGAGGCTGCATTAGAGCATGGCACTCCCAAAATTGTTGTCATCAAGCAGTGATGGGGGTCTTCCGTTTGAGGTAGCCGACTACTCGGGGGGAGCATAAAAGGGTGATCTGACTCTTTTCTCACAACTTACTTTTACTTTTTTCTTAATTATGTTGATGATTTTTTTTTTGCTCAGATCTTGCTTGGCACCTTTGCTAATCCTTTGCTTTCATTTTGCAGATTTTTTGTTCGTATTTTTCAAGAAGTTTGCCCAGAAGCATACAAGTGGTCCTAGCAGTGAGGTTCCCTCGGCCAAGCTTCAAAAAGACGACCCTCCTGCTAGAACTACCGAGCAAGTCAAGAAGTCTCCTGATAAGGCTTCTTCTTGGAAAAAGGCGCCCACCCCATCACGCAAATTGGGCAAGGGAAAAGGACTCTCTACAAAGGAATTTACCCGTACGACCACTGCACCAGACTTGACTAGCTCGAGCAAAGCTCTAGAAGGCACTGTTGAGGAGGTCCATGGGCCGTTGAAAAAAGCCCTGGCCATCCAACAAGGACATATGAAAAGGGTGTCTACCTCCCAAATTGATTTCATGGATACCCTTAGTAGTAAATATGTGGACTTCATTACTAGCACCAATCTTCAGGATGTTACCAGGGTAAGTAATGGATTTGCTTGATCTCTGACTGGTCTTTCTTCTTTTGTTACTTGTTCTGAATTTCTTCATTTCGTATTGCAGGGTATGCTGGCTCTTAGCTACGCTCATTACCGAGCCATGGGGGTGAGTAAACATGTGATCAGATTAGTGAAAGAATCCAAGGATAAAACCTTTAAGGTTGCCCAACTGACCGAGCAAGTCCAACATCTTCAACAGGTCCCCGAGCATATTATTAAGGAAAACAAAGGGTTCAAATCTGACGTCGAGCAGAGGAATCTCGACGTTAACTAGTAGGATACGAGGATTAAGGAGTTAAAGGAGAAGAATGTAGTTGATGGGAGGGTCGCTCAGGAGGAAAAAGATGAGCTGGCAAAGGCTCTTGAGAAAGAGAAAATTGACAGGGATGCTGATGCTAAATCTTTGGAGGACTTTGGTATGAGCACCTTCTTGATTTCTGGGTACGCTACAAGATGGTAGAATTTAGTTATCTGGGAGAGGCCTATGATGAGCTTATGTACTACTATGCTGAGCGGGAGAAGAACGAGGCCCCGACTGTCCATGTCGAGCAGCCTCCAACCTCTGAACTAGAATTTGTTGTGCCACCCACCGAGTCGATTATCACGGCCCTTGAAAAGATGTCTTTCCCTTTAGTCTGAGTTCTCTAACTGAGTCTCATACCCCTGCCTAGCAGTCTAGCAGCTTCCTTGCTAAAACCCTTGTCGCCGAGTTTGACCAACAAATCCAGGGCTTTTGATAAACTTTACCTGTTCTTTTTTTTATTGTTGCAAAGACAAGGATGGCTGAGTCGAGTAGCCTTTTATTCTTGACAAATATTTTACTTGGCCAAAACAACATGGTTGAGCCGAGCATCCTTTCATCTTGAGCACTATTTTACCTTTTTATAAAATGCTTTTCGTTTTAGCTATATATTCGTTCGTGCATTTATTTTTCCTTGCTACTCGATGTATACTATTTTTGGAGCTATGTAGCTCGGTGCATCGGAGATGTTCAATATTTTCAAATGAGTTGTAAACAAAACTATTCAAACCTATCTACAAAAATTGTTTTATAGCTCTTTTAGTTGCTTGGTACATACCAAGCAACATGCAAGCACTTTAACATTAATAAAGATTAAAGTTTCTAAGTCCTTTTGATTATGCACTTTTCTCTTTGCTTGTCCATTTATGACTATGGTGCCCCCCAAGTGACCGAGCAAGATTCATAACTATTGGGTTACCCTCTTGGTCACTTGCTAACTGGCCAGAGTTGTTCGGGATAATCTATTCGGGGGTATTTTCGTTCGCCAAAACCTACAAAGGTTTCATACACTGGTGACAATCCATGAAATAAATCACTAATTAGGAAGATAATCATTGTAAAAATAAGGCTTGTACAAATGGACAAAAATCGTGTCTTATTGATTAAAAATTAACCACAAGCTGCATCACTACAATCGTAACTTACATTCATAAATATTAATTATTACAATAAATGGGCAAATCGTGCTTGTGCATAATTAATATAGCTAATTTGAGCTAGTCGGTGGTATGGGAAGTTCATGCCTATACCGGCCAGTCAATGATCACATAAAAGTGATCTTTATTGGTAGTAATTCCTCAGGTGTTCCCCATTCCAGTGACGAGGGTCAGGTGCTAACTGGAGATCTTGGTCATACTATGCTTGCTTGTACATGTCGGGCGGTACTATCTCTGTGACCTTTTAAGGACCTTCCCAACTTGGCCCTAGTACTCCTGCTGAGGCATCTCGAGTTTCTGGGAATATTCTTCATAGGACTAGATCTCCCACGTCAAACTTTCATTTCTTAACTATAGAATTGAAGTACCGGGCAACTTTTTGCTGGTGGGCAGTCAGGTATATATTGGACTTTTCGCATCTTTCTTCAATCTAGTCTAAGGACTCGGCCAATAATTGGTGGTTACGATCTTGTTCGTACACTGTATATCTGTGGGAAGGTGGAGTCATCTCGACTAGCAGCATTGCATCATACCTATATGTGAGTGCAAAGGGGGTATCACCAGTAGATGTTCGCTCAGTAGTCTTGTATGACCAGAGTACCTCAGGCAATTTCTCAGGCCAGTTTTGTTTAGCCAATTCTAGACGCTTCTTCAGGGTGTCTTTGAGAGTTTTCCTAACTGCTTCTACCTGCCCATTTGCTTGAGGGTGTGAGACTACTGAGAAGATTTTTGTGATGTCGTGCCTAGCACAGAAATCAGTGAACAGTTGGCTGTCAAACTGGGTGCCATTGTCAGATACTATTTTTTGGGGTAGACCAAACCTAAAAATTATATCTTTTACCACAAAGTCCACTACTTTTTTGGAAGTGATGGTTGCCAGTGGCTCGGCTTCCATCCACTTGGTGAAGTAATCAACTACCATGACTGCATACTAAACTCCTCCCTTTCCCTTTGGTAACCGACCAATTAGGTGAATTCCCCAATAGCAAAGGGCCATGGACTCTACATTTGAGTAATCTTGTTTGGGGCTGCTTGGGGTATCTTGGAAAATCTCTGACACTTGTCATATCTTGGAACATATGCAAAGGCATCTTCATTCATAGTTGGCCAAAAGTAGCCTTGCCTTAAAATCTTCTTAGACAGACTTTGGCCCCCTACATGGTTCCCATAGAAACCCTCATGTGCTTCCTCCAACAGTCGTCCTGGTTTTGTTTGGTTGACACACCTAAGAAATGGCATGGAGAACCCCCTTCTATACATAACCCCGTCTAGGATTATGTATCGAGTAGCTTTCCTCATTAATTTTCTGAATTCATTGCGACTATTGGGCATGATGCTGTGTTCCAAATAAGCTACAATCGGGGTCATCCAGGATGGAGTGTTTTCTATAAGAAATACTTGTTCTGGTAGGTTGATACTTGGTTCGACCAAGAATTCTATAAGAACCAACTTGGATTTGTCCACCATAGCACTGCTGGCTAGTCTGCCCAGCGCATTTACTGTGGCATTTTGTTCTCTTGGTATCTATTGGATGTTGTACCTCTTGAGCTGAGCAGGGAGGTCTATGTTCTTATCAAGATAGGCCATCATTTTTTCTCCCCGAGTACTGTACTCATTGAGGATTTGATTGACAACCAATTGCGAATCACTGTATATGTCCAAGACTTCAGCCTTCACTTCCCTTGCTAACTTCAGCCCTGTGATTAATGCTTCGTACTCTGCTTCATTATTGGATGTTTTAAATCCAAAATGAAGTGCACAATGAATGTGTTTCCCTTCAAGAGTTATTAATTTTAGAGATATTTGTATTTGTCTCAATGTAAAATAAGAAATATTATTACAACTGTATGCAAAATAATACAAAGACACAATGATAATTGATTAAATAAGATTACAAGTCAATACTTAAAATACAAATAGATGTAGAAAAGAAATAGATGAAGAGAATGATAAGAATTACAACTCTAAAAGAAAAGATACAAATAAATATGTAAAGATAAAATAGAAGAATAGAATATAAAAGCAATGGTAAAAGAAATAACAAGAACAAAAAAGTAAAACACTCTCACTCACACAACCAAAGTGAGGAGCATTGGGGATCACCAATTTGAACAAGGTTTACAACCTTTTCCCAAAAGCTTATTTCCCACTATCTCAAACACTAAGGATTTCTCTCAATATTGGAAATAGCTCTCTAGAATAATCAAGCATTTGGTGTATTTCTAGCCAAGTTCTCTAGTGGATAGAAATAGAGTTGTCTTACAAGTGAGCATTAAGCTCCTATTTATAGAGTTTTTAGATACCCTTTGAATTTCAAATTCCACCAAACCCCATGGTCGTTACCAATGTTTCATTGGATGTTTGTGGAATTAAAATGGATATTTGGGAGTTACTTGGGATGTTAGAGCCGTTCAAGTTGAAAAAACTGAAGAAAAAAAAACAATTTGGTTGTCAGCCTCACTGGTCGCGGCCACTGGCCTCTGTCCCCCAGGCCGCGGCCAGGGAAAGTTAGTGGCCACGACCACAAGCCATTTTCAGCACAAAATGTTATTTTTCCAAAACGTCCCAAATCCTTTCCCACATGATTTTGTAACCTCCAAACACCTAATGGAAGTTAAAAACATGTCTCCAATAACCATATTTCATAATGGCTTTGTGAAATCCAATCTCAAATGTGTAACATATAATATACACATTATTGGGTAATATTTGGGAGTTACAAACTTGTAACTAATTTTTGTAACTCCAAAATATGTCACATTTTGGCACACACATATGTCCAATTTGTGTGACTCTTAATAATATGTTACAAGGTATGACAAATCACATTTGTGTGACAAATCACATTTTGTTACATTATTTAATCTAACATTATATTATATGAAATAATATAACAATTAATGTTAGAACAGCCCTAGACAACTAATCGGTAGATGAGCCATCGACGTGTAGCTTCCAAACTTGGGGCTCTCCTTTGGAATGATCAGTGTTGGGTGCTGGGCGCTCGGTGTTCTGCTCAGCACATGTACTGGGTGGTGGTCTATACATTGAGGATTGCTCGGCCATTTCTTCGTCTGTATCTGGTATACCAATACATTCAGCTACAAAATCAGTGAGAGCCTAGCCTTTAATTGTTGTTTGGGGCTGGTAAGTGATCTCATACTGCCCGAGCTCTATAGAGCATTTTAGTAACTGACCAGAGGTGTCTGGTTTTAGCAGAACTTGGCGCAATGGTTGGTAGGTAAGAACCTTTATGGGGTGAGCTTGGAAGTATGGGCAAAGTTTTCTGGATGACTGGATCACGTAGTAAGTTAATTTTTCAATTAGAGGATACCTACTCTCGGCTTCAACAAGCCTTTACTAACATAGTAGACTGGATGTTGGATCTTGTTTTCCTCTTTGACCAAGACTACACTGATAGCGTATTGAGTTACTACCAGGTATATGCACAGTTCTTCACCCTCCAGAAGTTTGGAAAGGATAGGGTTTGTGCCAGCAACTGCTTTAGAGTTTGGAAGGCTTGTTCGCACTCTTCAGTTCATTCAAATTTCTTTGTGCCTCTGAGGATATTAAAAAATGGAATACACCTATAGTTGATTTGGACACGAATATGTCGAGTACTACTATGCGTCCTGTTAGACTCTGCACGTTCTTTATCCTAGCTGGTGAGGGCATGTCCAGCAGTGCCTTTATCTTTTTGGGGTTAGCTTCAATTCAATGGGAGTTCACTATAAACCCCAAAACATTTCCCGACCCCACAACAAAGGAGCATTTTAAGAGGTTCAATTTCATTCTATACTGCCTCAAGATATTGAAGCATTCCTCCAAGTCTTCATTGTGCCCCCAACATATCATCCACGTAAACCTCCATGTTATATCCTATTTTGTCTTCGAACATACGGTTTACCAGTCGTTGATACGTGGCTCCAGCGTTTTTCAAGCCGAACGGCATAACTTTATGGTAGTACAGCCCCACATCCGTGCGAAAGTTGGTATGCTCCTAGTCGGGCAGATGCATACTTAATTGGTTGTATCCCGAATAGGCATCCATAAAAGTTAGGATCTCGTGGCTGGCTTTAGCGTCCACTAGCTGGTCCATTCTCGGAAGTGGGAAGTAGTCCTTCAGGCATGCCTTATTTAAATCACTGAAATCTATGTATACCCTTGATAACTCCATTTTAGTGTTGTTTAAGAATGTTTTTTTGTTGTAATCTTGAGTCTTTATGTTTGTTTTGTGCAAGATTACACTTTTGTTTGTCTTTATTATAGGTCGGTGTGTTGAATCGTGAGTTAAAAGCTGAAAGAAGATGAAATGGTGGAAAATTGAGCTTTTGCTGGTTGTTTGACTCAAATTGGTGCTAAGGATGAATTATAATAAGTTTTTGATGAAGGAAGGATGTCAAAAGGTTAAAATCTGGAAAAAAAAATTGAATTACAGTCGCGACATGGGCTTAAGGGCTGCGACTCTAGCAAAGTCAGAGGATGAAGGGTTGCTGAAAGGAATTAGAGTCGCGGCTTGGTCAATAGAGTCACGGCGCTAGAAGAAATAGAGGAAAAATCCAGGAGGTCCATAGAGAGGCGGGCCGCGACTTGGGTTTAGAGGGTCGTGGCACTTGGAGGGCAAACCAGATTTTGAAGAGCTTTTAAAAGTCATGAGTCGCGACCTTGGAAAGGCCAAGTCACGGCTCGCCTATGAAAAAAATGAGGAAATCGTGATTTTTTTTGTAATTAGGGTTAGGTTAGATTTTAATTATGAGTTTAGAGATTAAATTTGATTCTGAGACTACTTTTTCTACACTTCAATATTTTTTTATTTCTTCTTCAAGTCTTTGAATTTTATGTTTCTGAATAATTATTCTGTTGTTTTAGTCATGTCTGATATGAACTAAACATTTATATCTAGGGTTTAATGTAGTCACTTGGATTTATATTTAATCTTATTATGATGTTCAATTGATTCTCCTTCTTTATTCTAATTTATATAATGTTCGTTTAATGCTAGTAAATACTTGATCAATATTTTCTTGATTTGTGATTTTGATTAAAAATTCTAAAGATGAGAATTAAATATGCTATTGTTTTATAGACATAGGTTACATATTGTATGAAAGTACTTGTATGGCTTGTGTAGTAATTAGGTTTCTATGCTTAATGACTGCTATATGTTTAAGTTTATCACAGAGATGTAGAAAACATGCATATAGGTTGATATCTTATACCTTGAAAAATAAAAGGAATCGATTTATGTTAACTTGCTATTAGAATAGGATGGAAGAAATTTATAACTGATTAATAAAATTAATAGAATGAAAAGTTGATGAAGTTAATACCCTAGTTTTTTTTAATTATTGAATCAATCTTTAATTTTGCAAAGTTTATTTTAATTTTAAATCTTAGTTTAAAAATCACTCTATTTTTTACAGCCAAATAGAAATTTAAAAGCATTTATTGGTAATCGGTTGATAGTCCTTGTGGGAACGATACTTTATTTATTATCTAAATTACTTGAATCGATTACGTACACTTGTGTATCATATTTTCGCGATCAAGTTTTTGGCGTCGTTGTTGGGGACTTAATATCCAATGTCAAAATTAATTGTTTTTTGTTCTAATTTGGTTTTTATATCTTACACTCATTTTAATCAAGGGTGTATTTTTTCCAGGAAGTATTGGTATATGTGGGGAAGTAGACAAAATGAGCTCATACTTGTAGATCTTGAAATTGAAAGAACGTGCAAAAAGAACTGAAAGATAAAGAAAAAGGCTAGATTTTGCCATGGCGGCAAATCAAGGGAATGCAGTAAATCATGCTGCCAACGATGTCGAAGGGGCTAGAAGTTTAAGAGATTATGTACTCCCAACCGTTATGGGAGTGCATTCATGCATCAGACCTCCAACAATTGCTGCGAATAATTTTGAGATTAAGCCAGCGATTCTTCAAATGGTCTAATCTAATATTCAGTTTGGAGGCTTGCCTACAGAGGACCCTAACTTACACATTGCTAATTTCTTAGAGCTTTATGCGACCTTTAAGATGATTCGGGTGAGCGATGACGCAATAAGGTTGAGGTTGATTCCATTTTCACTAAGGGACCGAGGAAAGAGTTGGTTGATTTCCCTACAGACTAACTCTACCACATGGGAGGAGCTTGCTCAAAAGTTCCTTGTAAAATTCTTTCCTCCATCCAAGGCTACATGGTTGAGAGGGGAGATTAATAATTTCTGTGAAATGGAGAGAGAGTCACTGTATGATGCATGGGAAAGATTTAAAGAGTTGTTAAGGAAGTTCCTTATCACGGGATTGAAAAATGGATGTTAGTCCATAATTTTTACAATGGGTTAGGTGGTACTACTCGCACTATCATAGATGCAGGAGCAGGAAGGGAATTTATGAGCAAGAGTGCCAACAAAGCTTATGATCTACAAGAAGAGATGGCCATGAACAATTACTAGTGGCCTACTGAGAAGGAAAATACAAAGAAGGTGGCTGTGATGATTTAATTAGATGCCATCTCAATGCTTACAGCTTAAGTGGCATCCTTGACGAAACAACTACAATAGAATAACCTTACAGCTCAAGCCATGCAATAACAAAGTGTGTGTGAAATGTGTGGAATGGTGCATCCACCTAATCAGTGTCCTGCAATTGATTTAAATAATTTGCCTATGGAAAAAGTGTAGAGTCCAAGAACTTTACTTAGCTAAGATAGATAGTAGTATTATAGTATTTATAGCATTATCTTTGTAACTGTGGATTTTTGGTTCAGACCGGGATTTATTTGGACACTCATAGTAGTACATGTAGATTTTCTAAGATTAACCTATAGTTTAAGAATATTAATTTTAACCTAAGGTTTGATTAATATGACTGATAGTTAGGATAATATTTATTATACTATAAGGTTTAGATAAGAACCAATAGGATTTTAAGCACATGTTATGTATGGGTGATTAAGGATTAAGTATTTTGAGGATTAAATTTAATAAGGGTAAAGTTTGAATGCTCTAAGGTCAGTCAGCAGCTTTGAATACGTTTAAGGGCTTAGTCAAGGCTGTTTACTCAATTTGAATTAAGCTAAAAATGTGTAATTTCGTGTTTAAATAATCAGCGAATGCCGATATATCGCAGCACGTATATACGGAAAACACGAAACGATGCACGACTGCCTCGGGCATACTGGTCCAGGCGATATATCGCCTACAGGGAGCGATATATCGCCTCCTTCAGGTTATTTTGAAAGTTTTTGAATTTGTTTTCCATTCAGCCATTCAACCTTTTTATAAGTCCAGCACCTTTTTGAACGAGTCTTCAGCCTCTGCTGAACAACAATTCAAATTATTTTCACATAAAAAGCCATTATTTTTATTCAAGTTAAAATAAGATCCTTTCATTCCTAAACTCTATAAATAGGGCCTAGTACCCAGCCATTATTCACCTTTTACTCTAAGTTCAGAGGCTGCAAGTTGCTAGGTGAGTGTGAGAGTTAAACACTTGGGTGGGGAAATCATAAGCTTATCAAACACTTGGGGAAGTAAGGTTTCATAGTATTTCGGTTCGAGGTTTAGATTGGTCTTACAAGTCTTCAAGGTATTTCCACACTCTAGTTCATTGGTTTTATTTTCTTTAAGTTCTCATAATCTTCTACCAGCCTTCTAACCTTATTCTTATTTTGGTTAGGAAATCTAAGAACTTGCACATAAGTTTTTGGTAAGTATGTTTCTCAAAGGTTTAGTCCTTCCATTCCTTTCATTTGGCTTTTTCTTCTATAGACTCACCCTTTCATAATGGTTAATAGGAGTGTTCCAAAGTCCCAACGCTGTCCTCTTATCCCGGTAACTTTGGTAAGGAAAATAGGATAGAATTTATATGTTATATGCTTATTATATGTTATCTTATGTTTTCTTATGTTATGATATGTATGTTGTAGGCTTGGGCATATGACCCATATGACTAACAAGCCCCAAATAGATTATGGGCATATGACCTACTTAGCTAGTAGGACCCCACTAATCTAATGGGCATATGACTTGTTTAGTCTATGGGACCCCAAGTAATAATGGCCATTATAGTATGTGTATGATATTAGTGTTATGTTAAGTTTTTATGTTTCTTGTGAAATTTATATATATGAACTATGTGGTAGATTTTCCTTGCTGGGCATTAGGCTCATTCCTTTTTGTTTATATGTGTAGGAAAATAGCTATAGTGGCGGTAAGGTTCGTGGATGCTTGGGGTTTGTGTATCGGTGATGAACGAATTCAAGGAGTCGAGAGTTCGATTTTCGAGGATGTAGTCTTGTTTTATGGTTTTACATGTATTTTTCCGCACTTGCTATGTAACTCCTTTTATTTTAAATTATGTTTTGTTTTTAAGACAATGGGATCCCATATCCTACTTGATATTTTATGTAAGTAACTCTTATTTCTACAAGTTTTCTAATAAAGTTATGGTATTTTCACAATGTAAGTTTTATTAAGGGTTTGTATGTATAGTTTCGTTAATGGTCCAAAAGTCTAGAGTAGTTGGGTCATTACAACAAGTTCAAGCCATAGGAAATAGCCAAAGGCCAGCCAATAACCCATATTCCATTTTCTACAACCAAGGGTGGCAGAATCACCCTAACTTGTCTTGGAAAAATAATCAAGGAGTACAAGCTCCATATCCATAAAATCATCCTCAATATCCACCCCATCAATCAATACATGGGCTAAATCCTCGACCGTATTATGATCCTCGCCAAGCAATGCCACAACACCCACCACTACATCCTCAAGTTAACCCACCAGAAGCACAGTCAGACACGTTGAACCAATTCATGACATAAACTAGGGCATCTATCAGAAGTTTGGAGACTCACATGGGGCAGTTGGCTACTTTGATGACAAACCATGCTCAAGGGAACTTACCAAGCACTACTGAGGTAAACCCAAAAGAGCAGTGCAATGCAATATCCTTGAGGAGTGGTAAGGAGTTAAAAGAGCCAAAAGTGGGTGATAAGGAGAAGGAAGTGAGTGGGTCTAATGTTGCTGAGAACTTATAAAAGCAGCCAAAATAAGTATAGATCACCATATAAAGATCCCATATCCTCAGAGGCTACAAAAGAATAAGCTTGACAAGAAGTTTTCTAAATTTTTGGATATCTTTCAAAAGTTAAACATTAATGTCTCGTTTGCTGAGGCACTTGAACAAATGCCAAGTTATGTGAAATTTATGAAAAAAAAAATTCAAAGAAAAAGAAACTGGAGGACTATGAGTCAATGGCACTTACTGAGGAGTGCAGTGCGATACTTCAGAAGAAACTACCTCCTGAGCTTAAAGCTCTTGGTAGTTTCAACATCCCATGTTCTATATGGGGTTCAGTAGAAACAAAGGCTTTATGTGATTTAGGGGCCAGTGTGAATTTAATGCCTCTATCAATCTTTCAGAAGTTGAATTTGGGAGAAGCTCGGCCTACGACTATGTCTTTGCAGATGGCAGATAAATCAGTCAACCATCATCGTGGAGTGATTGAGGATGTATTGGTGAAAGTGGATAAATTCATATTTCCTACAGACTTTATTATTCTAGATATGGTGTGCTTGGTTGAATAGTTCTTTTCATTTTACTTTGTCTACTTAAATAATTGAGAGCTTAATCATGACTTTTAATAAATTTTGTGTAATTGAAAATTTTTTATGCTTGCTGATTGTTGAAAAGAAAAATTATGAAAATGTTGTTATTCTATAACTTGTTTTCTTGCTATTTGAGTCAAAACCCTAGATATTGTATGCTTAGGAAGATGATTTATGCAATTCTTTGGAATGTTTGTGCCTTTCAAGTCAACCTAGATTTATTAAATCCCTAGTTACCAAATTTTGAGCCTAATTTGATTCTTTTTTTTTTACACTTATTTTGAGCTCATTTGAAACTTTGTTATTTTTCCTTTCCTTTGATATATCATGAGCATATGAAAATTGAGTGGGAGATGGTTTGTTATGGGGTTTATATTTGGAAATTTTGTCAATAGAAGAAGAAAAATTGAGAGAGAAAAAAAAAAGTATATTGAAAATAAACTACACTCCAATTGAAAATACAAAGAAATAAGTTTGGGGGAGTGTAGTATCATTAGAAAAAAAAAAAAAAAATTCAGTTTATGAATTTTCTTTCAAAATAAGAAATATTGGGAAATTTAGGATTGGTTTTTGTGTTTTTTAGTGGATAAAGGTTTAATTGTTTGGTTGAGTGCTTATGGTATATTTTGAGCCTAAGTGACTTTTTCATCTACCTTTACCTAAGCCCTTTAAATTATAACCTGTGAAAGTCCTATTGATTTCTGAGTATGTGTTTTCTACATTAGTGGAGATTAGTAAATATAGCAAGCTTATGGGATAATGATATTAATTGATTGTGATGAAAAAAATTTGGTGAGCATGAATTGATTCGAATGCATTTTATTTATTAATCATGATTTTGAGAGCTTTTATTTTTATTTGGACTTAAGTGAATTGGAAGAATGTTTTGACTAAAATTCTGGATTGTAAGTTGATTTTTTTGAAGATTATTGTTATCCTCAAAAATTGGAGTCTGATGACGTGGCAATCAGAAGTGACAAGTGGCAATACATGGTCCGTAAACGACACATTAATAGTCAATAAATGTGTTGGCTCTTCAGAGTTGTGATAAAGTGATCTGACCGACCTTTTTTGACTGACCAGTCAAGTGTCATGACCGGCCAGTCAGGTGCTTGTCCGACCAGTCATGTGCTTGTTCGCCCAGTCATGTGCTTGTCTGCCCAGTCCTGTGCTTGTCCACCCAGTCATGTGCTTGTCCGATCAGCCAAGTGTTTGGCCGCCAGACATGTGTTGGTTGACCAGTGAGGTATTTTGGCCCTTCAGTTTTCCTCCTGGGTGTGATGTGGACCGACTAAAACATAACAGGGCTACGCAAAAGATCCCAGTAACGGCTTCAACAAGAATCGACCATACTTGCGCGGGAATCTCTCGGATTATCCCACAAAAGTAGTGTATTGTTGAATTTTGAATATTGTTATTAATTAAATATAGTGAGAATAACACAATATCCCGATTATGGGGGACTTCATTTGTACGATCATGAGCCTATAAATACAAGGCTCATGGCATCGTAAAAAGGATTCGATTATAATTTTCTCAGAGAATATTTGTATCTGGAGAGAAATATTGTATTCATTTCATCTGCACTAAAGAAACTCAGTTGACTCAGGTTCATCTGATCTTGAGTGTAGATCTATAATCATAACTCTAAGTGGACTAGGCTATTACCAACACATTGGGGCTGAACCACTATAAAAATTGTCTGTGTCGTATATTTCTCTTGAAGGTTTATTGTCGTTTTTACGTCTACACGTCGTTGGCAAAAAACGCGGTCAACATTTTGGTGCTTTCATTGAGAGCCTGAAGAGAAGAAACACACGACTATCGTATCAAGATGGCGCCCAAGAATACCAGTGTGGCCTCCAAAAAGTCAGGCACGTTAAAAGAGCCTGCTAGATTAGAAGGTCCTGGATTGTAGAACCCAGAGACTGAGCCCAGGGTCTTTCTCGAGGAGACCACTCCAGAAGTTGAACAACTCCAGGAAGCAATAGGTGCTTTCCAAGAGGACATGGGGAAATTCAATGCTCGGCAGGAGTCTTTCGCTGAAGAGATGGCTAGGAAGAGAGCTGTGTTAGAGCAGCAAAGGTGCGATATGGAGGCCAAAAGCGAAGAGCTCAGACAGCGATAGGAGGAGGTCGATCGGAGACATCGTGAAGCAACACTTGCCCTAAAAGCGGCTACCCAATTGGCCCAAGCCAATGCTCAAGCCACGACACAAGCAGCCACCCAGGGAGCAAGAAATAATAATGTTGGTCAGAGGACCATTGACAGAACCAATTCTTAGGGACCGGACAGAAGTAGGAGTAATCCCCCTGGTCGGGAAGATGATGTGGACCGATCTAGAACTGCCTCAACGCAAAGGGGCACTCTAGAACCCCCTCCAGGAGCCACCGATCAGAAACTTCTAGATTAGGGAGTCACTGATCGGGCAGTAAAAAGACTCCACCCAGGTAGGATCAGACCAGAACTCCTCGAGATAAGAGGACATCACAATTCAACGATGGGCATGGTTGTGATGAGGCTGATAGTCATCACACCGACCAGTCAAAGGAAAAGGAGGGCAATGACCAACAAGGAGGAAAAGACTACCCGGGACGTACGAAAAAGCCTCCACTGCACCCCAGCCAGCAACATAGTAGGAGAGAGGAAGTCCCGCGTAGTAAGCCCTCTGGAAAATCGAAGAGTATGGTGTTCGATCGGGCAAGAGAGCATGCTTCCCAGAAATATCTAAGGGATGTTATCACCAACAAGAGGAGGACCATCCCGGTCGAAGGGCAAAATCTGAACCGCCCTGCCAGTCAAGTAGAAATACTTGACGACAGTGCACCAGATGGTAATGCTTGACCAGGCGGTCAAGACCTTGGAACTTCGTCAGTTGCACAAGCCATCGAAGCCCAGCTTGACATGCTAACAGCTGCAGTGCAAGGTTTGTCAAAACGACCTTCCAGGATAGATGCCATAGACCACCAGAGTGGCAGCCCATTTTCTGCCCGGATTAGAGCAGCCCAGCCTCCGACAAAATATAAAGCACTGGTTCTGCCAGTATATACAGAAAAGGCAGATCCCATCAGCATGTTGGGAAGTTTGAGGACCGGATGGAATTGCTCAGAGTAAGTGACGATTATCGGTGTAGAGTTTTCCCGACTAATTTGTCAGATACCGCCCAGGAATAGTATTGGAAGTTTAAGCCGAACTCCATAACCTCTTGGGAGGCATTCAAGAAGGAGTTTTGTAGACAATTCAACACTGCCCGAACTCCACCAGTTTATGCCAAACACTTGGCAAATATCAAACAAGGAAAAGATGAGTCTTTAAATAATTATATACAGAGATTCATGAGAGAAGCCAATAGAGCAACTGCTGTAGGAGACGAGGGGAAGATGGTTGCCATATCCGCTGGGATAACTTATCGGAGCCCTTTGTGGATAGTATACATAGAAATCCAATTTCAACACTTCAACAATTTCTTGACCGAGCAGACAAGTATATGAAATTGGATGATGCAATCGAGAAAGAGGAGAATGGCATAAATAATCCGGGCAGATCAACTGACCCTCCTAAGGATGGTGGAAAGAAACGTGGAAATAATGGGTCTGACCACCATGAGGAAAAGAAAGCAAAGTTGAGTTCAAATGAAAAGCCAACCAAGTATGAGCCTCAGTTCACTAATTACACCACTCTCTCGGCCAGCTGAGCGGAAATATATCTTGCTAGTCATGAAGAGGTTCCCTACAAGAAACCTCCACCCATCAAGAAAGAGGCGAGGAAGAGAGATATGAATAAGTTTTGTCGTTTCCATGAAGATTATGGTCACAACACGAATGAATGCAATCACCTCAAGGACGAGATAGAATTTCTTCTCCGGTCGGGCAAGTTGAGAAAGTACTAGGCAGAGACACCCCAAGGTGAAGGAGGCAGCAGCAATCCTGGTTTCAAATGACAAATATCTCCACCCTTGCAGCCCGGGCCTGTGGACTTTACCTTAGACACTATATGTGGAGGTCCACACTTGGTTGAGGAAAGCAACGAAGCAAGGGAGAAGTATGCTGAGCGGGAGTGCTAGGATCAGGAGCCACTGGGACGGCGAGCATCTGTGAATATATTATTTCTAAATACCACTTTCAGAGTGGTAGTTTAATTTCAAGTTGTTTAACTTGTTATTTAAATTTTGGTTTATGAGCTGGTTATTTGCTGACCAGTCAACTATTTTTGAACAATTTTTGTTGCTTAAGACTCGTTATTAGACACGTATTGTCCTTTTTTAATTTACAAGTAATAAAAGAGATTACACACAGCGTGGTCGATTCTTGCTACAAATGTGCATGTGTGTTAATTATTCGAATAGTGTTCAACTGGTCGGTAAAATCAAGTAGCAAGTGACAAGGTCTTTCAACCCTCGAACGATTGGGGGCACATGGGGTATGCTGGTATATAATTTAACACAGGCAATAAGAGCACGAGTTAAGATATCTGTTTTTAGGCTGACTTGTAAATTTTCAAAGTCCAAAAAGGCCATTAAGCTAACTTGTTTGACAAAGCTTAAGTAACTTGGAATTTTTTTTAAATTTCAAGTTAGAAGTAGATATTTATGTGACAATAAACATTATGCTCATAAAATGTTAGAGCAATAAGAGTGTGAGAAAGTATACTTAGCATGGACTTATGAATTGACTAGAATTTCAAAGTTAGAAAACTAAGTACTCATGCGAAAATATAAGGCGTACATCAGAGTGACTTTACTATTCACAAAAAACTTATAACTTTTTAAGTCTAAAAAGACTTAGAATGTTTTAAGTTAACAAAGAAAAGTAAAGTATAAATGCCAATAGCTCGGCTGTACGAGAAAAATATCAAAGTTGCTAAGTAACAATTGTTTTCACAAGAAAAAAGAGTAAACTACTGGCCATGTACAAAGTTTAGCTGATCAGGTGCAAAGTTTTCCTGGTCGGGAGAGCAGATACAATTTCCCTTGTCAGCTGAGCATATATCACTGGTCGGGTAGTCTGTTATTGATCATGACTAACAGCGATGAGTCCCTGGAATGAATCAAACAAACACAAACAAATGAATGCAAAGTAAATACTACATAGTGAAAAAATGTCTTTGAGAAGAGAAGTCAATTTTTCCCCAAGATTGATGGAAAGGAATCAATCTCTCAAAATACTTTTGGGAGATTCGAACAAGGTGTTTTGATGGTTTTTGGAGGGATAAGTCTTAGGCATAGGCTTAAGTGCTTATGCCATATGCTTGATCGGTTGGGTGGTATCGTAGCATTCAGAACCGAGAGCCGAGCAGATGGTGGCACGTCTGATCGGGTAGCGTGCGTGTCCAAGCGGGATCAGGTTGCGTCCGGGCGGTGAGCGTCAGTGTCTGAGCGGATGGAGAAGCATCCGAGGGGTTGGCGTGTGTGTCCGAGCAGCCTGGGGTCTGCATCCGAGCAGTCAGGCATGCGTCGAGTGGAAGGTGGTGGTGCATCCGAGCAGATGCTGACAGTGTGTCCAAGCGTATTGAGCACGTCCGATCGGGTGGCTGCAAGTGTGCATCAGAGGAGACAGGCACGCCGAGGAGCAGTTGCAGGTGCGCACGCGCATTCGAGAGGCTGGCATGTCCGAGCGGCTGGCTGGGCATCCAAGGAGCTGATGTGTCCGAGTGGCTGCATGTGTCCGACCAGCAGCATAGGCGTCCGAGCGGCTACATGCGTCCGAGTGGCTGGGTGGTGTCTGAGTGTTGGGGTGCATGCCCGAGGAGCTGCTGGCCAGGCATGCCGAGCGGATGGAGCATTCTCAAGGAGCTTGGCACATCCAAGGCTACATGTCTGAGAGGTTGAGCATATATTTGGGGTGCATGTCCAAAGTGTCAGGCAGGCCTCTAAGCAGCAGGAAACAATACACCCAAGGGTTAGTAGTTAAGAAATTATTTGGGTCTCGGGGACCAAATAGGCATTTCAAATCAGCTATTCAAACAAGCTCAAAGAATGGAATTTGAAGAAATCAAAAGAAAAGTTCGATCGTGGGTTTATTACAAAAGTGAAGGTTACTAACTGGATGGAAGCTTTTGGATGACCTCAAAAACATTTTTCTAGAGAAAAAGTTTATCATACGAGTAAATCATATAATAAACTTGGGGGGCAAATGTTATCCCCAAAAATTGGAGTCCGATGACGTGGCAATCAGAAGTGACAAGTGGCAATACATGGTCCGTAAATGACACATTGATAGTCAATAAATGTGTTGGCTCTTCGGAGTTGTGATAAAGTGATCTGATCGACCTTTTTTGACTGACCAGCAAGTGTCATGACCGGCCAATCAGGTGCTTGTCCAGCAAGTCCTGTGCTTGTTCGCCCGGTAATGTGCTTGTCCGCCCAGTCCTGCGCTTGTCCGCCCAGTCATGTGCTTGTCCACTCAGTCATGTGCTTGTCCGACCAGCCAAGTGTTTGGCCGACCAGACATGTGTTTGCCGACCAGTCAATTGTCTTGGCCGACCAGTGAGGTATTTTGGCCCTTCATTTTTCCTCCTGGGTGTGATGTGGACCGACTAAAACAGAACAGTGCTACGCAAAATATCCTAGTAACGGCTTCAACAAGAATCGATCATACCTACGCGGGAATCTCTCAGATTATCCCACAAAAGTAGTGTATTGTTGTATTTTGAATATTGTTATTAATTAAATATAGTGAGAATAACAAAATATCCCTATTATGGGGGACTTCATTTGTACGATCTTGAGCCTATAAATACAAGGCTCATGGCATCGTAAAAAGGATTCAATTCTAATTTTCTCAGAGAATATTTGTATCTAGAGAGAAATACTGTATTCATTTCATCTGCACTAAAGAAACTCAGTTGACTCAGGTTCATCTGATCTTGATTGTAGATCTATAATCATAACTCTAAGTGGACTAGGCTATTACCAACACATTGGGGCTGAACCACTATAAAAATTGTCTGTGTCGTATATTTCTCTTGAAGGTTTTTTGTCGTTTTGACGTCTACACGTCGTTGGCCAAAAACACGGTCAACAATTATATAAGTGTGTTAGTCATCATAGCTTGAGGCGTGAATTATTGTTGTCAGCTTGATTCAAGTGTGTTTGTTGCTTAGGTTTTTAGTCAAGTTTGTTTATTGTTGTGTTCTTTACTCGAAGGCGATTAAAGAATAAGTTTGGGTAATCTTTAATCGCCCTCGAGTCTTTATTGTCATTTTAGAATGTGTTTTTGTGGTAATCTTGAGTCTTTATGTTTGTTTTGTGCAAGATTATGCTTTTGTTTGTCTTTGTTGGAGGTCGCTGCATTGAATCGTGAGTTAAATGCTAAAAGAAGAGGAAATGGTGGAAAAATTGAGCTTTTGGTGGTTGTTTGACTCAAATTAGAGTCGCGGCATGGGCTTAAGGGCCGCAACTCTAGCAAAGTCAGAGGCAGAAGGTTTGCTGAAAGGAATTAGAGTCGCGACTTGGTCAATAGAGTCGCAGCACTAGAAGAAACAGAGGAAAAATCCAGGAGGTCCATGGAGAGGTAGGCCACGACTTGGTTTTTGAGGGTCGCAGCGCCTGGAGGGCAAACCAGATTTTGAAGAGCTTTAAAAAGACACGGGTCGTGACCTAGGAAAGGCTAAGTCGCAGCCCACCTATTGAAAAAAGAGGAAATCGTGTTTTTTTTTGTATAAATTAATAATTTAGGGATAGGTGAGATTTTAATTACGATTTTAGAGATCAAATTTGATTCTCAGACTAGTTTTTCTACACTTTCATATTTTTTTTATTTCTTCTCCAAGTCTTTGACTTTTATGTTTCTGAATAATTATTGTGTTGTTTTAGCCATGTCTGTTATGAACTAAACACTTCTATCTAGGGTTTACTGTAGTCACTTGGATTTCTGCTTAATCTTATTATGATGTTCTTTTGATTCTTCTTGTTTATTCTAATCTATATAATGTTTGCTTAATGCTAGTAAATACTTGATCAATATTTGCTTGATTTATGATTTTGATTCAAAATTCGAAAGATGAGAATTGAATATGCTATCGTTATATAGACATAGGTTACATATTGGACGAAAGTACCTGTAGTAATTAGGTTTCTATGCTTAATGCCTGCTATATGTTTAAGTTTATCACAGAGATGTAGAAAACCTGCATATAGGTTTAGATCGTATATCTTGAAGAAGAATAGGAATCAATTTATGTTAACTTGCTATTATAATAGGATGAAAGAAATTTATAACTGATTAATAAAATTAATAAAATGAAAAGTTGATGATGTTAATACCCTAGGTTTTTTTTCAATTATTGAATCAATCTTTATTTTTTTAAATGTTATTTTCATTATAAATCATAGTTTAAAATTCACTCTATTTTCAACAGCCAAAAAGAAATTTAAAAGCATTTATTGGTAATCAGTTGATAGTCCTTGTGGGAACGATACTTCATTTACTATCTATATTACATGAATCAATTATATACTTGCATATCATATTTTTGCGATCAACCCTCCATTTTTTATTAGGCTTTGGCACCAATACAGGATTAGACACCCATATTGGGTAGAAAGCTTCCATAATGAAGTCATTATTTCGTAGCTTCTCCACTTCTTCCTTTAATTCCTTTGCCCTCGTTAGATCCAATATCCTCCTTTTCTGGTGTACGGGCTTGAGGTGTTCGGTATCGATGTTGAGGGCGTGGCTTATAATGGTTGGGTAGATCCCTACCATGTCATCATGAGACCAAGCGAACATATCTTGGTTGTTCCATAGGAACTGGATCAAGGTAGATCCTATGTTCCCAAACAATCCTTTCCCTACCTTGACCACCCTGGTCAGGTGTTTTGGGTCAAGTGGAACCTCTTCTAATTATTCTACTGGGCCCACCCCCATATCAATATCCCCAAAATTAAGGTCTGTCTCCCCCCCCCCCCCCCCCTCATTTTTGGCTGCATCCTATTTTTGGTGATTGGGCCCTGCAGGCTGTGCGGTGCAGGCTACCTTCCCTGCCTTTTTTACTAACGAATTATAAAATTCTCTGGCCACCATTTGGTTCCCTTTAAGAAATCCTATACCTTCCCGGGTTGGGAATTTGACAAACAGTTGGAAGACTGAAGTGACTGCTCGGAGATCATAAAGGGCTGGTCAGCCTATCATGGCATTGTACGGAGATGGGATGTCAATTACCATGAACAAATCCATTACAATGTTGTTGTTAGGTGTCGTTCCCACTGTCATAGGCAACCTTATGCTTCCTACCAGGGCCATGCCATACCTTGTAAACCTATACAACAAATGCTCGCATGGTTCCAGATCTCTGATGCTTAAATTCATCCTGTCCATGGTACTCTTGAATAGGATGTTGGCAGATGACCCAGGGTTAATCATCGTTAAGGCTACGATCATGTTAGCGATTTGTACTTCTACCACCAACGAATCATTATGCGGATGATGTACGTGACTTGTGTCTTCCTCGTTGAATGTGATAGGCTTACATTCGTAGGGAGGTTGTTTGGGAGTACGCTTCTGGACAACCAATACATTTTTCTCCTGCTCATGCCTAAGGGAACGAGCATACCTTTCTCGAGCCTTGCTGGAGTTTCCGGCTAAATGCAGCTTGCTGGAGATCATATCTAGCCGACCAGCAATTGGTTGTGGTAGGAGAGGTTGCTGAGGATGCTGGTCGGCATTCGGCCGTACATACCTCTTCAGATGAGCATTGTTTTGCCTAATGAGGAATTCTATCTCCTCTTTGAGGTGGTTACATTCATTGGTTTCATGACCATAGTCATTGTGAAACCGACAGAACTTGGTCATATCTCATCTATTAACATCATTGTGAAACCGACAGAACTTGGTACATACCTCTTCAGAGGTTGTTTGGTGGAGGTCTTCTATACGGTACGATAGCCTATGTGGCATTAAAAAGTCTGCTCGAGTCTCTAACATGATTGATTAAGTAGTATATTTAGGACCATATTCCCGTGGCTTGGGCTGCTCGGTGGTCTTAGGCTTCTAATTATCATTCTGATTTCGTTACTTCTAGCCCCATTACTGCATTTTCCATTCTTAGCACCATTCTTTCCTCCCTCTGCAAGGTTGGTGGTATTCCCAGTATTTGTTTTCCCCTGCTCAGAAGCCGCCTGAGCTAGATTATCCAACTTCTGCTCGGCCTCCTCAAGTTTGATGAAAACCTCTGCTCCATCAAGGAACTCTGTGGTGGTACGTGCAGACTTCTTTTTCAAAATGCTCCAGAACAGACTTTTTACCTTAACTCTCAAATTGATGGCAATTAATATACCGTCATCACTAAGGGATTTCACTCTGGTGGCTTCCCGCATAAAAAAAATGTTGAAGGTTCATTATCTCTCAGTTTTATGTCCACCAAGTCATTCGGCTCGGTGGGAAGGGGCATTGCTGAGGAGAATTGGGAACAGATTGTGCAAACAAATCCATCCCATGATGTAATCGAGCCTGGCTGTAGTTTGAAGAAACATTGATGGGAAATTTCTAACAGGGTGGTCGGGAAGATCCTGCACCTGGCATCTTCCCGAACTCTCTGTAAATCATTTTGTAGTTCAAAGTTGTGAACATGAGATAATGGGTCCTCCATCCCAGTGTACATCTTCCAAGTCGGCATTTTGAATTTGACAGGTATGGGCAGCTAAATAATACGGTCTGAAAATGGGGAACCTATTTGCCTCTCCGTTTCAAAATCTATTAACTTGGGGGTTGTTAAGTCCCTTACCAGTCAGGTTAACATATCCAGCTAGGCCTGGATGTTAGGGTCTGCAGCTGCCTAGGGCTGTGCTGCATTGCAAACCTCATCCATTCTTGGGTCCCAAACAGGCTCAAGTAGAGCTATGTTGTTCGAATCCCAATTTTCCCTGCTGCGATTAAGAGCATCTCGAAGGTCTTCACCTCCCATGGGGCCCATTGTGGTCTGCCCCCTACTAGAGGTACTCCTTGGAACCCTCCACCTTGAGGTGGTTGGTTGTTTGGGATATCACACCCTTGTGGGACAAACGTTCCTTCGGACTGATTACCTCTCTGACCTTGATTATTCTATTGGAGAACTTGGCTTGTTTCCTCATCTTGGTCATACCCATCAGCATAATGGGGCATGTATGTGTTACTAACCTCCGGCTCATCTCTTCGAGACCTTGGTCGGTATTCTTGATGCTGTCTCTATCGACCAGGTTGCTGCTGGTAGTTTTGGGGTTGACCACTCCTATTCGATGCTGGAGTTTGGGGGTTGCCATCCTGTCCTACAGCACTAGGATTCCTGTCATGACCATTGCCCTAGATCTTGGCCTAAAATTTATGGTTTTGTCCTGTCCCATGCCACGCCTTGGCAAGACCTGCTCATCCATCAGTAAAGGTTGCCTATTGTTGTTGGCTTGAGCGCCCCGACCAGATCTATGACTCCTGGTCGAACCCTGGTTCCCATTATGAGGTTGAGCCTCTGGCCCATGCATGACACCTTCACCGAAACCAAAAACGGGAGAGCGTTGTTGGTTTTGGGCAGTAGTTCTAGCTGCAGTTCCCATACCTTGGGTTTGCTGCTATTGGATATAGTTGCAGATGGATTCAGCCGCTTCCTGGGTTCGGTGCTCCATGTCCTCCTAACGAGCCTACACCTCCCGGGCATGTCGATCCATCCATTCTTGAATCTCTCCTTTGTTTTTTGAAAGCATTATTAAGGGCCTTCTGCGCAATGGCTCGCCCCTAATTCATGGAGGCAAGCTGGTCTTGTATCTTCCCAATGACTTCCCTTATCTGATCAATTTCAAGGTCAAGTCCTTCAATATCTATGTGTGGCTCATACCGTCCAGGACCTTCAACTCTAAGTCCTGGCTGGTCGGTATCCCACGCAGCAGCTCTACTTAACGTTCTTGCATGGGTGATTCCAGCAAAGATAGCAACTCCGCGTCCTGGTGCGATGGGCCCAGCGGTTTGCCCCCAACCCTAGATGGATTCCTAGGTGGCAAGTCACTTTGCTGCCCATTGAAATTGCTCATTGATGGGACTTGGTGAAAGACTTCAACCTCGTGCTCTGGAGGCTCTTGCCTTGACCTTCTGGTTGAGACTACCATCCTTGGAGCAACATAATCTGAATGTGATGGTCTTAGGCTCTCAATGAAAGCACCAAAATGTTGATTAGTTTTTTAGCAAACTGACGCGGAATCAAAATAATTAATGAGAGAACTTTCAATTAGACAATCAATGAAGCATAAATGAGCCAAGAACATAGTAATAATGAGCAAGAAATAACAAAGAACACCAGAACTTATAGAGGTTCGGCCCCAAGGATTTGTAATGACCTACTTGCTCTTAGATTTATATTAATCTTGAAGGTTTACACAAGATCATAAGGGCTTACAAGAAGATTTCTATGTGTAAAAGACAATACAGTATGACAGAATCGCTGCTAAGTACCAATCTAGGCTGCTCGATATGTTTCTAGTGCTGGTTGGTAGGCTATTTTTATGAATCCCCTCCACTGTGGTGGAGGGTTTCTATTTATATTTTCTCCCTCGCCCAAGGGTTGCGCCTGAGCATTACTGATAGGGAAATATCACTTTCTTCTCACAGGTAGTTACAGTCCTATTTGTTAGGAGGTTTGACCAAGTTTTCAGGGCTATTAGGCACTCTTTGTGGGTGGTTGTGCGATTCTCACGGAGTATTAACGAAGAGTTGAACTGCTTTCACCCAAGAAGGTTTATCTATCTATCGTACCGACCAGCCACTCCCCTGGCAAGCATCAGAGCAGTGACTATTATTCATTTGTCAAGTGTACTCTAACCAGATGGGCCTCTGTGATAGTATGTCGAGTAGTAACTTGTCGTATATCCTGCAGGTATACATTGATTAGTCTATTGGGGGATCTGCCCAGTCTATTCCACGTGTCCAAACTTAATGCCACATCGGATCAGCCAATTTTTGGGATAACAGTAAGTGTAACCCATTATTTCAGAATTCATGACTTAACTTAGAGAGTGTCGCCTTAGGGTCAGTCAAGCGTAAAATGCATCACTTCCTATCTTTGTAAGAAGCTAACCTTGGTATTAATATGTTTAGAAACCTTAGGGAGGTGGAAATAAAGCTGCCTCGAGGCCCTATTCATATCTCACAATGTTGCTAATAATGGAGACCATAGGTCACATTGTGATGCTCACCTTCTCCCACTTACTATTTTAGATTAAATGTGTTTTATTAAACTAATAAACTAATTCCAAATTAATTACTAATTTATTAATAACCCTATGAATGTAATTAATTACAAATATCATAATTATAAAAAGCCTATTTCTATAATTAATGTGATCTAAATAATTACCCATTACATTCATCTAACTTTACTAAAAATGTTTTTTTCCATAAAGTTGGTTATCTTAAAGGCCCATAAAAATTATTGTCTTTATTGTGGTGTGAATTACCAAGTTCTAACTAATTTAATACTCAATGGTTTACGTGCAATTGATTTCACCAAAAATAATTCATATAAAAAAATTGGACAATCCTAGATAATCATGTTTCTAAAAGATACATGATTAATGAAAAATTTTGTGGGGTTTCATGAATGGCATGTAATTGACTAATGCATGATCATATTATTAGTCAAACATCAATGAACATTTATTTAAATAAATACAATAAATAAACATTAAATGATGAACGGAGTACTAATGTATATTTCTAAGATTTACAACCCTTTGAAAAAAATTAGACATAAAATTGCAATCTAAGCTTATGTAGCTTTCAAGACTCTCCAATAATGATTTTCCACTCCTTTAGGCTTTCTTGCTAATCTTTAGGAACTTTGTTTTGCCCAACTTATTATTTAGAAATAAATTTTCTAATTAATTTACTTAATTAAAACTAACTTTTAATTAAATAACTATTTTTTCATCTTTTTAATTTAGTTGAATTTAAATAATTAAAGAATCAAATTCAAATAATTATTTAAACTTAAGATATTAAAATATCTTAACCAACTAAAATATATTTAGTTTTCTAATAAAATAAAATAAGATAATTAAACTTTTACATTCAAATAATTTAAAAATTAATTACATAAAAGATATTTTATAACAACTTTAGGATTTAGGGTTTGGGCACCAAGATTGGTGCCCTAGCCATCCTAGGGCCAGTGGCACCATTGAGCCTTAGGTTTGGGTGCATGGCTGCAGCACGAGCTCGGCGCTAGGTGTTGGGTGCATAGCAGGGATGCGCACGGTAGGAGACCAAGGCGCAGGGGTGCGGCTGGGCATGTGCGCACGGGAGCAGGGGCTCGAGAGCTTGGCTGACGCACGGGGGAACTGGGAGCTCGGGGGCTAGGTACGCACGCGGGTGAGACAGCCACAGGGTTGGTACGTACGGCTGCAGAACGCTTAGGCCTAGGCATGCACGTGGGTTAGCAGGGGCTCGGGCTGTGTTCCTCTTAGGTGCATGGCCCGGGTTCCTCCTCATCGTTGTGTACAAATTTTTAAAATGCATCTTTCTCAAATAAATTTATAAAAAGCATATGCCCTTTATGGCTTACACAAGATCTAGAAAAACAATAAAATTCCTAACCCAATAACACCATATAATTAATGTAACGCCCTACTACCTTAGAGCCATTTCTAAGTGAGTTTAAAACGTGCAATCACTCGCTAATCGAGGTTTTTAAAGAAAAAGTGTAATTTAAGCCATAATCAGAGTAAAAACTTTAGAAATAACTCTATTCCATTGAAAACCATAAAAGTTTGACACCTGGGATCCCATAATACAATTTGAAAATATTCACAACATATAAATACAACCAAGTCGGCTAAACGACAAAATCTAGGTTTCATTACAATCATCTCCCAAAATCCACTGGCTGTGGCAGCCAGGTTGGCCAAACATGTACACGCCGCCTCATGCCTGCTACACTCATGGTTGGTTGGCTTTCTCCTTGCCCTTACCTGCACCATAGAGCACCCATGAACCGAAGCCCAGCAAGAAAACCCATAAACAGATAACATATGCAAAACCAACATAAAGCATATAAACAAGCCATCCATAGGCTAAACACATATGGCCAAGCCGTCCCAGGCGCTTTACCAGGCCTTGGGTTCGCAGTCTACACCGTGAGGATATCCCAGGTATTCTTTAGGGTCCCACCCTGGCAGTTCGCACTCCACGTGCTCAATACTGCTCCCGGCCCCTTGCCATACTCGACCTTGCACTCAACATGCCCAACGCCGTTCCCGGCCCCTGCCGACCTCGGCCTACACCGTTCCTGGCTCTTGCCGATCATTCACACAATTGCACTCATAGCATAATAAACATACACTGAACACTAACAAATTCAATCAAAGGGCTACGCCCTGCAATTCAAACATATTGGGCTCAGCCCTGCATACAAGCTCTATGGGAACAAGGGTTTTCTTACCTGAGTCTTGAGCTCTCCGAGCACCGCTATCCCGAGCACAGTCCTCTAACTTGAGCCTCGCCGAAAGCCTAGTCACAACACATTAACAATATCCATCCATCAAGTTCTAATCCATTAGATAACTTTGAGCCATAACTCTAACCTCCGGGACCATGAATTCTATCAATCCGGGTGATAAAATCCATCCCGAGCCTTAACCACTGAGTTCCCAAGCCTAAACACACTTAAAAACTCAAACTGGCACTAAGAGCTGCGGCCCTACCCACAAGTGTCGCGGCTAGCCTCGAAACAGAGGCTAGCACTTCCCTGTAACACACACAGACCGCGGTACGCATCACCAAGCATCGCGGTGCGCCTCAAGCTTCTCGGCCTCCCATGGCCGCGCGAGCACACGGGCCACGGCATGCTCGTCCTAGGGTCGCGGCCCTAGCCTCCAAACCCAGAAATCTTCATCTTTTTCCTGCATTTTCTTCAAACCAATTCACCCAAAACCAACCTAGTAATTCCAGATAATCATCACAGAGATTCTAGCCCAATCTTAACATCAAAACCCATCAAGAGCCCACTCCAAAACTCAGCTAAACACCCTTGCACAGCTCAAATCCTACTCACATGCATTTCCTAAGAAAACAAGAGAAATTAACCATAATTCTCAAAGTTAAACCTTACCCTTATTGAGTTTTTGGTTCAGAGTTCTTTCCCCTAAGTTCCAGCTTCAATTCCTCAAGCTCCAAGCCCTGGTTTTCTGGTTAGAGTCTCCTAAGCTCAGCTCCAAACCTTAGCTCCTGACTATCTTCCTTCCCTTGCCTATTTCCTTGAGTTTATCTTAGAGAGTAAAGATGAGGTAATTTAGAAACTGTCTTCAACTGGGAAGGGAAAATGTATGTCAGTTTCTCAGTTTCTAAACACTTCCTAAGCTTTGTTTTATTTAACTTAAACTTTAAGGTTACCTCAAGGCTCGGGGTACCAAAACGTCCCCGAGGGCAAAATGGTAAATTTCCCCAATATTCCCTCCTAGACATTCCAACCTCAAATATATCTCCATACATTTATTTCCATAACCCGATAACCCAATATAATAACTAATTCCCAAATTACCCCTCAACTCGCCCTGAGTCAGATTCTCAACCCCGTTGTGACTTTCTGGCTAACCGCTCCCCAGAACTGTCTCGGGCCGTGCTACACAGATGAATCACATACATATCACATTTATCACAGTTATACCCCTACTATCCAAACAGGGTCCATATGCACATTTAACTCAACTAAACATGCATATTTATCATATATTCACATATTAGCATATTAAATCATTTATTGCCCTCCAGGCACGCTAATCAAGGCCCTAAGCCCTATTAGCATATTTGGGTTGTTACAATTAACGATCCATCATTCAACCATGCATTCAAAGAACATATCCATCCATTCAATATACATATAAAAAATGCAAGAAACCCACACAGTATTTAATATATATATATATGTATAGATTGCTCTGGTACAAATTGTTGGTATTAAATGATCAAATCAAAGGTATGCAGCAGAATATATGGACCCATTTTAATAAATATTAGTACCAGCTAGGATCATACACATAAATAAATATTAAATCACATACAAATAGATTAGGAATTACCTCTTGTATCTATTAACTGTCCTTGAGTCTTTTTATATAAATCAACAATCTTCCTATCAAGTGTTCTAAAATCTCACACCCTGATCTTCCAGACCAATCCTCAAACACACAAGGACGTGTGTGGGGATGTAGGATTCAAAAGGTTAATTTATGTGACTTCCTAAATGCATTCAACACATGATATCTAGAGAGTTTTAACAGAGAGTACGTTTATAATAGTTTTTAGGTTTAGAGAAAACTATCACTTTTGAGAGAGAGTCTGATTATCCATTCTCATATAAATATCACGTATATCAGATTTATAAAGATATTTAATCTAATTAAATAATATTTATTTAATTAAAATATAATTCAAATTAAAAAAGATTAGATATTTTCATTTAATTATCTATTTAAATCATATTTAAAATGAATAATTAAATAACTGATTAAACAAATTTATTTGAAATTCAAAATTCAAATTGCAGGGATAAAAAAAACCCTGATGTTAGGCGCCACACACTATATTGTACAGTGTGCGTCGCCCGACCCTATTAGGGTTGCCCTACTTTTCTCATTTGTTTATTTAATCAAATTTTAAGACAATATATTTATTCCAACATAAATATCAGTTAATTCAAAATTAACTTTATCTTAAAATATCAGTTTTAACTTAATTAAATAAAATATCATATTATAAATAAGATATTTATTATTTTCTCTCTTTATTTTAATCCAAACAAGATTAATATTAATTTTACCGTATAGTTTTTCAAAATACAAACTATATAGTTAATTAATTAATTAATTACCCATAATTATCAAATAATTAGTTCCTTGCCCTAGAATATTAATTTCTTTGCAATTTAGTCCTTTCTCTTAACAAACATTTCTTTTGACATCCTTACCCTTGACAGTGTATGACAGAGGTGATCTGGGGACCATGGACCTATAATACGAAGCTCCAATAAACCGGATTATTAATTAAACTCTTTAATCTAATAATCTTATTTATTAATTCCATGATTACTCCACTATAAATATAGAATTGCACTCTAAGTATTTATAGAATTATATTTATAGTGTTTTCTCTAGTAGTCCATTGATATAATCAATATATGTAGTTATGTCCTCCATTATTGGTTCGTTAATTAGAGCTGGTCAAAATTACCGTTTTACCTTTCAAATTACCACTTGTTCCTTAAGTACCATTAATTCACTAGCGAATAATTAATCTATAATCTAATTATAGATTTGGGCTCAATAACTATTCGGCTCCAGAATCAACCCTTAAGGGAACCAATATTTGATCCATTAGGAAAGCATGGACTCCAATATTGTAATTCATGTTCCCAGTCATCAGTGATATTGAATGTCAAAAACAAAAGTCATTAGCCTCAATATTCTAAGAGACCTTAACTAGTGAATCAAAAGATCCAATAAACATAGACAGGAGTTCTTGAATACTCAGGATTTAGACTAGTCTACAAATGATCATCTATTATAATAAGAGTTAAATATTTGCGTCAAACGACAAGTTTAGAAAGATAATTATTTATCATCAGTCCTATCATATATAATCTCTATTATATACAGAACATTTACTAAGATGTCTATCCACATCAGTAATCTGAATCTAGATTACTTGCATCCTGTGTGCTTATCAAACCATACTAGTAACCATTCATTAAAGATTCATTACTGTAATATGTTACTGACTATTTTATTCATTATATATGATCTTAATTCTCTCATTCTAAAACCAATAAAATGTCTTTACATGCTTTTAGGGCATTAATCCTAACATTCTCCTTGAACTTCTTCCTTCTCCATTGGAGAAGATTAGTGTATCTTTCTAAGAAGGGAGTTTGTAGCAGCAATGGAGATTATGGATTGAGAGGGTTTCAGTTTGGGAGAGGGAATGGTAGAGAGAAAATTGTTTTGAGAGAAAAACAATGATTAAACTCTTAACTTGTGAATGGGGTAAGACTCTTCCTATTCTTGGCTCTTTGGGGTATGTGTCCTAGCTCATGAGAGCCCTAGGGTCTACCCCTAGCCTTACCACCCACCTCTCTCTCTCTCTCTTCTCTTGGAAATTACTTTTATGCCCTTGCTTATGTTACCCCACACATAAAGAACTCAAGGGTCCTTTGGTAAATTTTATGCTCTAAATTTCTCTTAATTTTTAACCTATAGTTTTTAAATGTCCAAGCATAATTAAATAAATTAATTTGTGACCAAAAATAAAATTTGTCCCAATATCCAATAATTTTGTCAATTTATCACATATTGACCAAAATGCACTTAAAGGCCCGAGAAAAATCGTGGTAATTCAATTATCTACAACTTTTGCGATATCTTTAGACATCTAATTCAATTATCTACAACTTTTGTGAAATAGTATTTTTCCAAAATTGTGGTGTAACCAAGTCGAAAATGGATCTCAAGTTACATGATGTTTGGGTTACCAAAAACCCACTTCGAATTTCCATTCTTCTATTTCCCTTAACCTAGCTATCACTTATAAATAGGTCCTTAAGTCTCTTCCTATCAGTTTCGAAATCCTAGCCGCCCATATAGAGAGTGAAAGAGAGAGGGCACGAGAAAGCACTACACCAAATACCACTTTCTATAATACATAATTAAAAAAAAAAATTGTTGGGTAATGTTAAAATGGAGGGAAACCCACGGTTTCTGCCTAGCCCTATTATCTCAAAGGATGATAGAAAAAGGATTTCACGCATTCTTAGCCAACGTTACAGATGTGGTAAAGCAAACACCACTAAAAGTTGGAGACTTCCACATTGTAAAGGAATTCCCAGAGGTATTTCCTGGCAACTAGCAGGATTGCCTCTGACACGAGAGATAGACTTCACGTGTTTTCAAAGATTGATCTACGGTCCGAGTATCATCAACTTAAGGTACAAGGAGAGGATATTCTTAAGACACCTTTCAGAACTCGTTATGGACATTACGAGTTTCTAGTTATGTCTTTTGGTCTTACCAACGCTCCAGCCGCGTTTATGGATTTAATGAATTATTTGGACGAATTCGTCATAGTGTTCATCGATGATATCTTGGTGTACTCAAAGGACGAAGTCGAACATGAGGAACATTTAAGGTTGATCTTGTTACGACTAAAGGAGCATCAACTTTACGCCAAGTTCAAAAAGTGTGAAACTTGGCTTTCGCAAGTAATGTTCCTCGGGCACATAGTATCCAAGGAAGGAGTTGCAGTAGACCCATCTAAGGTAGAGGCTGTAAAGATTGGCCAAGACCAAAGAACGCGTCTACGGTAAGAAGTTTTCTGGGAGTAGCAGGTTATTGTTGGAGGTTCGTAGAAGGCTTTTCTAAGATAGCCACTCCGTTTACCAATCTAACCCGGAAACATCAAAGGTTCAACTAGATTGATAAGTGTGAAGAGAGTTTCCAGTTTCTTAAGGATATGCTCAACACCATTACTTTATGTACTGACACCCAATGATAAGTTTTTAGTCTATTGCAATGCGTTGAAGCAAGGATTGGGTTGTGCGCTGATGCAGAATGATAAGGTGATAGCCTAAGCCTCAAGACAATTGAAGGAGTACGAGCAACGCTATCCAACTCACGATACGGAGTTGGCAGCGGTGGTCTTTGCATTAACAATCTGGCACCACTATCTTTATGGAGAACGGTGTGAGATCTATACGGACCACAAAAGCCTAAAGTATTTCTTCACTCAGAAAGAGCTCAACATGAGGCAGTGCAAGTGGTTAGAGCTAGTGAAAGATTATGACTGTGAAATTTTATACCACCCAGGAAAGGCAAACGTAGTTGCAAATGCGCTAAGTAGAAAGAATTATGGGAGTCTAGAAGCGTTAGCTGGAATAGAAAAGCCGCTACAGCAGGAGCTGATTAATGCTGGAATAGAAGTAGTCATTGGTAAACTGGCTAACTTGTCCATTCAGTCAAGTTTGTTAGAAGATATACGGAATGGGAAAGTTCATGATGACACGTTAGTAACACATATGGATGCAGTTAGAGAAGGGAAGGCCACAGATTTCTCAATATCAAGTCAAGGGTTATTAAGATATAAGGATTGGGTATGCTTGCCAAACGATCAAGGGATTAAGGTGAAGATTTTAGAAGAAGCACACAATAACCTATACTCAGTTCACCCAGGGTCGACCAAGATGACTCACAACATCAAGGCAATGTATTGGTGGCCAAGGATGAAGAAGGATATAGCGGAGTACGTGTCTAAATGTTTGGTGTGCCAGCAAGTGAAAGCAGAACATCAGTACCCTGCAGGCTTATTGCGACCACTCAGCATTCCAGAATGGAAATGGGACGACATAGCAATGGATTTTGTAATGGGTTTCCCTCGAACGAATAAGCAATATGACTCGGCTTGGGTAGGAATAGATAGATTAACCAAGTCAGTTCATTTTCTACCTGTCAAGACTTCATACACGGCTGAGCAATACGCAGATATTTATGTTCAAGAGATAGTAAGACTGCATGGAATCCCCAAGACAATAGTGTCCGAAAGAGGATCGGTGTTTACATCGAGATTTTGGAAAAGCTTGCAGCAAGCTATGCGTACCAAGTTAAGTCTTAGTACAACATTTCATCCTCAGACAGACGGTCAGTCCGAGCGTACCATACATATCTTAGAAGACATGTTGCATGCTTGTGTACTTGATTTTGGAGGATCATGGAATAAGTATTTGCCATTGATAGAGTTCTCCTATAACAATAGTTACCAGTCAACGATCGGGATGGCACCTTACGAGATACTTTATGGAAGGAGGTGTCGATCGCTGCTACATTGGGATGAGGTAGGAGAAAGGCAACTACTTGGAACCGAAGCTATTAGAGAAGCTTAGGATGCAATAGCGCTGATTAGACAGCGTACGCTCGCTGCTCAGAGTCGTTAGAAAAATTATGCGGATGCCAAGCGACGTGATGTGGAATTCAAAGTCGGAAATCAAGTTTTCTTAAGAATATCTCCTATGAAAGGTGTGAAGCAGTTGGGGAAAGGCAAGCTTAGTCCCAGGTTTATAGGTCCTTTTAAGATATTGGACAAAGTGGGAGCAGTTGCATATAGATTAGCCCTACCGCCAGCTTTAGCAGATAGTCACAATGTGTTCCACATCTCAATGTTGCGTAGATATAGGTCAGACCCATCTCACGTCCTCATGTATGATATAATAGGACTCCAGAAAGACTTGAGTTATAAGAAATAGCCAGTCATCATCTTAGATAGAGGGATGAAAGAATTACGGTCTAAGAGTATTCCGATAATCAAGGTCCTATGGAGAAATAGTTCTGAACAGGAGGCAACATGGGAGTTGGAGGAGGACATGCAAGCTCGGTATCTGGAATTGTTTGGTAAGTAAATTTCAGGGACGGAATTCTTTGTAGTAGGGGAGAATTGTAGAGTCACATAATGTTTACTTAGTTAGCTAGCTAGTAGTAGTTGTAGTATTTTAAATTTCGTGGATTTTGGTTCAAATCGGGACTTAGTTGAACACTCGTAGCAACACTTATAGATTTTATAAGTTTAACCTATAGTTTAAGAATATTAATTATAACATAAGGTTTGATTAATATAGCTGATTATAAAGATGTTACTTATTATACTATAAGTTTTATATAGAATTAATAAGATCATGACACTTGTCGTGTGCATGTTTATTTAAGGATTCAATTATAATTTAAATAAAAGAAAGTTCAAGAAAGCTCTAGAATCTTCCAAGACCATTAGGAGCATGACATTTGTCACAATCTTGTTTATTTGTGGATTAGGTTGTTATTTAGATAATTAAATAGATTTTCCGTAACTTTGGGGTACTGTAACTTCTGACCTATTTTCGTCCCAATTATGTTATGAATTTTGAAAAATAGTATTTCTAGAAAGTTGTATATAATTGAATTAGCTTTCTAACGGTATAAATATGGTCTAAATCAAAGTCCTACAACTCCAGTTATGTTGATTTTACTGTGGGTGAGTTTAGAGTTACGAGATTTAGGGAGTTAGAAGTTAGGATTCTATTTGTTTTTATAATTTTTTTTTTAATTTTAAAAATCAAGCTTTGACTTCTTAAACCTCTCTTTGAACAATTTGACCAAGTACTAAGTCTTTGACTGAAGAATATTAAGATATTTTCAATTAAATTCATTATTTTTATTCAAAGCCAAAAAAGAAGATTTTTATTCTTAGAACTCTGTAAATAGGACTTAGCACCCAGCCCTTTCACTTACTCTTCAGCTGTGATCAGACTCCAAGGTATTAGAGAGACCATAAGAGTGCTACACTTGGGTGGGAAAGAAAAAAAGCTTTATCATTCTTAAGCTTTATCAAACACTTGGGAAGTAAGGATTAGAGTATTTCGGTATTGGAGTTAGGCCAATCCTTAAGGTCAACAAAGGTACTCCTATTCTTAAGTTCAATTCTGTTAAATCCCTTAGTTTCTTCAGTTTCATTCAGGTTCTAACTTTTGTTATGGTTTTGGGGTTAGGTTTCTAAGTTCTTTGAACTTAAGGTGTCTTTTCGGTAAGTTTTCTCTTGGTGATTTAGTTCTATTCTTTTCATCTCTTTCCTTTAGAAATACTCATTGTTCTATTGCTGGTTTTAGGAGTGTTCCACGTCCCGAATTTGTTCTCATATCCCAGTTTTGGTAAGGAAAATAGGCTAGATCTTGTATGTTTGTATGATATGTTATGCTTTTATGTTATGTTATGTTATGATAAGTTTATATTTTAATATGTTATGATTTACCCTACCTCAAAATTAGACAGGGGACGTAGATGGGCTATCATTCACTACATCTGGTCTAACCTACCTCAAATATTAGACAGGGGACGTAGATGGTTTATCACATGTCGTAATGGCCATTATTAGTATAGTCTTATATGGAATATGTTATGATATATTTATAGTATATGTTCATAGTATATGTTATAATATGTTTATAGTATATGTGATGATATGTTTATAGCATATGTTATGATATGATTTCATGTGTATGTTTATGTTGTTAGTAGTTTTTCCATGCTGGGCATTAGGCTCGCTCCTTTTCTTTTAGTATGATGCGGGAAAATAGATGCAAAGGCGAAAGGATTCTTGGAAGCTTGGTGTGTGTATGGAGGTGAATGGAGTGGATGGGCTGAGTGTCGATTCGAGGACAACATTTTTTTTAGTCTCTTTAAATTACGTTTTTATGTATTTTTCCGCATTTAGCTTTGTAAACAATTTTATTTAAAGTTATGTTTTATTTTAAAACAATGAGCTCATTTATGTATTACAAATATTGTTTCTTTAAAGTTTTCAATAAAGTTATGAATTTTCTTATGTATGTTCTTTTCAAAGTTGTAGTTATGTCTAGTAGGTTTAATGACCTAAGTTTCATAGATAGTTGGGTCGTTACAAAAAATTGAAACTAACCCCTTTTAATTTTAATAAATAAATGATTATAAAATTAAAAAGATTTGAATTTTCGTTCAACTGACGCCCATAACTCAGTCAAAATCGTTCACGGGCAGGTCTAAGTGGTTAAGGGTAATTTTTAAAATTCAAAAATCAAACTTTCAAAAAATACATTCATGGAGTCGATATATCGCCCCCTATAGGCGGTATATTGCCTCCCCCCTGTATTCTCGAGCCTCGTTCGATCGTTCGTGCAAAGTCGACGTGTTTTCAATATCTTCCGTAGGTGATATATCGGGCCCTATGCTGCAATATATCGGCATACGTTGATATATCAAGCACGTATTTGCACTTTTTCAACATAATTTGAATTGGATTAACAGCTTTGACTGAGTCACAATACGATCCTAACAGCTACTGGAAGGTTCTAGAGCTTCTAGATCTTTCTTTTATTAAAACTATCCATCAAAAATACGTAATTCCTTAATAATCAAAATTATAACAAGTGTCACACTCTTATTAGCTATATCTAAACCATAAGTTATAATAAATATATATCTATGACTAGCAATATTAATCAAAGCTTATGCTATAATTAATATTCTTAAATTATAAATTAAACTTTTAAAATCCATAATTGTTGCTATGAGTTTCCAACTAAGTCCCGACTTGAACCAAAATCCACGATAACTAATATACTACTAACTAATACTAACTACTACTACTATCTAGCTAGCTAAGTAAATATTTTGGGACACTACATAAAACATATATTTCATCCATATCATAGAACTCCCTAGCCAAAACTTATAAACATTAGTATCCCATTTTATCCTTCAAACTCATATGTAGTGCACTTAGCATGTTTCTAAATAAAAATACTAACATAAAAATGCGTAAGAGTTCTCTTCATAACAATAAACAACTTCTAAACAAAAATAACAAACAATATTACAAAACTATAAACAAGAATCAAAACATCAAAACGCCAGAGACAATACACTATAGTCATATCCCAAGAGATTAGAACAACAATAAAACAATATAATAGACTAGAGATTCCAGTACCTCCTTGATTGAATTCAACAACTCAAAAACTAAAACCTCCTATTTGATACTCGTAGGGTTTTTCAAAACCAACAACAAAGAAAAGAAGAAACATGGTCTTAGCATCAATAAGATGGGGAATTGGTTTTAAGGATTTCAACCACTAAAGAATCAAGAACACAAACCTAGACTTGATGTCCCTCTTTCTCTTCTCTTCCTTCTTCTTCTTCTTCCACCCTTTCTTTCTTCTCTTCTTTCTTTCTCTCTTCACTACAAGAAAAAATGCTTTTAATAACACCGAAAATGTGTTATCAAAACATACCATAACACTTTTTGATGTGTTAAGACCAACTATGTTATCGTAGGTCAGGGTACTTTACATAACACTTTATCATTGTTATACAAATGTGTTATTATACTGTCAACGATAACACACTTTCTGTGTTATTTTAATAAATAGATAAGTGTTTAATTATATTATTTATAGTCGATTATATAACACATTTCAATACTTATAAATTTGTGTTATACTAAACTTTAGTATAACACATTTTTTGTGTTATACTACACTTTAGTATAACACTTTTTTGTGTTATATAATGAAGTTTGCATAACAAAATTCTTTACTTATAAAAAGTGTTATTGTAATAGATATTATAACACATTTTTTGTATTATTTTAATATTTAGATAAGTTTAAATTCTCATTATATATTCATTTATATAACACTAATTTATTCTATTATATTTTTATTTTTTATTTATATAATTGAAATTAGCTTTCTAATATATACTAGCATCATCAAATGAACTTGATTTTCAAATAACAAAAAGTAAAAACATTCAACATTGTATTATCAATCCACATATTAGTTTAAAACATTCAACATTGTATTAACAATCCACAAATTAGTTTAAAACATTCAACACTTTAATCAACAACAAAATGTTCTTTAAGTATTCAAGTAGTCTTAAATATTCAACATATTCTACTACTTTCAGCACAAAATATTCTACAGATGCCCAACACAAAGCCTTCAAAATTAAGTATCATTTTCTATTTTGCTTGCCACATCTGCAAAATAAACAAAGAAATATTTTATTGTTATTATCTAGCATCACAAATTACTTCAAGAAAAATGCTATGGAAATTATTTCCAAGAGAGGACACCACATACAAAATAATGAATTCACAACTACACCAAAGCAAACAAAGAAACCAAACACTAAATTATAAGACATTGGTTCTTTTTTTAGTATGAAATCATGTGTTCATGTATATGTGTGAGAGAGAAAGAGAGGAAGGAAACGATAGAAAAGTTAAACAAAATTTATATATGTACCATACTAATCCAACCATAACAGTAATAAAATTGTTGAGATTAGCTTTAGGGACCTAGCAACAATAAAAAAGAGATAATAGTGATATATACTGAAAACAAAAATCATTAACATGCTACTGTACAAATTGAAGGCACCAAAATCACCCTTCATGAGTCAAAGTTTCCCATAATCTATACAAGAGATTGTGAAATAAAGAATTTGATTGTAGAGTGCATAATAATAAATCAACAGACCTCGAGAACTACTATAAACTACTATATAATCACAAAAGAATACAATATTTTGATCCTAAATTATTAGAAATTCACTCTTTATCAACATAACTCAAGAAAAATTAAAATTTAAGCATGTCATGCTATTGAAAACATCTTCTCCAATATAAAATATCATCCAACAATGCCTACATGAATGCAAGCATCATCTTAAGTCTAGCCATTCAGAACCCTTTAATAGTCAGTGTACCTAGTATAAGAGGATGATATTGAAAGTGATTGAACCCTTTAATAACTTGCCAAGAACACCAACAAAACAAACTAAAAAAAATAACAAACACAAACAAGAAATAATGCCAGAAACAGAAACAAATCATAAACTTTAATGAATGATAGAAACAGTAGTAAAAAGAACACCACAATATACATGGTTTAGTGGAATTGGCCTACGTGAGTTTTCACTATGATCAATCTAGAAAAATTACAAGGCTTCAGTACAAAGAGAAAAGTTCTCAGTTTTAGCTTTCTTTGAACAAGCTTCTCACAAGAACTCCAGCCTCTATAACTCACTGAACTCTCTCTTTCTCTCTTCTTTTTCTCTTAGTGCTCTTTGAATCTGTGTACATAAATAATGATGCAAGGTTCACTTATATACGTGCACCAAAATACAAAAGAACCAACCCGAAAACAAAACTAAAAAATCAACTTAACTAACTCTGCAGCTGAACCAAAGTAAGTGAACTTGAGGAATCTTGTTAAAACAGTTATGGTCACTAGCTGTTTTAACCACTTTTTGATAGCCTAGATAACCACATTGCGAGACATACACAACAGATATGTTATAGTTATTCTTCTTATTACATGTTGACATAATTCTTTAGTACTAATAGTTTCTGCAACATGAAGTTTCTCAAATTTTCAGAAGCAAATAATGCAATGATAGCCACAACTCGATCATAACCAAATAATGCAATGATAGCCACAATCAATTGCTTAGCATCTGACTCGGGTACATGTGATAAAAAGAAAGGCTGCCAAAGAAAAATAAAAAGAATATGCTAACAATTGAATGTCGTGCTCTGTTTTTCTACCATGTTATAAAACTATTAAATGCTCTTCACATGCACTAGCAATCATATTTTAATGAAATTTAGTGTTAAATTAAAAACAAGAAATATATTAAATAATATGGTAAGAATGTCTTGCTTGCATGTCTCTAACCAAATTCATCCACACACTGTCAAAGTGAACCAAAATCAAAATCTATAAGAATTTGTATTATTCAAGAAATAAATACAAGAAAAAATAAACTAGAACCAGATAGGTTATATACCTAGAACCAGACTTTTGTAAAAGTTGTTATTCATCGTTTTCCACTAATACCACTTGTGAGTTTGATAAAGAAATTTTCTAGAGTAGCAAAGAGGTCATCAATCACTATAGTCTCTAAAATTCATCAGTATGGTAGGTTTATTTACATATTAAAGGCTAATTTATTTTGCAACAGTCCTTTTTAAGGGGTCTACTCACTAAGAGGCAACAACAAACAAAAATGTTGAAGCCATAGTGAAGTATGATACACTTAAACAACCCAAAAAGCAAAGTATCTAGAACTATTTCATGACATGACATTATCCCCAAATTGGTGTGTTTTGTGTAAGAAGAATTCTAAAAATGCAGATGGCTTGTTCTTCCACTGCCCGGTCTCAACCCAAGTTTGGTACAAGAATTTGGAAGAATTTAAAATGGTCTGGTGTGTTCCAGCAAACTGTCTAGGTTCTTTTTGTTTCAGGTGAGCGGCTCAAAGGCGAAGAAGACTCTTTGGCAGATTGTAGTAACAAATATCTGCTGGGTTATTTGACTGGAGAGGAATAAGAAAATCTTTGAGGAAATGGAAAACAGGGTGGAGAAATTTAGGATAAATTTATAATGAGTGGTGCTCTTTGGTTCCACTCAAATAAGGACTTCAAAGACTTTTGATTCACAGATTGTTTGATTCAAATAAGGACTTCAAAGACCTATAATAAATGAAGATAAATCAAATTCCATAGCATACACTAAAGACAATATTATTTATATCTTTTCTGCTAAACTCGTATTAAAAATAAAAATTATCTTTTTAAAATCTTAACAATCATTGCCATCTGATATTAAAGTAGACTCATAAACTATATACCATTGGAAAAAACTCAATTTTTTTCATGACAGTAATGATGAATACACAAACTCTCCTTTTTTCTTTTTCTTTTCCTTATACTTTTTTTTTTTAAAAAAAAAAACTAACAACTCTTCTCTTTATAATGCCAAGTTTTGTCTTCTCACTGTACATAAATTCCAATCAAAAGTGATTGGTCTGTTGGGATACAAATGCTCATTATAAAGATCATAAAAGGTGCAGCTGAAAAAATAAATGTGAAAACTTACCAGTAAAACCAGCATAGATTGCTGCCGTTCTGCACCCTGTTGCTCTTTGTGAACCAGGTGGCAAAACAGTACCAACAACTATATCCCCAACTTCACTTGGGTCTAGATTTGTTTTCTCTATCATGGCCTAAATTGTATATTAATCACATATAAGAAAGAAAAAAAATCAATAATCCTGTGTATATAAGCCAAATCATAACAAAATCATATGCATGAATGGTATTACAAGCCAAAATCAATGGGTTGTTTACCTTTAATACAACTGCAAGTAAATCATCAGCTGGAGTATCCTTAAACCCTCCTCTCTTAGCTTTGCAAATTGGAGTTCGGTAAGCCTTGTTTGAGAAAATTTTCAAAGGAAAAAAAACTACATAAAAATATTAACAAACGCTTAAAACAAATCAAACATTCATTTTATTGAAGCAAGAAATTTACGCCACAATCACTATATCGTCTCCAAGAAATTTTACCTGATTGAACCTACTACCACATCAAGGGTTGTCTTCATCTAAAGGAAAATTAAAATTAAACTTCATGAAAATTTAATGACTGACAACATTTAGCTACATTAGTCTCACTGTTTAGTAAGATTTCTTATGTCTTAAAATAAGGTGTCAAAAAAGCAATTAATAAGATTCTTACTGTTGATTTTCTCCTCTATCTCCAAGTTCAAAGAGTAAATTTAAGTAGAAGATGAAAGGAAACAACAAACAAAGAATAAACATTTTTCTGAAAAAGAATGGACCATAGCTCAATATAAAAGGCATCATATTGCAACTTCAGTCAATAAATCAGTTGTTAAAAAAACATCAACGAATGAAGAAAATATTGAATTCAACAAAAACATTGTCTAATCTTAAAGAGTAAATAATGATTGTTATAATGATTTAGAGGGATTGAAAACCAAATAATTAAAAAGAAACTAAGATATACCCAATTACATTTGATCAAAATGGAAAGTGATCAAGATATAATATAGAATTTGTAAATAATTTTTACTGAACTCACCTCACCTGACCAAGAGAAGAGATAACAATTTCAATCTAGTCCACCACCATGAGCAGAATAGAGAAGGTCCAACTTACAGCAATTACAAGAGACCATAAGCTAGCCACAGTCAGAGCATTGTGATTATCTGCAAGCATAAGTATAAGTACGAGCACATAAATAAAAATGATCAAATAGCACAAATTTCTGAATTCAAAAATGCAAAAACCAACATATAATAATCAACGAAAACCACAAACATCAACATAGGAATACCATAATAAACAAAACCAGATAATATAAGCACTTCACATTTCCATAATGAAATAGCTTAGCCGCTTACGTTGAGATACAAAATCATGCCAAGAATATGGTATCCATATTTACTACTGTCCGAGTTGGTTATACCAATGGCCTGATCTGGAAGAAAGCAAAAATAGAATTCACAATATTAACAAATAAACATTATTGCCAAAGAAAATATTGTTGATGACTAACCTGTAGGAAATAAGCAAATGAAAACTTTGCACTCAAAATCACAAGCCAAAACAACAAATACCTGAAAAAGTTAAAATATCCATATTGACCTTCCATTCAAATTAAAAACAACTAATTTTAAAAATCATTTCAAAGGAGAAAAAATGACTAGTTAACCAGAAATAGGCAGAGAGTATGTAGACCAAGATTCTGATTGCTTTGAATTTTCTCATAGAAGCTGTCTGGTCTCCAGGTTTCGGTAAAGAATGGTATTGACACTGTCTCTCCATAACGGTAGAGCTGCAACCCACAAATTCCAAGGGCATTCATCACCGAAGCATTGTGTATTACTTTGACAACAATACCCGATTTCTTTGCCCGAACAACAAGATTAGTGTGAGTTGTTGCTCTGAGTAGGAAATCCATATGCAAACATGAGGAAGAATAGAGGGAAATTTAAGTAAATTGAACAAAGAATCGCATGTATATAAATGTCATATTTGGAAAGTAAGATTGAATAAAGATTAGAGAAAATTTTGAATCTGAAAACCTAATTAATCCAACTACAATAGGATAATTTAATCTCATTGAGACAGGAGCTATGGAGTGGGGCTTGTTAAATAGAGTACAAACTCACATGTCAATTATAGCAAAGTGTAATGAGATATGGAAGAGTGAGTAAAGAGAATCAAAATTCTACTCTACTAATACCATTAAAACCAAACACATAAAACATTGTCTCTAAGAATCATTATTAATTATTCATTTATTTTTATTTCTGATTAAAAAAATACAAAACATAGGGAATTTATAGATAATTATTAATATTTATATGTATGATGAATTTTCTAAGAATATAGTCACTGGTCTGGTCTTATAGCAATGATATATAAAGTAATCCATGGTCAAATTTTAATGAACAAGTTAAATCTGATTATTATTTTGCTGATAAATTGAACCAGTGACTAATACAATTTAAAGAAGTACACATATATACTAAAATGATATAGTCCCATCATTTTTTATGACTTTGCAGTCAAAAATAAGAAGTTGAATTCAACTAGGGGGTCAGAAACTCTGAAATTGGTAGATTAACTAGAGACCACAATAAAACAAAACTCATCAACTATTATATTATTGACCAGTTATAATAATATGAGTTTGAACCATTCAAGGATTCCCCTGTTTGTTCCATATTCATTTATCAATATTTCATGTGGAAAAGAAGAAATAGATGATGTTCAATATGGCTGGAAAAACATGGTTGAGGTGGCTTTAGTGACAAGAATTGTTCAGAATCTACACAAAGGTATCTCACTGCATGCATCACTCTATTATACTTGGATTTTCTACATGCATAGCAATCATTCATTCATGAATACATGCATGATGGATGGTTCTTATTTTCTATACAAGCTTCAAATAATGTCTGACATATATATTGATATGTATATTCAACATGACAGTGCTTCTATGCAAGACATAAACTAGTCATAAGTGTACTTACTTCTCATGGAATATGAGAATTTCTTACAAGACTTCCATGATCCAAGATTCGTGGAAATTGAACCTACAAAAACCAAACACATAAAAGTTAAGCCAAGAGATAAAATAAACCTAATAGCCCAAAACTGAAAGGTAATGTGAAATAATAGATAAAAGTGGAAGAGCCAAAACAACAAACATTATGAAGACAAAAATATATACACAAATCTTAGATTTACAGTTTTTTTTTTTTATATTTGAAATAGAGGGGGATCCATAACAATAGCATGCTTATGTTGACCTTATATATATTAAGAGAATCTTAAACCATCATAGATTAAGAAAATCATAGTTCAATAAACTGACCTCCGATTTTCCAATCAAAAGAAAGTTGTTGAAAATCTCAGAAATGGTTTCTTGAACATCTCCTTGGTTAAATATTGGGCCTCACCTTAAGCATCTACTGATGTTGCACCGGGTAGTTCTATCAAACCAAAATAAAAATAAAAAATCAGACAAACTCTAACCAAGGTCTATATATAACAAATCATTAAATCCTCATATACATGAAAAACAAGGAACAGAGAAATGAAACATCATGAATAGATTCAACTAAAAAGATACCAAAAATCACCAAAGTAATGTAAAATTATTGTATTTAAATCAGCAAGTAAACATTTTTTAGGCAAAAATCACTCCTATCATCATTTTGGTGGGGATAATACGATTGGATAAAAATATGATTATCTTTGTTGATTACTTTTATGGGAAATAAAATTTACTGAAGAGCACAGTAAAAGCATATATGCAAGTGAAAGTAGCACATTGAACCAAAAAAGGTCAGACACCAAATTAGCAATCTGATTATTCACTTGTCTAGAACATCAACTAAATAATAGGTATAAAGGAAGCAGAGTACAAATTTGGATATTTTCTTTGTCACTTGGTGACAACTGAGATTTGAGATGGCCACTTTTCTACAATATCTTTACCTTGGTTCCATTCCATGACAAAACTATATAAGAATGCAGGTCTTTCAAAGTTCAGGCATGCCTCGCCCTATTTTTGCATCATAAGTCTTCTCCATCACAACATCCATTGGAGTAACCTTTGGACCAGCTGAAAAACAAGTTAAATAAATTGTCAACAGCAGGATATGAATTGGGGGTCTCAGAAACAAACTTGGAGTCACAATCTGGCAAAGTCAATTGGAATGATAATTTACTACAAGGTTACGTGGAGCAATCTAGACATCTTTAATTCATCTTTTGATTACAAGATACAATAGTTCGATACTTATTATATATGTGTATATATAGACAGCAAATACTTTGGCTAACTTGCTCGGAATCAAAGTGATAACCAAATTAGCCCTGAGTCTATCATATTCTTAGTATGCAACATCTTAGCAATTGCAAAATTGAGGCAGTGAATTCAAGCTCAAATACCTCGTGACACGAAAAATATCAAGATGAGAGTCATATTTTACTACAGGGAAAAAGAAAAAGAAGAGCGTAAAATATTAGAGTAAGTGCCAACTATAGGCCTTGGCGTAGTCCTTATCTTCAATATCTCAAGACGAGAAATAATGGATCCTGATGCACCCAGGCCTCTGGATACTCTTACTTTGGTTCCATCTTCAAGATACTTAATACCAACTTTACAAGGCTTCCTGCAAAGAAAACACTAATCTCCACTTACAAACATGGAAGAGTGAAAACTGAAGGGTTCTTCAAACAGAATTGAAGGCAGTCACATACCCTGTGACTAGATCAATAACTTGAACATTTGAAACATGAAGATGAGCTTCAACCGTAAATAGGGAAGAGAATATTCATCAAAAAAATTAGCAATAAATTTACTTAGCTGCAAATTTCTCTAGAATATTCATCGATATGCATAAAATAGACACTCAAAACTTTATTAAAGCAATAACATCTCTAAAACAAATGAGACACCGACAACAAAAATCCAAAGTTTAAAGCAATAATAAAACCATAAACCCAGTTCCCCTGAAATAAAAGCACCAAAACCATAGTTCTTGAACCTTAAAGTGTTCGGGGATTGATGAGGAGAAGCCGAGAGGTGTCACAAACCCAAATCAAAATTCCCTTTTTTTAGTCACAAACCCAAATCAAAATTCCCCTTTTTTAGTTTATCAAAAAATAAAATAAAATAAAAATAAAGATAAGACCTTGGGTGCGAGATTGATCTGGTAAACGAGATTAACTTTCTTGCAAAGCAGTTTACCCTCTTCGGTTTCGAAGTGATGCTTCATCAAATCGAATAAAGTCTTTGCCTTGAACTGATCAGTCGCCATTTTCTTCACTCTCTTCGATCACAAATTGGGGAAGAAAGTGCCTGCAATTCCAGTGGAGAGAGTGCTCCTCTGGCGTGGTGTGCTCCAACAGTTCGTGCGATGGAGAGGGTAGAAAGACTCTAGGAGAGAGAGAGAGAGCGAGAGAAAGAACGCTGAGAAACAAGTGTGAGAGAAAGAGGCAGAGGCGTCATTAGGGATTGGGTTTTGAGATAATAGGGCTAGGCAGAAACCGTGGGTTTCCCTCCATTTTAACATTACCTAGCAATTTTTTTTTGTTTCCCTCCCTTTTAAGTTTACCGCTTTCTTAGTTACCTATTATAATACTTTTCCAATTAGCTTATAATTATGTATTATAGAAAGTGGTATTTGGTGTAGTGAATGGATTCAATGGACTATGTGTCAATCGAGGATGACATTATATAGTCTTTTGAATTATGTTTCTTTTGTAATTCCGCATTTTGTTTTTAAAAAATTGAATTAATGTTTATGTTTTTATGTTTTATTAAACAATGGGTACTCATACCATATTTTACATCTTATTTTGTAATTTGCACAATATTTATTTTGGGGTTTAATAAAGTTATGATTATTTCTTATGTATGTGTTTCTCCAAAAGTGGTAGCTATGTCTAGTAGTTTTAATGGTCCAATGTCTTATAAATAGTTGGGTCATTACATTTTAATAATTTATGCCTTAAATTTTATACATGAAAATTTTGATTTGTCCATACTTTAAATATGTATTTTTTCATACATAATTATGCATAATTTATTTACAAAATAATTAAGTAAATTTATTTTTTAAAGGGATGATCAATGAATTTATATAATAAATGGGAACATAGTTAATTCTTTTTTCAACTTTTATATAATTGTGACTTAATGTAAAATTGTGGCGGCCTTGAGGTCATATTTTCCGGGCAAGGTTGATATATATTTTTTATTATTAATTATTGACTTAACTTTCCTAAAAGATATAAGAGTATTTGTTGCATTAATTAATTTTTTTTAAACTAATTATTTTATGGGAAATAGAGAAATGTGGTCACTTTTTTAATAATAAATGAGATTTTATTATTTTGGTGCAAATTTAACTAAAAGGCTAGTTAAAAATAAAATAAATTTTGTGATATAAAATCTAAAATGGAACCCATAATTTGGTAAACTAATTTTTGCTGATTTTTTTAAGGAAGTAATGATAAAATAAACATGTAGAATTTACCAAATTCAAGGTAAACTTTAAGAACCCTCCCACGTATGCATGTTACATGCAAGTTGATGTTTACGTTCAAATGTTTGATAATTGATCAAGTGTGTGATCCTTGTTTTTTAACTATATAGACTTCCTTAGTAGAAATGGTATTATTCTTTATGAGTTTATGTGAGATTATTATATGGATGAATTGAGATGCAACTTGTATCACGTGTTCATGGCCCATGCACACATGGTGTATGTTTGTAGGGTGTGTTTGGTTTTATTTGGTAATAAGACGAGTGTTTGATTGTTATTTGGACTTGAGGTAAGTTAGCTAGTTTTTTTTTTCGAGTTTAACATGTCTATATGAGATGTAATGTTATGAGATGACATGCTTGTATGTTGTATGAAAAGAAGATGTTGTTAGCGTGCTAATCACGACACAACAAACGAGTTACTAAGGTATCACGTAACTCATAGGGTGGATACGCTGAGGTTATTCTGGGACCAGAGCTCCTGAATACCCCACATAGGAGGATTTGCTGGTTACCTAATAAAATTGTTTGCTTTATTTGTTATGATGAAATATTCATATGAAGTGTATGAAATTATGATATCTGTATGATATGCTATTTTAAGTTTATGTACGATGTGAATAGTTATGCATTGTATGTAAAATGCCCTAGTCTAATGCTTTGTAAAACTTTCACATGTTCATAGATTTATGAGAGAAAAGCCACTTAATATAAAAATCTCAGTGGGGTCTTGCAAAAAACATACAAGTTGAGCCCAATAGTTTTAAAAGAAAATATAAGTTTTCATGCAAAGTTCTAAAACAACCAAAAGTTAAAGTCCCACTGATAAGTTTGAAAAGTCACATTAAACATAATATTATTACAAGATAAATGGCGTTTTAATTTATCATTTCTCGTCCATAGGATGCCCCCACACCATACACACCACGACGATAGAACTCCCCACATCACCACACGTGCCATAGAGAAACCTATTTGCTACCTGGAAGGGAAAGTAAGGGGGTGAGCTAAAAGCCCAATAAGGAAGTACAAACAACAAACAAGTAAGATACAACAAATCACAAACACCTTCATTCATCTTTATATATCATAGCATCATCATTAACATGGCATCAATATCATAAACATAAACATATTCACGTCAACATAACATCATCATCATATCAAAAACATCATAACATCATCATAACCACACATCATATATAACATCATCATAGCAACACATTATAACATTGTCATAAACATTTCCTTGTGAACATGGCCCGCTAACTTGTCCATGTCACTCTTTGAGGTAAACAGGATCTCTGGTCCTTGAATAACCTCGGCGCGTCTGCCCTTTGAGCTACGTCTTCATATCCTTAGTAACTCGGATTACGTCTTCATATCCTTAGCAACCCCATTTTGGTGTGTCGCGTTCATTACGCTAACATCCATTCATAGCATACAACATTCATACAATCCAAACATATCATCATGTCAAACATTTCATAATTCATAGCGCAAAGCATCATAACACTTCATTCATACAAACAATCTTACCGTTCACAACATAAGTAAATAAAATTCTATCTAACTTCCTTACCTCAGGTCCAAGCTAAGTAAAACGACAACTTCTCAACAAGCCTATATCATAATCAAAATATCATTCCTTGGCTTCACATAAACACTATTTTACCCACTCATATAAATCATGTGTGCATGGGCCATGCACACATGGTGAGAGTTACTCACAACATACAAATATGCATAGTTACACATAAGGTCATAAAAGAATAATGCACATTCTACTTATTTTGCATCCATCATCCTTCTATAAAATCTACATGGTTGCATAATAGACATAGTTTTGGACGTAAAAGTGAATTTGCATGTAACATGCATATGTGGGAACGTTGTGTAAATGTGGCGTTTAAAACGATAATACTACATGTCTTACTTCTATCGTTTAAAAAAAATAATAGACTTGTAACATGCTTTGTTTACTATTAATTATCTCCTTAAAATTACTAGGTTGATTAAATCTCTCAAGTCATTATTTTTATTTCATAAAATAATTTTATTTAGCCATTTAAAAAATATATGTGATAAATCCATTTATTATTTTCAAATTACAAAGAAATAACAAAGGCTTGAAATTTATTTAAAATACCTATGATTATCATGTTTCCTTATAAAATATCAATTTTAATTTTAATTAATAGAATTACATAATTGATGTGCGAAAAATATAAATTTTAAGTGTGGGAAAAATATATTTTTCTTGAATTATTTTAAGACTTAATTTTATGTAACATAAACTTATATGAGATAATCAAATAATTGTTTTAAACTTATTAAACTAAACTTTGAGCCACCATTTTATTTAAAAATCAAAAGTAAATTAAATTCAACATTTTTCTTAATCAAAATAAAGAAAAATCATAACTAATAAAATAAACACTCATATTATATTAAAAAATACCACTTTTAATATTACCATAGTTTAGGATATTAATTTATTTCAAATACTAATCAAATTCCTCTTATTAAAACACACTTCACATTTTTTTTTACAAAAATTCCAGCAATCATATTTATCAATAAAATCACTATTTTCATTTTTTTTTAAAGTCATATTTTCATCAAAATATATATAAAAAAAATTGTGGGCAATTATTTGTGCAAAAACATCATTTTAAGTGTAAATTAAAACTCCATTTTATTCCCACAAATACAACATATCATTAGAGACATTTCTTATGCATGCACATCATTATTTCATCAATCTTTTCACAAATTAATCACAAAATCAGCAAGCATAATTCATCATGAATTTTATCTTTTATCTCATGCCTCTCAAATTCATACAAAATCATACATGTCTAATTAGCACAAAAATTACAAATCCAAACATGCTCTTATTATACAAATAATTCAAAGAAAAATAACTAACACATATTCAATTACAACCTTACAAAACCTTATTCTATTTCCAATGAGTTCATACATGCAATCCAATCAAAATAATAATAACAACATGCATTAATAACATAAACACCAACATTCATATATGCATTTATAATAAACCTAACATGTTTCTATCATTTTTCATGCATACCATAATTTATTGATACATAATATCATATACATCCTATCATGTTTCTAAAATCACAATTATTTTAAAACATACAAGGAAAACAATCATGATTGAACTTCACCCCTAGGCCGAAACATCCAAGATTCACCACAAAAAAAAATCACAAAATTCTCATCTATCTTCACATGAAACCTAGCATGCATCTATCATCATCCTTGCATATTCTTACATAAATCAATGGTTTTAAAGTGATCATAGCAACATAAACATAAAATACAACCTTCACATAAATCTCATCAAACACATAATCTCCCAATCATTCCCATGAGTCTTTTTAACAAACCATATACTTTTCATGAGAAATAAAAGCAAACATACACTACAACAAAATAGGGGTTTTATGACTTTATTTGGGAGACATTGAAAGTCTACAATGTCTCCCAATTGGGAAGACATTGTAGGTGGGGTCATTGTAGGTATAGGTCTCACGTCTTCCATTGGGAGAGGTGGGAGACATTGAAAGTCTCCCAGATTTAAAAAAAAATTAAATAAATTTATAATTAATATTATTTAAATTTGATTTAATAATTAATTAAATTGAAATTATTTTAATATAAATTTAAATTGATTTAATAATTAATTAAATTGAAATTATTTTAATAATTAATTAAATTGAAATCAATTTAATATTAATTAAAATTGACATAATTAATAAAATAAAAATATGCAAGAAACACAAAATTTGTTAGACATATATTTGTTGGACATATACAAGAAATGCAATATTTGTTAGACATATTCAAAATTAACAAATATTGTATTGTGTACGAAGAAAGAGGTAAAATATAAAAAAAAAACCAAATACAATATTTGTTAGACATTTTCAAAATTAACAAATATTGCATTATGTATGAAGAAAGAGGTAAAAGATTAAAAAAAAAACCTATCAACAAGGTCGGTTACTTTGGATTATTGGTAACATATACGTCGCCCATTCTTGTAGCAACTTATCAATTTGTGCCTCTGTATATGACGTACTTGTTAGCTGCAAAAAATATAAAGTAGAATATATTAATTAATTATTTGATTACATTTATATATATGTTTTCAAAAATAATTTGTAAATTTTAATTAATAATACCGTTCTCAAGTAATGTCCGGGACTCGCATGTTCAATCAAATCTTTCAACATCCTCATTATGTGGACACTAATTATTTAAAAGTATCCGTAATTCATTACTAAATTGAAACTTGTTAAAAAATGCATACATATTATTCTACTTAATAATTATAAAAGTTCAAAATTTTAAGTTGTAATTACTTACCTGAGGTTGCTTAATGCGTAGAGTATCAGGGATCTCGACATCAGGAAGATTCATAGAGAAAAAAAGATTGAAAGCGCTGATAATCACTGATACAATCTCCTCATGGTTTTGCAGATCTGAATTCATCGGATCACAACAATAAACATGATATGCATACGGTTCCAAAATAAGCAAACATCCAATGTTCACTGCATAAGAAAAACCAAAAAATTATAACTCAAATGTTAAACAAAGAAAGTATTGATATGGGTTGGAAAAATGACAACTTTTTAAACTTACCCATGGTTCCAAGGGACAAGCATAACTTGTTCTTTTGATTTTATGTCATTGCATCGTCTGAACAGATTTTGAACACGATCGTCAAATGAACTCCCTTGAGTGGCTACAATATTAGGATTGACAAATAAATACTTATTTTGGAGACCTTGTTGTACTACATATCTGTAAATGAACCTAATACAAAAATATGAAAATTGTTATATGATTGAATAAATCAAATTAGAAAAATAAAAGAAACGAACTTTGTGAGATATATACCTCATGTAGCTGACGACCACTGCTTGTCCAATCTTCTCCTTTCGAGCAAACTGAAGTATGTCATCCTTAAAAATATAACAGTGAGACATATCCTAATCAAAAACTTCAGACTCTATGGCTAGATTGACACACTCGCCATCATCCCAATGAGATACGATATTTTGTAATCGTTCCAATGGAGTGTAGGGCAATTGTGTTGGAGGAGTTTGTGGTCATCTTCTTTCTCGTGGTTGTTGTGTTGATGGAGCTTTTGGTCATTGTGGTATGGTCCTACTTGTAGAGGGAGTTTGTATACAACAATATCAACAATTAAGAAAAATGCAAACAAATAAATATAGAATTGTAAAGATAATTATGTAAAAATTTGGCATCACCTCATGATATATATCGTCAGATATAATGACCAAATCCTTAGGCCACGCTATTGGCGTCCCAATGGCTTGAGCAACTATGTACATGTCAAAATCAGGATATGCAAAAGGGAGAGGACAGGTTGGCTTAATAACACTAGTAATCATAACTTGGTAGTTGTTGCCAGCTTGTCTTTCAATGACTTTATCTGATGCAACAACGTTTGAAACTGAACCAATTGCTAATTGGCATGCTCGGCCCTACGCAAGAAACATATTATATACAAATAAGCATGTTGAAATAGTAAAGAAATTTATTTGGTTTCAGAATATTCAAGAAAGTTTAATTACCTCTTGCAAAAGCGGTTGTAGTGCAATAATTTGTTCTTCTGCTTGAGGTACTAGTGGGTCAGGAGTATAGTAGGATGCATGCACTGGTGGCACTGGTGGGTCAAGCACATAGTATGATGGTGGTGCTGGCGAGACTCCAACGTTGGATCCCGACCGACTCTGTTGGGCCATGAATTTTCTCAAGAGCTCATCTTGTTGCTGAAGGCGCTCTTCTAGACGTTGTGTTTGTTGACGATGCTCTTCTTCTTGTTTTCGAAATCTTTCTTCAAACTCCATTCTAATGTCGCCATTCAAAGAAGAGGCTTTAGATTTATTTTTCATTGAGGTAGGTGTCGGAGTATTCCAGTATACTGTGTGGGACACCCCGTGTCCTCCAGCCCTAACACGTCCTCGGCGGTCAGGAGTGCCCAACGCCCTCGTTAGCACATCATCAAGGCCATCAGGTGCCCATTTACCCTCAGCTTGGAGTTGTCGATAATGATCCTGTGAAACAATATTCACAGAAATTTATATATAGAAGCTAATATATAATTTGATATATCAACATTATTAAATATGAACACTTACAATATTTTTTTGAATCTCAGAGGCCTCTCCAACTAGCTCTCCTTTTGCATTCCGACGACCCATGCTCCACAAGTCTACCCTATGAAGTTTAGTCAGACTTTTCCCACGTTGGATGTCCCCCTAGCCACTTCTCCAGCCTATTTTCAACATCTTTGTTGACCAAGGTTTTGGCCAACGACGAGTAGACGTCAAAACTACACTAAACCTTTAAGAGAAAAAACGACACTAACAATTTTTATAGTGGTTCAGCCCCAATGTGTTGGTAATAGCCTAATCCACTTAGAGTTATGATTTATGGATCTACACTAAAGATCAAATGAACCTGAGTCAACTGAGTTTCTTCAGTATAAATGAATTGAATACAATATTTCTCTCATAATACAAATACTCTCTTAGGAAAATCATAATTCAAATCCCTCAATGATGCCATGAGCTCTGTATTTATAGGCCCAGGATCGTACGAACCGAAATCCCTGATAATTGGGATACCTTTGCCACTCTCACAATATTTAGTTAATAATAACATTTAAAATACAACAATATGCGACTTCTTTGGGATAATCTGAGAGAATCTCGCGTAGGTACAACAGATTCTAGACGAAGCCGTTGCTGGAATTTTGCTTACATAACAATAATCTGCTTAATCGGTCAACTTCACTCCTTGAAGAAAAACTGGTCGGCCCAAACGCTTGACCGGTCGGCCAAAATAGCTGACTGGTCGGCCATGCACTCCACCGGTCGGCCAAGCACTTCACTCGTTGGCCAAGCACTCCACCGGTCAGTCATGCACCTCACCAGTCGGCCAAGCACTTGACTGATCGACCATGCACCTCACTGGTCAGCCAAACACCTATCTGGTCGGCCAGATCAGGTGACTGGTCAGTCAAGTATCATTTCCGGTCGGACAAATCGCTTCCAAGCAAAGCTTTGACTCAGCCATTTCTTGCTACTGGTCACTTTTATTGCCACGTCATCGTTTTCAAATTTTGGGGATAACATTTTCCCCCCAAGTTTATTATCTGATATACTCACATAATAAACTTTTTTCTCCACTGCTGACAGCATAAAAAAAACTAACTTTACACATTCTCCCACCACTGCAACAAACCATGACGTCTTACTAGACCACGATCACTGTAATTAACTGTCCTAATCGTGGGGGAGAGAATATACCCAAGAGAATTCCAAGAGTCTAAGAATAAGTGACAATTTCCACTTTTCCCTTTAAATAGACTCATAAGTGTGCTCATAACTCACAAGCAAAAAGAAAACCAAAAAGGCTCCCAAACCTCTTCATTTCCCCTTGGTTGTGACCTCTCAAAGCTCCTCCCCCTCTTGGCCGAAAAACTCCAAGAATTCCAAGAAAAGCTTCCAATTTTCTTCAAGTAAATCCAAGGGTTCCTCAAGAAATCAACATATTTGGGTAAGCTCTTCTTCCTCATCTCAATTTATGGTTTTTTTTTTCTTACAGCTAAAAAAAAAAATTGTAGACCGAAACCCTCATTTAAAATACACCCTTGAATTTGTGTATGAATCTTTGATGAATGATGCATATTGTGGCTATTTTGATGTAGTTTAGGCTATGGGTAAATCAATTTTGTCTCCAAGTTCATGAAAATTTGAAGAAAAACTAATTTTTCACTCCAAATTGCATATTTGGGTTTATGGGTATTTGATGAATAACTAGGATCCTTAGAACTTTATAAACCTTTCAAATCCCACACTTTGATCTTGCTGTAGTGTACTTTGAGTGAGAAAAATGTGTTTTTATATATGCCCTTTGAGATTTGAGTCTTCTAGAAAATGGCCTATTAAGAAGTAAGCATATGGCCGATCGGTCATCACCCTTTTTTTTTCGGACATGCCCCAAAATCGATTAGACACCACACAACTGCTCGGACATAAACGCATTTTTCTTGAACTAGAGCCCCATCGATCGGACACCACGGACTAGCCCAGCCCCTCGGATGCGCACCTCATCTACTCAGATCATCACCTAGCCGATCGGACCAGCACCCAGCCAATCGGACATCACTCAATGGCTCCTCGGACGCGCCCTGTTGCAGCTCCTCGGACACAAGGCACAGCCCCTTGGATGTATGCCTGATGTAGCTCCTTGGACACAAGGCGGAGCCCCTCAGATGTACGCCTGATGCAGTTCCTTGGGTGCGCACCTCCAGCCACTCGGACACAAGGCCCAGCTCTTCGGACACCATGCAACAACTCCTCGGCTACGCACCTGTGCAGCTCCTCGGATGCGTGCCAGCAACCCCTTGGCACCCTTTTCTCGGACGTGCGCACACCCAGTCACCCGATCGGATCATCACACCATCCGCCCAGATACTACGCGCATCTGCTCGGACACCATGCACGTGTGCTTGGACGCATCAGCCGCCTAGATGCAAGGATTGCTGCTCTGACTAGCCCAGCCGCTCGGGCATACACACCCATCCGATCGGTCATGTGCATGCATTTTCTCAGACACATGAATGCCCCCAAGGATTTTAGGCATCAAAATTTCTTTTTCCCTCATGCACTTTTATTTTGGGGAGTAGAATATATTTTTACCACCCAGAAAAATATTTTCCAAGCAGTAAATAAATATTTTTCCTTTGCACTAATTAATTTGTGTTTGTTTGGTTACTCACCTCCCCATACTTTCTTTTTTGTAGATGAATTGATTCGACTATAGGGGAGGTGACAACCATAAAAACTCTGACACTTCAATTCCGCAATCAAGCAACACTCCTCAAAGTAGCGACTCTTCATCCAAATCTCCTATCACTCGCACCCTCGAAGATCACCTTCGCTGCCTTAAAAAGATCCTTCCTCGGCCAGCCTTATATTTCCTTTACGAAGAACAGTTTCTCAACCAACAGGCTGAACATCCAGGAATGAGGGTGAAGAAATCCAACCGACTTCCTCAAGAACAAGACCCTCAGGTGGCTCGCAGAGCAGCACAGAAGGTAGTGGAACGCAGTGAATTTCATATTGCGGCTTCTTCAAGACCGCCTCGCCAGATACAAAAACCCAGCAAACCTCAGAGAAAAATCATTCAGAAATTTACCATGGAGATTCAACAATTAGCTGTTCAAAAACCAAGAAAGGACGAAGACGAAACACCCTCTTGGTTCACAGCCAAACCTTCCAAACTTAACCCCTGCATGTTTGACAAACACATTCAAGCTTCAAGCCTGAAAGGGGTTAACGTGATATGCCCGCGTCCTCATCAGATAGCCAACAAGCCTGGTGGACCTTACTGTGCCTGGTCTAGATACCATGTATTTGCAGGAGCTACTATTCCGCTGCACCCTTTCTTCCGGTCAGTGGCGAATTACTTCAACGTCTCTCCTTTCCAGATTGCTCCCAATGGGATTCAGGCATTGTCCGCTTTATACATTCTATACTTCTTGCAAGGTTGGGATCCACCCACTCCTTATGAAGTACACTACCTCTTCGACTTTAGGACCAACCCAAGCCACAAGAATACATGTTTTTTCCACCTATTCCACAGGCATAAAGGGATCAAATACCTCCATGGTATTGCTCATAAATCAAATCTTGGAAAATACAATATAGAGTATTTTCTGACTTCAGATATCAAGGCCAACAACTTAGCCTTCACACATGCGATTATGTTTCACCGGCCTCTGCCTACCAAGGAAATGTGTTCCCGAGCAGAAGAACTAGCCAACATGTCCACCGAGGAGAAGAATGTAAAAGAGTTAGTCAACGTGGACAATCTTCAGATGGTGGGGTTGTTACCAAGCAACCAAAACATCATAGGAGAAAGTACTACTGAGGAAGCGAATGCAACTGACTAGTCCAACGCCGACAATGAAGTAGTGGCCGATCAGTTCTCTCCTGAACCATCTCCTTACTCTCGTAGACCAGGCGACCTTATTATTAGGGAACCCCTGCCAGAGGACCAGCGTAGACGTGTTGCTCCTACGCAGCCTGGGAAAGGAAAGACCATTGAGCTCCATAGGGACTTCAGCTCATCATCTGAAGAAGAGGACGACTTTCTCGATCAAATCCTAAACTCAGGTTCAGTAGTCATAGTTTGATGTTTGGTTATAAGTAATTTTCCTCAAGAATGGTTGTACGGAATCTATAGAGTTGTCTGGTAGTAGTAAAATTTTTATTTATCTACATATTGCTCCAATTTTTACTAACAAATCTTGTGCTTCACTCTTTTGCAGATTCAGAGATGTTCAAGCAATTCAACACTACCCTTGCCCAAAAGAGGAAACCTGGGGAGGGAAGTAGCTCAAACCCTCCGAACAAAGTTCCAAGGACAATATCGACCAGTCAGGGAAGACAGCCCGAGCAGCCCATCACCATCCCGCAGCTGACTCCCTCATCAATTTCTCCTTCTGCGAGTTTAACCCCCACTCGCTCGACTGGCTTAAGTGAGTCCCTTCGCATCGCTGGCAACATTGGGAAGAAATTGCTTGAGCAAACTCTTCACGATGCTTCAATAATTCAAAGCTTTGAATATTTGCCTCGAATCAGTGTTGAAGTCATCCTGCAAAGGGGGCTTGCCCAATTGATGAATGTAAGTATTTTATCATAAGACATCCTAGTTTGTTATTAATTGTTTTTACTTGTAGTAACTTTCTGTTTTCCACGGCAGTCGCTTATTACAATCAGTCATGCTCAGCACCGAGCAGTAAACTACAAGGAGTTGATCAAGGTCTTAAATGATCAGCTGGTGGAAGCCCAAACCAAAGTAGAAACTTTAACTTCTTCTAAAAAGGATCTCAAATCCAAGGTTGAGCAGGTGGAGAAGACCATTTTCGAGCGAGATGGATCTCTTAAGGAGCTGGCTGATGAAAACCAAAAGCAAATTCAAATCAATAGGACGTTGACTGATCAGGTTGAAAAACTGACTTGCGAGAACGAGGAGCTGAAGCAAGAAAAGGAATCCGATCTCGCTTGCTATGAAGAGATTTGTTTCAACTGCTTCTACCAGGTATGGAAGTTGAACAAGCCCCTCAACCTTGACTTTCTCACAGAGGAGGCCAAGGCAGAAGAACTTGCCAAGTGCGAGGCAAAGGTCGCTGAGGAGGCAGCCAATCCTGCTGGTGTTACACCCTTTTCTCCTACATTATCGTTCCGACCGAAGGAAGTCACCGATGCTGAGGATGGTGTTGATCAACCTGAGTGACAATCCGACCAGGGAGTCCCTTAGCTGACTAGTGAACTCCTTATCTAACTAGTAGACATTTATTTTATATCTTGTTATTATACTTTGCTCGTATGGCCGAGCTGTTGGCATGAACACTTTAATTTTTAGACTTGAGTCATTTAAAAGTTTTATTATGATAGATGCCTTACATTTTCATATGAGTACTTAGTTTTCTAACTTAGAAATTCTAAACATTTCATAAGTCACTACTAAGTATGCTTTCTCACATTCTTATTGCTCTAACATTTTATGAGAATAGCGTTTTGTTTGCACGAATAATTGTTCTTAACTTAAAATTTTGAAAAAATTCCAAGTTACTTAAGCTTTGTAAAACAAGTTAGCTTAACGGCCCCTTTTGACTTCAAAAATTTACAAGTCAGCCTGAAAACAAATATCTTTGCTCGTGTTGTCATTGCTTATGTTGAATTATATACCAGTATACCCTATGTGCCTCCCAAGTGCTTGAGGGTTGAAAAATCCTTGATCACTTGCTACTTGACCGAAATTGTCTGAGCAATTACATTGAATATAAAGAGGATATTTCAGCAGTTAAACACTACAAAACATTCGACCATTTAAATGCTGGCCATTTATCTAATGGAGACCGACCAATTGTACACTGCCCAGTTTTTTTTCCAATGCACTAGCAGTTGAACACTGCCAAAGTAAAAATAATCAACACATATGCAAAATTTGTAGCAAGATTCGACTGCGCTGCGCGTGATCTCTTTTATTACTCGTAAAAAATAAAGGACAAAGCGTGTCTAATTACGAGTCCAAACAAAATAAAATTGTTCAAAAATAAAATGACTGGTTAGCAAATAGCCAGTTCACAAACAAACTTAAATAACAAGTTAAACACTTGAAACTAAGCTACTACTCTGTAAGCAGTATTTATTGATAATATTTCCTCAAGTGCTCGCCATTCCAATAGTTCCTGATCAACTCTCCATTCAATCAAGAAAGTTTGTAAGTGTCGAGTGGTAGGACTTGCTCAATCTGATATGGTCCCTCCCAATTTGGTCCTAGCACTCCAGCGGCTGGGTCTTTGATGAACACCTTTCTAAGGACCAAATCTCTGACCTAGAACTTCCGATCTCTAACTCTGGAATTAAAATAGCAGGCCACTTTTTGCTAATGGGCAGCAACTCTCAGGCCTGCTTTTTCTCATCTCTCTTCTACAAAATCCAAAGATTCAGCTAGTAACTGATGATTCTTCTCCTGGTCATACGTGGTTCTCCAATGAGATGGTGGGTCTACTTCAACAGGCAACATGGCTTCATATCCATATGCTAAGGAACAAGGGGTATGACCAGTTGCTGTCCGGGCAGTAGTCCTGTATGACCAAAGGACCTCTGGAAATTCTTCTGCCCAAGCACCCTTAGCTTGTTCTAGACGCTTTTTTAGAGCATCCTTCAAGGTCTTATTTACGGCTTCAACCTGCCCATTGGCTTGCGGATGAGCTACCAAGGAGAAACTTTCGTAATGCCATGTCTAGTGCAAAAATCAGTAAACAAGTCACTATCGAACTGAGTGTCATTGTCAGAGACTATCTTCTTGGGCAGACCATAGCGACATATTATATTCTTAACTACAAAATCTAACACTTTCTTTGAGGTGATCGTTGCTAGTGGTTCGGCTTCAGTCCACTTGGTAAAATAATCCACAGTAACTACTACAAACTGCACTCCTCCTTTTCCTTTGGGTAGTCTCCCGATCAGATCAATTCCCCATACTGCAAAAGGCCATGGACTCTGCATCTGCTTCAAGACATTTGGAGGTGCCCTGGGTAATTTGGAAAATCTCTGGCATTTATCACACTTCTTCACATACTCCATGGAATCTTCATTCATTGTAGGCCAGAAAAATCCTTGTAACAAAATCTTTTTGGAGAGACTCTGCCCCCCAGCATGATCTCCACATAACCCCTCGTGCACTTTGGTCAGTAAGTTTTTCGACTGGTCGGGTGTTATGCGTCTTAGCAGTGGCATAGAGTACCCTCTTCTATACAATACCCCATCCATCATAATATACCTAGCAGCTTGCCTCATAATCTTCTTGGCTTCGTTATGATTATCTGGTAGGGCTCCTTGCTCAAGGTAAGTAATGATGGGTGTCATCCAAGTGTCAGCTAATGTGATGGGCATGTCGGTTCTGCCAAGTATTCCACTGGTACTATATTCAAAGTTTCAGCAACTTTTTCACTAGCCAATTTTGCTAAAGCGTCTGCATTGGAGTTCTACTCCCGTGGTACCAGCTTAATAGTATACTCCTCGAATTATGCTAGCAGATCTTTGGTTTTATTTAAGTATGCCATCATGCGCAAACCTCTTGCTTGATATTCCCCTAAGACTTGGTAGACCACCAACTGGGAGTCACTGTTTACTTCAACCGATCGGGCACAAACATCTCTAGCCAGGCGCAATCCTGCTAGGAGGGCTTCATACTCCGCCTCATTGTTAGAAGCGTTAAATCCAAACCTCAGGGCACAATGAATTCGGTGCTTCTCCAATGTGATCAATATAATTCCTACTCCTGAATGATGTTCGTTTGACGACCCATCAACAAAAAGTTTCCAAGTAGGAAAATCCTCTCTCTGCCTAGTCGCATGCTCTTGCTGGTTGGGAATATCAGGAATCCCAGTACATTCAGCAATAAAATTCGCCAAAGCCTATCCCTTAATAGCAGACCTTGGTTGATATTTGATTTTGAATTAGCCCAATTCAACTGCCCATTTAAGTAAACGACCAGATGACTCTGGCTTCTGTAAGACTTCGCGTAGGGGCTGGCCGGTAAGTACTTTAATGGGATGTGCCTGGAAGTATCGTCACAATTTGCGAGATGCAAGTACCAAGCAATAGGCCAGCTTCTCGATCATGGGATACCTTGACTCTGCTCCTATCAGCCACTTGCTAACATAGTATACCGGATGGTGCACTTTATCTTCTTCTCGTACTAGAGCAGCACTGACAGCATGCTCTGTGACTGCTAAGTAAACAAAAAGGTCATCCCCATCTACTGGCTTTGAAAGAACAGGTGGTTGAGCCAAGTGCTCCTTTATGGCTTGAAAATCTTGCTCACATTCTTCCGTCCATTCAAATTTTTTGCTCCCTCTAAGTTAAAGAATGGGACACATTTTTCCGTTGATTTAGAAATGAACCTGCTTAGAGCAGCAATCCGCCCAGTCAAGCTTTGCACATCCTTAATCCTGGCTGGAGACTTCATTTCCGTGAGCGCCTTTATCTTCTCTAGATTTGCTTCTATTCCTCGCGAGTTAACAATAAACCCAAGAAATTTTCCAGAACTTACTCCAAACAAGCATTTGAGGGGATTCAACTTCATGTTGTACTTTCTCAGTACTGCAAAGCATTCCTCCAAATCTCGTATATGTCCTTCAGCTTCCTTTGACTTTACCAGCATATCATCTATGTACTCCTCCATGTTTTTGCCGATTAAGTCACAGAACATGCCATTCACTAAACGCTGCTAGGTGGCTCCTGGGTTTTTCAAGCCGAATGGCATGACCTTATAACAATATAATCCCATGTCTATTCAGAAGCTGGTATGCTCCTCATCAGGAGGGTGCATACTAATCTGATTATACCCCGAGTAAGCATCCATAAAAGATAGAGTTTCATGACCAGAAGTCGCATCAACCAACTGGTCTATCCTTGGCAAAGGAAAACAGTCTTTTGGACATGGTTTGTTCAGATCGGTGAAGTCCACACAAGTCCTCCACTTTCCATTGGACTTGGGCACTAATACTGGGTTTGAAACCCAGGCGGGGTAATAAGCCTCTCTTATGAACCCGTTTTCCTTTAGTTGCTCCACCTCCTCTTTGAGAGCCTCTGCTCAATCCTTGTCCAGAAATCTTCTCTTCTGTTGCACTGTTGGATAGCTTTCATCCATGTTGAGCACATGGTTGATCACAGTTGGTGAGATACACACCATATCCTTGTGAGACCAGGCGAAGACATCTTGATTCCTTCGCAAAAATTCTACCAACTGTGCTTTTACTTCTAACTTCAACTTTTTTCCAACCTTGACCCCTCCGGTCGGGTCATTCTCATCTATTAGGACCTCCTCTAATTCTTCCGTGGGTTCCACCTTGTTATCATAATCTCCAAAGTGAGGATCAAAGTCCATTCCCTCGCTTTGGGCAACGCCCTATTTGGTGACTTTAACACTGGATGGGGCTTGTTGCTTAAAGAAACCAAAAGTGCTTTCTTGGCCAACCTCTTCTAACATTCTTTCCTGATCGACTATGACTTTAATGCTTTGTTGGTCGACATCCATCTCTTCTACCTCCTCTCTATCTGCACACACAATCATATTGTTTTCCTTAGCCCCCTTTCGCGCTTTAGCTACCGAGGCATTATAACACTCTCTAGCTTCTCTCTAGTCTCCTCAAACACAACCTATGCCTGCACTGGTTGGGAAATTCATGGAAAGGTGCCATATAGAGACTTCCACATGCAAGGCTGTGAGTATTGGTTGGCCAATCACCACATTATAAGCTGACGAACAGTCGACAATCAGAAACTCTGTCATAACTGTCTCATGCTTGGGAGCATCTCCTGTTGTGACTGGTAACTTGATCATTCTGGCTGGCGACAACCCTTCTCCAGTAAATCCATAAATGACCTAAGAGCATTGTTTCAAGTCATTAATGGTTAGTCTCATCCTTTCAAAGGATGATTTGTAAATGATGTTCACAGAGCTCCCCGTGTCGACCAGACATCTCTTCACCTTCATGTTTGTTATTTGGACTGTAATGACGAGAGGGTCATTATGAGGACATCTCACATGTCATGCATCATCTTCAATAAAAGTGAGAGACTCACTTTCATACCGTGGGTTCTTCGAAGGTTGCTCCTCTATAGTCATGACTTTAGACATCGACGCTACATCCAACTCATGTCGGAGTGTTCGAGCATATCTCTCTCTTGCCTTATTTCTATCCCCAGCCAGATGTGGACCTCCACATATAGTGTCCAGTGTGAAGTCCACAGGCTCAGGTTGCAAGGGTGGAGACCGCTGTCGCTTAATCCCAAGATTGTTGTTACTTCCCTCTCCTTGGGTCTTTTCTGGTCGATACTTTTTAATTTCCCCGACCGGATGAGAAATTCTATCTCATCTTTGAGATGATTGCATTCATTTGTATCGTGACCATAGTCTCCATGGAAACGACAGAAATTATTCAAGTCTCTCTTATTCATCTCCTTCCTAATGGGTGGGGGTTTCCGGTAGGGAACCTCTTGATGACTCGCCAGATATATCTCTGCTTGGCTGGCCGAAAGAGTGGTGTAATTGGTGAACTGAGGTTCATACTTAGTTGGCTTGTCATTTGGTCCCGACTTAGCGTTCTTTTCCTCATGGCGGTCAGACCCGTTATTTCCACGCTTCTTACCGCCGCTTTGTCCATTTCCACCATTCTTAGGAGGATCAGTTGATCCGCCTGGATTGTTTAGGCCTTTCTCTCCTTTCTCAATCGCATCATCCAATTTCATATATTTGTCCACCCGGTCAAGAAATTTTTGTAGTGTTGAAATTGGATTGCGATGAATACTATCCCACAAAGGACTCCGATAGATTATACTAGAAGAATGGAAACCATCTTCCCCTCATCTCCAACCACAGTTGCTCGGTTGGCTTCTCTCATGAACCTCTGTATGTAGTTCTTGAGAGATTCATCTTGCCCTTGTTTAATATCTGCCAAGTGATTGGCGTAAACCGAAGGGGTCCGAGCAGCGCTGAACTGCCTACAAAATTCTTTCCTGAAACTCTCCCAAGAAGTAATAGAGTTCGGCTTAAATTTCCAATACCACTCTTGGGCGGTATCGAATAATGTAGTGGGGAAAACTCTGCAGTGATAGTCATCGCTCACTCCGAGCAGCTCCATTTGGCCTTCAAACTTCCCCACATGCCTTATCGGATCTGCCTTTTCTGTATAATCTGGCAGTACCGATGCTTTATACTTCGCAGGCAGCTTGGCTGCTCTAATTCAAGCATAGAATGGGCTACCACTCCTATGGTCTACCAGATCGATTGCAGAAGGTCGTTTCGACAAACCTTGAACTGCTGCCGTTAGCGCATCAAGCTGGGCCTGGATGCCTGGGGCCACCGCTGGGGGCTCAAGGTCTGGACCGCCTGGTCAGGCATTCCTATCCAGCACACCATCATCAAGTATTTCTACTTGACTGGTAGGTCGGTTCAGATCTCACCCTTCGACCAGGACGGTTCTTCTTCTGTCGGCAATGACATCTCTTAAATCCTTCTGAGAGGTATGCCTCCCCAATCGATCGAACACTGTGCTCCGAGTTTTTTCGGAAGGTTTACTGCGCGGGACGTGCTCTTTCCCACTGCACTGCTGGTTGGGATGCAGTGGTGGCCTTCCTGTCTTTGTCTGGCGGTCTTTTCTTCCTCACTGGTCGTTGCCATCTTTTCCCTTCATCTGGTCGGTGTGATGACTATCAGCTTCATCACGACCATGCCCATCTTTGAAGTGCGAAATTTCTTTACCTCGAGGAGTTCTGGTTTGTTCCTGCCCGGGTGGAGTCTTTTTACTGCCTGATCTGTGACTTCCGGATCTGGAAGTTTCTGATCGGTGGCTCCTAGAGGGGGTTCTAGAGTTCCCCCTTTAAGTCGAGGCAGTGCCCGATCGGATCCCATCCTCTTCCCGACTAGGAGGGTTACTCCCGCTTCTATTCGGTCCTCGAGAATTGGGTCTGTCAGTGGTTTTTCAACCAGCATATGTGGTCCTTGCTCCTTGGGTGGCTGCTCCTCGCATTGCAGCTTGGGCATTAGCCTGGGCCAACTGCGTAGCCGCCTCCAGAGCGAGTGCAGCCTCGCGGTGTCGCCTATTGGCCTCCTCCTGCCGTCGCCTAATCTCTTCGCTCCTGGCGTCCATCTCCCGTCTTTGCTGCTCAAACGCAGCCTTCTGCCTAGCCATCTCTTCAGCGAATGACTCCTATCGGGCGTTGAATTGCGCCATCTCTTCTTGGAAGGCCCCCATGGCTTCCTGGAGTTGTTCAACTTCTGGTGTCATCTCCTCGAGCAAGACTCTGGGCTCAGTCTCGTGGTCTTAAGAGCCAGGACCTTCTGATCTAGTAGGCTCTTTAGAGGAACCTGGCTTCTTGGAGGCCGCATTGGTGTTCTTAGGCGCCATAATAATAAGGAAATTGTCTATTTTTCTTTTCAGGCTCTCAATGAAATCACCAAAATGTTGACCAAGGTTTTGGCCAACGACGAGTAGACGTCAAAACTACACTAAACCTTCAAGAGAAAAATGACACTAACAATTTTTATAGTGGTTCAGCCTCAATGTGTTGGTAATATCCTTATCCACTTAGAGTTATGATTTATGGATCTACACTAAAGATCAGATGAACCTGGGTCAACTGAGTTTCTTTAGTGTAAATGAAAAGAATACAATATTTCTCTCATAATACAAATACTCTCTAAGGAAAATCAGAATTAATGATGCCATGAGCTCTGTATTTATAGGCCCAGGATCGTACAAACTGAAATCCCTGATAATCGGGATACCTTTGCCACTCTCACAATATTTAATTAATAATAACATTTAAAATACAACAATATGCGACTTCTTTGGGATAATCTGAGAGATTCCCGCGTAGGTACGACTGATTCTAGACGAAGTCGTTGCTGGAATTTTGCTTGCATAACAATAATCTGCTTAATCGGTCAACTTCACTCCTTGAAGAAAAACTGGTTGGCCAAAACACTTGACTGTTCGGTCAAAATAGCTGACTGGTTGACCATGCACTCCACCAGTCGGCCAAACACTTCACTGGTCGGCCAAGCACTCCACCGGTCGGTCATGCACCTCACCGGTCGGCCAAGCACTTGACTGATCGGCCATGCACCTCACTGGTCGGCCAAACACCTATCTGGTCGGCCGAAGCAGGTGACTGGTCAGTCAAGTATCGTTCCAGGTCGGACAAATCACTTCCAAGCAAAGCTTTGACTCAGCCATTTCTTGCCACTGGTCACTTTTATTGCCACGTCATCGTTTTCAAATTTTGGTGATAGCATTCTTCCACCGTTTTTAATGTCTTCCAATTGTAGCCATTAATAAAAACTTTCAATGTCTTACACCATCAGACATTTAAAACCTCTGATAAATTTTAAAGTCTTACACCAATGGTGTAAGACATTGTAGGGAGTCATTGTATATCAAATTTGTTGTAGTGATAACCTCCTCATCACCAACCTATATTGACCAAACCATTAAACACCACAAAATAAACACCAAGGATAGACTCATCAAACCAATATAGGTTAAGAAAATCCATTACCTCTCTTGATTGTTGAATCAAGATTACTCTAGCAAGAAAAACCTTGTCACCTATAGGGGATTTTCGAACACCATACATCCAAATAAAGAAACCACAAAATATTCTTAGATTAGAGAATAGGAGAAGACTATTTTTCAAATATTTAAAACACCAATAGATTAGAACAAACCTATGGTTTTTGAAACCCTCTCCTTCTTCTCTTTCTCCTTCTTTTCTTCCTCCTTCTCTCTCTTTCACGCCTCTCTCTCTCTCTCTAGCCGTGGGGTTGAATGAGCATAATGCTCTTCCCCTCTTCCATTCCCCCTTTATCCAAATTCTCTCGTAATGACCCAATTAAAAGAAAAAGGTAAGTTTCCTATTTCTATTATCTCCCTTTATTTTTTTTTATTTATTTGATTTTATTAAAATTGATAGATAATAGGAACATGATCACACCTTACCCAAAATAATATTTATCACCTTATTTTTTAATTTATTTGAATAATAAAATATATAGAAATAAACCTCTTTCTTTCCCACTCTAAGCCACACGTCCACCATCTTATTTCCCTTTCTTATTTTATTTTTTTCCTCAATTAATTAAATAAAATCTAATATAAGGAAAGTATCAAGTGTGTGGAAAATTCTACACATGTGCACCATGCTACCATGCACTTGCACACACTAAATCACTAGGGTGCACCACTACCTACCATGCACCTTAGTGCATACAAACAAAACTCACATAATCACATTTTAAAATAAAAAAAATAATTATCATTTAACAACTAATTTCACAAAAATTCTACCAACAATTCTATCAATTAATTAAAATAACAAACAATTAAATAAAGCAAACAAACAACTAAATAAAATAAACAAACATTTAAAAATAAAAATAAAAATTCACCACACTTAACACTTAAATAAAATAAAACACAAAAATTTTAATAACAAAAAAAAATTTGGTTCACTACATTGTACTTATGTGAATTGTTATTTTTGTTTGCACTTCCTTATCTGGCTTTTAGCTCACCCCCTTACTTTTCCCCTTTGAGGTAGGCAATAGGGTTTTTCATTGGCACGCATGGTGATGTAGGGCTTTCCCGGGTCTGAGTATGTATGTTGTGGGGATCTGGTGAACGAAAAACGATCTAGTTAACGCCAATAAATAGGCCCACTGTGCAATTTCCCTACACACTCTGGATGTTTTTCCAACAATTGGTATAAAGAGCAGTCATTAATCCCTGCATATTGTTAATTGTTGTGTGGGATTATGTGCATTTTTATATTATATGTGATATATATTTGAATGGATGGATGGTTATATTGATGATGATAGATTCTTAAGGGTTGTTTATAATGGTGTTTTTGGGTTTAGGAATTGTTCTTAATATCTCTAGATGGAAAATGTAAGTCAATTTTGGGGCATAGGAATTTTGTAATTTTATTTTTCGAAATGTAAATCATAAAATTGTTGTGAGTGGATTCAACGGAGTTTGGCACGAATATCGAGACAACATCACCACCATCATTGACCACCGTGGCAAGCACCCCGAGCCCCCCCCCCCCCCCCCGCTCATACGATTGCCGTCCATACACCGTACAAATTCATACGGCTCTGCCCGTTGCCACCGCTCATGTGCTCGACACCACCGTGGCCAGCCGAGCTCCTCCTTGCCGTCGAACCTTCTTGATGACACACCTAGGCTTTGTGTCATGAAAACTTTAATGTGTTATTACCTAAAATATTTTTAATTATTTAATTAATTAAAAAAATTTAATTGAATTAAATTGTTTAAATTTGGTCATTTCTATAATTAATATGGTTTTGATTATTTTTCTTAATTAAAAATGTTTTAATTATTCTCTTCCATTATTAAAATTGTTTTAATTAAAATATCCAAAATTAAAATTATTTTTTATTTTAATTTATTAAAATTAAATTATTTTATTATATTTTTTGAAATCAATAACCCACATTCAAATTGGGCCTTAGAAACTATTTGTGTGTTAATACCCAAAGTTTAATTATTTTAAAAGATTGTTTAAAATAATTAAAAGTTGTATAATTCAATCTGGATATGAAAAGGGGTGGCATTGGCTCGACCAGACTACATCTCATGGCTCGAGATCAAGGCGTTCTTCATCAGACATTAGCTAGTCCAGGTAACATTTTCATGTATATCTTGCAAGTGTTTTAATTTTTTTTCTAGAAATACCCAAAAGTTACCAACCTGCATTTATTTATTTATTATAGATATTTGAATATGATTAAAGTGTTTAATGTTTTGTCATGCATTATAATATATCATTCATATACTCACATAGCACGCAATTAGCAACATTACATTCGTGTAGAAACATGTTATTAGGAACGTCCTATGTTTTATTATATGTTTATTTATGATAACTCATATAATAATAAATTTAGTCTTAATTAGTTAAGATGGTAAATTAAAATTAAAGTTGCTTAATTTATTATATGAAATAAAATTATTAATGTAAAAATTATATTTCTTTAATTAAAACAAAATTAAAATTAGAATTAAGGGCACAATTTATTCATTTTTTGATTAATTGGATTAGTAATTATTAAAATATCATTTGGTAAAAATAATTAAATTTATTTTTACAACTAAATTAAAAGATATTGATTTTGTGAAAAAACACACTTTTCCAAAATAGTGAGTGGGAGAGAGAGTTATGACAATAAGTCTCATGGTCTCCATTATTGGTTGAACACCGAGAAGCATAGAAAGGGCCTCATGTCGCCTCCGTTTGTGGCCTCCCTAAGGAAAGCCTTCTGGATATATTTATTTTATCTCAATGTTGACTTCTCTTATGAGAATAAAATTAATGATGTATGTCAATTTTGATTGACCCTAAGGCACACTCTTGAGTTAAAGTCATTAATCAAAAAATAATGGGTTACACTCCGAAGGTGTATCTAGGCTTTCGAGCACAACTAGTACATCTTGACCAAACTAGTTGTAATTCATTAGTCAAAAGAGAAAAATACGTTTTGAATTTTTCACTTATGAAATTGAGATTCGTCTCAAAATTAATTTGGAGTTATTTTGACCTACCCCAAGGCTGGTCCATTAATTTTCAAATTAATTTATCGTGGATTAGTATTTACTTTTTATGTGTTTTTATATGTTGCATTCATGCATCATGTTTACCTTTTCTGAATAATATTTTATATTTATTATATGTTTTAATTCATTATATTTTATTTATTTATTTCGAGCAACAATGGTTAATTCTCTTAATCCTAATCAAGGACATCAAAACGTGAAAGAACCAGTGAATCCATATGATGGCTCTTCAACAATCTTGATGGTTGGTACAGAGGCATACATGTAGTTCTGAGTAGACTAAAAGTGTATGAAGCAATCATTGATGTGCCTTCAGATGAGCCATCAACTTTTTCTGATTATGAAGATCATAAAAAATATGCGGATTGGATGATATCTGATTATCTGGCTCGTCATTTCACACTGAAGACTATGCCTAATGATATTAAATCAAGATATGCAAACCTCAATTCCACATACAAGATATGGGAAAAGATCAAAAGAGATTCTTTTGATCACTTGAGAAGTTTGCAAGAAGAAAGGGTAAGTATGATTTACTCATCTCTTTTTAATATATTTGAATAGTTGATTCAAATTTGTATGCCACAAATCATATTTTTTATCTTGTCTTTAGGAACGCATTATTCAAGAAAAGAAAGAAATGCAGAAAAGAAACAAGAAGAGGATTGCAGATAGGTAGACCAAAGAATGACTGGCATGGAATTTAGTTTTTATTTTCAACTTTCTATTAAGTTTGTTTCTTTAAATTAGTTCTAGAATCTTTATTTTAGAGTCATTTATTGATGAGTGAACAAGTTTAATATTTCTTTTAAATAATAAATTCTGTTGTTGTTTTTGAAATATATTTGTTCTACCTATTTCATCAATGAGTATATTAATAAATTATAGTACAAATTATAGATTTAATAAATAAGACATATTATTCCAACAACAATTAAGTGAAACATATATGTGAATTAATTTTTTAGATTGGTTTATAATTAAATAGACACATAAAATAAATAAAAGACAGTATTTTATTATAACCATTTATTAGTTTTCTACCTGTTTATATAGTCTATTAATTAAAGTTAACCAAAAGACCTTTCTCTAATAAATGCTCAAAAATCACATAATCACTTAGTTAATACATAGAGATGTATGCTGAACCTTTTAATGTTCAAAGCTAAAAGAGATAATGAATATTAAGTCAATATTGATTGACATTTATTTAAGAAATGTTTACCTTGTTGAATGCAAAAGAAATTTCTAGAAATTTTCATGCAACATTCAAATTAGAGTAACTTTAGACATGTTTCATCTGATCAAAAGGAAGTCTAAACTCTAATTTAGAATTCAAGTAATTTGCATGTGAACTTGGAATTCAAACCCAACTCACATACAACTGGAATGCTAAGCAACATTATTATTTTGGAAATGGAATATAATCATATTAGATAAGACTAAATAAATGATTAGTGATCATTATCGTCTTTATTATTTCTATAATTTTGACACGTATTATACTATGTACATGTTTTATTGTACATCATCAAAGACTTAAAAGTTGGGATTCACAAGTAATTATGTGAATAATTGAAAGTTTTTCGTGAACTCATTTAGCAAAACAATTTAATAATCATAAAGAGATTAAAAAAGTGTTTGTATCTCTTAAATGCTACTTTAATAAAGCATGATTATTAGAATCACTATATTTCTAGTTAACTTGTACTAGAAATAATGACTATAAGTCAAGTAAGCGAGTTATTGATAATTAACAATGATAAAACCAAATAATATCATAAATTTTGTGAAGCTTTATTATAGTGGGAGTGTTAGTTAGTAACTACTCCATTATAAACATAAAGTTCAGTTTGTTGTGTCTAACACATTCTAACTATGTTTCATTCACATACTAGTATGCAATGAAAGAATCTAACTGAGAACAATGGTTGAAACACCATGACTCTAGAAATGGAATTTGGAATCCCTATGACATCTGGATTCTTGAACATCCAACTAAAGTTCATTAAAATTTAGTTTGCAATAGGATATTCAAGATGAAGAGGAGAACAGAGGAAAGTATAGACTGTTCAAAGTAAGGTTAATAGCCGAAGGCTATGAACAGAAAGAAGAAAATTATTACTTGAATAAATACCTTCTACTATAACCAAGCTTAAATCTGTTTACATACCCTTATCCATTGCTTTTTTCATGGATTATAAGATTTATTAAAATGGATGTCTTAATAATCTTTTCTGAATGGCTGACATGACAAAACTGTTTAAAGATCTCGACCAGAAAGATTCGAAATAGAAGATCAAAAGCAAAGTTTTTTGCAAGGCTTCTTAGACAAGTCATCAAATCTTAGATATCTTTGATTTAATCAAAGATTCTATTGTGATTTTCTTCTTCATGTTGATAACATTTTGATCATTGGGAATGATGTAGAGGAATTATCAAAAGTAAAGAAATGGTTAGTTGAACCTTTCTAAATATTATATTTTGGAAAAACCAAATATGTTCTACACATTCAAATATTTAGAGACTGAAAGAACAATCTTTTGGTACTATATCAAGCAACCTATATAGATAAGAAGCTTAAATACTTTAGTTTGCAAAAATCCAAGAAAGGCTTTTTGCCTTCCCGGTCAGGAGGATGTATTATCTAAAGAATAATGTCCATTTATTCTATTACAAGAAAAGAAGAACATGAGAAAGTATTCCTACAACTCAATGATTGACTGTTTAATGTATCAAATGTTATGTGTTCAAATAGACATTTGTTAAACATTGGGAATTGTCAACAGTTGTCAATCTAATGTTGGATTGAGTCATTGAATAATTATAAGGACTTGATTTTTTGAGTATCTTGAATATAATATAGATTATATGTTTGTGTATTTAGGCAGTGACCTAAAATCCCAAAGGATGAACTGATTTTCAATCAGATAGAAATCTTCAAATATTGATATCAGAATCAGTTTCTATAACTGTGGAGGAAACAAATAAATCTGGAAATGTGTTGGACATTTCTAAATAGTATATTCCACCATAGAAGTCGAAACGTAACAGCTACTGAGTAGTTAAATAGGCTATTTGATTTAGATGAGTTCTTTACCATTCTAGAAAGGATTTCAGACCTGAATAAGCTACTAGTACCTTATTGCGAAAGCAATGGAGATATAACTATTCTAGAAGAACTGAGAAATCATGAGAGGGGAAAAGCACATGAAATGAAGTATCATACAATTCAAGACAATATTGCATAATTGATGTAATGATCTTGAAGATTGCTTCAAAACAGTTTCTTACAAAACTATTTACAAAGATTTTGTTGCACAGATTCGTTCAGGATAATGTGAGTGACACATTGAGAGAGATGCCTTAATTTTCTTTAGGGAAAGTGGGAGATTGTTGGGAATAGTGCCTTTAAAGAAATTGTAGTTGAGAAATATTTTAAATAAAATAAATAATTGAATTGAATTATTATATATATAGACTATGCCCAGTATTATGTTGATATTATTAAGTAAATATCAGAAAATTTCAAAGTTCATCTATGTGGTCTTAATCTCATATTGGTATGAGAGGGTCGAGATTGACATAATGAACTTGAAACAGTTCGCAGTAAAATAAAGTTATGGCATCTTTACATTAATTAATGTTAGTACGGTTCACTAGTATTATGAATACAAGTGGCCAAAATCCGGGTCACTAGTGTAGTAGGACACTTTAGTGAAGGTACTTTATATATAGTGATATATAGAGCTGGACTAGATGTGATTTGTTAATACTTGTTTAAACACTATTTCATAGCATTAATCAAACACATCAAACGATGATCATATACACGGTGATCTTAATCCTGAGGTTACTATGAACTCCTATATATGTCATCTAATCATTTGATTCATGCGTTAAGGTTTGTCAGAATGATCAGGCTAAGAACAATTATTTTGGGGACTCAATGATATATATGGCTGGGGACATAGTTTAAAAGATATGGAATCTATTCCTTCTTAGAGATTGAACAATGGTTCCCTATGGGATTGACTTTTGGGACTGAAATGGTTATGAGTGCTCACGTTGCAAACTTGTTGTGACACAACCTTCACTAGTAAAGTCAATGGTACACTACGAACTAGAAATAATTAAAAGAGTAAAATGGTAATTTTATTCCTTTTTTAATCGTGAACTATTAATAGAGGATTAACGTTGTATGTAATGATTATATCAATAGACAATTTATTCTTTAATAAAGTACTCGGTAAATATATGTCTAGACCTGTCAAGAGTTCAATCTCATATTTATAGTGGAATAATCATGATATTAATAAATATAATTATATAATCAAAGAGCTTTGGTTAATAATCCAATATTTATTGGAGCTTGAAATTATAGGTCCATAGGTTCTCAGGGTGGCTCTATCAACTCCATATTAAGGTAAGAGTTGATACAGTGGTAAAATTGTAATTTGGAAATTTGAGAATAATTTTATTCTTCGGGTCAAATATACAATTATATGATAATTGATGTTGAATAATTAATTTGGAATTAATTATTAAACTTTTAAAATATATATTTATAAATTAAAATTTTGAAATGTATATATAATAATAAATAATTAAAAATTTTAAATTAATTATTTTATTTAAGTAGGAGAAAATAAAAATGGTAAGTCAAAATAATTTTGATTTATTAATTTTTAAAAAAGATGATGATAATGATGATCATTAATTTGAATTTTTAATTTTTAATTTAAAATTTTAATTTTAATTATGGTTGTAATATTTTCCTTAAAAAGATGATACCATATTTTATGGGAGGGGTTTATTTAAATAAATAAAAGAACATAGGAAAAATGCAATATTCTCTTAATGGCAATAATGCTACATGCATGACACAGTCCAAGGACTGTGCCATTGCCATGCATGCGTGTGGTACTGATAAAGTATCAGTATTGGCTTTTTTCATATTTTTATTTATTTAATTTATAATTTGAAAATAGATTTTTCAAATTTGGTAAGTTAGATATTACATAAATTTATTCCTATCATTATTATTATTATTATTATTATTATTATTATTATTATTATTATTATTATTATTATTATTAATGGTGTAATATATAACCAATATAAATTATGTGATGATAAGATAAGAAGCAATTCAGAAAAGATTCAGAAAATTGTCTAACAATAAATTCTTCATCTTCTTCTATTATTATTCCAACATTTCTCAAGCCATAATCCAAGTACTCATGTGTTGAGATAAACTTGTGATTTCTAAATTACAACTTTTGTTCTCTATGTGCCCACCCACATCTTGAGGTGTAGAGAACACTCTGGAAGATCATGGTCTGAGTACTCAAATTGTTGGATAGGAAGATCGTTATTTATACGAAAAGACTCAAGGACACTTGATAGGCTTCAAAAGGTAAATATTTATGTCCTTAAATATGTGTATATGTGTGTATGTAATATATAATTGTGAGTATATATATGTATGAGTGTATATCTATGTATATGTATACATGTATGGGCATTGTTGACGGTGAGAACTCGTCAACAAAATTAAGTTAGAAAAATCGAAATCTATTGCTTATCAATGAAGAACTTCAACAATGTAATCAGAAACTTAGAAAAGTAGAAAATAGTTGCAGAAGGAAAAATGGGGAAAAGAACTTGTATTCCTTTGTTGTCTCAAGCTAAAGTATTTTTTCCAACCCCCTTCTATGTTGAAGTGGGGTTCCCTTTATAGTGGGCTCTTATGGCCCCTGATATATTGTGGTACAGGGGACCAGATGGTACACAAGTACATTGTCAGGAGAGTGGTGTCAGGGGTAGTGGTGTTGGCTCCAGTAAATGGTCAGGAGAGTGGTGTCAGGGGTAGTGGTGTTGGCTCCAGTACATGGTCAGGTTTCGTGGGAATGTCTCCATTACTTATTTAGTACGAGTGTTAGAGGAGTGGCACGAGGCGTTGTGATACTGGTGGTGATGTCAACTCTGACATCCGGTCAGAAGCATACAGGCCATGTCCCCTCTCCTAGTGCTCCCACTACTTGGCTGGCGGTCCCCTCTCCTAAAGATCGTACCCCATACAAGACCCTACTGGTACGTTCTTTTCAAATTATACTTGGATTTTTACCTCTGAATGTTGAGGTGCAGGGTGCGGGGCATCTGGTGCATGTAAGGATCGTGACGCGAGATGGGGCTCTTGGGCCCTTGGCATGAGACGCCTGAAGCACCTTAAGGCCACCCATGAGATATGAGTGATAGGCACGCAAGATGGGTCTCGCGAGAGGCCCTTGCATGAGCCACGAGACCACCTGGGCATGCATGGGGCACGCAAGGTGTTGGCCCTTGCGAGGCACGAGGCCACCTGGGCAGACATGGGGCACACGAGGCGCAAGGCCACTTGGGTAGACACGAGGCGCGCGAGGCCACCTGGGCAGGCACGGGGCACGTGAGGCACTGGTCCTTGTGAGGCGCGAGGCCACCTGAGCAGGCATAGGGCGCACGAGGCACTGGCCCTCGAGAGGCGTGAGGCCACCTGGGCAGCCACAGGGCGCTCGGGACACTGGCCTGGGCGAGGCGTGCTCAGCTACACGAGGCCCTATCCGCGGCAGAGACCCAAATGCGCAAAAGGGGTCGTGAGACCTTCAGGGTGGTTGGATACGCGAGGCATGGCGAGGCCTTCTCTCATGAGGCCTCTAGGGACGCGGCTACCTCTGCAAGATGCTTGCCTTCTTGCACCGTGGACCTAGGTGCGCGTGGCGAGGGCATATCGGTCTCGTGGAGGCATGGAGGTAACGACCCCGCGGAGGTGAATGAGGACCTCGCATGGCACACCTACTTGGCTTGCGAGGTGCAGGACAGAGGTCCTGTGTGGCACACCTGCTGGGGCTTCACTCAGCAAGGCTTCTCAATACACACCTAGGGGTGTAGGCACAAGTATGTACTTAAGTATTTATGGGACCTTAGCACGTGCTTTGGACCTTTTACAAGTGTGGAGTTTTGAGCATCCACACTTGCCCCCTAGTCTAGGAGAGGACCTTTAGGTGCTCTGGTAGACTCTTCTCTTTGATTCTTATAAATAGGCCTTCATGTCTAGCCTATTATTTACACTCCATCTCCTTAGCTTAGTGGGTTTTGAGTCTTTACTCCTTTCAAGAGGTAAGGGGTTCAATCCCCACAACCTCATTTTTGTTATCCTCTTTTATATATATATATATATATTTTGTGTTATTTCTTTTATGCACATACTCATGTAGGCACTTGGGGACTAAAACACCATTTTCCTTTACTTTTGCAGACGCATACTTTCGACCCTTTGCTTCTCTTCGACTGCGACGGTGCTTTCGTCCATCGGCCTCCTTTTGACCACGACAACACCCAATCTTATTTGCTTGAGGTATACTTTCTTTCTCCCTTATTTTTATTGGGTCTAAATTAGCACCACTCGAGATAGGGTACTTTGGCCTGAGCTCATCGTGAGTTAGCCCAGTTGCATGCCCTCATTCATACCCTGCAGTTTGTTATTTAGAGCACTTGTGCCTAGAGGTTTTGAGCCCATTCCTTTGTGTTTTGTAGCAATCCCCTCATTTATACGTGAACCCTATTTACTTATGAGACGAGGTCTCATGGCACGTGAAGGATCATCCATTGTTCCTCAGGGGATTGAGTTTGTAGACTTATCTTCAGACTCAGAGTCCTCGGAAGACAACCTTCACCAAGACTACGACACCTTGAGGCAGGCTCGTATTCGTCATCTTGAGCACATGGTGAACTTAGACATAAAATCTGGGTGGTAGAGCAAAACAGAGTCAATTTTGAGGGGAGACGGAGTATCTTTCCCTCTTGACCTTAACGACCATATAGCGAACCTTAGGGTGACCCTTTTAGATTTGCAGATGGAGTTGGAGTTTATGGAGGGAAATCTCCCACCTGAGCCTCCTACCCCGTTTTCCCCTAATGATTGTCATGGGGCCATCCCATCTTCTCCTCAACCCTTGTTCTCGGTCTACCCTTGCTCAGCGCTTTCACACTCGGTGCCTCGGTGGAAGACCCTTGCTAGGAAGAAAAAATGGAGGGTAAAGTGCCCTGTTTCTTCCTCACCTTTTTTTTTTTGGTTTTGTAGATATGTCAAAGAGAGCACGGTGACAGGTGGCCCCTGAGAAGCAAGACACTGGCCCCTTGTTGGCATCCACCCTAGTGTCCCATGTGTCTGAAAATAAATTATTGGAATTAGCATAGAAATACCGTGTTAGCCCAGAATACAAGTTATACGTTCCTTCGAACAAGTGTCTAGCTGATAGCCCAAGTCAGGGTTATGTGGCCATGAGTGAGCACATATTGAAGGCGGGTGGCACAATCCCATTACACCTGTTTTTCATCATGGTTCTCAACTATTTTGACCTTGCTCCTCTCCAGTTGGCGCCCAACAGCTGACTGACCTTGATTTGTCTCTTTATTGCATATATGGAGCGTAACGGGCATGCTCCCACAACCCACGAGGTGCATTACATGTACAACCTCATGCCCTCTCATAAATCCAAAGGCTTTTATTTTCTACAAAAATCTAATTCTTCGGTCTCCTTGATAGAGGATTCTGTATCCAACCCAGGGACCTGGAAGCAGGACTTCTTCTTTGTGGAGGATCCCCTCTCTGTTCGTGAGCACTTTCGCTCAGCTCCTAGTAAGTACTTCAAGTTTTTATTTTTTATTGGGTAGAACTTACTATTTTGGAACTTATGTTCATGTCGGCAACTATGTTGATTGTGCAGAGAATTTTGCCGTGCCCGACGTTCTCGGGTCGGAGGCGGATGCTATGGATAAATTTCTTGAGGCTGACCCTACCGAAAAAATGTATGCATGTCTCTTCACCGTGACCAACCTCAACCGTTACCAGCTATCCCCAGTTTCAGAGCTTGAGTTTTTGTGGACTATTTCTGGGCGGAAGAAAAAGGCTGGTTTGGTCGAACCTCACTCGAATGGGGGTGAGGCAGAGTGTGTGCCAGAGGGGGTCTCCCCAGGACACAGGCAACCCAACCGACCATCTTTGTCTCCTAGGGGGTGCCCTCCTTTAGCCCCTACAGACCATGACATGGCCTCCCACTCCCACGATCAACAGGCCATGCCGAGGTGCTTCGTCTGTCCTTATTATGAGGACTTTGATGCTTTCTCTCAGGCTTCCCTTAATCCTAGTCCATCGGGGGCTCATTTTTCTGATCTTCCTGCGCCCCCTCCTCCTTCGGCAAGCACGTCATCTGTCCCTACCCAGCCAAGCGCCCTTGGCTCGGAGGGGGCGCCCTGGGTGGGCCGCATGGCGGCCTCTTATGGGCAACGGTATGTCCAGGTCGCCACGGATCTTCCCAAGGCTGATTTGAGAGGTCTTGGGAATTTTGCCATGTCGGAGCTCGGGGAAACTCTTGTGCGTTCCGCAACTTAGGTGAGTTCATGCATCTAATGTCTGCCTTATCCCTTTTCTCTCTCTTTTTTTTTTCCTTATCATCGTTATTGTTATTTTTCTTGTGCAGACTTATACAGTCGCTCAGCGATTTGCCGAATCGACTCAGGACCTATCCACGTCGAATGCTGAAAGGGACCGTCTTACGGTCCAGGTCCAGGGGCTCGAGAGGGAACTTGCTGAAACCAAACTTAAGCTGGAGAAGGCCTCTTCCTCATCAAAAAAGAAGAAGAGGGCGACTGCCAAGGCAGTGATACTGTAGGAGAAGGTCACTTGCTTAGAGGCCAACCTTGAGGGTGCAAAGGCTACCATCGTAACATTGCAGGGGAGGGTCGCTTCCTTAGAGGCGGATTAGGCTGATATTGAGTATAGATCCATAGAGCATGCCCTCTACAGAGTATGGAGGCAAAATCCTAACTTCGATTTCTCCTCCTTTGGTGAGCATGTTGTTGCCAGGGCGACTGAGTGGAATGCCTATGGCAAAAGGCCTTGAGATTATCATTCTGTGATTTTTGTTGTTCAGTCCAATGTGGTTGTATGCTCATTCGAGCCCTATTTTTCTTGTAATTTCTCTGAGTCTTATTATCAAAACTCTTATATATATATATACATGTATGATCATTCATCTTTATTCCTCTATGTTCGAGGTCCTTTTGAGCCCGCACAATGGGGTTCGATAGGTTCTCTTTTTTATTTATCAGGCTTGAGGTCCTTTGGAGCCCATGCGAAAGGGTTCAATAGGTCCCTCTTTGGTGCCTCTTGATTGTACCTATAAGGATATATTGACCCTTTGGGTTCTAGTTATCCTTTTATATATTTTTGCGCGTCCTTCTCGTCATTATTCATAGTACTATTTTTGCAAGGGTCTCTTTTAGGACCATTTTTGGCTAGATGGCTTGGTGGCCGCTCTAGGCTTATTGGTGGGTGCTTCTCCTGAGGCACTTCCTCTTCTGGAAGCATTTAATTTTATTAGGATGCTTTTCTTGTAGGACCTCTTTGACCTCCTTGATGTTCGTAAAGGGGGGGGGGGGGGGGGGGTCCTTTTAGGATCCTGATATAAGGGGTCCTTTTAGGATCCTCCTGATATAAGAGGTCCTTAGGATATAGGGGTCTTGTTTGGGACTCCCTTTTTTTTCGACCCCCTATGTAATCTGCCCCCAAGTGGCTGGTGAGATTTATCTCTGCAGGCACTTTGATCATTCCATTCATGCATTTTGATATTCATTTTGCTTAAACAAGAAACTTTAATACATATTCACTTAATGTCACAACACATTCATTGAAAATAGGTGAAGTACATGGTAACTTAATGTGACTTGTTCTTGCTAAATATAGAGGAGTTCACATTGAACTTATAACTATTTCATTTAACCTATGCGTTAGATAGGTCAATAACAACCTTGCCTCAACATGGAAGTCTTACAAATAATACTTCTTTAGATGCTTTGCATTCCATGCTCTAGGCACCATGGTGTCATCTAAGCATGCGAGCTTGTAGGGGTTAAGGGGCACAACCTGGGCAACTTGGTAGGGCCCTTCCAAGTTTGGCCCTAACACACCCGCGCTCGGGTCTCGAGTGTTGGGCAAGACTTTCCGCAACACGAGGTCTCCTACTCTGAATGCCCTCTCTCGCACCCTCGAATTATAATATCTCGCATCTCATTGTTGATATGTGGCTAGCCTCAGTTGTGCCTTGACTCTCTTAGCTTCCAACAGGTCCAAATTCCCGGCTAATGCTGCGATATTGGCCTAGTCTTCATATGCTTGTGTGCAAATGGAGTTAATCTTCATTTTTATTGGAAGGATAGCCTCGCAGCCATAGGCTAAGGCAAAAGGCGTCTCTCCTATGGTGGAACGAGGTGTGGTCCTGTAGGCCCAAAGCACATTGGGAAGTTCTTCGATCCAGGCTCCTTTCAACTTTTCCAACTGTGTTTTCAAGTTCCATTTTAGGATCTTGTTGATGGCCTCCACTTGTCCATTGGCTTATGGGTGCACTACAGTAGAGAAACTCCTCTTGATTCCTTTTTCCCTGCAATATTCCTCCTTCAAACTGTGTCCCATTGTCGGAGATTATCTTGTAGGGTACTCCAAACTTGCAGATGATAAATTTGTTGACGAAGGTGGCGATTTTCTTAGCCGTTATGTTGACTAGAGGCTCTGCTTCTACCTACTTAGTAAAATAATCGACTGCTACCACCGCGTATTTTGCTCCTCCTCTTCCTATTGGTAATGCTCCAATCAAGTCAATCCCCCACACAACGAAGGGCCATGGACTAATCATGCTCACCAGCTCATTTGGTGACTGTCTGGGGTAGTTTCCATGCCTCTGTCACTTGTCACACTTTTTCGCGAAATCGCTCGCGTCCTTCTCCATGGTAGGCCAATAATACCCCTGGCGGATGGCCTTCTTTGCCGTGGACTGCCCCCCAGCATGATTTCCACATTCTCCTTCATGTATCTCTTGCATAATTTTTAAAGCCTTTCCCTTATCTACGCACCGTAGGAGAAGGGTAGAGAAGCCCCTCTTATATAGGACTCCGTCTACTAGGGTGTATTGGGCGGCTTTGTAGGTTAGCTTACGGGCATCTTTTTTGTCCGGAGGCAAGGTCCCGTAACTCAAATATCTCACAATGGGTGAAAACCATGCCTCCTCAGGGCTATTGACCATATGGATCCTTTCTTCTTCTATGCTCGATTTGGAGAGGTATTCGACTAGGATGGACTCAAGCATGTCTTCGTCTTGAGTAGAGGCAAGCTTTGGAAGTCCATCGGCGTTCTTGTTTTCCTCCCTCAAGATCTATTTGATGGTGCATTTTTTTAACTGATCCAAATACCCCTTCACCTTGGCGAGATATGCAGCCATCCTTGGGCCTCTAGCTTGATATTCACCCTTCACCTGAAACACTACCAGCTGTGAGTCACTAAAGACATGCAAATGGGTTACCTTTAACTCCTTAGCTAGCCGCAGGCCAGCCAATAGTGCCTCGTATTCTGCTTCATTATTGGAAGCTTCGAACCTGAATCTTAAGGCGCAATACATCTTGTGCCCCTTAGGTCCCTTCATCACTATGACAGTGTCGACCCCTCCCTCGTTAGACGCCACATCTACATGGAGGCTCCATTCTTCAGGGTGCTTCTCCTCTTCATGCGCTGGGTCATTCTCTTCTACTTCGCCCTCCTTATGGGGTCGATGTACCAACTTGACTGTAAAGTCTGCAAGTACCTGCCCATTGATTGAGGTCCTCGGGGTGTAAGTGATGTAAAATTGACTTAATTCAATCAACCACTTTAACAACCTTCCTGAAGTTTCCTGTTTGTGCAAGACTTGATGCAAAGGGGTATTGGTGAGCACCTCGATGGCATGAGCATGAAAATAGGGTCTCAACTTTCTAAAAGTCGCTATCAAGGCATATGCCAACTTCTCTATCTCTGGGTACCGGGTCTCTGCATCTACCAACTATTTGCTCACATAGTACATGGGCTATTGATGCTTCTTTTCTCCTTTGACCAAGGCGGCACTTATAGCATGCTCTGATACAGCTATATACAAATACAACTTTTCCCCTTTTTCTGGCTTGGCCAAAAGGGGTGGTTTTCCAAGGTGTTCCTTTAGCTTGGTGAAGGTCTCTTGACAATCATCATCCCAAGTGAACTTTTTGCTCCCTTTTAGGATGTTGAAGAAAGGGAGGCATTTGTTAGTGGACCTGGAGATGAACCTATTGAGGGCTGCTACTTTCCCTATTAAGCACTGCAGCTCCTTCTTGCTTCATGGTGGGCTCATTTCCAACAATCCCTTGATTTTTTCGGGATTGGCCTCGATACCCCAGGAATTCACCATAAAACCCAGGAACTTCTCTGATGAAACTCTGAAGGTTCACTTTAGCGGGTTTAGCTTCATCCTGAACTTTCGGAGAGTGTTGAACGTCTCACTGAGATCGTTTGTGAGCTCCTCTGCCTTCTTTGTCTTCACTAGCATATCGCCCACGTACACTTCCATATTCCTTCCTATTTGATTCGAAAACATTTTGTTCACTAGCCTCTGATAAGTAGCACCTGCATTTTTTAAACCAAAAGGCATCACTTTGTAGCAATAAAGCCCCTTGTCTATTATGAACGAAGTGTGCTCTTCATCGGCTGGGTTCATGGGTATTTGGTTGTACCCGGAATATGCATCCATGAAACTAAGTAGCTTGTGCCCCGCCGTGGCGTCTACTAACTGATCTATCCTAGGAAGCAGGAAGTTGTCCTTTGGGCAGGCTTTATTGAGATTAGTGAAGTCTACACAAGTTCTCCACTTTCTGGTGGGTTTTGGGACTAACACTAGGTTTGATATCCATATTGGGTAGAATGCCTCTCGGATAAACTCATTTGCCTTCAACTTGTCAAACTCTTCTTTTAAGGTCGCATATCTGTCTGGGTCTAGCGCTCTCCTCTTCTGCCTCACAGGCCTTGCTTTCGGGTCGATGTTTAAGTGATGGCACATGACTGCTGGGTCTATTCCTACCATGTCCTCATGACTCCAGGTGAATACATTGAGGTTGGCTTTCAAAAATTCTACCAACTTCTCCTTCACGATACCCGTAAGGTTCTTTCCTTCCTTTAACTTTCTCAATGGCTCATCCATGACTATGACTTCTTCCAACTCCTCTACCAGCTCGGCTCTAGGTTCTTCCGCGACTCGCAGGTCCAACTCGTGCGGGTTTGTGCCTTCATGTAAAACCATTGCCAAAAGCATTGATGGCTTTATGGCCATGCGGAGGGATGTGTTATAGCATTCCCTCGCTTCCTTCTGCTCTCCTTTCATGCTTACTATTCCCCCAGGAGTTGGGAATTTCATGGCTAAGTGGTATATAGAAGTTATCACCTTCAATTCTCTCAGGGAGGGTCTCCCTAATACCGCATTGAAGGTTGAGGCGCAATCCACCACGACAAAGTTTGCCATTATGGTGGTTTGTTTGGGTTTTTCTCCCATGGTGAGGGCTAACTCAATTACCCCTAGGGGCTATATTGAATCTCCTGTAAATCCATATAGGGAGGTATTGCAAGGCTTTAGGTGCCGGATGTTTAGTCCCATTTTCTCTAAAGCTGGGCGATATAAGATGTCCACCGAGACCCGATGCACCCTCATATTTGCAAGCTGGATGGTCAACACCAAGGGGTCATTATGGGAGAAATGTACACCCCGCGTGTCTTCTTCGGTGAAGGTTATAGAGTCATTTTCACCCTCAAATCTCTTTGGGGGGCGTTTCTCCAAACTTAAGATGCACGGTGGGGGACTTCTCCTGGCCTTCCTGGCATATCTGTCTCGCCCCTTCCTTGACTCGCCCCCGAATCCTGGCCCTCCAAAGATGGTCCTGACCTCTCCTCGTACCTCCAGGGCCACCTCTCGTGCCCGTAGCAAGGATTCCCCTTCTTCTGGTCTTTGGTTCTCCTTGTAGACGTATTTGCCAAAATGTCCCCTGCGTATAAGCTCTTCGATTTCTATCTTCAAGTGATTGTATTCCACAGTGGTATTGCCGATATCTTTATGATAGTGGCAATATTTACTGGGGTCTCATTTTGACCGGTCTTTTTTCATTGGTGGGGGCTTTCTGAAAGGGACCTGGTTTTCGTTCGTGACAAAAATATGTTCCCTAGCATGGGTGAGGTCAGTATAAAAGGTGTAGGGGCCCAGTCTGCGCTAATTAGTGCGCAGAGGCTTCCGAGGTCGATCATATCTCGTTCCTTCATATACCCTATTCTTCTTTTCACCGCTTTGGCTTTATCGGATTAAGGGTTTTGGTGGTGACTGGCCTTTTCCGGCCTTAAGGCTTTCATGACCATCCTCCACGCGAATATATTTCTGCGCTCGCTCGTAGAATTCGTCCAAATCTGTGACCTCTCTCTCGAGCATGTTATCCCACAATTTGCTTCTCGGGTGTACTCTGGCTGTGATGGCCATTTTTAGCTCTCTACGAGTTAAGCTCCCCACCTTGGCTGCCTCCATATTGAACCAGTGGATATCGCTCTTTAGACTCTCGCTTTCTCCTTGTTTCACATTAGCGAGGCTGGTGCCCAGCATTGTGTAATCACGCACGGCGTGATGTTGCTGGAGAAATTCATCAGAAAATTGTTGCCATGACCTGATGGACCCTGGTCGAAGTCTTTTGAACCATTTGTACGCAGGTCCTTTCAAGGTGACAGCAAAGCAATGAAACCTGGCTTCGCTACTAATTCCCCTTAACTTCATCAGATCGTTAAACGTGTATAGATGGTACTTTGTATCTGTATTTCCTTCATATGGGGTCATATGATTCTCCTTGAAGTTGGTTGGGAGCCGAATGGCCTAGATCTCTTTAATGTAGGGCGATTCATGGTCGAACTCCTCCTCAAGGGCTTGTCCTCTAGATGCGGTGATGATCTTGCCCCATAGGCTTCTCATTTCGGTGTCTAAGTCTTGTCTCCTCTTGTTCAAGGAGTCTCTCAACATGGACGGGTTAGCATCTCGATTTCCTTTTCCTTCCCGGGGTGCCATAGGAGGGGTAGTCCTTTTATCTGCCCTTTTCTTATTGAGTTCCTCTCGTAAATCTGAGGGTGTTCTCCTTGAGGTGACTTTGACTTCGTTACGAGGGCAAGTGTTGTTCTTCTGCTCCGGCCTCTAGGGCGGCTTCAGTGGTCCGGGACGTTCGCGCTGCTTCTTCCGAGGGGTGTTACTGGTGGAGAGTCGAGTCCTCCCATCGTCCACCGGGACTGTGGTTTCTGCACCCTGTTGACCTCCCTATTTTCGCTTAGGGATAGTTATGTTTGATTTCCCTTGTAGCAGGCCATTTAGCACATCTTGCATGTTCTCTAAGGTGGTTTCTAGCCTTTGGTTCTTACGGTGCATTTCACGTATATCCTCTTCGTAAAATTGAGATCTACAACTCAAGCTCACGGAATGGTCCCGGGGATGCTTGTCTGGTCTCCGCGTCGACGGGCCCGGATCCTGTCGGCTGGAGTTCGGCACTTGCGACGGCCTTGGAGGCAGGAACTCACCGGCATCCCTTGCTAGGGTAGCTGTTGGCCTTGGACGATCCTCCTCAGGTGGGACTGCTGGGGATAAGGCTTCCCTTTCATCTCTGTGAACCTCAAGCTCCTTTGGGGCCTCCACGTTTGTGGGTGGAGGAGGATCCTTCATAGAGGCTTTCAGCTGATCTCCGTCAAGGTGGACCTCCACTTCTCGTGGCTCTCTTGGTTGTTTAGAACATCGTGGAATTTCTTTCTTATCGGAATCAATGGAAGAACAGTGGCTTGACACTTATTCTTCCCACAGACGGCGCCAAACTGTTGACAGTGATAACTCGTCAACGAAATTAAGTTAGAAAAATTGAAATCTATTGCTTATCAATGAAGAACTTCAACAATGTAATAAAAAACTTAGAAAAGTATAAAATAGTTGCAGAAGGAAAAATTAGGAAAAGAACTTGTATTCCTTTGTTGTCTCAAGCTACAGTATTTTTTCCAAGCCCCTTCAATGTTGAAGTGGGGTTCCCTTTATAGTGGGCTCTAATGGCCCCTGAAACATTGTGGTCTACGGGACTAGATGGTACACAAGTACATTGTTAGGAGAGTGGTGTCAGGGGTAGTGGTGTTGGCTCCAATACATGGTCAGGTTCCGGGGGATGTCTCCACTACTTATTTAGTATGAGTGTCAGAGGAATGGCACCAGGCGTAGTGGTGCTGGTGGTGGTGTTGACTCTGACATCTGGTCAGAAGAATACATGCCATGTCCCCTCTCCTAGTGCTCCCACTACTTGGCTGACGTGTCCCCTCTCCTAAAGATCGTACCCCATACAAGATCGTACTGGTATGATATTTTCAAATTATACTTGGATTTTTACCTCTGAATGTTGAGGTTTCCGTAGTTCTTCACAGGAGACACCATCTTGATGTGTAGGGTGCGAGGCACCTAGTGCATGTAAGGGTCGTGGTGCAAGATGGGGCTCTTGGGCCCTTAGCGCGAGATGCCTGAAGCACCTTAAGGCCACCCACGACATGTGAGTGATAGGCACGCGAGATGGGTCTCGCGAGAGGCCCTTAAGCAAGGCATTAGACCCCCTGGGCATGCACGGGGCGCGCGAGGTGTTGGCCCTTGCGAGGCGCGAGGCTACCTGGGCAGACAGAGGGCGCGCGAGGCGCTGGCCCTTGTGAGGTGCGAGGCCACTTGGGAAGACATGAGGCGCTGGTCCTTGTGAGGTGCGATGCCACCTAGGAATGCACGGGGCCCGTGAGGCGCTGGTCCTTGCGAGGCGCGAGGCCACCTGAGCAGGCACGGGGCGCGTGAGGCGCTGGCCCTCGTGAGGCGCGAGGCCACCTGGGTAGGCACGGGGCGCGCGAGGCCCTTTTCGCGGCAAAGACCCAAATGCGCAAAGGGGGTCGTGAGACCTTCGAGGTGGTTGGATACGCGAGGCGTGGCGAGGCCATCTCTCAAGAGGCCTCTAGGGACGCAGCTACCTTCGCAAGATGCTTGCCTTCTTGCACCGTGGACCTAGGTGCGCGTGGCGAGGGCATATCGGTCTCGCGGAGGCGTGGAGGTGACGACCCCGCGGAGGTGTATGAGGACCTCGCATGGCACACCTTCTGGGCTCGTGAGGCACGGAACAGGGGTCCTGTGTGGCACACCTGCTGAGGCTTCACTCGGCAAGGCTTCTCAATACACACCTAAGGGCGTAGGCACAGGTATGTACTTAAGCATTTATGGGACCTTAGCACGTGCTTTGGACCTTTCACAAGCGTGGAGTTTTAAGAATCCACAGGCATGTATATATATTGCGTGATTAATAATATTGTATATTAATGGTTCTTGCATGTATTCTTGAACATATAAACTGTTTATATGAGCGGTGGGAAAAAAAATTGTTGTTAATAAACAGGCCCATCGTGCAATTTCTCTGCGCACTCTGGATATTTTTCCAACAATCAGAGGTGGTTGTTCATGTTTCAATTAACCCCTCTGCATACATGCTAAAGACTGGGAAAACCTCATCTCACTTATTCTCTATTTGATTTATTTTGCTTTATTTTTTTAAAGTTGTTAGTACTATGGTTGCAGACAAGACACTATGCCTCCAGTAATTAGGACTTCTAGAAAGAAACTTCTTGACAAGATCAATGGGATCTCAAGGGTTCGTATAGATGAGGTAGCTGGTGACGATGAAAGGAATTTAGTCCTTTGAAAGACGTCTGTTGTGAATTAACGCATCGAATGGATGAGATGTGTAACGTCTCAAATTTGCTAATAAGGCTTAGTGCCTTAATTACTATGTCAGGAAGGCATAATTGGATGTTTATGTTTCAATATGATTTAATTGTGATTGTATATTATGAGTTTTATGAGTTATATTATGATATGACTGCTCATGCATGCTTAAGGGTATTAAATGTGCTTATAGGCCAATTTCTTTTAAAAAGGGCATTCTCGTAATTTTGACCTGCTGAGTGTATATCTGTAATTATATGTGCTTTATGAGTGGAGACACATTATCAAGTGGATATATTGGAGATATTTGGCACGAGGCGATCATAGTGAGCAATGTAGCGAAAAAGTCACAACAGGGATTAACACCCGACTCGGGGTGAGCCTTGGGGTATTTTAGTAATTTGGTGAATTGCCAGGGGTTATTGGAGTATGAGTTATAACTAAGGGAAAATATTTCTATTTGGGGGATTCGTAGAGTAAATTGGGGATCTTAAGTTAAATTTGAGGTGTAGAGGGGTTGGTGTCAACTGACTAATATGCCCTTAGGGGCTTTGAAGAAAGGCCTAGTAAGCAAGGGTATGATAGTCTTTTACCATGGGCATAGTTCTAGACTTAGTCATTCAGAGGAAACTTCACACTCACGTTCTCATCAGCAGTAACTCTCTCTCCCTCAAAGTGGTGCTCTATAGTTCTTGAAGAATTCATCTTAGATCACCAAGTTTGGAGGTTGTTCAATGGAAATTGATGTTCCTGGTTGGATTAGGAGCTATAGAAGAACACCATTCTTGTTAAGAATCTCATAATTCTGAGGTAATTCCTTAAGCTTATTCTCTTATTTTTTTTTTGGTGTGTTCTTGATTAATCTTTGGGTATTTATATTGTGGGGTGTTTTAGAGAATTTTGGTTGTGGTTTGTTGAGTATCTGTGTTGCTGGACTGTTTTGGTGGTTGAAATTGGGGTGGAAATAGAATTTGGAGTGGATTTGCAATTTCTAAAATAGCTGGAATTTTTGAGTTCGGAGGTTGCGTCACAGCGTTGTTCTTGGAACACTACAGCCCGCATGAATTCAGAGGCATTGAGGTACTTCTAAACCGCCTTAGCGCCGCAGCGCCTGGTAGGCTGCACAGTGGCGTGTGTCTTGTGCCTTGTGGTTCAAGGCTCTCTGCGTATAGGTGTGTCACGGCCTTTCAAAGGTGGGTCACAACTCTAATTGGGGAAAATGGCCAAAACAGGTTTTGGGTTATGGGAACCCAAACCTAAGGGCTCGGCAACAATTCCACTACCCATTTTAGTGGAATCTAGGTCTCAGGGGGCTAGGACTCAATCTTGAAGCTCTTAATTGGTTTAGTTCTTGATGGATATCAATTAATATGTTGTGACTAGAGGTACCGTAAGGCTCAAGAGGAAAGGATCGTGCTCGTTGCGCCTCACCCTATCGCTCAGGACTTGAGATAAGAAAACTGACACTTGCACCGAGTGTAGGGTGTGTGCCCCAATTATAGCGCACAAGAATGACCATGCCATGAATACATTTATAGTTAAATGCCTGCTTTGTATGAATCTATGTTGTAGAACTGTTTGTACTGATCGCTCGGTCGGGAGGCCATTATCAGCATTACATGCATAATGTATGTCGTAGTGGCAAGGCCATAATGCAAATACGATATCCGCCATAGTGGCGAGGCCATTTTAAAGATGTGATATCCATCTGCTCGGCATGAGTCATATATTGTTTGGAAAATCTATATGAAACAGTTGTTGTTATAGAGTATGCAATATAAGTTAATGTTTATCTGGATATCTATATGATTTGTTTGGGTTTTCTTGCTGAGCCTTGGCTCATGGGTGCTTAGTGGTGCAGGTAAGGGCAAAGGTAAGCTGGACCAACCATGAGTTGGAGAGTTGTAGGGATGGCGTGTACATACTCAGCCTGCTCGGCCACCACGGTTGAGATATTTTAAGGAGTAGGAGTCAATAGTTGAAATTCGACAATTAGGTCGGCTAAGTCTGTAATTTTGTTAAACTTGTATTTTATTTAGAAACTTTTGAAATCCCTTGTAACTATTCAACAATTTTTAATGAAAAGTTCAACTTATCGACCCAAATCTTTTAATACCTAAACTGTCAACCTTAATTACACTTTTAAGTCCAAATAACTCGCTTAACAAGTTAAGTACTATTTTTAACACACGGTGTAACATTCCTGGATTAGTAGGGCGTTACAAGATGCATCATATGAAATCGTGAGTATGACACTATTAAGATCAAAGGACACATAAGCTTTACAAAGCAATCATTAATAAGTTAGAAGACATAGGTTAGGGAGTTTACTCCATGAAATTATCTTGCGATGTGATGTTGTTAACTAGATAGATACACGCAGTCGTTAAGAAGGCTTCAGTGGAGGAGCCTACAAAGTGGACACTCCACAACATTTGGTAGTGAACAACAACAAAACCTCGATGGAGTGGATGGAGAATAAGGACGCAGTGAGGCGAGTAAGTCCATGACGACGAAGTTCTACATAAAGGACAATGAGAAGCTACGAACTGATGCAACAATGAGGACAAGTAATGATTTGCGACATGACAAAACAAGACAAAGGCTACTGGTACAAGGTAAGGATTACTAGGGACAACAAGATAATTAGCAATCCTAAATATGGATGCTAGAATTTGGTGGAACGTGGTTAAGTAGACACGAACTTAAGACAACATGACCTGGGCTAACTTTGTACAAGTGTATAGAAAAAAGTACTACAGCGCTGTAGTGCTAGCAACTAGATTTGATAAATTTTGACAATGACGCAAGTCAGTCTTTCTGTCACGGAATATGATCAAAAATTTGACAGATTAGCAAGGTTCACTCCCAAGATAGTCCCCAAAGAGACCATGAGGATTCAAAGGTTTTATAAGGGGGATAAAGCCTATGATTGTCAGAGACGTCAAAATGACCAGTATAGAGTTGGTTAGCTATGCTAATATTTTAGACAAAGCCCTAAATGTTGAATATATGAAAGACCGTATCTGGAAAGACAGTGCTGCAAGGAGGGAGTCCAACAAGAACAAGGCCTTACAAGAAAAAAATTAGAGGAAGGCCCAAGAGGGTCAAAACAGTGGCATTGACAAGAGGCCTAAAGCCACAGCTCCAAATGGTAATCACAACAACAATCATAATCGTGGAAACCACCAGAACAACAGAACTAAGTACCCTAGTTGTCCCAAGTTTTCACGCAAACATTTAAGAGACTGTCAAGCAAGCACAAATAGATACTACAAGTGCGGCCAAGCAGGCCACTTGAAGAAGGATTGCTCATAGTGGAGGGCAGGAGTCGGGCAAGGCAACAATGACAACCTAGTGCCAACTAGAGTTTTTGTTTTGACTTTAGGAGAGGCGACCAACAGTAGCAGCGTTGTCACAGGTCACTTCTTTATTTCTGGTATGACGTGTAGAGTTCTCATTGCATTTGGAGCAACTCATTCTTATGTAGCTTTAAATGTAATTGATAAACTAGGATTTCCTTGTAAACTCTTTGAGAATAGTTTTAGTACATTATTACCATCAAGAGAGATTATGTTGTCATCTAGGTGGTTACAATCAGTCTCAATAGTAGTTGAGTGCATGGAATGTCCAATAGACCTCATAGACATAAATATGTCGGATTATGATGTAATCCTAGCCATGGACTGGTTAACTAAGTGCGGAGCTACTATAGACCATAGAAGGAAAACAATAGACTTCAAACCAGATGAAGGTGAATCTTTTTCTTTTAAGGAAGAACTGACGGGATTTCAAACACCTATCATATCAGCATTGGAAGCTTGAAACATGATGCAGCATGGTTGTTCAATATACTTGGCAAGTGTTGTAGATAAATCCAGATAGGCTTAAATGAAACCATAAAATATTCACACGTTTGTGAGTTTCGACAAGTGTTTCCCGAGGACTTACCAGGTTTACCCCTGGACAGAGAAATTGAATTTGTAATCAAACTTGCACCAATATCAACAACAATATCCAAGGCACCCTATTGAATGGCACCTATAGAGTTGAAAGAACTTAAGAACTAGTTACAGGAGTTGTTCGACAAAGGTTTCATTCGACCTAGTCATTCGCCATGGGGGCACTGGTACTGTTTGTAAAAAAGAAAGACAGGAGCATGAGAATGTGCATCGATTACCAAGAACTCAATAAGGTCACAATTAAGAACAAGTATAATTTGCGTAGGATAAACAAACTTTTTGACCAACTACAAGGGGCAACAATGTTCTCTAAGATTGATCTATGATCCTTGTACCATCAGTTAAAGGTGAAGGAGGGAGACATCCCCAAGATGGCATTCAGAACCCTTTATGGGCATTATGAGTTCCTAGTGATGTCTTTTGGACTCACCAATGCCCCAACGACATTCATGGACATGATGAATAGAGTATTTAAGGACTTTTTGGACAAGTTTGTAGTGGTGTTCATAGATGACATCCTGATCTACTCTAAGATTGAGGGGGAGCATTTGAGATTGACGTTCAATGGACTTCGAGAACATCAACTCTATGCTATGTTTTCCAAGTGTGAATTCTGGTTAGATCAAATAACTTTCCTAGGGCATATATTGTCCAAGGATGGAATAGCAGTGGATCCAGCTAAGATTGAGGCCATTAGGGACTGGCCCCAATCCAAGAATGCCTCAGAGGTCCGAAGTTTCTTAGGATTAGCGGGTTACCACTGGAAGTTTGTTGAGGGTTTCTCCAAGATTGCCACACCAATGACCAACTTGAACCGCAAACACCAAAAATTCACCTGGACCGAGAAGTGTGAAGAGAGTTTTCAAGATATGAATGATAAGTTAATCTCTACACCTATCCTTTGTGTTCCCACTGAAGGGGAAAATTTTGTGGTGTACTGTGATGCATCCAAGAATGGATTAGGATGTGTACTAATGGAAGATGGTAAAGCAATAGCCTGTGCATCTAGATAGCTCAAGGATGATGACTAGAGGTATCCTACCCATGATATAGAGCTGGAAACAGTAGTTTTTGCACTCAAGATATGGAGACACCACTTATACGGAGAAAAGTGTGAGATTTACACCAACCATAAGAGTCTGAAATACTTCTTCACTCAGAAAGAATTGAATATGAGGTAGCAGAGGTGGTTGGAACTAGTAAAGGATTATTATTGTGAAATTCTATACCACCCAGGCAAGGCCAATGTGGTGGCCAACGCATTGAGTAGGCGGGGGCATGGAAGTGTCTTAGCCCTGAATACAATAGAGGCACCATTGCAAAAGGAGATCATCAGTGCTGAAATTTAGTTGGTAACATGAGGCCTAGCAATCCTCACTCTACATTCCACCCTACTAGAACATATTAGAGAAGGGCAAAAAGTAAATGAAGTCCTAATGAAACAAGAGGCTCTGGTACAAGAAGATGGTAACAGTGACTTCTGTATGTCCAAAGGAGGATTTTCGCAATACAAGTATAGGATCTATGTGCCTAATGATGATGAGATTAAGGTGAGTATTATGAAGGAGGCACATACGACACCCTACTCTTTGCATCCGAGATCTACCAATATGTACCAAGCCCTTAAGCATTATATTGGTGGCCAGGGATGAAGAAAGACATCGCTGAGTTTCTCGCCAAATGCCTAACTTTCCAGTAAGTGAAGGTAGAACATCAAGGCCATCACAGCTACTACAACAATTGTACATTCCAAAATGGAAGTGAGAAGACATAGCAATGGATTTTGTGGTAGGGTTACCTAGGAACATACAACAACAAGACTCTGCCTGGATAATAATAGATAAACTAACTAAGTCTGCTCATTTTTTTCCAATTAAGACAACCTATTCAGCAGACCAGTATGCAGAGTTATATGTTAGTGAGATTGAGAGGCCTCATGGGGTACCAAAGTCGATTATCTCTAACAGAGGGTCAGTGTTCACATCAATCTTTTGAAAAGGATTACAGAGGGCGATGGGTACAAGATTGAAATTCAGTAGTAGTTTTCACCCTCGGTTAGATGGGCAGTTTGAGAGAACTATCCATATCTTGGAAGATATGTTGAGGTGTTGTGCTTTGGGTTTTTAAAAATCTTAAAGTCGATACCTACCCCTGATAGGGTCCACTTACAACAATAGTTACCAGTCTACTATTGGGATGGTTCCCTATGAGATACTATATGGGCGCAAGTGTAGATCTCCCATGCACTAAGATGAGGTGGGAGAAAAGCAGATATTAGGCCCCAAGGCAATCAAGGTAATCAATGAGGCAATTGAGAAAATTCACTAGAGAATGCCTACTGCTCAAAGTAGGCAAAAGAGTTACGCGGGCCTTAAGAGAAGGGACATCGAGTTTTCCATAGGTGAGTTTGTGTTTTTGAGTGTCTCGCCAATGAAAGAGGTTATGCGTTTTTGCAAGAAAGGAAAGTTGAGCTCGAGATATATAGGTCCATTTGAGATTTTGGACAGAGTTGGGCAAGTTACGTAGCATTTAGCACTGCCCCCCAACACTCGCTGAAATGCATAATGTCTTTCACATCTCAATGTTGCGTAAGTACGTGTCAGATCCCTCCCATGTTTTGAGTTATGAACCATTACAACTGAAGCAGGACCTGAGTTACGATGAAGAGCCTGGTGTATTATCGAAGAGGGAGTCAAGGAATTGAAATTCAATAAGATTCCATGATTTATTTGGTAAGAAAGAATTTTAGGACAAAATTCCTTCTAAGGAGGGAGGGTATATTGTAGAGAACCAATTTATTTTATTTCATTTTATTAATTTATGTGCATTATTTTATTGGTTGATTGCTAATTTTATAGAATTTTACTTTTATAATTTGAATTGTTTGGTAGAAATTATGTGAATTTTTTTATTATATATTTTATTTAATTATTTTATTTGGTGAACGTACTTGAGTTTTAGTTGTGTGCATTAAGGTGCATAATTAGTAGAGGTGGACTTGAGCACTTGTGTGTGAGCATGTGCATGGTATGCATGGTGAGCATGCATTAGCTTTCCATGCATAGTGTATTTTTGTATTTATTATTTAAAGAAAGAAAAAATATAAGAATAGAGAAGGAAGGCTCTAGAAGGCTTGTGTTCACACAAGTGTGAAAGGGAAACAAAAGTGTAAGAGAGAGTGGGCGGCTTGTAGATGAATGAGAAAGTAAGGGATGAAAACTTTCCTAACTCATGCGTTGACATATTTTCTTGATTCAATACAAAATAAGAAAAATAAAAAATAGGGTAAGTGAGGAAAAGGATTTGAGTAATTACCTTATATGAAAATTTGACATTGGTGTAATTATCCAAAAAGATTTTATTTTCTCAAATAACCAAATAACAAATTTTAGTCCTAAATGATAATTAATTTTTAGAAAAAAATAAAGTCCTAACTCACACAAGAGTATTAACTTAAGAATTTTCAATAAAATATAAAAAAATCATTATATTTTACGCCACTTAAACCTTAAACCTTAGTTCATATAAAATTATCTTCTATTTACTTTAAGAAAAAAAAAACATGATTTGACTAGTGAATTATGACTTAAAGTTTAAAAATCAAATCTGTCCAACACATAACTTGATTTGACAATCTTTTTAGAAAAATCAAAACTCATATTTATTAGTAAACTCTTGCAGGGTTTTTAATTTATATAAAAAGAGTTTAAATAAATAAAACCAGCTAAAAATGTTGATCTTAAACTTGCCAAAACATTGTTCAAACATGCACTCTTCAAGCTGTCAATTTTTCACTCCAGTTAACACATCAATCACAAAAAGTTTAGAAATTGACCTACACATAACGGTTTTTACTGTTTCAAAATGCTAAAATCAAATAATCTTCGTAAATAATGAAATTCAGAAAGTCCCATTTGAAAACTTGACCAATAACCTAGTGTTTGGCCCGTTGGAATCCATTGTAACAACACCATCTTAGCTGCAAAAAGTTTTGAGCATCTAAGTTAGAAAATTCATAACTCCCAAACTACAGTGAATTTTAAAAAATGTTTCATGGGTTTAATATTCAATATATCAAGAATGTCCAGTTAAAATTGCATCCACAAATAATTAGTTTAACACATTCAAATCGTTGCTCAAAGTCTCAGTATTAAAACTGTCACTCAACATTTCAGATTGCACATGCAATCCCAAAATGCTCATATCTTGAATTATACAAAATGTTTTTCAGTGGTTAAAGATGCTAAATTAATGTAACCATCCTAAATAATGCATTAGTGAAAACTTAATTTATAAACTAGGTCATATAGGTACTGTAAAACGTGTTGGAAGCTACTGTAACGTTTATTTTTGCAACAAGCTATTTTCAACCAAGCCTATGGAAACTTTGGATTTCCACTACCAAACAACCACAAATTACATGCATGCAAACCAAACAGTCATAACAACAATAATACACATCAACTCACTTGTTTTAACACCAAACATGACCCAAAAACTCAGATTGTAAGATCACTCAAAAAGATTTAAGGTGAAGAATCAAGATTTTACCTTTGTATTCAATCTTTGAGTTTGGCTTCTAGGGGTTGGCTCTAAGCTTCCCAAATGCTTTCCAACTTTAAACCTCTCCCCAATACCCCTTCAAGATTATATTTTATTCAATAAAAAGAATGAAAAGAGAAGAAACACTAAAATTTCAAAACCTTACAAAAGCTTACCTTGTTAATGTTCAAAGCTCCAAATATGCCATAGAAGATTTTGGATTTTGCATGCAGCACTCCTAGGATCCATATCAAAGATCATAGAGTCTTTTTAAGAGTGGAAACTCATAAACAAATAGGTAAAAAGAGAGCCCTAGGTTCCAAATAAGGGAGACGAAAAGAAAATTTCATGAACCTTATCTCTTTTGTGACTTATTTCTTCAAGATAAGCCTAGGAGCTTCAATGGAGGCTTTTCATTTCCTTTTAGAGAGAGAGGGGGGGAGAAAAAAAAAATTGAGAGGAAATGGAGAGAAAAAGGGTCTTACTTTTGTGATTGGAATGAGAGAGAGAGAGAGAGAGAGAGAGAGAGAGAGAGAAGAAGACGAAGAAGAGAAATAAGTAGAAGGGAGGCTTTTGAGTTCTCAAGTTTGACTTTGGAGTTAAGAAAATGAGTGTAATGATTACACAATTAAATAAATAAAAAATAATACAATAGACTCTTCATTTCCCTAATGGCCGACCCTATAGAAAGACCAAAATGCCCTCCCATTTTTTTTCTCTCCAAACCAAGCTTTTAACACAAGTCCCTTTTTTTGTAATTTCCATTTTATTTTTAATTTTTCCTATTATTACATAGTTTTTGGAAAAATTAATCTTAATAAAAATTGGTTACCATATTTTAAAAATATTATTACACACATTTTTGTACCCTAAATTTAGCACGAGGTCAATTACTCAGCTCGAGTACAGCTAGCAGGTAAATACATGGAAAAATAACCAAGTAGAATATCTAGTTATTAATCATTTGAGCAGCTCAAGATTCAATCCAATTCGTACACAGTGTACAATTCATTATTTGATCAACACTTAAGGTAATAATCGAGCTTGAGACTCATAATGGTCAGACCCAACTTTAGGCGTTCTAAACTTACTCTGATCTCCGAGTCAGATAGTTGGCAAGCACGAGCTTAGGTGAGATATTTAGCTCGTGAGGACCTAGATATAACACATACTGAAGGATCCCAGGAGATTCGAGAATTCTTTGTGCGCTCATTAATGACCAGGCGGTATCATATATCTATCATTTATTTTCTGAGATAGGAGGAGCGTATTTATTCTGTTATCAAATCATATCCCATTGTAAATGAGAATAATCTGTACTAATTATATGACACACATAATTACGCGGTTTATTTACGCAATTACCCATACCTGTCCATGGAATTCCCCTATAAATACTAAGAATGTTGGACAGGGAGGGGGGATCATTTTTTTTGTATTACCGAAACTCTACAAATATAGAGAAAGAAACAGTAATAATATTGACTCGTGGACTAGGTGGATTTTAACCACTAAACCATGTAAAAGTTATGTGCTTTTGAGTGAATGCTTGTTATTTCATTGCAATTTATAATCTAGCACTAATCTACCCATTTTATTTCTTAATATACTATTGGAGAAAAAATGCGTCAACAGTTTGGTGCTTCATTGAAAGTAAATTAGTGCTTCACAAGTTCCAGTCAACATTCATCATGGTGGTCACTCGCTCAATGCATGATAATGAGACAAAACAACCTGGTTGGCAGGAGGCCCATCATACCGCTGTTCCCAATGAAAGGGGCCCAGATGTTCAACAATGTCCGAGAAAACAACTGACGGGTCAGGATGATACTAGGAGTTCGGCGTCGCTACCACCAAATCCTAACCTAGGGTACCTGACTTCCATCGAGATGGAAAACATCCTAATGAGGAGCCATCTTGCTAGGGAAAACAGATATATTGAGGAGGTCTTGGCTCGGTTACCCCCTCTTGCAACCGAAATTAATGTCGAAAAGAGGCATAGTGGGTCTCATAAGTCCCACAGGAATAACTAGCCTAAACCGAGTCGATCTGTCAGAACTGCCACTCCGAGTTCTGTGCCTTCATGAAAAAATCACCAGAATGCTCAGCCCACTAATCATTACAGGGGTCATCAATATGTCAGTTGGTCAGTTAGGACTACGATCCCAAGTTCGATGCCTTCTTCACAGATTCCCATAAATGCCCATAACAATCCGCGAGGATGGGCTGGGACAAGCTCATGAAGGCATAACGCTTTAGCAAATCCCTTTGTGCCACAATCAGAGCACCAGGCATGGAGAACTAGGGAGGTTGGAATAGAACAAGGCGAGCTAATTTAGTCCATCCTAATGGAACGAGGATAGCCTCGCCAATAAGGCATCCTCTGTCACCTGTAAGACATCCAACACCACTTCGCCCCCAATGAGATATTCCAGCTCGTGGGGACAGTAGGAGAAATCCTCCCCCATCTGCAAATACTTCTGTCCCACGAACGTGTGTTGAGAATCTAGGTCCTCGATCTCAACTGTGAGCTGTAAGTTTTGCAATCGGAAGTTATTGGACAGAGAGCCATCGTGGAGGCAGGTCTGAGAGCGACCTGAGAAATCATTTAAGTTCAGCACAAAGTCCTCGATATGATCCACATCCTGACTTGCGCGATCATCTAAACTCACAGAGAAGGTATCCAACTCGGGATGAGGATATTAGCTATACTCGACACGAGGGAGGTCTATCCATAGTACGCGATAATGGGGATGTCCCACATAACCAAGCTTGAGCGTGGAGGGACAATAACCCGTCAAACGCATATAATAGGATAGGAGTTGTTGAACAGCCCCCAGCTAAACTAGGGACTAGGAACCAAACCCTTGAGAGACTGGCTCTAATGGAAGAGCAAATGAAAATACTCTTGTCCGGGAAGGAAAAGGACCATTGTGACTCATATGAGGAGCTCGAACCTTTTGCTCCAAACATTCCAACAACAACATATCCTGTAGGTTTTAGGATGCCACACATGTCGAAGTTTGATGGAGATGGAGATCTGTCTGATCACCTCAGAATGTTTAACACCATGATGATGGCCCACAATGTTGGGCTGTATATAAGATGTATCTTGTTCCCTACAACTCTAGTCAGGCCTGCCAGGCAGTGGTTTAAACAATACAAAAGGCATTCCATAAGCTCGTGGAAGAAATTGTCCTCTGATTTCAAAAAAGCATTATGAGCTTCACAGGCAGCTCGAGTTGAGGCTGATTCATTGGCCAACGTAAAGCAGCAACCTGGCGAGACATTGAAGGCATACCTGAGCAAATTTTCCAATGTTACTACATGAGTTAGGGACGCTGATGACAGCTCCAAGCTCATTGCAACGAGAACGGGAATCCTCGTTGGGGGCTACCTGTGGCAAGAACTCAAAAGAAAAGCAGTTAAAAGTGTAGATGACTTCTTGGCCCGAGCTCAGGAATGGATAAATGTGGAGGAGGCACGAGCTTCTGTCGCAGGAACCAGCCAGACCCATGTCCAACTCGTTGGAGCGGTAACAGATGTTGCAGCTACGAGTCAAGTCGTTACCCAGAATAACCAAGGGGGGAACAATAAAAGGAAGGGGAATGGTGAGGGCGACTAGAGCGGGACAAAGAAAAACAAGTCCATGGAGAAGTTCAAGCATATCTACGGTACATATACCGACCTAACGGATACCCGAGAGTGTGTCTTTCTGGCTAATTCTAATCGCCTCCCATGGAAGAAGCCAGAACCTTTAAGAAACCAAAGGGCGAAGATAGATCCTTCAAAATTTTGTCGATTCCATAATGACATCGGTCATAACACTAATGATTGCCGGCAGCTGAAGGATGAAATTGAGACTATCATCTGAGCTGGATCGTTGGCCCAGTACGCTTAAAACTGGGTAGTTCCCAATCAGCCCACCAGGCAGAACTCACAGTTTGTCCCAGAAGCTTCGATAGGCCAATCTGGAGCTCAGGCGAATCAGGTCGATCCTTCTCCAATAGTAGGGGAGATATAACTATTATTGCGGGAGGGCCTCATTTGGCGGGCACGAACAACGACGCCCAAAAGAGGTAGATTAACGATTTGAAGGCTCATAGCGGGGTGGAGTTCATCCTGGAGCAACGGTTGTCAAAACAACAGCGATTGGAAAAACAACCAATCATTTTCATGGAAGAGGACGCCAGCCACATCCAATTCTGACATAATGATCCGCTGGTGGTAACTGTGAAACTCGCCAACCAAAGGGTCTGAAGAATATTGGTGGATAACGGAAGCTCCGTAAATTTACTTTTCAGGTCCACCCCAGAAAAAATGGGACTGTCCGTATCCAATTTGAAGGCGACCTCGATGACTCTTTACAGGTTTTCGGGTGAAGGAACAGAGACCATAGGGACAATCGGACTAGTGGTGACATTGGGAGAAGAGTCACAAACTGTCTCCAAAATACTCAAGTTTGTGGTAATCGATTGTCCAGCTGCATACAATGCAATTTTGGGTTGACCCACGCTAATGGAATTTGAATCCATAACATCGATTCGACACCTGGCAATGAAATTCCCCTCAGCTTCGGGGATATGCACAATCATAGGCGATCAGCTCACTGCCAGAGAATGCTATAGCATTTCTATGAAGGGAAAGTCACAACCCGGGCAGCAGGCAATGGTCATAAATGACGGAGGTGAGGAGTTCTAGGAAGTAGAAGTCACTCATGGGATGGAATAAACTCAACAAGAAGAGGATAGTGAGGTCATCCAACGTGACGACATTGATCCGCAGATAGGCAAAGACAGTTCAGAGCTCAAAGCCATAGCAGAGCTCGAGGAAGTGAACATCGACCCCAAAGGAGCTTCAAGAGTCGTAAAAGTTGGAAAGAATATTGAAGACAAAAGAAGAGGAACTGGTCAATTTCTTACGAAAGAACCTGGATGTTTTCGCCAGGTCGCATGAGGATATGGTGGGACTCAGTCCGAATATAATAATGCACACATTAAATTTGGACAAAAACGTGACTGCAAAATCCCAAAAATGGAGGCTTTTGGTAATAGTCCGAGTTGAAGCACTAGAGGAAGAAGTAGCTCGGTTACTAAATGCGCGTTTATCCGGGTGGAAATATACCTGATCTGGATGGCCAATCCTGTGCTGGTCCCGAAGTCGAACGAGAAGTGGAGAACGTGTATTGAATTCTCCGACTTAAACAAGTATTGTCCCAAGGACTGCTTCCCACTATCAAGGATTGACTAGTTAGTAGACGCCACGGCAGGTCACGAGCTAATGTCCTTAATGGACGCGTACTCTGGATATAACCAGATAGCAATGAACCCTACAGACCAAGAGCATACCAGTTTCATGACCGAGCATAATGTATATTATTACAAAGTTATGTCGTTCGGATTGAAAAAATTTGGGGCAACATACCAACGCTTAGTCAACAAAATGTTCGCTAACTAAATCCGGAGAAACATGGAGGTGTATGTCGATGACATGCTTGTCAAGTCAAAGACTGCCAATATCCATGTATCTGGCTTAGAATAATGTTTTGGAATCTTAAGGACATATGACATGAAGCTGAATCCCCATAAATGCAATTTCGGGGTGGCATCTGGAAAATTTATGGGGTTCATAGTAAACACAAGGGGAATAGAGTCGAATCCTGAAAAAATCAGATCGTTGTTAGACATGCCTTCACCCAAGTCGTGTAAGGAAGTTCAAAGTCTAACTGTAAGGGTGGCGGCTTTAAATCGATTCATTTCGAAATCCACTAACAAGTGTCTGCCATTCTACAACTTGCTCAGAGAAAACAAGAAATCTGAGTAGACCGAAGAATGTGAACAGGCATTCCACAATTTCAGAACGCATCTAGCTGAGCCCCCGGTATTATCCAAACTAAAATCTAGAGATTCTTTGTTTCTTTATCTAGCCGTGATAGAGAATGCAGTCAGTGTTGTGTTAGTTCGAGAAGAAGACCGTATTCAGAAACAAGTGTATTATGTAAGCAAGAGGTTTCTCGGAGCTGAATCACGATACCCATCAACAGAGAAGCTGGCATTCTGTCTAATTTTGGCTTCCAGAAAACTCCGGCCATATTTTCAGTCCCATTCTATCAGCGTCTAAACCGACCAACCTTTAAGGCATGTATTGCAGAAACCTGAAACGTCGAGACATCTTTTAAAATGGGCTGTCAAACTTAGCCAGTTTGAGATATTATATATGCCACGAACTGCAATTAAGAGTTAAGTCATTGCTAATTTCATGGCTGAGTGCACTAGTTTTCAAGACGAGCTCATAAGGGAGCTAGTGCAAGAATTATGGAAAATATTCGTTGATGGATCGTCAAACGAAAATGGATCGGGAGCTGGGATAATCTTAATCTCACTTGAAGGGCATCGGTTCCATATAGCTCTTAGATTTGGATTTGAAGCATCCAACAACGAAGCAGAATATGAGGCTTTATTAGCAAGGCTGAGAGTGGCAAGGGAGCTGAAGGCAAAAGCCATCCAATGCTATAGTGATTCCCAACTCATGGTAAATCAGATGTTGGGAGAATATCAAGCTCAAGGCATCAAGATGGTTGCCTACCTGGCTAAAGTAAAGGGGGAACTGTCTGAATTTGAGTTTAGCTCTATTGAACAGATACCCGCGAGCAGAACTCTAATGCTAATGCTTTGGCACGATTTGCTACCACCAAAGAGGCTGGAACATTGAATGTAGTACCAGTGGAGTTCTTGGAAAGCCCAAGTGTAATGGGAGAAATGGTGGAGGTCGGAATGATTGACATAAGACCGACCTGGATGACCCCTATAATGGAATATCTCGCGATTGCAAAGTTACCTGACGACAGAAAATACGTGAGAAAACTACTTTATCAAGCTCCACGGTATGTAATAGTTGATGGAATCCTATATCGGCAAGGTCATTCGTTGCCCCTCCTACGGCGTGTTTTGCCCGAGGAAGCCAGAACCATTTTGCAAGAAATACATGAAGGTTTTTGCAGAGATCACGCTGAGGGGCAGAACTTAGCAATGAAGGTACTGAGACAAGGCTATTTCTGGCCCACTTTAACGAAAGATTCGATCTCGTATGTTCATAAATGCGAAAAATGCCAGCGTTTCTCCATAGGTTCCTAAGCTGCTCCAGTCGAGCTAACAATGATTTCATCTCAGTGGCCATTTGCAGCATGGGGGATTGACCTGATAGGTTCCCTACCTATGAGGAAAGGAGGAGTTTGATATGCGGTGGTGGCAATCAATTACTTCACGAAGTGGGTAGAAGCCAAACCTCTAGCAACCATCACCTCAAAGAGAGTCCTAGATTTTGTGGTAAAGAATATCATCTGTCGATTTGGACCCCCTAAAAAGATTGTATTAGACAACAGGACGCAGTTCGATAGTGATCTCTTCACAGGGTTTTGTGAAAGATACGACATAATGAAGAGTTTCTCGTCGGTAGCATACCCATAAGCCAATGGGCAGGTCAAGGCTGTAAATAAGACCCTCAAGGCGAGCCTGAAGAAAAGGTTGGACGAAGCCAAAGGATTATGGCCCGAGCAACTCCCGTAAGTACTTTGGGCCTACCGAACTTCTCATAGAACCTCCATGGGGCATACTCCTTTTTCCCTAACCTTCGGAAGTGAGGCCATGCTTCCGATTGAAGCAATGGTGGCTACTCATAGGTAGAGGAAATTTTATCAAGAATAGAATAACGAGCTATTTAGTGCATCTCTCAGTCTGATTGAAGAAAAATGAAAGGAATCGCAATTATAGCTTGCCCATTACCAACAAAAGTTCACTCGTTATTTCAATTCAAAAGTCAAGGGACGCACACTCGGATTAGGCAATCTGGTTCTCTGAAGGGTCTTTTTGGCGAATAAATACCCCAAAGATGGTGTGTTGGGCCCAAACTAGGAAGGACCGTACCAGATCATAGAGGTCTTACGCGAAGGAACTTTTATGCTAGTCCGACTAAATGGAGAAATAGTCCCACGGACTTGGAATGCTCTTCATTTAAAAAAGTATTATCAATGTAAGGCTTATTTATAAAAGCCATTTCAAATAAATGATATATATTATTGAATAACCACTTCTTAGTTTTATTATTGCTCACATTGTAAAAGCAACCAGGAAAGTTTATACGTTCTGGTTACTTGGGGGCACATAACCGAGGTGAATTTTTGAGAAAATTAAGCTTACTCAGATAAGATTAAAAACTTAGAAGCTTGGAGAAATTGATTATTCAACGGCTTTGTAAAGCTCGAGTTTTCAATAAACTGAGCATGAACTAAGCCTAAAAAAAGTTTATTGAAAACCCTAGATATAATCAGGTATGAGGCCTGAGTCCTAACAGGTATAATGCTATTAAGTTATTAAAACCCCTAGATATAACCAGGTCCGAGGCCTGATTCTTATCAAGTATGACGCAAATAAGCGAGCAAAATCTTGGATACAACCAAGATTGATAAAATCTATCTCGATCTAAAAGTTGATCCCTAAGATTTCGAATGTACAAGAGTCTAAGGATTCATAAACATGAGAAAATAATAAAGGAAAGACAAATAGATCAAAAGTTAGATGTATATTCAAATAAAAAAAATATATTTTCACATCGAGGAGAAAAAACCTTGAGCTAAGCTCGAAGGCAATCGTTTTAATCCTAAGGGATTGTTACAGAAACTTAAAAAAAATAGTTACAATAAAAATCTTGAAGTGAGGTGACCTTCTCACCGTCTCCCTCTACCGCTACGGAAGCCTCGCCAGTTTCCGAGGGTTCCTGTGAAAACTGAATCTTGAATCTAGCAAGATACAGGTCCCACAGCTCAGGCTGCATGAAAGAGAAGTTCCCGTCTTGGTTGAAATCTCAGGAATGGTAAATCATCTCCTCCATTATCGACGAGGACATTGCAGCTTCCTATTTGGCCTTAGCCTTGGCCTCGATCAGCTTCACTTTGAGTTCGTCATTCTCAGCCTGAAGCTGATCAACACGGCGACTCGCCTCCACGACCTAAGCCTGAGAGGTAGACAATTTGGCCTTCAAAGACTACTACCCCTCTTGAGAAGAAATGAGAGCATCTTTGGCAGCATGCTCACTCTCTTGAGCAACACTCAGGGCAGCTCTAGAGACCTGCTCATTCTCTTGGGAAGCAGTTAAGGCAGCTCATAGTTCCTCGTTCCTGGCTTTAACACGAGCTATGCTTCGGTATTGAGCCAAGACAAACTGCAGAATAACGAAGCAAGTCAACAAAAAAAAACATATAATAAAGAAAAAGAAGAGGAAAGGTTAGAATTGGGAAAAGGACTCACAGTGAGGTTCATCCCCATAGCAGATTCGAGGACATCTTCCGAGTTGCACTCTTCTATGGCCCTCAGATCCCTAGCATTAGCTTTGTATGCATGGCCCACCATGTGACTCGCTGTCTCGTACACGATACCCCGAAAAGTCTCAGGGACCTTGTCCAGATTGTGTGGTTCGACCGGTATCTAGACGAGAGGAATCCCACTTCGGACGGGGGCCTCGGTTTTAATCACTTTGGGATGTGAGGAAGGCATATGTCGAGGAGGGGGAGGAAGAGCTTGCTGGATAGTGACAGTTGTTACCAGAGTTGGGGGAGATCTCTTGGTGGCTGCTCTCGAGCAGTGCTTGCACCATTACCCTTAGGAGGGGATTTTGTGGTGCTCCCCCTCTTAGGGGTGGTATTCTAGGACACCCTGGGCCTTTTTACCACGAGACCAGCTCTGGACCCTCCGGCCCTGAAGGCACTCCTTAAATCTGGAGCTCTCGACAACTCCATCTCTTCACCTAAATAAAAAAAGAGTGAACAGAGGATTCAACTCATAGGAGTAATGCTTCAAAGGTATTATAAATGCAGGTAATGCTTCAAAGGTATTATAAATGCTAGGGAAAAAGAACAAGAATCCTACCCTCTGGGCTAGGGGAGGAATCTATTATGATCAGCTCGGGTGTATTGACCGGGCTAGGCACAACCTCCAACTTTGGGATTAACGGAAGGTAGAGGGAATCTATGGCTACGATCTCCTAGATCATAGGGGGTTTAGGTCTTTCCTCGGGGCTGGACTCATCTACGTACTGCCTAAAACCCAGAGCAAATACACCCTGGAGCAGGGAAGGCTAGGTCCTATGGTTGGTCCCATACTCTTCAAAGATGGTGGATCTAAAGTTTAATGTATTATCAACTACGACAGTGCCTTTGGGATAGCTATGATCATAGCGTACCACCAAATGATCCACACATTGGAGAAGGGTTACGTTTAGGTCTGGATTGATAAGGTGACAGCTAACGAGCTGGTTAGGGTTGAAACGGATTAGCCTATAGCTGGCAGCAACCCGGTCTAATTCTCTTAAAAGGTATGGGTTACCTTGGCCGGAGGGGCCGGCTGCTGCCCCAGATGCAGCTCGTTCAGGATCAGGCCCCTGATTATCTTCAGGAGCTCATCTTTTTCGCACCAACAGTGCCACATCTTCTTCTTCCTTAGTGTCCTCAGTGGCTGGCAAGGCCCTTTGAGAAAAGGGGATCTCAGGGATGACGGGAAGAGGAGTTGGGGTCCTCAAAGCTAATGTCTGACCCTCGCTCATCAATTTGCAAACCACCATAGTGGCATCATTCACGACCTAGCGATAGTCCTTTTCCCCAGGAGGGAGACTAGAAAAAGTCTTGTACTGACCCCCGAGGGTCACAGATCGTCCTGTCCTCGTGAATATAGCTACACAAGGAACAAACTCAGTCAGGACACAAAAAAAAAAAATCATGATGAAGGTGGTAAAACTTCAAGTTCTGAATTCACAAAGATAGAAGACTTACGAGGACGGTTGAAGTACCGATGATCACAATTCTTGAACCCATTTGAGTGGCTAGGAAGCTTAATGGAAGAAGTGGAGTTCAAAAACTGAATGAGGTAATAAAGTCACCTTTCCCTTTCTAGTTAGGACTAGCCTTGAGGCAAAAGAAGTATAGGATATCTGCTGGAGTGGGGACCTCCCACTCGTGCCTCAGAATTAGATATTTTAATCCCGCCCAAAGCCTATAGGAATTTAGGGGGGAGCTAAAAGGGAGCCAATTTAACGTAGTTAAGAAAATCTATGAAATATTGGCCCAATGGGAGGGAGGCACCGACCTTCAGGTGTTCATCACTCCAAGCACCATAGTCGTCTTAGAGAGGGGCACAGCTCTGTTTCCCCTCAAGTGCAGGTTAGGTGATGAGACCATCAGCTCCCATCTTGATATTGTTACTTAGCAGGATCTTGTTCACCTTCCCCTGAGTTTTTATCCTCGAGACTATATGCTCAGCCTCAAAAAATGCATTGGGGTCGACGACAACCTCTCTCTTCACCACAGGACCAAAGTGCGGGATGGGAGAATAAGAGGCGACCTGCTTGCTTTTTTCTTTGTTTTGGGTAGATGAGCACGCGACATTCTTATTGGGAGGTGCCATGATTCAGATCGCCTGAAGACAAAGCGACCTAATTAGTAGGCAGCCTAAGGTGGTCTATAGCTATGATTGTGGAGGTATGAGAGACGAAAAGGTCTAATTGGACTACTTTCGAAATGTGAAAGCTCATACAAGCTAAACTTTGCCCTAGCCTCAATGCGTGGTCCAATGTGGTATCCTAGGCCACGCGCCTCGATTTCTTAAAATCCCCAAATACCTCAGGATCAGCATGTCAGATCCATCAGACCCACTACTTTCCTTTTGAAAGCAGATTAATGCAAAACTGCCTAAGGAATAGTAACCCCTAAGCTACCTAGGATTAAACCTAAAACTCTTTCGGTTTCTACACCCCAACACAGGTATTCAAACCAATTTGCCATTAGGGTTTTCCCAGATTAACCAAGAGAATTGCCCAGATTTATAAATATCTTATAAACAAGTTTGGTTTCATTCATGTGACCTAAACTGAAGCCCATTTCTTATTTGCACTCAGAAACAGCCTAACGATAATGAACAATGAGCATTTTTCGAAGTAAAAAACTCACTAGAAAATGAAGAATAAAAAAAATTAAAATCAGGTGATGAAATACATACAGAAAATAAGTTCGATTCAGAGAAGATGTTGATATATCCACAGGAGGCTCCTTGAAAGCTTCTGAAGGTCTGAGAGGAGACGAATGCTTTTTGGGATTCTAGAGAAGAAGGAAAGCTTGAGTGTTTGAAAGGGAAATTTTTTTAATACAAAGGTGGTGAGGTCTCAGGACTGGTCACCTTATTTATACGTAAACTACGGAAATTAATCCGGTCCATCCGATTGGGTTAGTTCGAGATCCAAGGGTCAAGATTAAATAAACCATACGACAACAAAAAGTTGACAAGACAGTTGTTTCAGTCCTCGAAACCCGAACGGACGCCAATTTCAGGAAGCCACGTGTCCAATACTTGAGTAGTGGGCAAGCACGATTTTATATGACAAAAGTCTAAAAGCCCCTACTGTGTATGTCAGAAAGTGACGACATCAAACACGAGCAGGAGCATGGGGGGCAAATGTTGTACCCTAAATTTAGCAAGAGTTCAATTACTCGACTCGAGTACAGCTGGCAGGTAAATACGTGGAAAAATAACCTAGTAGAATATCTAGTTATTAACCATGTGAGCAACTCGAGATTCAATCCAGTTCGTACACAATATACAAGTCATTATCTGACCAACACTTAAGGTAATAATCGAGCTCAAGAATCATAATGGTCAGACCCAACTTTAGGCGTTCTGAACTTACTCCGGTGTCAGAGTCAGATAATTGTCAAGCACGAGCTCAGGTGAGATATTCAGCTCGTGAGGACCTAGATATAACACATACCGAAGGATCCCAAGAGATTCGAGAATTCTTTGTGCGCTCATTAATGACCAGGCGGTATCATATATCTATCATTTATTATCCGTGATAGCAAAAGCGTATTTATTCTGTTATCAAATCATATCCCAATGTAAATGGAAATAATCTATATTAATTATATGCTACATATAATTACGCGGTTTATTTACACAGTTACCCAAACATGTCCATGAAATTCCCCTATAAATACTATGAATGTTTGGATAGGGAGGGGGGATCATTTTTTGTATTACCAAAACTCTCCAGAAATAGAGAGAGAAATAGTAATAATATTGACTCATGGACTAGGTGGATTTTAACCACTAAACCACATAAAAGTTATGTGCTTTTGAGTGAATGCTTGTTATTTCATTGTGGTTTATAATCTAGCACTAATCTACCCATTTTCTTTCTCAATATACTATTGGCGAAAAACCGCGTCAACACACATATATAGATAAATTTTTATGCCCAATATTTTATTCAAAATTATTTATTTTGTCATAATCACATACTTAGGCAAAATAAGGCATTTTACTCAAAATGCCATAGAAATTGGAAATTTCCATAAAATTTCATTTCCATTTTCATTTTCAAACTTAATAATAGCTTTTGCTCAGTTTTCTTAATTTTCAATAATTTTTTTATCAGAGAATATTTTATCCAAGATTTTTACCCGTTAAGGGTTTTTGACCCGGTCCATGACCGAAGGTCATGGTTTAATCGAAAAACCACTCTTATCACATAATGGATAATACTGAACAACATAACATTCATACAAAACATACAATATCCCTTATAAGTATTCACATACTTGGAAATATAAGAATACTCGAGATTTAAAATTCCTGCAGCCAAACTCTATCGGTGCCCGAAATGAGGGGCGTTACACTTTGTGAAGTATCCCACTCCTTAATTTTCTAGGATTTGAGGTAAGGAAGTTAGCTAGATTTTTTTTTTTTTTTTTTTTTGAGTTTAGATGTAATGTTTATGAGATGAGTTGCTTGTATGTGTGCTTGTATGTTGTATAAAAAACAGAGGTTGTTAGTTACTAAGGTATGACGTAACTCATAGGGTGGACGCGCAGAGGTTATTCTAGGACCAGAGGTCTTGAATACCTCATAGAGGAGGATTTACCGGTTTATGTTTTACTGGTTACCTCATAGAATTGTTTGCTATATTTGTTATGATAAAATATTCAAATAAAGTGTATGAGATTATGATATGTCTATGATATGCTTTTTTAAGCTTATGTAGGATGAGAATAGTTTTGTATTGTACTTATTTGAATTGTTGTTTTTGTTTGTACTTCCTTACTGAGTTTTTAGCTCACCACCTGACTTTCCCCCTTGCAGGTAGGCAATAGGGTTTCTCATTGGCATGCATGGTGATGTGGGGCATTCCTAAGTCTGTGTATGCATGTCGTGAGGCTCTAATGAACAGAAAATGATCTAGTTAACACCAATAACATTTTATGGAGTTTATATATGTTTTTATTACGATTAAAGTGGGACTTTAAACTTTTATTTTAAATTTTCATAAAAGACATTATACTTTTATTTTTACACAAATGGGCCCATATTGCATTTTTATTAAGGCCCCATTGAAACTTTTTCATAATTATGGTATTTTTCTTAATAATTATCAAGTAGTCATTGTTCGGTCACATAAGACTGGACCAATATTGACAGTGGATAGGATAAGTAAACATATTGTTATTATCTATTCTAGTCATATCATATAGTTGACCATAGGTCAATTCAATCTCAATTCTGAGTGGTTAGTATTCTAACTGATTGTATTATTTGAGTTCTTTGACTTGTTCGTTACCAACTTACCCTACAAACTAGCTCATTCTTACATCTTGGGAACTCGGTAGTATAATTGAGTGGGAGTGTTAATCATAGATATGAACATCTATAGCTTCTAATGAAGAAGTAAAACGATGGTTTCCTTTTAGTTTGGTTCGAGGTGATAAATGATAGAGATCTCATTTCAGTAATTAATATTAGTTTATTGAAATATCATTTACAAGGAACTAAGTGTTTTAAGGATAAAATACAATGAGGGGCAAAACGGTATTTTAGCCCAATCTCATTGAAAACCGTCTATAGACGATTGAGTGATAACTATTGTTGTAACAATGGATAACTAATAATGTATCTATATTTCTTATAGAGCGTTCTATGAATTCAAGAGTGCAATTCTATGTCTTTAGTGGAGTCAGAGGAATTAATAAGTTAGTAAATTTATGATAACTTATAGGAGCTTGATTTCATAGGCCCATGGTCCCCATTGTACATTGGATAAAATCATCTAGATAGTCTCAACTAATTGATTTAATGATCAATTACAATTATTAAAGTTGACCAGGTCAATTTTGGATCACCTAGACTAGAGTGAGCAATTCTCAACACATGAAATGGATACAGAGAGAAGAAGATAAGAGAATATAGAGGCTTAGAAAATGACTTTTGTTGTAAAGAGAGTTTAAAAGCCTAAAGCATCAAAAATAGATCTTCTGATCATTTGTTCATCTATTTTCAACTCTCGCTAAGCATTAATTTTATAGGCTTAATTAGGTCACTTATTTTAATTAAAAAATCAATTAAATAATAGGTGATTTCAGCCATTAGGTCAAAATTTTCATGGGCTTTAGGCCTGTAAAATTTCTCATTTAATTATAAGACAATTGTACTTAAATTTAAGCCCCGTATTATTTTCTATTGATTAATTAATTAAATAATTATTAAAATCTTTTATCAAATTAATTATTTATAATTTGAACCTTGATTTAAACTTGTTTATTAATTTAGACGTCGAATTTCCTTAATTAATAAATCTGGCCTATTTCTCTTTTTTTCTCTAAATTACATAACTTTGTGAAACTATCCAAAATTGACCTGATCAACTTTGATAATTCTAATTGATAATTAAATCAATTAATTGAGACTATCTATATGATTTTATCCAAGGTACAGTGGGGACCATGGGCCTATAAAATCAAGCTCCAATAAGTTATCTAAATTTACTAACTTATTAATTCCTCGTGACTCCTCTAAAGACTCAAAATTGCACTCTTGAATTCATAAAACGCTCTATAACAAATATAGATATGTTATTAATTATTCATTGTTACAACCATAATTTTTCACTCAATCCTCTATAGACGTTCTACAATGAGATGGGATTAAAATACCATTTTACCTCTCATTGTATTTGATCATTACAACATTTAGTTCCTTATAAATGATATTTTAGTAAACTAATATTAATTACTGAAATGAGATCTCTATCATTTAGCACCTTGAACCAAACTAAAAGGAAACAATCATTTCACTTCTTCATCAGAAGATATAGATGTTCATATCTATGATTAACGCTCCCACTCAATTATACTACCGAGTTCCCAAGATGTAAGTATGGGCTAGTCCGTAGGCTAAGCTAGTAACGAACAAGTCAAAGAACTCAAATAATACAATTAGTTAGAATACTAACCACTTAGAATTGAGATTGAATTGACCTATGGTCAACTATATGATATGACTAGAATAGATAATAGCGGTATGTTTACTTATCCTATATACTGTCAATATCAGTCCAGTCTGATGTAACAAATACATCCGATCTTATCTACTTTGCTAATGTTCTGGAAAGAACATAACATTGCAATGTGTAAGTAGATCATATTGTAGATTGTCAAGTCAGTGTAAATCATGTGCACTGACTAATCTTAGGACTAACTTATATTTGAACATATAATCATATTTATATTCCACTATGATTATGTCACTATAAATACAATTATCTATATGCTCGATATTTAATAGAAGTTTATTTTAAAAAAATAATCATGAAAATAAAACATGTGAGCAAAGTGATTGACCAAGTCAAAAAATGATTTCTATTCTTTTATTGATAATAAATGAGATTACAAAGAAATTGGGTTTTAATTAGGGCATGAAACCCCAACAAACTCACGCTTACACTAATTGAAACTAATGTCTTAATTCTACTAATCCCATTTCTTTGATATGCTTATCAAATGTAGCTTCTAGTAGTGTCTTTAAAAATGGATCCGCAAGATTGTCTTCAAATGCAATCTTCATAACCTTCACATCTCCCCTAGCCACATATTCTCGAATAATGCGATACTTCCTTTCTATATGCTTGCTCCTCTTGTGACTACGAGGTTCTTTCGAGTTGGCTATCGCTCGTGTATTGTCACAAAACAACACAAGCGGTTTATCCATTTCTGGAATGACACCAAGATCCGAATAGAACTTCTTTAGCCAGACTATTTCCTTATCTGCTTCTGACGCGGCTATGTACTCAGCCTCCATGGTGGAATCTGAGATTGCAGACTGCTTTACGCTTCTCCATATCACAGCTCCACCCCTAAGAGTAAACACCATTCCATAAGTATACTTCCTGTCATCGACATCAGTCTGAAAATCTGAATCGGTGTAGCCTACAGGGTTTAGAACACCACCCTTGTAGACTAACATATAATCCCTCGTTTGCCTTAAATATGTTAGGATATGCTTAATTTCTATCCAATGTTTCGAACCTAGGTTTGACTGATACCTGCTCACTGCTCCCACTATCTGGTCTAGTACACAACATAGCATACATCAGACTTCCGACTGCATATGCATAAGGAACTTTTCTCAATGTATCTTCCTCTTCAGGACTCTGGGGGGGCTGCTTCTTTGAAAGATGAATTACATGATGAGACGGTAGACGTCCTCTCTTGGAATTTGTAATTGAGAAATGTTCACGCACTTTATCTATGTAAGCTACTTGAGATAGAGCTAAGAGTTTGTTCTTCCTATCCCTAATGATCTGGATACCTAGAACATAACTAGCTTCACCCAAATCCTTCATCTTGAATTGAGTGTTTAGCCAATTCTTCACATCTGATAATTTCCTTGCATTGTTTCCAATGAGTAAGATATCATCTACATAAAGAACCAGGAATACCACTATTTGATTTGCCTTCAGTTGGTAAACACAAGGCTCGTCAATATTTTGTCCAAAGCCATAGGTTTGGATTATTTCATCAAACCTAAGGTTCCAAGAAAAGAGAAGCTTGCTTAAGTCCATAAATGGACGTATTCAACTTGCAATTTTTTCCTTCTTATCCAGCTACTTTAAATCCTTCTAGCTAATCCATATAAATGACTTCGCCAAGCTTCCCATTAAGAAAACTTGTCTAGACGTCCATTTTCCAGATCTCATAGTCAAGAGAGGCTGCAATGGATAGGAGGATGCGAATGGACTTGAGCATGGCTATCGAACTAAAAGTGTCCTCATAGTCCACGCCTTCTCTTTGGGTATAACCCTTTTTCCACTAATTGAGCTTTATAAGTTTCGATATTTCCATCAACACCTCATTTCTTCTTGTAGATCCACTTGCACCCAATGGCCCTAAAGTCACTAGGTGCTTCCACAAGATCCCAGACGGAATTTGAGTACATGGAATCCATTTCCTGTTTTATGGATTTGAGCCATAGTTCCTTTTCAAGGCTAGCCATTTCCTGTTTGAAACACAATGGATCATCATCACTAATGTTGCCAAAAACCATATTGGTTTCACCATCCAAACCATAGCGAACTGGGTTCCTAGAAACCCTCCCACTACAACGAGGCTCTGTGACTGTTTTCTCAGGAACAGTGGTGCTTTCTTCATTTAAATTGACTTATGTTGATTGGACATGAAGAGTGGGAATTTCATCATCAACTCGCGTTGATGACAATGGAACATTGGTTGGAGTCAATTCTTCAACCATCTCCTCTAAAACTACTTTGTTGCGTGGTGTGAAGATAATCATTTTCCATAAAAGTAGCAGTCATAGAAGTAAACACTTTCTTTTCTAAATGACTATAGAAAATTCCATCCCGAGTACCTTTAGAATAGCCAACAAACATGCAAACTTCAGTTCGCGGTTCTAGCTTTCCTTCCTTTTTCCTCAGGACGTGGTCGGGACACCCCTAAATTCTATAATGGAGTAAACTAGGTTCACGACCATTCCAGCGTTGTAAAGGTGTTTTGGGGATTGATTTGGATGGCACAACATTGAGAATGTCATTCGCGGTTTCAATTTCATGCCCCCAGAACGAAGTTGGTAGAGTTGAGTAACTAAGCATGCATCTAACCATTTCTAATAAAGTTCTGTTCTGGCGTTCCGCTACACCATTTTGTTGCGGAGTACCCGGGACAGTAAGTTGTGATAAAATCCCAAGTTTAGTTAAATTATCTTGGAACTGCATATCCAAATATTCTCCACCCCTATCAGATCGCAAGATCTTTAACGTTTTACCTAATTGGTTCTGGGCCATAGCTAAGAATTTCTGAAACTTTGAAAATGTTTCTGATTTCCTATGCATTAGGTAAAGACATGGGTATCTAGAGTAATCGTCAATGAAAGTGACAAAATACTCAAAACCACCTCTGGCTTGTACATTCAAAGGTCCACAAATATCTGAATGAACAAATCCAAGTTGTTCATGGGCCCTATCACCCTTTGCAGAGAATGGACGCTTGGTCAGTTTTCCTTCTAGACAAGATTCATAGACAAGTAATTCTCCTAAGGTGAGTTCCCTCAAATGTCCATCATTTGTAAGTCTTTGAATCTTATCATAGCCAATGTGACCTAGTCTCAAATTCCATAAATACGTCATGTTATCGTTATCAGTCTTTTGACTTTTATTTGTCCTAGGTTTAGCTACTTTGAATAATTCATTATTAAGAGTGAGGGGTTCGTTAGGTCTCATAATATAAAGTCTATTTTCCAAACATGCAATACACAATTGTGATCCATTGAAAGAAATTGATATATTAAAACTTGTGAAAGTCATAACAAATTGTTCTAATTTCAACATGAAAACTGAAATTAAATTTCTACTAAAATTCGAAATAAAAAAATACGTCTTTCAAAATTAAATATTTATTTCCAAACTTCAGGCGAGCTCTTCCTCTAGCTTGGACCGCAATGAATGCTCTGTTCCTAACTCTAAGCTTTAAGCCACCTTCGTCCACTTCCTCCCACTATTCAAGAAGTTGTAAAGAGTTACAAATATGGTTAGTAGATCCAGAATCAATAATCCAAATAGATTTTATCATTCTCTAAAACACATGTTTCTAAGATAAATGAACTATAATAATTACCTTTGTTTTTCGCTGCTAAAAACTTGGGGCAATCTTGTTTCCAATGCCCTTTCTCTTTGCAGTGAAAACACTTACCTTTTCCTTTCTTGTTTTTCTTGTTCTTCCCCTTAGGTGTCTGTGCACTCGTCTTTGCAGCCTTTGCAAGCTTGGGGTTGTTGTTTTGTCTATCTTTCCTCTTGTTTCCAACTTCCGAAGACGAAGCTTGGTCAGCTTCAGCCTTAGCTGGGTCAGCAGCAGTAGTAGTAGTTGTCTTCTTTTATCCTCCCTTACTTGGTCCACCCATGATAGACTCAAAAGTTTGAAGCTCTTTCATGAGTCGCGTCAGACCATAGTTGAGTTTATTCAACACATAGTTGGTGGTGAATGGCAGGAAAGCTGGAGAGAGACTGTTGAGGATTAAGCTGACTTGAGTTTCCTCATCTATTATTGCTCCATGCAAACATGTTGAGAAGGTGCCATTCAAGCATTGGAATATTTCCTGGTGGCCTCAAAATGATTCTACGCTAACTTGGCACCAAACATGTCTTGGAGCTGATCCATGATTTCGTAGACCGTTTCGGCATTCTCCATCTTTGTCTTGAGAGTGTCGACCATACTAGTTAGCATGTAGTACCGCACCTTGTTGTTAGCCGCCTGCCAATGCTCATAGTTATCCCTCACAAACTTGGTAGCTCCTTCAGCTGGAACTTCCAGGGATTCCTCAATCATGACGAACTTGGAGTTGTCACCAATCAACACAATGTTAATGTTTTGCTTCCATTTAAGGAAGTTTTCTCCAGTGAGTTTCTCCATCGAAAGTTAAGAAAGGATGGGAGTAGACACAACCATAATGATACTACAAATTATCAATAAAATAGAAATCAATCACATTTTCTCAGTAAAACTTCTATTCACACAAATTTCAAGAAATAGTACACCATATACCAAAAATATGTAAGATATGAGAAAAAAAATACCACAAACTATCATATCTCTATTTCTTTAGGTTTTTAACTAATCTATGATATCCTTGTCCCGATTGGAGAGAGTCAAAAAATACCACTAGTTAAATAAAGTTGTAAGCTTATTTAATAATGGACACCATCATTAACAACCTACTATTCGATCAAAATAAGAAAATAAAATCTTTTATTTTATGAGCTAGACCCACGGTTTCGATAATCAATAGATTTAGTCCTAGTAGTCACCGTATGGGTGAGTCTAGTAGAATTTGACCTATAATTATCTATCTTTCAAAATTTAACCTTGTCAAAATAACTAATGAACACCTTCCGTGGGGGGACGAATCAAAGCGTCTCGAGGCCCCATTAAGTTATTTACCTTGTTAAACCAACTGTGGAGATCAAATATAATTCTTAAAATAAGCTCATTATAAAAATAGTATTTTTATTATTATTTTTCGAAAATTAATGACTATGGTTCTCCAAAAAAATTATAAGATTAGAATTTTTAAAACCAAAGACCTATAATTTCCTATTAATTCTAAAGTGCCACTTTGAAAGAAATTCAATTAATTTAGAATTAATTTATTGCTAATCAATATTTAGGTTTAACCAATATAATGAAGCAATACAATTAAGTCCAACTCAGGTAAATGGGCATTAACAATTAGGCTTGCATAGAGGAGGGCTGGGTCCAGTATGTCGTTCTCACTACTAAGGCCCCTATACTTCCATACAAGGTCCAAAAGGCAAGAATTTAAACATTCGTTTTATTAATTGATTAAGCCTACTATAGTCATGCAAAGCAAATGGGTTATAAGTGGAACCACCCACAATAGAGGAATTTGAACTTTACATTTCTAATGGGCCCAAATAAAACCTATCATTTTATGAATATTTTATTTGGAGAAATCCATATATTAAACAAACATATGGGCCACTATATGCATCTAAGCTAAATTGCAAAAATACAACATATAGTGCAAACAGACATGTTATAATTGGATGGGCCTAATCATGTTACTATATGAGCAAGTCTATGAATTTTATGCAAAAATACCATAATTTATTTTCTAGAATTTATCAAAAATTCAAATTAATTAATTTTTTTACAAAAATAAGTCAATTTAAATTAAATTTATCATCAATTAACAAAAGTTAATTTAATATCATTTCTCAACAACGAACTTGGTTTAGGTTAATTTGAAAATTATTAATTTAATTTAAATAGGATTTATCAACAATTAACCAAAGTTAATTTAAATCACATTTATTAAAAAAATATTTTATTAATTGGTTTGAAAAACGTAATATTTTTTAAAATGTAACCAGTTATAAATTTTTAAAACAAATATCATATGTTGTTTTTGAAAAAATATCTTAAACAGTTAACAAATTCAAATATCTATAAAAATATCTAGTCAACAAATTTTCAAATTTCAAATAATTTAACTATTAAAATCCATAGAATAATCATATATTAAGATCTTCAAATATCAGATTTCACAAAAATATCAAGTATTAAAAAATATCTTAAATAACTGATAATTTAATTCTAATATTTTAATATATTAAAATATTTAAAATTAATTAGTTAACACATTTTTAAATTTGAATTTGAATCTTTGTAGAAAATAACTATTTTTAAAAGATCAAACAACAAAAATATCGTATTAAAAAAAGATATTTTTAAATAATAGAAAAGATCAGATATTTTTGTATTAACCTATTAAAAATACATTGAAAAATCAAATTTTAAGAAAATATTAACGCAGGTCGCGGCCAGGAAAATTTGGTGGTCGCGGCCACCGGAGTATCTGGGCAAAAATTCGCGGGTTAGCTGCGGCCAGGGGTTTAAGGTGGTCGCGACCACTAGCGTCTGTCTCCCAGGCCGTAGCCAGTGAAAACCAGTGGTTGTGGCCACTTCCCGAGAAAAAAAATTAATAAAATTTGTGTAATTTTTTAAGCCAAAAATGTTTTCTAAATAATTTTTACCATATTTTACATCAAATAAAGCATTTATATAAAAATTATTTGCAAAGAAAATACAACAAAATAACCCAAATATGCTAATAATAACATAAAATTCAATATGCTCATAAAAAACATGAAATCCACCCAATTACTCAACACATCAAATAATTCAATTTTACTATGTTCATGCATGAAAATAAAGATTACCAAAGGCTTTGAGGCCAGTTGTTGGGAAAACTTATACAAGATCTTGTTTATTTTCATGTAAATCTTATATTAAACAAATTAATATAAGAAAACCTAGAACATGTTTCTAATTTTGAATTCATACTGAGATAATGATAAGTACACTTACATTATTGTGCAGCGAAATGATTAAGTCATTCATTCAGTTTCTCTAACCCTTGTATCCTTTCTGTCACAGGGTATCACCAAGAAACTGAATCGATCTTTAATTTTCTTCACATCCTTCCAAAGTATCCTTAGAATCACCTAGACTAGAGTGGACAATTCTCAACACATGAGATGGATACATAGAGAAGAAGAGAAAAGAATATTAAGGCTTAGAAAAGGACTTATGTTGTAGAGAGAATTTAAAACCTAGAGCATCAAGAATAGATCTTCTGATTTTCTATCAGATAGTCTTTCTGTAATCTCAAAACCTTGTATTTTCATCTCTCACTTAGCATTCCTTTTATAGGCTCTATTAGGTCATTTATTTAATTCAAAATTCAATAAAATAATCAGCCCTAGGTTGAAATTATCATGGGCTTTAGGCCCGTGAAATTTCACATTTAATTATAAGCCCGAAGGACTTAAAATCAAGGTTTGTATTATTTTTGATTGATTTAATTAATTAAATAATTATTTAAATCCTTTATCAAATTAATTATTTATAATTTGAACATTGATTTAAACTTATTTATTAATTTAGATATCGATTTATCTTAATTAATAAATCTGCCATAATTTCTCTTTTCTTCTCTAAATTATATAACTCTGTGAAACTATCCAAAATTGACCTGGTCAACTTTGATAATTCTAATTGATAATTAAATCAATTAATTGAGACTATCAAGATGATTTTATCCAAGGTATAGTGGGGACCATGGGCCTATGAAATCAAGCTCCAATAAGTTATCATAAATTTACTAACTTATTAATTCATCGTGACTCCACTAAACTCATAATTGCATTCTTGAATTCATAGAACATTATATAACCAATATAGATACGTTATTAATTATCCATTGTTACAACCATAATTTGTCACGCAATCCTCTATAGACGTTCTACAATGAGATGGGATTAAAATACCGTTTTACCTCTCATTGTATTTGATCCTTAAAACATTTAGTTCCTTATCAATGATATTTTAGTAAACTAATATTAATTACTGAAATGAGATCTCTATCATTTAGCACCTTGAACCAAACTAAAAGGAAACCATCATTTCACTTCTTCATCAAGAAGCTATAGATGTTAATATCTATGATTAACACTCCCACTCAATTATACTACCGAGTTCCCAAGATGTAAGTATGGGCTAGTCTGTAGGCTAAGCTGGTAACGAACAAGTGAAAGAACTCAAATAATACAATTAGTTAAAATACTAACGACTCAGAATTAAGATTGAATTAACCTATGGTCAACTATATGATATGACTAGAATAGATAATAGCAGTATGTTTACTTATCCTATCTACTGTAAATATCAGTCCAGTCTGATGTAACAAATACATCCGATCTTATCTACTTTGCTAAAGTTCTGGAAAGAACATAACACTGCAATGTGTAAGTAGATCATATCGTATATTGGCTAGTTAGTGTAAATCATGTGCACTAATCTTATAACTAACTTATATTTGAACAGATAATCATATTTATATTCCACTGTGATTACGTCACTATAAATACGATTAGCTACAAGCTCGGGATTTAATAGAAGTTTATATTAAACTGTTACACCCAGATTTCGAGACCAGAAGTTATGACCTTGAAAACTTGACCCGTTAAGTGTGAGCTCGAAATATATGAAATACATTGTATGGTCCAGTTGTAAGATCTCCAAAGTAAAATGACGATCTCAAAAATGTGTAACCTCGGGATTCTTTCTAAGGTCAAAATGACATGACATCGGGATACATCCATTATCGAGTGCCTTCGGATTGAGCAGCCCGAGCTTAGGAAACGCAGGCTCGAGCGTAATAGCATCGACAGTATTTATCTGTTCCGAGCATGTCTTGGAGTAAGGTGGCAAGCTCGTAGCAAAACCATAAGTCTCGACAGCCACAAGGTCGATCACTGATCTCGAAGACCCGATGAGTCATCTGGGACAACCCGTTATGTATGAATATATTTATTGTTGTATAATCCCAACATTTAAGGGATATTATTTAGTTTGTTATCCGTCCTCGGGTCTTCACGGGACGTTTCCTTGTATATAGGAGATACAGCATTTAATGTAATTATTTGAATTGATATACAGAATATCTTCCCGAAATATGTGGGAATGAACTCTGTAACCTCTCTATAAATAGAGGAGGAATGACCACTTGTAAAGGACCGATTATCTGATATCTGGAGAGACAATTCTGGGTAATTCATCTTTGAAGAATTTCCATAAAACTCCAAGCCTTAATAACACTGACTCGTGGACTATGCAGATTTAACTGCTGAACCATGTAAAAACCTTCTTGTTTCTCCTTACTATTCATTTGCACCATAGTTTACATTGTTTAATTGCTCTACGATTTAAGTTGACAAAAAACGGCGTCAACATAAACAAATAATCATGAAAATAAAATATGTGAGCAAAGTGATTGACCAAGTCAAAAAATTATTTCTATTCTTTTATTGATAATAAATGAAATTACAAAGAAATTGGACATTAATTAGGGCATAAAACTCCAACAATATGTTCCTCAATAGGATAACCATTCAAGAATTATCATAAGCTTATTGGAGTGTTGAAGTGAAGGTTTTTTGCCCCTTGCCTTTCTCTTGTATTCTTTATTATGTCCTATAATTTTAATAAATGGTAATTATTTCATTGTATGGTTATATTATTACTATGAGAGGAAAAATTATAGAAATAGACAACTCATGTGGATGATACTATGTCTCATGCAACTTTTACTTAAAAAATGTCATATCTACAAATGGTGTTTATACGTGTTACACCTTCAAAAAATAATGTGACTATCCTCTTGTGATGTAAGAAAATTATATTAGTTTTTCTTCTAAAAAAAATTATGTTATTTATTTTTTCTCTAATTTATTGTTCTAAAGTAGGTACAAAAATACATATAAAAGTCGTCGACAAAACTACAGATACAACTTTGGTCTTATTTAATGTTGTGGCTGAAAAGTTACTAGACACATCAAGGCACAAATTGTTTAATAGATTGTCTTCAAATAATAATGATGTTCCTATAGGGATTCGAAGCCTTTGTGGGAAAAATTTTGTTTACAAGCTGAGGTTAAATGAGTATAATTTGAAAGAGGGACTTGAGAATTTTATTGTTTCAAAGGTTTTCATGCCAGATGATATATTGGAACGAGAACATGAATTGAAGGAAGGAAAAAAGAAAGTAATGTTTACTTGTTCTAAGTTCAATTTGTAGGCAAAATATGTAATGAAAATAAATTTAATTATCTGGTTCCAACTCATTTAATCAAAATAATATTATTTTGATTTTATTTTTTCCCAAATGGTAAATTACACTAAGTCTTTCACTTATTTACTAAATATAATATTCATTGTTGATTTAAAATGAATCAATATATATATAAATAAATAGTTCATAAAAAGTAAAAGATATTGATTCATATTATGTTACTCATTCGTTGAAAATGTTAACAACTCTTTAATGTATAAATTCTTCACCATAAAAATCTTTAAAAATTTACAAAAAAAATCAAATTTTATTTTTCTAAAAATAAATATAATATTATTTATTATAAACACAGCGCAGGACGCGGTTATATTACCTAATTTCTAATGTAAAACATCACTTCTTCATTTATTTTTGTTAACTGGCTTCTTCTTTTCTATTATTTTTATTATGTTTCAATTTGCAAAATTTGTATTATAATTTATACTTTATTCCAATTTCATGTAATTTTTTATTATTCCACTCATGTTTTTCATTTCCTGACAAAAATTTACAATATTTATAATTATAATGGTGTTGTTTGGTAACATTTAAAAAAAAATTATTTAATTAATTAAAATTTTGATAATTAAACATAAAATAATATTTAGTAACTCTATTTTTATTTATTATTTTTAAAATTTTAATTAAAATTTATTAAATTTTAAAAATAGAATTTTTTCACTTTCAAATTTTTTTTAAATAGTTTTCGACTTTTCATTTTTTTTTCTTCTCTTCTTCAAATCAACACATCATTTTGTATTATAAAATAAAAAATATAAATAAAAGTTATTAAATACAGTTCTTATTTTTTGTTTTTAAAAAAAAACAAAAATAATTACCAAACATATTTTTATTTTTTTTAAATAAAGAAACAAAAATAAAAATAATATTTCTATTTTTGTGTTTAAAAAATTCAAAAACAAAAATTTTACCAACCACAACCATATTATTGATTTAGAAAATACATGGCCTATAATATGTCCATTTATCAACTTTTTCTTACTAATTTTAATATTATATCTACTAAAAATTAAAAATAAAAACTTTTATAAAATTGTAAATTGGTCAATTTAAAACAATTCAACTACATTTTTTAATTATGTAAACCAGAAAACAAATAGATTTTTTTTATATATTTTTTTATAAAGGCGTCATTTATTGCGAAAGGTGAAAAACAAAATAATATACCTAACAGTGTTAGCTTTCTTTTCTTTTTTATCTATCTATTTTCATTGAAAGAAAGAACAAGTTTGGTGCATAGACTGTAGACTCTTTAAACGCATTCTTTGAATGGGCATTATATCAAGTTGAACACCCAAAAAAAAAAAGTTGAGAATCAGATGGTCCAGTCTAGTGTGTCGTTTCTAATAGTAATATTGATAATAGCTCATGATATATGGTGATAAATATTATATATAATCTATCTTTCTTTAACAGAAGCAATTAGTATGGCAGAGGAGGATGTGGACTTTTTCCGGTACACGATAAGAGGGCGACAGACCCTTTATTAAGAAAGGTTTGACCGGAAGGTTTATTAATGCTAACTTATTCTAGTTATTTTTTATATTACTCAATAAATATTATTCAGGACTCACAAAATCAATTATAAAATAATTAAAAATTGTTATGATATAAAATATATTTGATTGTTTCCTTATTTATGTGATTTTGAATGTATTTTTACACCATCTCATCTTATAGAGAAACAATCTTTGACTTAAATATTTATTATTTTGATTGTTGACTACTTTATACAGATAAAATCATTTGTGATTTTTAGAATAAATATTGGTGGGTTATTTTCTATTCTTAAGTTTGTCTAGGTACATATTGATATGTCTATTTGACCAGGCAGAGCAATCAAGGATACTTCGACGGTCTTTCCAGTTAGGGATATTCTCTTCTCTGATTTTGTGGGCTGCAAAAGGTGCACTACTACAAAAAAAAAATTTCTCTGCGGTTTTTTTTCTTAATACACTGTTATTTTTAAGAGTACTGAGAACCACAATGTATACGACCGTAGAGAAAAGTTTTAAAAAAACCGCAGAGAAAAGGAAAAAATTTCTCTGCGATTATGTTAACATAATTGTAGACAAAGATAGTCTTGATTTCTTTGGCTTTTTGCTTAAACATAGAACTCATTCTTGTTTTGCCACAACCCTGTTGTTGTTCATTGTCATCTCTTTTATTTGTCATCTGCAACATATAAATCAATTAGTATTGTTTTAAATTAATGCATTACACAAATAAATAATCACAAATATTAATGCATTACACAAATAAATAAACACAAGTATTATATAACTTACTAAACATGTTTTCTTCTCTTTTTTATTTTCTTTTTGGTCGATTCACAATCAACTCATATTCCTTATTCAATGTCGTTTCTAAGATAATCACGATCATCGGTATCGCTATCGCTATCATTATCACTATCCTGAATATTCTCAACTTGTTCATGTATCAGTTGTTCAACAATGAAACAGACATGATATAAATCATCATTTTCATCGTCATCTTCTTTTTCTGAGAACTCCCCCTCGGGAAATGATAAAACAATTGTCCATTTATCATTAACTAGATCAGTTATATAAAACACTTGTTTTGCTTGGGCAGCCATGATAAAATGATTGTTCTTGCTTCCCTTCTTTCTTAAATCAACCAGAGTGAATCTAAGTTCGTCAATTTTAACTCCAGTATTATTATCTACCAAAGAACATTTAAGAAGAGGAATACGAAATAATGAATAATCTAGCTCCAATATTTCTTCAACAATCTCGTAGTATGTTATTTTGCCTGAAATTGGGTTATTATCTTTTGCACTAGCAAAAATTATAGCTTCTGCAACAATGTTTACTCCACTATTTTGAACCAGTCGAGCATCATCTCTTGAATTAGTATGAAATCGTTTCTGTTATCCCCAAAAATTGGAGATCGATGACGTAGCAATAGAGGTGACAAGTGGCAGTACATGGTCTGTAAAAGACACATTAAATAGTCAATAAATACATTGACTCCTCAGAGTTGTGATAAAGTGACCCGGTAGACTGGTGAAGAGTTTGGACTGCTTGAGAGATGTCATGACCAAGCCAAGTGCACCCGAGGAGAGTACTTGGGCTAGGGTGTGCCTGGTCGGACTTTGGTCCGAGGAGCACTCCAAGGAGGTGTGGTCGAACCATGGTCCGAGGAGTAGCCCCAATAGGTCCGGTCGGACCTTGATCCGAGGAGAGCCAAGGAGGGTGTGGTCGGACTTTGGTCCGAGGAGCCCCAAGAAGTGTGATCGGACCTTGGTCCGAGGAGTAGTCCAAGATGTGGTCGGACTCTGGTCTGAAGAGAGGAGAGTGCCATGTTAGACGAGAGATATGGCATGCTAGAGGAGAGTGCCATGTTAGACGAGAGACATGGCATGCTAGAGGAGAGTGCCATGTTAGAGGAGAGATATGGCATGCTAGAGGAGAGTGCCATGTTAGGTGAGAGGACTGCATGTCCTACCAGCATGCACATGTCCTATTACCATGCACATGTCCGACCAGCAAGTGCATGTCCTACCAGCAAGTGTGTGTCCTACCAGCACTTGCATATGTCCAGCATGCATGTGTCCGATCAGCACTTGCATGAGTGGTCAGTAGGAGATATGGGTCGACCAGATAGAGGAGGACTAAGTCAAGATTCCCATAAACAGATTCAACAAGAACCGGTCTTGGCACACGCGGGAATATCTCATTTTTCCCCACAAATTGGGTGTTTTGTTAAATTTTGAATATTTTTGTAATTTAAATATAATAAGAATAATAAAATATCCCGATTCTAGGGGATATCAAATGTATGATCCTAAGCCTATAAATACATGGCTTATGAGATCAGAAGGGAGTTTTTCTTCTTCTTCTTTTGAGACTTTTGGGAAATTTTTGGTCTGAGTTTTCTAGAGAGAGAAAGTGCTTGTATCTAGAAAAATTCTTGTATTCTTGTAATTTGTACTGAAGAAACTCAGTTGGCTTAGTTCATCTGATCTTTAGTACGGATCTATAATCACAACTCTAAGTGGATTAGGCTATTACCAACATATTAGGGCTGAACCACTATAAAAATTGCTGTGTTATTTTACTTTCTGTTCAAAAACCGTTTGTGTCGTTTTATTTCTCTTGAAGGCTTTATCGTTTTTGACGTTCTCACGTCGTTGGCCAAAAACGCGGTCAACAGTTCCCCCCCGACAATGTAAGATTGGTGCTTTATTATATCAATGTTTGCTCCAAGAGATATGCGCTTCAACTCAATAAACACTCCATGATTTTGTTCTACCAACTTCGTCAAAATTGTATTCTTCAGCCACCGGCAAAACAATGTATTATGCTCATCTATAACAAAATTTTGTTTATTTTTAACCTTGTTTGGAATCATCGATTGTAATAACTCCATGTGATCACTAAAACATAAAAAAGAGTACAAACAAGTTTAAACAAAAAAAAAAAAAAAAAAAACTACTCTAATATATATAATTGAAATATATTCTCTACGTACATTATATATGATTGAATCTTAGGATTATTTTGCATCACAACTAATTGAGCTTGATATAATTTTGCCCTAGATAATGTGATCACTGTTTTGCTCCCTCATAGTCCTTAATCAACCCCATCTGAGTTATTCCGTGGTTTGTTGATTCTGATTGCCTCAACCCCACTCATGTATTCTGAGCAAAATTCTATTGCCTCTTCCGATATATCGCATTCAACCATACTAGCTTCAGGAAGATAATGATTGCACACATAACTTATCTACAGCTTCATACTCCTTTCAAATGGATACATCCATCCCACCCAAACTGGTCCACACAACTTGGCTTCCCTTACTAGATAAACCATTAAATGTATCATAATGTCAAAGAAGGATCGCGGAAAAAACATTCCAAGGTTGCATAGAGTTTTCACTATCTTAGAATGCAATACATCCAATTTTTTCATTTCTAATTATTTTTTCGCATAAATTATTAAAGAATATGCAAAAGTTTGTCAAACAATCTCAAAAAAAATTCGGTAAGACTGACCTGATGGCAATCAAAAGTAATTGTTGCATTAGCATATGACAATCATGTGAATTCATACCCATCAGCTTCAAATCCCCCATGGATACCAAGTTTTTTTATGTTGGATGAATAGCCATCAACCACTTTCGTCTCTGCAAATGATTTACATACAACTTTTTTCTCTTCTCTAGACAACGTGAAATAAGGAGGTAAATATGTGTGTTTACCATTCTCTTCAGGTGCTAAATTAGTTTGTATGCCCATTTCAACAAGATCTAAACGACTAGTTAAACCGTCCTTAGTTTTACCGAGAATATCAAGTAATGTACCTATAATACTTTCACACACATTTTTTTCTATATGCATGACATCCAAACAATGTCGAACAAGTAAATCTTTCCAGTAAGGGAGACCAAAAAAATTAATTTCCTTTGGAAACATCCATTTAATTTATTATTTTTCTTGAATTTTCCATACTTGAAATCAATTTTCTCTACTTCTTTAAGAATCTGTTGCCTCGAAAGTGGCAAAGGTGCAACACATTGTTCTTTATCACCATCAAATGCTTTTTTTTCTTCCTATAATGATAACTTAGGGGCAAGTATCGTCTATGACCCATATAACACATTTTGTGCCCATTCGACAGACGAAGAGCCCTTGTGTTAGTGCAACATATTGGAAATCCTTTGTAACCTTTTGTGCTTAACCCTGATAGATTACCATAAACTGGGAAATTATTAACAGTCCACAACAACACAACTTTTAAGTTAAAGACTTCTTTCTTAAAACTATCATGTGACTCAACACCATTTTCATACAAATCTTTCAAATCATCAATTAATGATGCCAAATAAACATCTATATCGTGTCCTAGTTGTTTTGGGCCCGAAATCATTAACGTGCGCATCAAAAAACTTTCTTCTCATCACTAACCACGGAGGAAGATTGTACATAACAAGGAAGACAGGTCACAAACTATGCCTGCTACTTAGAGATTTATGTGGATTTACACCATCGACAACTAGACCTAGACGAAGATGTCTTGCTTCAGTTTAAAATTATGGATTTAAGTTATTAACTTTTTTCTAGGCCTGTGAATCTATAGGATGTCAGAGTTTACCATCTTTCACTCGTCTAGTCTCATGCTGTAATGCCTCGGAATCCCTAATATGGTTTAATGGCTGGATTAGTAGGCCGGGAGGGTCATACTTGTTTAATTATGCCATTAAATGAATTTATGCATGCTTATGAGAATTATATTATAATATGATGTTAAATGCATGCATGTGGGTCCACATTTGTTACAGGGGTGTTTTGGTAATTTGGCCCGTTGAGGGCATAATTGCATATATGTTTGCATGTCAATGATATATTGTGAGGCCACATTATAATGTGGATTGGTTCACGTTATTCGGCATGAGACGATCTTTAAATATAATTTATTGGTTTGGTCATAACAGGCTTAAGCTCGGAGCTCGGGGTGAGTCTCGGGGTGATTTTAATGATTAAAGTGTTACCGTGAATTATTTGGTAACGGGAAATGAATTATTGGTGTTTAAGATTAGCGAGATTAGCGGGAATTGGAGAGAGTTAATTATAATTAACGGTATAGGTTGGAAAGGACAATTTTTCCCTTGGGAAGGCTTTAGAAACTTTTAATGACCTAGGGGCATTTAGGTCATTTGGTTTGGATTTATATTGACTTTGAAGGTTGTAGAAAATACAGAACAAAAACAGAGCCCTTACATCTTTCTCACCCGTGCATCATCTCCTCTTCTTACCCTTGGAGGTTTTTGGTCCCAAATTGAAGAAACAAGCTAGGGAATCAAAGGTTGGGGATTATAGACTTAGTTCAGCCATTGGGAAGGATTCAAACCAGCTTAAGGTAAGGAATTGAACTTGAATTTTGAGCCATACTGTAGAATCCAAGAACTTTACTTAGCTAAGATAGATAGTAGTATTATAGTATTTATAGCATTATCTTTGTAACTGTAGATTTTTTGTTCAGACCGGGAATTATTTGGACACTCATAGTAGTACTTGTAGATTTTCTAAGTTTAACCTATAGTTTAAGAATATTAATGTTAACCTAAGGTTTGATTATATGACTGATATTAAGGATAATATTTATTATACTATAAGGTTTAGATAAGGACCAATAGGATTTTAAGCACATGTTATGTATGGATGATTAAGGATTAAGTATTTTGAGGATTAAATTTAATAAGGGTAAAAGTTTGAATGCTATAAGGTCAGTCAGCAGCTTTGAATACGTTGAGGGCTTAATTAAGGCTGTTTACTCCATTCAAACTTAGCTAAAAATGTGTAATTTCATGTTTAATTAATCAGCGTGTGCCGATATATCGCAACTATAGGGGGCGATATATCGCAGCACGTAGATACGGAAAACATGAGACGATGCACGACAGCCTCGGGCATACTGGCCCAGGCGATATATCGCCTACAGGGGCGATATATCGCCTCCTTCAACATATTTTGAAACATTTTGAATTTGTTTTCCATTCAGCCATTCAACCTCTTGATAAGTCCAGCACCTTTTTGAACGAGTCTTCAGCCTCTGCTGAACAGCAATTCAAATTATTTTCACCTAAAAAGCTATTATTTTTATTCAAGTAAAATTAAGATCCTTTCATTCCTAAACTCTATAAATAGGACCTAGTACCCAGCCATTATTCACCTTTTACTCTAAGTTCAGAGGCTGGAAGTGCTAAGTGAGTGTGAGAGTGTAAACACCTGGGTTGGGGAATCATAAGCTTGATCATCATAAGCTTATCAAACACTTTGGGAAGTAAGGTTTTATAGTATTTCGGTTTGAGGTGTAGATTGGTCTTACAAGTCTTCAAGGTAACCCAAAACTCTAGTTCAATTCTGTACTTTTCTTTTAAGTTCTCATAGTCTTCTACTCGGCCTCTAACCTTAATTTTTATTTTGGTTAGGAAATCTAAGCTCTTGAGTAAAAAGGTTTTGGTAAGTATGTTTCTCAATGGTTTAGTCCTTCCACTCCTTTCATTTCTTTTTCTTCAAATCTACTCACCCTGTTATATATGGTGTTAGGATTGTTCCAAAAGTCCCACGCTGTCCTCTTATCCCGGTAACTTTGGTAAGGAAAATAGGATAGAAATTCTTATGTTATATGTTTTACATGTTATCTTATGTTTCTTATGTTATGATAAGTGTTATGATATGTATATTTGTAGGCTTGGGCATATGACCCATATGAATAACAAGACCCCAAATAGATTATGGGCATATGACCTACTTAGCTAGTAGGACCCCACTAATCTCATGGGCATATGACTTGTTTAGTCTATGGGACCCCAAGTAATAATGGCCATTATAGTATGTGTATGATAAAGTGTTATGTTAAGTTTTTATGTTTCTTATGAAATTTATGTATATGAACTATGTGTTAGATTTTCCTTGCTGGGCATTAGGCTCATTCCTTTTTGTTTATATGTGCAGGAAAATAGCTATAGTGGCGGTAAGATTCATGGATGCTTGGGAGAATGTGTATCGGTGATGAATGGATTCAAGGAGTCGAGAGTTCGATTTCGAGGATGTAGTCTTTTTATTTATGGTTTATGTGTAATTTTTCCGCACTTGTTATGTAATTCTTTTTACTTTAAATTATGTTATGTTTTGGTTTTAAAACAATGGGATCCCATATCCTGCCTTAAGTTATGTAAGTTTTAACATTGGTTCTTTACAAGTTTTTAATAAAGTTATGGTATTTTCGCAAATGTAAGTTTTACTAAGGATTTGTATGTATAGTTTCGTTAATGGTCCAAAAGTTTAGAGTAGTTGGGTCATTACAGTTGGTATTAGAGTAACGATTCCTTCGCATGAAGTTCTCCTCGATACACACACTCAAAAGCTCCAAATCTGACCGCCAAGTAAGTATTTAAGTTATAAGTTATTTTGCTTACATGTATAGCTAACAACTTTAGTGTTTATGTTTACAGTTAAGTATGAACGGAGCTCTAACCTATGAGGATATCCGAGCCATTAAGGCTTTAAAAAGAATAAGGGAGCCAAGGAACACCGTAGGAACACTAGAGAAAATCACTTGGAGATTGATCTTGTTCCACAAAGAGATAGGTCACCTTCAAGAGTCTAAGCAAATCATGATGAGAGCTGCACAACAATATGCCCTAGTAATTAGGCTTTTAAAAGATTTTCCTTCAGTAATTTTAACTTTAGAAGAAATATGGGAGACTATAAATAATGATGATGACTTACAAGTGGCCCTAAGATATTATTCTCTCATACTTAAGTTCACCTATGATTTAGAGTTTCAATTCACTAATGAACAACAACATAGGATCTTCTTGAATCTTCCCCGAGGAAATTTTGAGGCTCAAGACAATGATGATTATAAGGAGATAGATGACGATATGCTAGATGAAGGATCGGATGTAGAAGATCCCGATTTTTTAGAATAGTAGTTTTCATTTGTTTGTTTGTCTTATTTATTTCTTTATTTTATGATTGTAATAAGTGAAAACTGTTTTTCCAAATGAATAACATGCCATTTTATTACCATGTATGAGTTTGATTTTATTTTCACAATCATAATAAGTAATAAATAAAATGAATAATGACTAAGTTCGGTGAGGGTGGATACAAATCAATGAACCAAGTTTCCTTATTGAGAGTTAGGGGGCCATAGTAGTGGGAACGATTTTACTGATCCCAGCCCTCCCTCAATATGGTTAACTTTGGAACAAAGATAAGTTTCGAGCCTGAGGATTAAGTCATATAGGATGATTAGAAACACACTTAGAAAATAAAGATGACTTGTTTTTCTAAGTATAGAAACCCACTCTAACTAATAAATAAAGACCTATATAATTTCTTCATAAGAAGTCATAATAAACAGGTCCGAGATATGTTTGTTTTAGAATAAGTTTTTTCCTTAGAGCCTATTAGGTAAAGTTCTAACATGCTTCTTCCAACTGTTAGAACTCTGCTGCGATGTCGCTTCGAAGATCTGCACGGACCAACGGAAACGCCTCCAACGATGTTCCAGCGACCAATGAAGTCCCTCCAGTTCGCCGAAGGGGAGTGCGTGCTATTGCCCGCCGCAACGCGCCGGCACCACCAGCTGACAACACTACGGAGATCGCCAAACTGCGACAGCAAGTCGAGGAACTTTTGCAGCAACAACGCCAACAGGCTCAAACTCAGCCTCCGCCGTAGCCGCAGCCGCGGCCACAGCCACAGCAAATGGCCCCAGCACCCCAACAAGTTGGTCCATATGGGGGATGGCCTATGACGAATTACGCGCTGTATCCAGTATAGCACATGGAGCCAGTGTATGAGAGGTTCCGCAAACAGCACGCTCCAAACTTCGAAGGGACTACAGACCCCTTTGAGGTAGAAGAGTGGCTAAGGAATGTGGAGCCGATTCTGACGCACATGAACCTCAGTAATGCGGATCGCATATCCTGCGTCTCGTCTTTACTCAAGAAGGATGCCAGGATATGGTGGGACTTGGTCCAGCAATCCCATGATGCTGCCACCATGACATGGACCCGATTTGTGGAGCTGTTCCACAAAAAGTACTACAACTCAGCTGTACTCGCTTCAAGAGTTGAGGAGTTTGCCAACTTGAAGCAAGGTAATTTATATGTGGCAGAGTATGCTCGTCAGTTCGACCGCTTAGCAAAGTTCGCCTCTGAGATGGTTCCAACCGATTTTCTGAGGGTGAACAAGTTTGTTAGAGGACTTCGACCGAAGATCGAGATGAGGGTTAAGCTAGCAAACCCGGGAAACACTACATATGCTGACGTACTTGAGACGGCAATCGAAGTAGAAAGGTTGCAGGCCAATGTGAGCAAAGAAGAAGCCAGTAAGCCTGAACCAAGACAGCATAATCAACCGCAGACCAGTCGGAGCAACAACCATAACAGCAACAATCAGTCTAGCAATAATGGCAACAATCAGTTTAGCAACAACGGTAACGGCCAGAAAAGACGGCATCCTGATAACAAGAAAGTCGATAGCGATAAAAGGCCATGTACGAATAATGGAGGAAATAAGCCGGGCTACGGGGAGTACCCGCCATGTACTAAGTGCAGAAGAAGCATCCTGGAGAATGCCGCGCCAACACCAAGGAGTGTTTCAACTGTGGTCAAGAAGGGCATCGTAAAAGAGATTGTCCTCGGCAAAAGCCAGAAGGGAAGAAGGACGAAAAGATGGTTCCTGCTAAGGTTTTTGCTTTAACCCAAGGAGAGGCTAATGCTAGCAACAAGGTGGTCACATGTCAGGTTTCTATCCTCAATAATTTATGCTATGTATTATTTGATTCGGGAGCCACTCATTCGTATATCTCGTTAGGAATGATAGAAAAACTAGACAAACCTAGTGAAAGATTTAGAACTAGGTTTGTAACCGAGTTGCCTTCGGGCAAAGTAGTTCTATCATCACGGATAGTACAAGGCGTACCAATCAAGATTGAGGACAAGGAACTAGAAGGAGACCTGATAGAACTTGTGATCAAGGACTTCGACATAATACTAGGCATGGATTGGCTAGCACGGCATGGCGCAACGATCGACTGCAAACGCAAGAAGGTGATGTTTGAGACTCCTGACGGCCAGAAACTATGCTTCATGGGACAAGCTTCAGGATTACGCACCCCGTTAGTATCATCTCTCAAAGCTCAACGAATGATGGAGAAAGGATGTCAAGCGTTCTTAGCCAGCATCACGAATGTGGAGAAGGAGACATCACTTAAGGTTGGAGATGTTCGAGTTATACAAGAATTTCAAGAAGTATTTCCCGATGACTTGCCAGGATTGCCACTAAATCGAGAAATAGACTTCACGATAGAATTAGTACCAGGCACCGAGCCTATCTCTAAGGCACCATACCGGATGGCACCTACGGAACTCAAGGAGTTAAAGACGCAGCTATAAGAACTCCTAGACTTGGGTTTTATTAGGCCAAGCCATTCACCATGGGGAGCTCTGGTACTATTCGTGAAGAAGAAGGACGGGAGTATGCGGATGTGCATAGACTATCGTGAGCTTAACAAAGTAACGATTAAGAACAAGTACCCGCTACCTCGGATCGACGATTTGTTTGATCAACTCCGAGGCGCGACTGTATTTTCAAAGATCGATTTACGGTCAGGGTATCATTAGCTCAAGGTAAAGGGAGAAGATATTCCTAAGATAGCCTTTAGGACTCGTTATGGACATTACGAGTTCTTGGTTATGTCTTTTGGTCTTACTAACGCACCAGCCGCGTTTATGGACTTAATGAATAGGGTCTTCAAAGACTACTTGGATAAATTTGTCGTTGTGTTTATCGACGACATTTTAATATACTCCAAAGATGAAGTAGAGCACGAGGAACATTTGAGGATGATTTTGACGCGATTGAAGGAGCATCAACTCTACGCAAAGTTCAAGAAATGCGAGTTTTGGCTTTCGCAAGTGGCGTTCCTCGGGCACATTATATCGAAAGATGGAGTTGCAGTAGACCCATCAAAGGTAGAGGCCGTGAAGGATTGGCCCAGACCAAAGAACGCATCAGAAGTAAGAAGCTTCTTAGGGCTAGCAGGTTATTATAGGAAGTTTGTAGAGGGCTTTTCAAAGATAGCCACTCCGCTCACCAACCTGACCTGGAAGCAACAAAAGTTTAACTGGAACGATAAGTGTGAAGAAAGCTTCCAGTTGCTTAAAGATAAGCTTTGCTCAACACCAGTACCAACACCCAACGATAAATTCGTAGTCTACTGTGATGCATCGAAGCAAGGATTGGGTTGCGTGCTGATGCAAAATGACAAGGTGATAGCCTACGCCTCACGACAGCTAAAGGAGTACGAGCAGCGCTATCCAACTCATGATATGGAGTTGGCAGCAGTGGTCTTTGCGTTAAAAATCTGGCGCCATTATCTTTACAGAGAACAGTGCGAGATTTATACGGACCACAAGAGTTTAAAATTCTTCTTTACGCAGAAGGAGCTCAACATGAGGCAGCGCAGGTGGTTAGAGTTAGTAAAGGATTACGACTGCGAAATCCTATACCACCCAGGAAAGACGAACGTAGTTGCCGATGCGCTTAGTAGGAAAAGCTATGGGAATATAGTAGCCTTATCCGGAATAGAAAAGCCGTTACAGCAGGAGCTGATTAGTGCCGGAATAGAAGTAGTTATAGGCAAGCTGGCTAACTTGTCTATCCAATTGAATCTGCTAGAGGACATATGGATTGGTCAGAGACATGATGAATCACTAGCAGCACATATGGAAGCAGTCAGAGAAGGCAAGAATACCGATTTCTCAATATCTAGCCAAGGCTTATTGAGATATAAGGATCGGGTATGTGTGCCAAATGATCAAAGTATTAAGAAGACAATTCTAGAAGAAGCGCACAGCACCCCGTACTCAGTTCATCCAGGGTCTACCAAGATGACTCATGACATCAAGGCAATCTATTGGTGGCCAGGGATGACGAAGGGCATAGCAGAGCGGTCTAAGTGTCTTGTATGCCAGCAAGTAAAAGCAGAGCATCAGCGGCCTGCAGGTTTATTGCAACCGCTTAGCGTACCAGAATGGAAGTAGGACGACATAGCCATGGACTTCGTGATGGGTCTGCCAAAAATGAATAAGCAGCATGATTCCGGTTGGATAGTAATAGATAGACTAACCAAGTCGGCTCATTTTCTGCCTGTTAAGACTTCATACACGGCAGACCAATATGCAGACGTCTACATTCAAGAGATAGTACGGTTACATGGAATCCCCAAGACAATAGTGTCAGATAGAGGATCGTTGTTTACATCGAGATTTTGGGGGAGTTTACAGCAGGCTATGGGTACTAAGTTAAGCCTTAGTACAACTTTTCATCCTCAGACAGATGGGCAGTCCGAGCGTACGATTCAGATTTTAGAGGATATGCTACGCGCATGTGTGCTTGATTTCGGAGGATCATGGAACAAGTACTTGCCGCTGATCAAGTTCTCGTACAACAACAGCTACCAGTCAACGATCGGGATGGCACCTTATGAGTTGTTGTATGGAAGAAGGTGTCGATCACCGTTGCACTGGGATGAGGTAGGAGAAAGACAACTTCTAGGGCCCGAAGCTGTTAGACAAGCTCAAGAAGCAGTAGCGCTTATTAGACAGCGTATGCTTGCTACTCAAAGCCGTCAGAAAAGCTATGCGAATACCAAGCGACGCGATGTGGAGTTCCAAGTTGGAGATCAAGTCTTCCTGAAGATATCTCCTATGAAAGGTGTCAAGCGGTTCAGGAAGAAAGGCAAGCTTAGTCCCCGATTCATAGGTCCTTTTGAGATATTGGACAAAGTGGGACTAGTTGCGTATAGACTAGCCCTACCGCCAGCACTAGCCGATAGTCACAACGTGTTCCACATTTCGATGCTACGCAAATATGTATCAGACCCATCTCACGTCCTCAAGTACGATACAATAGCGCTCTAGAAAGACTTAAGTTACGAGGAACGATCGGTTAGCATCCTAGATAGAGGGATGAAGCAGTTACGGTCCAAGAGCTTTCCTATAGTAAAAGTCCTATAGAGTAATAGTTCTGAACGAGAGGCAACGTGGGAGTTGGAGGAGGACATGCAAGGCCGGTATCCGGAGTTATTTGGTAAGTGAATTTCGAGGATGAAATTCTTTTTAGAAGGGGAGAATTGTAGAGTCCAAGAACTTTACTTAGCTAAGATAGATAGTAGTATTATATTATTTATAGCATTATCTTTGTAACTGTGGATTTTTTGTTCAGACCGGGAATTATTTGGACACTCATAGTAGTACTTGTAGATTTTCTAAGTTTAACCTATAGTTTAAGAATATTAATGTTAACCTAAGGTTTGATTATATGACTGATATTAAGGATAATATTTATTATACTATAAGGTTTAGATAAGGACCAATAGGATTTTAAGCACATGTTATGTATGGATGATTAAGGATTAAGTATTTTGAGGATTAAATTTAATAAGGTTAAAAGTTTGAATGCTATAAGGTCAGTCAGCAGCTTTGAATACGTTGAGGGTTTAGTCAAGGCTGTTTAGTCCATTCAAACTTAGCTAAAAATGTGTAATTTCGTGTTTAATTAATCAGCGTGTGCCGATATATCGCAGCTATAGGGGGCGATATATCGCAGCACGTAGATACGGAAAACACGAGACGATGCACGACAGCCTCGGGCATACTGGCCCAGGCGATATATCGCCTACAGGGGGCGATATATCGCCTCCTTCAGCATATTTTGAAACATTTTGAATTTGTTTTCCATTCAGCCATTCAACCTCTTGATAAGTCCAACACCTTTTTGAGCGAGCCTTCAGCCTCTGCTAAACAGCAATTCAAATTATTTTCACCTAAAAAGCTATTATTTTTATTCAAGTAAAATTAAGATCCTTTCATTCCTAAACTCTATAAATAGGACCTAGTACCCAGTCATTATTCACCTTTTACTCTAAGTTCAGAGGCTGGAAGTGCTAAGTGAGTGTGAGAGTGTAAACACCTGGGTTGGGGAATCATAAGCTTGATCATCATAAGCTTATCAAACACTTTGGGATGTAAGGTTTTATAGTATTTCGGTTTGAGGTGTAGATTGGTCTTACAAGTCTTCAAGGTAACCCAAAACTCTAGTTCAATTCTGTACTTTTCTTTTAAGTCCTCATAGTCTTCTACTCGGCCTCTAACCTTAATTTTTATTTTGGTTAGGAAATCTAAGCTCTTGAGTAAAAAGGTTTTGGTAAGTATGTTTCTCAATGGTTTAGTCCTTCCACTCCTTTCATTTCTTTTTCTTCAAATCTACTCACCCTGTTATATATGGTTTTAGGAGTGTTCCAAAGTCCCACGCTGTCCTCTTATCCCGGTAACTTTGGTAAGGAAAATAGGATAGAAATTCTTATGTTATATGTTTTACATGTTATCTTATGTTTCTTATGTTATGATAAGTGTTAGCCAATGTAAAGCAACAATCTGGCGAAACTTTGAAGGCATGTCTAAGTAGATTTGCCTGCACGAGCTAGGGATGTCGATGACAACTCCAAGCTAATGGGCAATGAAGATGGGAATCCCTGTTGGGGGCAACCTGTGGAAAGAATTATAGAGAAAAGGAGTTAATAGTGTGGACGAGTTCTTGGCACGAGCTCAAAGATGGATTAACCTAGAAGAGGCGCAAGCTTTCGTCGTAGGAACCAACCAGATCCCTGTCCAGCCCGTTGGAGCGGTAACGGACGTTGCAGCTCCGGCTCAAACTGTTACCCAGAATAACCAAGGGGGGAGTAACAAAAGGAAGGGAAATGGTGAGGGTGACCAGAGTGAACAAAGAAAAATAAGTCTGGGGAGAAATTCAAGCCTATTTACGCCACTTATACCGACCTCACGGATACTAGGGAGCGCATCTTCCTGGCGAATTCTACTCACCTTCCATAGAGGAAGCCAAAACCATTGAAAAACAAAAGAGTGAAGAGAGATCCTTCGAAGTTTTGTCGATTTCATAATGATATTGGTCATAACAGTGATGAATGTCGATAGCTGAAGGATGAGATCGAAACTCTCATTAGAGCGGGACCTTTGGCCCAGTACGCCCGAAATTGGGTGGTCCTTAATCATCTCGCTGGACAAACCCTCCGTCATCCCCCAAAGCTCCAGTAAGTCAAACTGGAGCTCAAGCGAATCAAGACGATCCTCCTTCGATAATAGGGGGAGATATAGCCACCATTTCGGGAGAATCTCATCTGGCATGCATGAGCAGAGGGGCCCAATAGAGGTACATCAACAAACTGAAATCCCATAATGGAGTGGAGTTCATCCCGGAATATCGGTTATCAAAACAACAGCGATTGGAAAAACAACCAATCATTTTTATAGAAGAGGATGCTAGCCTCGTCCAATTCCCACATAACGATCCCTAGGTCATAACAGTTCAGCTCGCCAACCAGAGGGTCCGGAGGACACTAGTAGATAACGAGAGTTCTGTGAATCTACTTTTTAGGTCCACCTTGGAAAAAATGGGGTTGTCTATGAAAGAATTGAAGGCGACCTCGATGACTCTGTACGGATTTTCTGGCGAAGGGTCAACAGCCATCGAGACAATCAAATTAGTGGTAACATTGGGAGAAGGCTCACGAATTATCTCCAAGTTACTTAAGTTTGTGGTAATCGACTGTCCAGCTACATACAATGCGATTTTGGGCCAACCTGCATTGATGGCATTTGAAGCCATAACCTCTATCCGCCACCTAGCAATAAAATTCCCCTCAGTTATGGGAATATGCACTGTTAGAGGTGATCAGCTCGTTGCCAGAGAATGCTATAACATTTTTATGAAGGGAAAATCACAACCTGGGCAGCAAGCTATGGTCATAAATGACAGAGGCGAGGAGTCCTGGGAAGTAGAAGTTACTTATGGGACGGAAGAACCCAGCAAAAAGAGGACAATAACGACACCCAACACGATGACATTGACCCACGGATAGGTGAAGACAAGTCATCGAGGAGGTAAACAATGACCGCAATGAAGCTTCAAGAGTCACAAAGATTGGGAGGAGTCTAAATGATAAAAGGAAGGAGCTGATCAATTTCTTATAAGAAAATTTGGACGTTTTTGCCTAGTCAAATGAAGACATGGTGGGAATAAGCCCGAGTGTAATCATGCACACTCTAAATTTGGACAAGAACTGCCTACAAAATCCCAAAAACGGAGCACTTGGGAACAGTCTGAGCTGAAGCTCGTGAGGAAGAAGTAGCTCGACTACTAAAGTGCGGGTTTATTCGTGAAGCAAAATACCCGATCTGGGTTTCCAATCCCGTGCTGGTCCCAAAGCCAAATGGAAAATGGAGAACCTGAATTGACTTCTTCGACCTGAACAAAGCTTGTCCCATGGATTGCTTTCCACTACCAAGGATTGATCAATTGGTAGATGCCACGGTAGGTGACGAGCTCATGTCCTTCATGGATGCATATTCTGGATATAACCAGATCACGATGAATCCGGCGGACCAGGAACATACTAGCTTCATGACCCCAAATAACGTATATTGTTATAAAGTCATGCCATTCAGGCTAAAGAATGCTGGAGCTACATATCAATGCTTAGTTAACAAAATGTTCGCTAATCAGATCGAGAGAAATATGGAAGTGTATTTCGATGATACGCTTGTCAAATTCAAGACTGTCGATAACCATGTATCTGATCTGAAAGAATGTTTCGAAATCTTAAGGAGGTATGACATGAAGCTGAATCCTCAGAAGTGCACATTCGGAGTGGCGTCAGGAAAATTTCTTGGTTTCATAGTCAACATGAGGGGAATAGAGGCAAATCCCGAGAAAATCAGGTCGTTGGTAGAAATGCCCTCACTCAGGTTGCGAAAAGAAGTTCAAAGCCTGATTGGAAAGGTGGCAACTTTGAATCGTTTTATTTCAAAATCTACTAACAAGTGCCTACCATTTTAAAACTTGCTCAGGGGAAACAAGAAATTTGAATTGAATGAGGAGTGAGAACAGGCATTACTTGACCTAAACACACACCTGGTCGAGCCCTCAGTGTTATCTAAGCCTATGTCTGGAGAACCTCTGTTCCTTTATTTGGTTGTGACAGAAAATGCAGTCAGTGCGTGTTAGTCTGAGAAGAAGATCGTGCTAAAAAACCAGTATATTATATAAGCAAGAGACTTCTCAGAGCTGAGTCACGATACCCACTGATAAAGAAGCTGGCATTCTATCTGATATTTGCTTCCAATAAGCTCTGGCCATATTTTCAGTCTCATTCAATCAACGTCATGACCGACCAACCTTTAATGGAGGTGTTGCAAAAACCTGAAACTTAGGGACGTCTGTTAAAATGGGCTATCAAACTTAGCAAGTTCGAGATACTGTACATGCCACGGACCTCAATCAAAAGTCAGGTCCTTGCAGATTTTGTGGCTGAATGCACCGGATTTCAAGAGGAGCTCCTAAAGGAATCAGTGCAGAAATTATGGAAAATATTTGTGGATGGATCATCAAATGAGAATGGATCGGGAGCAGGGATCATCTTAGTCTCCCCTGAAAGGCATCGATTTCATACAACTCTGAGATTCAAATTCGAAGCATCCAACAAAATATGAGGCTTTACTAGCTGGGCTGAGAGTGGCAAGGGAGCTCAAGGCAAAAGTCGTCCAATGCTATAGTGATTCTCAGCTTGTGATTAATCAGGTGTTGGGAGAATATCAAGCTTGAGGTACCAAGATGGCGGCTTACCTAGCTAAGGTGAAGGGAGAGCTGTCCAAATTTGAGTACATTACTGTTGAACAAATACCTTTCGAGCAGAACTCTAATGTTGATGCTTTGGCAAGGCTTGCCACCACCAAAGAAGCTGAGCATTGAATGTAGTGCCAGTGGAATTCTTGGAGAATCCGAGTGTACCAGAAATGGTAGAAGTCAAAATGATCGACACAAGACCGACCTGGATGACTCTCATAATGGAATACCTCACAACAGGAAGGCTACCTGAGGATAGAAAGGATACAAGAAAAATACTATATCAAGCTCTGAGGTATGTGATAGTGGATGGGACATTACCGACGTGGTCATTCATTGTCTCTCCTACGATGTGTTATGCCCGAGGAAGCTAAAACCATTTTGCAAGAAGTGCACGAAGGCTTTTGTGGAGATCATGCTGGGGGGCAAAACCTAGCACTGAAAATACTGAGGTAGGGCTATTTTTGGCCCACTCTAACAAAAGATTCAATCTCGTATGTCCAGAAGTGCAAAAAATGCCAACATTTCGCCATAATTGCCCGAGCTGCTCCAGTTGAGCTAACGATGATCTCATACTTGTGCCCATTCGCGGTATGGGGAATCGACCTAATGGGGACCCTACCTATGGGAAAGGGAGGAGTTCGTATGCGGTGGTGGCGATCGACTATTTTACGAAGTGGGTAGAAGCCGAACCTCTGGCAACCATCACTTCAAAGAGAATCCTAGACTTCGTGGTGAAGAGTATTATATGTCGATTTGGGCTTCCTAAAAAGATCGTGTCAGGCAATGGGACACAATTTGACAGTGATCTCTTCACTGACTTCTGTGAAAAATATGGCATTATTAAGAGTTTCTCCTTAGTAGCATATCCGTAGGCCAATGGACAGGTCGAGGTTGTGAACAAAACCCTAAAGGCGAGCCTAAAGAAGAGGTTAGACGAGGCCAAAGGATTTGGCCCGAACAGCTTCTGCAAGTACTTTGGGCATACCGAACTTCTCGCAGAACCTCCACGGGATATACTCCTTTTTCCTTAAATTTTGGAAGCGAGGTCATCCTTCTAGTTGAAGCCATGGTAGCCACTCACAGGCAAAGCACATTAAACCAAGAGCAGAATGAGGGACTACTTAATCCATCCCTCGATCTGATTGAAGAAAAATGCGAAGAGTTGCAGTTACAGCTCGCCCATTATTAAAAAAAAATCACTCGCTATTTTAATTCTAAAGCTAAGACTCATAGATTTGGATTGGGCGACCTGGTTCTCCAAAGGGTATTTCTAGCAAATAAAGATCCCAAGGATGGTGTTTTAGGCCAGAATTGGGAGGGACCATATCAGGTCGTCGAGGTTTTGTGAGAAAGAACTTTCAAGATAGCTCGGCTGAATGGGGAAGTAGTCCCACGAACCTAGAACGCCCTACATTTGAAAAAATATTATCAGTAGCACCACCATCAATGTAAGGCTTATTTATAAAAGCCATTTTATTAAATAATAGGTGGATTATTAAATAATCTTTAAGATAGTATGAGTTCGTGTTCTAGTTTTGTAAAAGCAACCAAGAAGTTTCTACATTTTGGTTACTGGGGGGCATATAACCCAAGATTGGAAAAATTAAGCATGCTTGGTAAGTTAAAATCATTAAAATCCCTGGATACATCCAGGTCCAAAACTTAGAGGCATGGAAAAATTGATTATTCGACAACTTTTTAAGAAGCTCGAGTTTTCAATGAACCTAGCGCGAACTAAGTTTAAAACATTTAAAATCTTGGACGTCACCAGGTCCAAAATTTAGAAGCTTGGAAATATTGATTATTCAATGACTTTTTTAATGTTCGAATTTTTAATAAACCTAACGTGAACTAAATTTAAAATCATTTAAAACCCTGGACGCAACCAGGTCCAAAACTTGGAAAGTTGGGAAAATTGTTTAATATCAAGGGCTTGTTAAAGTTCAAATTATCAATAAACCTTACACGAACTAAGTTTAAGTCATTTAAAACCCTAGATGCAACCAGGTCTGAAACTTAGAAAGTTGGGAAAATTGTTTAATATCAAGGGCTTGTTAAAGCTCGTGTTATCAATAAACATAGCACGAACTAAGTTTAAATAAATTAAAAAAACCCGGATATAACCGGGTTCAAGGCCTGATTCTTAATGGGTATGATACAAATCAACACACAAAACTTAGATATAACCGAGCTCAAAATTTCTATCGCGATCTAAAAATCGATTCCTAAAATCTCGAATGTACAAATAAGGATTCATAAACATGAGAGATAGTAAAGGAAAGATAAATGGATCGAAAAGTTAGATGTACATTGAAATTATCCCGAGGAGAAAAAACCTTTAAATGAAAGGTGGTGAAGACTGAGATTTGGCCATCCCTTTTATACATAAATTGTGTAGATTGATCTGGGCCATCCAATTGGGTTAGTTCAAGATCCAAGGGCCAAGGTTAAATAGACAAAACGACGGCAAAAAGGTGACAAGACAATTATTGCAGTCCTCAAAACCTGAATAGGCGCCAATTGTAGTACACCACGTGTCCATTACTCGAGTACTGGGCAGGCGTGGTTTTGTGTAACAGAAATCTAAAAGCCCCTACTGTGTACGTCAGAAAGTGACGACGTCATACACGAGCAGAAGCTTGGGGAGAAAATGTTGTACCCTAATTTAATCCCGAGTTCATTCACTCAGTTCGGGTACAACTGGCAAATAAATATACGGAAAAAGAACCAAGATATCTATTTATTATCCACATAGGCAGCTCGACTTGCACAGTGGTCATCCGAGTTAGGGATGCGGAGGTTGTGAAGCGCGAGCTAATAATATTCAAACGGCTTCTGAAGTACAAGCTTGGAGGAGATATTCAGCTCGTGGTAATTCTAATATATTGCACACCTGCAAATCCCCAAAGACTCGGGTCCTTTTATACGTTTATTTATGACCAGACTGTCATATTTAATGTCCCAGATATTAGGAGAACATTTACTGTATGATCAAATCATATCCCATTATATATGGGAAATATTTGTATTAAATGTAATAAATATGTATGTGCGTGATTTACTCACACGGTTACCCAAACCTGTTTATGGAATTCCCTTATAAATACTGGGAATATAGGACAGGGAAAGGGACCATTGTTCTGTAATACTAAAACTCTGCCAAAATAGAAAGAGAAACATCAATAATATAGACTCGTGGACTAGGTGGATTTTAACCACTGAACCACGTAAAAGATTTGTGTTCTTATGAATTCATTTCCTTTTTCATTACGGTTTATTACTAAGCACCAATCTACCTTATTATTTCTTAATACACTATTGGCGAAAAACCGTGTCAACAGTATTAAATGAGAAAAATAATAATACACAGTGGAATAGATCTTTAAAAAATTTATTAATACCAGCCAGGATCATACATATATTGATAGATTAAATGACACACAAATAGATAAGAGATTACTTCTAGTAGCCTATCAAGTATCCTTGAATCTTTTCAAATAAATCAACAATATTCCTATCATTTTTTAAAGCTCACACCTTATCCTTTCAAGTAAATCCTCTAACACACAAGGGCGTGTGTGGGTACGTAGGATTCAAATGTTGATTTAGAACTTTTTAGATACTCAGCACATCAGATCAAGAGAGGATTGGGAAGATAGAGGCTATTGAAATTATAATTTCAGGTTTAGGAAATTCTATCGTTTCTTTTCTTTTGGAAGAGTCTAATAGCCAATAATTAACAACTTCTTCAACTTATCAAAAGAATCACTTCTTTTTAGGTTTAAAAAGATAATTAACTAATTTAATTAATCCATATTTTATTTAAATAAAACAGATATGTTACAACCAATTTAGTTATTTAATTTAAATCAAATAATTAAATATAATTAAATAAAGAAATTAATTTGAAATTCAAAATTCAAATCCCAATGATAGATATCCATGAGATAGGAGCCACTCACCATTCATTGGGATGAGATGGGAGAAAGGAAGTATTTGGGTCCAAAGATAGTTCAGAAGACTAATGAGGCTATTGAGAAGATCCGAGCTCAAATGCTCACCTCACAAAGCAGATAGAAAAGCTACGCTGACCCTAAGCGTAGGGACATGGAGTTCCAGGTATGGGACCACGTGTTTCTGTAAATTTCGCCACTACGAGGAGTAAAGAGGTTTGAAATAAAGGGCAAGTTGAGCCCTAGGTTCATAGGACTTTTTCGAGATTCTTGAGAGGATCAGGCAGGTAGCCTATTAATAGGCTCCACCCCCGTCATTATCAAGATTTCATGATGTGTTTCACATCTCGATTTTTTGAAAGTATGTGTCAGATATGACCCATGTATTAAGATATGAGGATCTAGAGCTACAAACATACTTGTCTTATGAGGAGCTATCAGTGTAGATCCTGGACAGAAAGGACAAGGTTCTGAGGAACAAGATGATTCCTCTAATTAAGGTTTTATGGAGGAATAGCAAGGTCAAGGAAGCAACCTGGGAGCTAGAGTCGATTATGTGGGATCAACATCCCGAGTTATTCAGGGAAATTTCGAGGACGAAATTTTCAATAGGAGGGAATAGTTATAACGTCAAAAATTTGCTAATAGTGCTTAGTGCCTTTATTAGCGTGCTGAGAGGGCATAAATGGATTATTACATTAACTTAATTGTATATATGTGTGATTATGTGAAATGTATGAGTTATATTAAGATATAACTATTTGTGCATGCTTATGTGTATATAAATGTGATTGTGAGCCCGTTTTTGTGAAAAATGGTATTTTCGTAATTTTGATCCATTAAGAGTATAATTATAATTATATGTGTTATGTGATTGGAAACACATTATTATATGGATATATTTGTGATAACTGGCTTAAGTCGATCCTTTAGAGATATTTGGCGAAAAAGTCACAATGGGGATTTAAACCCAGCTCAGGGTAAGCTAAGGGGTATTTTGGTAATTTTGCGTAGGTAAAAAATTAGTGGAACATTATTGGAGGAAATAATTGTATTTGGAGGGTTGGTAACTTAATAGGGAATTTAGGGTGTTAATTGACGTTTAGTGGGATTAGTGGTGAAATGATCGATTTTCCCTTGGGGGATGCCTTGAATTGGATTTTAGAGTGAGGGTATAATGGTCATTTGACCAAGGGCATAGACCAAGGTAGAAGCATCTTAGCACACCACGCTTGGGCATCCTTCACTTCCCTTAGTTTCTCTCAAAAATTGGTGTTAGGGTCTCAAGCTCAAGATAGGCAAATTGAAGGATTTTGGTGAAAAGCAAGCAAATTGAAGCTCATAAGGAAGGGATTGAGCTACCAAGATCATCATTTAGCTTCTGGGAAATTCAGAATCAAGGAGGTAAGGATTTATAGCTCTGGTTTTCATTTTATACTTTGATGTTCTTGGTTGAGATGAGGTTAAGGAAAGTTTTGATGAAATTGCAGTTTCTAGGAGGTTTAGTATAGATTTTGCTCGAAGAAATGTGTTGGGAGGTGCTAGCAAGCTTGGAATTCAGTTTCAATTTGCACTTCAGACCTAAAATTCTCAGATTTTGGGTAAGCTCCTAAACTCAAACTCCCATAAGGTAGTATCTTTGAATTTTGGGGTTTAAGGGTGTATTTGGGGTACCTTGTTATATGTTGTTGTTTGTTTAGGCTATTGAGGATGTTTTATGGTTGTAAATATGCTAAAATAATTAATTGGGCTCAAGTTTTGGGTCTGAGATTCAGGGAGAAGTTGTAAGTTTGAAATTGGGGAAGAACACTAAGTTTCTGGGTAATTTTGGGTTTCTAGTGACCTAGCGCGACCACGCTAGGTTGTGGCGCGACCGCTATATTGTCCTAGAAACCAAGGAATTTTGGTTGGGATTGAGGTACCAAGTCTAGGGGCGTGACCATGCCAATACCCGAGAAAGCCCAAACTTTCTGCATGCACGACCGCATCAAGTGCCCCGAAATGTGGTTTTGCTGATTTTTAGGAATAGGGCTCAGGGAGTTTGGGAATCCATTTTGTGGCCCACTTTGGGGCTCAGGGGACATTTCTAACGTCTCGGTAATTGGGAATAGTAATCTTAAGAGTAGGTTCTGGACTGAGGCTCAAGATTTGGAGTCAATCCCTAATAAGAGCATGTTTATGTTGTGACTAGATTATCGCAAGGCTCAGAATCAGGATTGTACTTAAGGTCGTATAGTCTATCGCACAGAACTCGAGGTAAGAAAATTGCACCTTGGTTGTGATAGGGGCTTAGACCCCTGTAAATGGATATGACTGTGATTACCCGATTAAGCATGATTGTATATGTTGCATCCGGTTGCATGTTGTGCAATACATATATATGTGATTATATCTATGCTGAAAGTCCGGCCTAAGAGAGTCGGGGCCGACATTAAGCGTGCAGAACGCAGCCCAGCCTAAGCAAGCCAGGGTCGACCATGAAACCAGAGGACTCGACCTAAGAGCTTCGGGCCTGAATGTCACCTAAATAAATAGAAGTGTCGATCTCACTTAACTAACTGTAATGATTGTTGAGACTAGGTTATGTGTTTGAGTGAGCAAATTATTACTACAAAGCTTATTGCTTATATCCTATTACTTATTGAATTTGTTGATTCAAGTTTACTGCTTAAATGTAGTTGCTCCTTGTATTCGTTGATTTAGGTTTTCTTGTTGAGCCTTGGCTCACGGGTGCTATGTGGTGCAGGTAAGGGAAAGGGAAAGCTGGACAAGTTGTGAGTTGGAGAGCTTTAGAAGTGGCGTGTACATTAGCAGCTGCTCGACTACCACGACCGATGGATCAACAAGGACTAGAGCCAAACTTAATTTTTCCGCTTAGGCTGGCTTAAGTTGTAATTATTTTGAAAGTTGTAAATTCCTTGTAAACACTTATTTTTGGGATCCTATGTATAGACTCGCACTTTTTAATGAAAAACAACTATTCCTCTTATCAAAATCTTTTAACCCTAATCCATTAATTATCCTTAGTAACACATTTATATCCAAATGACTTGATTAGCAAGTCCAACACTATTTAAAATACATAGTGTAATGGTCTTGGCCATCCAGGGCGTTACAAGTTTTCCCTACGGGTGGTGAAGGAAGATGTCGATCAAGTCTTGGTAATCTTGAATTCTTTCTCTACCCATTGATGCTTCGAGACCTACCTGCACTTGAGGAGTGATGGTGAAACCTATATGTGGTCGGGACTAACTCCCTCCCCTACATGGTTAGCATGGTAAAGGGTTATGGGGGATTTACCTTGAAGCATAGAAGAAGACCCTATCCCTGCCTCGAGCTCCTCGTTCTCTTGGGCCTCGACAATGGCCTAGACGGCGAGCATTGTCTCCACATGATCCTTGCACATCCTTTGCTGGTACTGGACGATTGCTTGCACTACCATATACTCCGTGTGAACCCTGGCATCCGCCAATGAATTCTTCGAGTTGCAGAAGCTGGACAAGTTAATGAGGCTTATGTGCTGACCCTCCTAGAGAAGCCCATACTAGTGCAGATGAGTCTCTGTGAAGAGGAAGGTGAGACTCGTCTCCTCATTTGGGAGGCCTTCATTCTTTGAAACCTCGCATTGTAGGCATCAAAATGAGGAGTGCGGCAAAAAGGACCTGCAAAAGACTCAACTCCTAAGGACCAACAACAAGGGGAAGGAAATGAAATGAAAAAAATTCAAAGAGATTTACCAACCCTGGCGAAGTCCATGGGTAGTGTTGGGTTGGTTCGTGTAGGAAAACTACTCGTCCAAAAAAAATGGTCTTTGTAGTCCTACGCATGGCTCTCATTTTCGCATGAAGCCTTATAAGGTATGCCCAGGTACGTATACTTCCTCAAAGTATAGTACCTATCATGGTTCCCCTTCTTTGGGCAAGCTCAAAAGCTGTATATGTATAGGATGTCTTCCGGAGAAGGGGTGGGCCAGTTCGGCTTCCTGAATAGAACGAAGAGCCCTACTAGCACCCGATACTATTTGGGGATAGATGAAAGGGGGTTATGCCAACGAACTTCAGGAGGTTGACATAGTATTGATGGAGTGACATCGCGGCTCTCGCCTGGAGGTGAGAAGTGTTCCACGCTCCGAGGCCATGGACGCTCTCGTGCACCTCTCGTTCTCCCGGGACAAGCGATCAGCATGTTCTGGGTGTCCACTCCAAAGTGGCTTGTAATCTTGTTAAGAGATCCCCGATGCCTCAGCTTGCTTGGAAGCTCCTCTGCCTCGAAAGCATCGGCAATGTATTTTTTGTCCCCTGCAAGGGGACCCATGTTACCCTCCTCCTTTGAGATGCCAAGTTGAAGGGGCCTCTTTGCCATCAGAGGATTTCCTTCCCTCACCATGAGGGCCCTCTCCTGCTCAACGACCACTTGTTTCCTCTTCTCGGGAAGTCTTTTCACATCTCGGGCCATCTCCAATATTTCGTTATCGAAGTAGTAGAATCCTTGTTGGTGGAGATGGTGTAGCTCTGTAGACATTCGAAACAAAACTAAGCAGTTAGGGCAATGACCAGGAAAAAGATAGATCAAAATGAGAACCCTTTAGACTACTTCTCGGGGAGTGGAGGAGAAGGAATTATAAGGCACTAGGGTGTCCTCAGAACAAACAGATTGGTGTCGAAGAATAGTGTCAGAGGTTCATGAACTTCGCCGAAATCTAGAAATTTTCCAGAAACATGAAACATCGCATAAAGTGCGAAACTGGGCATTTTTACCATTTAAAACATCAAACGGACCCAAAGAAACTTGAAAGAGGTCAAAAAGGCCTCTGGATGCCAGAAACGTCAAAGCCCTAAGCATGCAACTGCATGCTCAAACAAACCAGAACCTAAAGCAAGAACAGGTCAAAAATACTTACTCAATATAAAGCGGTTGTAGGTGTTGTGCCTTGTGCAGACTCAAAAGTATTTCTTGTTGTTCGACCAGAAGAATGACAATTCCCTCCAGTCGTCCAGGTCATCGGAAATGTAGGAACTGGTGAAGGTTTTTGGGGTCTGGGAGTGATGAAGCTTTGGGAGAGTTTGAAGGTTCTGGTATTTTTGAATTTCAATTAGCCAAAGTGAGTCTGTGAGAGGTAGTTCTCAAGTTTTATAGTCGAAGGGCTTAGGGCGGAAGCAATTCTACCTTGACCACTGATCACCTACGGGGTAGCCACTCAAACGTGATCCAACAGTCACAATTATCAAGGTATGGATCGTGATCATTATCATGGGAAAAGGAAGTCTCGGATAGAGGGCGAAAGGACGCTTTGGGTATGGATTGGATGTCTTGGGCATGAAACAGACTCCTCATTAATTGCATCGATTAATGGGCCCATCAATGAGGAGTTAAGGCGTGGCTTTGTAGTTTTCGAGTATGACGTCATGGAGAGCCCAAGAGTCACTTCTCAAAGTGTTGGAAAAGCTTATACAGGATCTTTATTTATTTTCATGTATATCTAATATTAAACAAATTAATACGAGATAGCCTAAAACATGTTTCCAAAATTGAATTCAAAGAGAAACAAATAATATCATACTTACAGTATACGCAGCGGAATTAAAGAGTCTTTCCTTCAGTTTCTCTAACTCTTGTATCCTCTCTGTCGCAGAGTATTACCAAGAAACTGAACCGATCTTCTATTTTCTTCACGATCTTCCAATGTATCCTTAGAACCACCTAGACTAGTGTGGGCAATTCTCAACACATGAGAAAGATATAGAGAGAAGAAGAGAAAATAACAAAGTGGCTTAGAAAAGGACTTGTGTTTAGAGAGAATATAAAACTATCAGAAAATCTGACTTGTGACTTATCTGTCGTCTCTAAAATCTTCTCTCTAAGCACTCATTTTATAGATTCAATTAGGCCATTTAATTTAATTAAAAAATCAATAAAATAACAGCCATTTTGAAGCCCTAGGTCGAAATTATCATGGGCTATAGGCCCGTGAAATTTCCCATTTGATTATAAGCCCATTGGACTTAAAATCAAAGCCTGTATTATTTTCTATTGATTTAATTAATTAAATAATTATTTAAATCCTTTATCAAAATAATTATTTATAATTTGAACCTTGATTTAAACTTATTTATTAATTTAGATACCAATTTATCTTAATTAATAAATCTGCCATAATTTCTCTTTTCTTCTCAAAATTACACAACTCTGTGAAACTATCCAAAATTGACCTGGTCAACTTTGATAATTCTAATTGATGATTAAATCAATTAATTGAGACTATCTAGATGATTTTATCCAAGGTACAATGGGGACCATGGGCCTATGAAATCAAGCTCCAATAAGTTATCATAAATTTAACAAATAAATTTACTAACTTATTAATTCCTCGTGACTCCACTATAGACTTGGAATTGCACTCTTGAATTCATAGAACGCTCTATAACAAATATAGATACGCTATTAATTATCCATTGTTACAACCATAATTGTCGCTCAATCCTCTATAGACGGTCTACAATGAGATAGGACTAAAATACCGTTTTACCCCTCATTGTATTTTATCCTTAAAACACTTAGTTCCTTGTAAATGATATTTCAGTAAACTAATTTAATTACTGAAATGAGATCTCTATCATTTAACACCTTGAACCAAACTAAAAGGAAACCATCGTTTCACTTCTTCATCAGAAGCTATAGATGTTCATATCTATGATTAATACTCCCACTCAATTATACTACCGAGTTCCCAAGATGTAAGTATGGGCTAGTCCGTAGGGTAAGCTGGTAACGAACAAGTCAAAGAACTCAAATAATACAATCAGTTAGAATACTAACCACTCATAATTGAGATTGAATTGACCTATGGTCAACTATATGATATGACTAGAATAGATAATAACAGTATGTTTACTTATCTTATCAACTGTCAATATCGGTCCTGTCCGATGTAACAAATACATCCGATCTTATCTACTTTGCTAATGTTTTGGAAATAACATAACACTGTAATGTGTAAGTAGATCATATCGTAGATTGGCAAGTCAGTGTAAATCCGGTGCACTGACTAATCTTAGGACTAACTTATTTTTGAACATATAATCATATTTATATTCCATTGTGATTACGTCACTATAAATAAGATTAGCTATATGCTCAAGATTTAATAGAAGTTTATATTAAACAAATAATCATGAAAATAAAACATGTGAGCAAAGTGATTGACCAAGTCAAAAAATGATTTCTCTTCTTTTATTGATAATAAAATGATATACAAAGAATTTGGGTTTTAATTAGGGCATAAAACCCCAACAAACTCCCACTTGCACTAATTGAAACTAATGCCTTAATTCTACTAATCCCATCTCCTTGATATGCTTATCGAATGTAGCTTCTGGTAGTGTCTTTGTAAACGGATCCGCAAGATTGTCTTCAGTTGCAATCTTCATAACCTTCACATCTCCCCTGGCCACATATTCTCGAATAATGTGATACTTCCTTTCTATATGCTTACTCCTCTTGTGACTTCGAGGTTCTTTCGAGTTGATTATCGCTCTTGTATTGTCACAAAACAACACAAGCGGCTTATCCATTTCTGGAATAACACCAAGATCCAAATAGAACTTCTTTAGCCAGACTATTTCCTTAGCTGCTTCTGATGCGGCTATGTACTCAGCCTCCATGGTGGAATCTGAGATTGCAGACTGCTTTACGCTTCTCCAAATCACAGCTCCACCCCCAAGAGTAAACACCATTCCAGAGGTAAACTTTCTGTCATCGACATCAGTCTGAAAATCTGAATCGGTGTAGCCTACAGGGTTCAGAACACCACCCTTGTAGACTAATATATAATCCCTAGTCCGTCTCAAATACTTCAGGATATGCTTAACTGCTATCCAATGTTCCGGTCCTGGGTTTGACTGATACCTGCTCACTACTCCCACTGCATAGCAGATATCTAGTCTAGTACACAACATGGCATACATCAGACTTCCAACTGCAGATGCGTAAGGAACTTTTCTCATTGCATCTTCCTCTTCAGGAGTCTGGGGAGACTGCTTCTTTGAAAGATGAATTCCATGGCGGGACGGTAGACGCCCTTTCTTGGAATTTGTCATTGAGAAACGTTCAAGCACTTTATCAATGTAAGCTGCTTGAGATATAGCTAAAAGTTTGTTCTTTCTATCCCTGATGATCTGGATACCTAGAACATAACTTGCTTCACCCAAATCCTTCATCTGGAATTGAGTGCTCAGCCAATTCTTCACATCTGATAATTTCTTAACATTGTTTCCAATGAGTAAGATATCATCTACATAAAGAACCAGGAATACCACTATTTGATTTGCCTTCAGTTGGTAAACACAGGGCTCATCAATATTTTGTTCAAAGCCATAGGTTTTGATTATTTCATCAAACCTAAGATTCCAGGAACGAGAAGCTTGCTTAAGTCCATAGATGGACCTATTTAACTTACAAACTTTTCCTTCTTGTCCAGATACTTTAAATCCTTCTGGCTGATCCATATAAATGACCTCGTCAAGCTTTCCATTAAGAAAAGCTGTCTTGACGTCCATTTGTCAAATCTCATAGTCGAGAGCAGCTGCTATGGATAGGAGGATGCGAATGGATTTGAGCATGGCTACCGGACTAAAAGTTTCCTCATAGTCCACGCCTTCTCTTTGGGTATAACCCTTTGCCACTAATTGAGCTTTATAAGTCTCGATATTTCCATCAACACCTCGTTTCTTCTTGTAGATCCACTTGCACCCAATGGCCCTAAAGTCACTAGGTGCTTCCACAAGATCCCAGACGGAATTTGAGTACATAGACTCCATTTCCTGTTTCATGGCTTCGAGCCATAGTTCCTTTTCAGGGCTAGCCATTGCCTGTTTGAAAGACAATGGATCATCATCACTAGTGTCACCAACAACCATATTGGTTTCACCGTCCAAACCATAGCGAACTGGGTTTCTAGAAACCCTCCCACTACGACGAGGCTCCGTGACTGTTTGCTCAGGAACAGTGGCACTTTCTTCATTTAAATCGACTTGCGTCGGTTGTACATGAAGAGTGGGAATTTCATCATCAACACGCGTTGATGACGATGGAACATTGGTTGGAGTCAATTCTTTAACCATCTCCTCTAAAACTACTTTGCTGCGAGGTTTAAAGTTCTGGACATAGTCATTTTCCAGAAAAGTAGCATTTGTAGAAGTAAACACTTTCTTTTCTGAATGACTGTAGAAAAGTCCACCCTGAGTACCTTTAGGATAGCCAAAAAACATGCAAACTTCAGTTCGCGGTTCTAGCTTTCCCTCCTTTTTCCTCAGGACGTGAGCGGGACACTCCCAGATTCTATAATGGCGTAAACTAGGTTCACGACCATTCCAGCGTTCTAAAGGTGTTTTGGGGATTGATTTTGACGGCACGACATTGAGAATGTCATTTGCGGTTTCAATTGCATGTCCCCAGAACGAAGTTGGTAGAGTTGAGTAACTAAGCGTGCATCTAACCATTTCCAATAAAGTTATGTTTCGGCGTTCCGCTACACCATTTTGTTGCGGAGTACCTGGGGCAGTAAGTTGTGATAAAATCCCAAGTTCAGTTAAATGATCTTGGAACTGCATATCCAAATATTCTCCACCCCTATCAGATCGCAAGATCTTTAACCTTTTACCTAATTGGTTCTGAGCCATTGCTAGGATTTCCTGAAACTTTGAAAATGTTTCTGATTTCCTGTGCATTAGGTAAAGACATGAGTATCTAGAGTAATCATCAATGAAAGTGACGAAATACTTAAAACCACCCCTGGCTTGTATATTCAAAGGTCCACAAACATCTGAATGCACAAGACCAAGTGGTTCTTTGGCCCTATCACCCTTTGCAGAGAATGGACGCTTGGTCAGTTTGCCTTCTAGACAAGATTCACAGACAGGTAATTCACCTAAGGTGAGTTCCCTCAAAGGTCCATCCTTTGTAAGTCTTTGAATCCTATCATAGCCAATGTGACCTAGTCTCAAGTGCCATAAATACGTCATATTATTGTTATCGGTCTTTTGACGTTTATTGGTCCTAGGTTTAGCTACTTTGAATAAATCATTGTTAAGAGCGAGGGGTTCGTTAGGTCGTAGAATATAAAGCCCATTTTCCAAACATGCAATACACAATTGTGATCCATTGAAAGAAATAGATATATTAAAACTTGTGAAAGTCATAACAAATCATTCTAATTGCAACATGGAAACTGAAATTAAATTTCTACTAAAATCCGGAATAAAAAATACAACTTTTAAAATTAAGTATTTATTTCCAAACTTCAAACGAGCTATTCCTCTAGCTTGGACCTTAACGAACGCTCTGGTCCCAACTCTAAGCTTTAAGCTGCCTTCGTTCACTTCCTCCCACTATTCAAGAAGCTGTAAAGAGTTACAAACATGGTTAGTAGTTCCAGAATCATTAATCCAAACAGATTTATTATTCTCTAAAACACATGTTTCCAAGATAAATGAACTATAATCATTACCTTTGTTTTTCGCTGCTAGAAACTTAGGGCAATATCGTTTCCAATGTCCCTTCCTTTTGCAGTGAAAACATTTATCTTTACCTTTCTTGTTTTTCATGTTCTTCCCCATAGGCGTCTGTGCACGTGGTTGTGAACTCGTCTTTGCAGCCTTTGTAGGCTTGGGGTTGTTTATTTGTCCACCTTTCCTCTTGTTTCCAGCTTTCGAAGACGAAGCTTGGTTAGCTTCAGCCTTAGCTAGATGAGTAGCAACATCAGTAGTCTTATTTTCACCTCCTATACTAGGTCCACCCATGACAGGTTCAATAATCTGAAGCTCGTTCATGAGCTGCGTCAGACAATAGTTGAGTTGAGCACGAACGTGCAGACACGGTGCCATCCGAGAATTTACGGTGCCATCACGAACGTGCAGAGATGGTGCTATCCAAGCATTTACGGTACCATCACAAGCATTGACGGTGCCATCACTAACGTGCGGACACGATGCTCATTCTAGGGATTCCTCAATCATGACGAACTCGGAGTTGTCACCAAACTTTATGTTGATATTCTACTTCCAATTAAGGAATTTTTTTTTTTTTTAGTGAGTTTCTCCATCGAAAGTTGAGAAAGGATGAGAGTATACACAGACACTTAAAACTACAAAGTACCAATAAAATAGAAATCAATCACATTTGCTCAATAAAACTTCTATTCACACAAATTTCAAGAAATAGCACAACATATACCAAAAATATGTAAGATATGAGAAAAAATACCAAAAACAATCATATCTCAATTTCTTTAGGTTTTTAACTAATCTATGATACCCTTGTCCCGGTTGGCGAGAGTAAAAAATACCACTAGTTAAATAGAGCTGTAAACTCATTTAATAATGGACACCACTATTAACAACCTACTATTCGATCAAAATAAGAAAACAAAATCTCTTATTTTATGAGCTAGATCCACGGTTTCAATAATCATAGATTTAGTTCTAGTAGTCACTGTAGGGGTGAGTCTAGTAGAATTTGACCTATAATTATCTATCTTTCGAAATCTAACCTTGTCAAAATAACTAATGAACACCTTCCGTAGGGGGACGAATCAAAGCGCCTCGAGGCCCCATTAAGCTATTGACTATGTTAAACCAACGGTGGAGATCGAATAAAATTCCTAAAATAAGCTCATTATAAAATTAAAAATAGTATTTTTATTATTTATTTTTAGAAAATTAATGACTATGGTTTTCCCAAAAAAATTAAACAGATTAAAATTTTTAAAACCAAAGTCCTATAATTTCTTATTAATTCTAAAGTGTCACATTGAAACAAATTCAATTAATTTAGAATTAATTTGTTGCTAATCAATATTTAGGTTTAACTAATATAATGAACCTATACAATTAAGTCCAACTCAGGTAAATGGGCCTTAACAATTGGGCTTGTATGGAGGAGGGCTGGGTCCAGTATGTCGTTCCCACTACAAAGGCCCCCTATCTTCCATACAAGGTCCAAAAGACAGGAATTTAAACCTTCGTTTTATTAATTGTTATTAATTGATTAGGCCCACTATAGTCATGCAAAGCAAATGGGCCTTCACAAGTGGAATCACCCACAAGAGAGGAATTTAAACTTTACATTTTCTAATGGGCCCAAATAAAACCTATCATTTTTATGAATATTTTATTTGGCAAAATACCATATATCTAACAAACATATGGGCCACTATATGCATCTAAGCCCAATTGCAAAAATACCACATAAAGTGCAAACAGACATGTTATAATTGGATGGGCCTAATCATGTTACTGTATGAGCAATTCTATGAATTTATGCAAAAATACCACAATTTATTTCATTTGCAAAAAAACCACAATTAATTATCTAGAATTTATAAAAAAAAAATTCAAATTAATTAAATTGTTACAAAAATAAGTCAATTTAAATGAAATTTATCAACAATTAACAATAGTTAATTTAAATTTCATTTATCAACAATCACCTTGGTTTTAGGTTAATTTGAAAAAAAAATATTAATTTAATTTAAATAGGATTTATCAACAATTAACCAAATTTAATTTAAATCCCATTTATTAAAAAAAATATTTTATTTATTGGCTAAAAAAAATGATATTTTTCAAAATTTAACCAATTTTAAATTTTAAAATCAATATCTAAACTATTTTCAAAAAATATCTTGTGTTGTTACAACTATTATCTAATATTTTAACCATTTAAAAATAATAAAATACAAATAGTTATAACAAGCCTAAAATATCTCAAATAGTTAAACAAATTCAAATATCCATAAAAATTTCTAACTAACAATATTAAATTTCAAATAATTTAAATATTAAAAACTATAGAATAAAAAGATATTTATATTTTCAAATAAAGATTTAATAAAAATATCAAGAATTTAAATGAAAATATCTTAAATATCTGATATCATAATTCTAATATTTTAATATATTAAAAGATTTAAAATTAAGTTGTTAGTCTAATTTTAAATTTGAATTTGAATCTTTGTAGAAAATATCTAATTATTTAAATCTCAACTAACAAAAATATCTTATTTTTAAAAAAAAAATTAAATGATAAAACAAAAAAGCTATTTTTAGTTTTGATTATAAATCATTTATTTCCACAAAATTAAATTTTTTTTTTAATTTTCAAAAAAAAAAAATTATTGGATGAATAGTACCCGTGGTACTGTTCACCGGTACTGTTCACGCGTGCATGCGCGCGGAGGCGCGCGCATGGGCAGCCAGGCCAAAAATTTTCCAAAATTTTTTTTAAGCAATTTTTCAATCCAAAATCATTTTCTAATTAATTTTTACCATATTTTACACAAAATAAAGCATATATAAAATTTAATAGCATAGAAAATACAACAAAATAACCTAAAAATTGCTAAAAATCACATAAAATCAATATGTTCATAGAAACATGAAAACCCATCCAATTATTCAAACATATCAAAAAATCCAATTTTAAACATGTTCATGCATGAAAATAAAGATTACCAAAGTCTCTGAGGCCAGTTGTTGGAAAAGCTTATACAGGATCTTTATTCATTTTCATGTATATCTAATATTAAACAAATTAATACGAGATAGCCTAAAACATGTTTCCAAAATTGAATTCAAAGAGAAACAAATAATAACATACTTACAGTATACGCAGCGGAATTAAAGAGTCCTTCCTTCAGTTTCTCTAACTCTTGTATCCTCTCTGTCGCAGAGTATTACCAAGAAACTGAACCGATCTTCTATTTTCTTCACGATCTTCCAATGTATCCTTAGAACCACCTAGACTAGTGTGGGCAATTCTCAACACATGAGAAAGATATAGAGAGAAGAAGAGAAAATAACAAAGTGGCTTAGAAAAGGACTTGTGTTTAGAGAGAATATAAAACTATCAGAAAATCTGACTTGTGACCTATCTGTCGTCTCTAAAATCTTCTCTCTAAGCACTCATTTTATAGATTCAATTAGGCCATTTAATTTAATTAAAAAATCAATAAAATAACAGTCATTTTGAAGCCCTAGGTCGAAATTATCATGGGCTATAGGCCCGTGAAATTTCCCATTTGATTATAAGCCCATTGGACTTAAAATCAAGGCCTGTATTATTTTCTATTGATTTAATTAATTAAATAATTATTTAAATCCTTTATCAAATTAATTATTTATAATTTGAACCTTGATTTAAACTTATTTATTAATTTAGATACCAATTTATCTTAATTAATAAATCTGTCATAATTTCTCTTTTCTTCTCAAAATTACACAACTCTGTGAAACTATCCAAAATTGACCTGGTCAACTTTGATAATTCTAATTGATGATTAAATCAATTAATTGAGACTATCTAGATGATTTTATCCAAGGTACAATGGGGACCATGGGCCTATGAAATCAAGCTCCAATAAGTTATCATAAATTTAACAAATAAATTTACTAACTTATTAATTCCTCGTGACTCCACTATAGACTTGGAATTCCACTCTTGAATTCATAGAACGCTCTATAACAAATATAGATACGCTATTAATTATCCATTGTTACAACCATAATTGTCGCTCAATCCTCTATAAACGGTCTACAATGAGATAGGACTAAAATACTGTTTTACCCTTCATTGTATTTTATCCTTAAAACACTTAGTTCCTTGTAAATGATATTTCAGTAAACTAATTTAATTACTGAAATGAGATCTCTATCATTTAACACCTTGAACCAAACTAAAAGGAAACTATCGTTTCACTTCTTCATCAGAAGCTATAGATGTTCATATCTATGATTAACACTCCCACTCAATTATACTACCGAGTTCCCAAGATGTAAGTATGGGCTATTCCGTAGGGTAAGCTGGTAACGAACAAGTCAAAGAACTCAAATAATACAATCAGTTAGAATACTAACCACTCATAATTCAGATTGAATTGACCTATGGTCAACTATATGATATGACTAGAATAGATAATAACGGTATGTTTACTTATCTTATCAACTGTCAATATCGGTCCTGTCCGATGTAACAAATACATCCGATCTTATCTGCTTTGCTAATGTTTTGGAAAGAACATAACACTGTAATGTGTAAGTAGATCATATCGTAGATTGGCAAGTCAGTGTAAATCCGGTGCACTGACTAATCTTAGGACTAACTTATTTTTGAACATATAATCATATTTATATTCCACTGTGATTACGTCACTATAAATAAGATTAGCTATATGCTCGGGATTTAATAGAAGTTTATATTAAACAAATAATCATGAAAATAAAACATGTGAGCAAAGTGATTGACCAAGTCAAAAAATGATTTCTCTTCTTTTATTGATAATAAAATGAGATTACAAAGAATTTGGGTTTTAATTAGGGCATAAAACCCCAACACAAAGACCCTTGAAATTACTCCTCTCAAACTATGTCTCCACTATCCGAGGAAAAGTGAAGACTTGGGGGGGCAAATGTTGTCCGTGATTTCATCATTAGACATGTGGCAGTAGTTAGAAAAGTAATTAGGCTCCTTGGGAGATATAAAGCTCTTTAGATTTCTTCCAGAGCTTCTCAAAGTGTAATCTCCTCCCATAAAGCCATGATCCTTTTTTCTGGCATGGATGTCTCCAAGTGAGGCCATGTCTTGAGGACCACACTAGCAGTCCTCCCGTCTTCATGACCCGATTGTCCTCCAGGTTTAGGAGTTTTGTCCTCAGGCCTGGAGAGAGTGCCAAGTGTCAGCCACTGTAACCTTGGGCCACCAAAAGATCGTCTAACAACTTTTTGGGTGCCTCGAGTTGTAGCATCAAATTCGTACACGCAACAATTGGTAATTCCCACAACACCGCCTAACACAGGAAAATGTGCAGCCGCATTCTGATAGTGTCAGAGGTGTGTCTCCCATAAAGTTGGTGGGGCGCAACATATGAATCGGGCCCACAGTCTTAATTAGAACATTCAGAGGGGCTGAATAGTAATTAACTCCCCAAATAATTGAGGAATATTTGTAATAAATGATATTAATGACCCAAATCCTCTATAAAGAGGGCTAGGGTATCATTGTAAAAGTGTTCATAAATTTTATACTTAGAGCAATATATACGCTTCCTGAGAAAACCTCCATTGGAGTTTTCCATCTCAAGCTTCAAGAATACTAATACTAACGACTCGTGGACTAAGGTTGTTCTATAACCTGAACTGCGTAAAATGTAACGCCCTGGATAGCCAAGACCGCTACACTGTGTGTTTATAAAGTGCTAGACTTGCTAATCAAGTCGTTTAGTTAAAAGCGTGTTACTGTAACTATAGAGGAATTAGGGTTAAAATGTTTTGGTCTCAAAAGCCACATTTTCATTAAGAAACATTTCCTGTTTACACGGGATCCCAAAAATGATAGGTTTAAAGACCGTTTACAAAATTCATAAGGTTTAGATACATTAACAAGCCATATTAAGGCAAAACAGACAGTTAGGTAATCCCTGTCATGATCCACTCCTCGACCATGGAGATCGAACAGCTGGCTATGTACATTCAACCCCGCAGCTCTCCATCTCAGGGTTAGTCTAGTTTGCCCTTGCCTTTACCTGCACCACGTAGCACCCGTGAGCCAAGGCCCAGCAAGAAAACATAACCACAGAGCATAAGCAATCAACAGACAAATCAATATTTCATATTGCATCACATAATCTCAACCATATAATCATTCAGTATAATCAAGTATTCCACATACTAAACATATCAACTCATATCATATATCAGTTCACAAATGATAACTAGGGCTAGTGCCCTCAAGCCACTCCCTTTCTTTATCCCACTGACTTCGGCCCGCTTAAACCGAGCTCAGTGAATATTAAGTTGTCCTTGGCTACCAGTGGCCAAGCCGCGCCCTGTGCGCAAATATTATGTACGGCACTCTTAGGTCGCTTTCACATGTCCCATGGCATAATACCATCATTGACACGATACAAATATCGGGAGCACTTAGTCCCATCACAAACATATAACCAGGTGCAGTTTTCTTACCTTTCAATTTGCTAGCTTTGATCACTCGACTCCTTGAGCACGATCCCCCTCGAGCCCTAACGCTCACCTAAACACAACCATAGGCCAAAGTCATCATCAATCCTTAAGTCCAAAACCTAGCCTCGGGGCCAATCCCAAGCCCCGGTGAAGTCCTAGTTCCACCAAACAAGGTGGTGGAATCAAACCCCAAACCCTTGGTCAAAAACCCTTGCAAACAACCCTAAAATCCCCTTCAAAAGATAGGGTAGCGCTACAGCGCTCATGGGAGGGCGCTACAGCGCTACAAAAAGAAGCAAAATCCCCTCAGCATGCATGGCCTAGCGCTACAGCACCCAAAGGCTAGCGCTGTAGCGCTAGTCACAGACAAGCCAACTCCGAATTTCTCTTCCTGCGATTTCCTCGAACCAAACTCAACCAAAACTTCTCCAAACCTTTGCCAACCTCAAAAACAACCTTATAAACATACTCCACTCATCCCAAGCACCCCAAAAATTCAAAACCCAATCACATGCATCTCTAATCCCAAAATTCACCATAGTTGTCCCTAAGCTCAGAAACTCAGCAAAACCAGTCAAAACATCAGAGTTAGAGGCTTATAATTTATACCTTTGATGGAACTTCGACCTCAAGTTGTCTCTAGACCTCCTTGGCTTGCTTTTCCTCAACCCTTGGCTCCAAGTTCCCTAGAATTCCCCATCAACACAACTTAGATATCTTTGCTAAACACCAAAACCAGAACTGAAGGAATTTACAGAATTTTACCTCAAGTGTTGGTGAGTTCTTGCTACACCTCTGCCAATTCCTCAAACCTAGCTTAGGATCCTTGATGCTTAGCCTAACCCAGCTCTCCTCTGAACTTTGCTCCAAAAATCCTCAAGAAAACTGATGAAGGAAGCATAGACCGACCTTGGAAAACTCTCTCTGTTTTCTCCCTTTCTTTTCCTTCCTTTTCCTTCTTTCAGACTTCTATTACTTTCTACAATTCCCACTAACATAAAGCCTCAGCATATTTATCCCTTGCAAGCCAAATGACCTTAATGTCCTCCCTATTAAGTCTAAACCCTTTAATCCACTTAGGGGCATTTTAGTCATTTTATCCAATTCCCGCTAACTCCTCGAGTGTCTCTAATATTTCCCGCTTAATTCCCGATACCTAATTAATCACCAATAATACTCCTCAATGTCAAGATAGACCCTAGTATACTCACTAAATTTCCATTTATACCCCTAGGCTCACCCCGAGCCGGGTATAAATCCCCGCCTTGACTTTTTCGCTACTTTGCTCACTAGGATCGTCTCGAGTCACAGATCACAGATATATCCACATAATAATGTGGTCTCGGAAATTATCACATATATCAAAGCAGTTATGCCCATAATGGCCAAAATTACGATTATGCCCTTCTAACCTAATCAGGGCCTACATGCATACTAATACACATAGTCATGCATCTCAAATATTCAGGTAGTCATATAACATGCTTTAAATCATAATCATGCATCTTACTCATTAAAATCACACATAATTCCCATTATGCCCTCCAGGAACACTAATCAAGGCCCTTAACCCTTATCAGCGAGTTTGGGTCGTTACATAAAATCTTAGTGTTATTCTTCTTTATTTTCTTTAAGTTATGTTATTAAGTTGATAGCGAAAAAGGCAGTCAACAGGCATATTATGTTCTTCACTACAAGGTCCAGAACTCTCTTCGAGGTTATAGTCGCCAAAGGTTCGGCCTCAACCCACTTTGTAAAGTAGTCGATGTTAGGATTAATGCCCTAAAAGCATGTAAAGACATTTTATTAGTTTTTAAATAAAAGTACAATTTTATTATATTTGAATGTTATAATTATTGTTTGAATTAATTATATAATAATATCAAGAAAATTCCATATTCATTCATGAGAATATGATCTTGTATTAGTACGAGAGAATTAAGATCATGTATAGTGAATAAAATAGTCAGTAACATATTAAAGTAAGGAATCTTTAATGAATGGTTACTAGTACGGTTTGCTAAGCATACAAGATGCAAGTAATCTATATTCAGATTACTGATGTGGATAGACATCTTAGTAAAGGAGTTGTATATAATAGAGATTATATATGACAGGACCGATGAGAATTAATTATCTTTATAAACTTGCCATTTGACGTAAAGATTTAATTCTTGTCATAATAGATGATCATTTGTAGATCAGTCTAAATCCTGAGTATTCATGATCTACTATTTATGTTTATTGGATATTTTGATTCACTCATTAAGGTCTCTTAGAATAATGAGGCTAATGACTTTTTTTTGTAGATTCAATATCATGGATGGCTGGGAACATGAATTACAATATTGGAATCCATGCTTTCCTAACGGATCGAATATTGGTTCCCGTAAGGGTTGATTATGGAACTTAATAGTTATTGAGCTCAAATCTATAATTAGATTATAGATTAATTATGCGCTAGTGAATTAATGATACTTAAGGATCAACAGGTAATTAGAAGGGTAAAACGATCATTTTGACCAGCTTTAATTAACGGACCAATAAATGGAGGACAGAACTACATATATTGATTATATCAATGGACTACTAGAGAAAACTCTATAAATATAATTCTAAAAATACTTAGAGTGCAATTCCATATTTATAGTGGAGTAATCATGGAATTAATAAATAAGATTATTAGATTAAAGAGTTTAATTAATAATCTGGTTTATTGGAGCTTCGTATTATAGGTCCATGGTCCCTAGATCACCTCTGACCTACACTGTCAAGGGTAAGGATGTCAAAAGAAAGATTTATTAAGAGAAAGTACTAAATTGCAAAGGAATTAATTTTTCAAGGCAAGGAGATAATTATGGGCAATTGATTAATTGTGAATTAATTAATTATTTAACTATATAGTTTTTATTTTGAAAAACTATATGTTAAAGTTAATATTAATCTTGTTTTGATTAATATAAAGAGAGAAAATAATAAATATCTTATTTATTTATTAAATTTAAAATTGATATTTTAAGATAAAGTTAATTTTAAATTAATTGATATTTATGTTGGAATAAATATCTTGTCTTGAAAGTTGATTAAATAAACAAATGAGAAAATTAGGGCAACCCTAATAGGGCTGGGCGACACACATTGTACAGTACAATGTGTGGCACCTGGCATCAGGGATTTTATCCCTAGGATTTGAATTTTGAATTTCAAATAAATTTGTTTAATCAGTTATTTAATTATCATTTTTTAAATATGATTTAAAAAGATAATTAGGTTAAAATATTTAATCAGTTTCAATTTGAACTATATTTTAATTAAATATAGATTATTTAATTAGATTAAATATCTTTATAAATCTGATATACGTGATATTCAGAAAAATGATGGATAATCAGACTCTCTCTAAAACGATAGTTTTCTCTAAACTTGAAAACTATTCTAAACCTTCTCTCTGTCAAAACTCTTTAGATCGCATGTGTTGAGTACATCTAGGGAGTCACATAAATCAACATTTTGAATCTTATGTGCCCACACACATCCTTGTGCATTTAAGGATTGGTCTGGAAGATCAGGGTGTGAGATCTCAGAACACAGGATAGGAAGATCGTTGATCTATACAAAAAGACTCAAAGACACTTGATAGGCTACAAGAGGTAATCTCCGATCTCTTTGCATGTGATTTAATATTTATATATGTATATGATCCTGGCTGGTATTAATATTTATTAAAATGGGTCCATATATTCTGATGCGTACCTTTGATTTGATCATTTAATACCAACAATTGATATCAAAGCAGTCTATACATATATATATTAAATATTGTGCGGGTTTCTTTCATTTGTTATATGTATGTTGATATGTATATTGAATGGATGGATATGTTCTTTGAATGTATGGTTGAATGATGGAATGTTAATTATATGGTGCTATTGAATTAGGAATTTTATTATTTTTCTAGATCTTGTGTAAGCCATAAAGAGCATAGGATTTTTGTAAATTTATTTGAGAAATATGAATTTTTAAATAAATCTGTACATAAAGATAAGAAGGAACCCGAGCCATGCAACTAAGAGGCACATAGCTCAAGCCTCCTACAGCCGCATGCACTAGCCCCGTGGCTGCGTCACCCGAGCGTGCACCCAGGCCCCGAGCCTCCACTTGCTGTCGCGCGCGCCAGACGCACCCCAGCCCCGCAGCTCCCAGTGCCCTGTGACTCCCTGCGTGCAGCCCCATGGCTCCCAGCGTGCAGCCAACGACCACGCACGCGCACCCAACGACCATGCGCACGCACCCACCTGCCTCTGCATGTGCCAGTCCCGCTTGCCAGGCCCGTGCGCTAGGCTGCTGATCGAGCCCTTGCACACCAGCCTGCCACCCACCCGAGCCCTTGGCTCCTTATGCCGCCTGCCCTAGGGCACCAATCTTGGTGCCCAAAACTCTAATTCCTAAATTGTTATTAAATATGTTTTATTTAATTAATTTTTAAATTATTTGAATTTAAAAGTTTAATTATTTTGTTTTATTTTATTAGAAAATAAAATATCTTTTAGTTAGTTAAGATATTTTAATATCTCGACCCTTTGCCTTAGGATTAGTCAGTTCTATTTCTCGATGGGGGACAAGGGAAGGGATATAACTCAGCGGTAGAGTGTCACCTTGACGTGGTTATTTAAATTCAACTAAATTAAAAAGATGACAAAATGGTTATTTAATTAAAAGTTAGTTTTAATTAAATAAATTGATTAGAAAATTTGTTTCTAATTAACAAGTGGGGCAAAACAAAGTTATATGCTTAAGTATTATATTTAATTGTAATTGTGTGGATTATGTGATATTATGGATAGTTGTTCATGTTTAGAGATATTAAATATGCATGTGGGCCCACTTCTTATTAGAAGGGTAATTCTGATAATTTGGCCCGTTGCGAGCATAATTGTATATTTATGTGCATATATGTGATATATGTGAGAGACCACATTATTATGTGGGTTTATTTGGGTTACTCGGCACGAGACGATCCTAGGGAGCAAGTTAGCGGGAAAGTTACGACGGGGCCTAATACCCAACTCGGGGTGAGTCAAGGGGTATTTTGGGTAATTGGCATTTAATTGGGTTATCGGGTAATAGAAATGAATAATTGGAGATATATTTGGAGTTTGTGAGTTTAGGAGGGAATGTTGGGGAATTTGACCATTTTTGTCCTCGAGGACATTTTTGGTACCCGAGCCTCAGGATTAGCTTAAGTAATTTAACCTTAGGAAACTAAAGACAAAACACTTAAACACTAACCGACTCTTTCTCTCTCACCTCACTCTCTTCCTTTCTAAGCTTTCCTAAGCTAGTCGTTGAAGAACTAAGGAGGATTTTGGCTAGAAATCAGGGAATTGAAGCCTAAACTTGGGGAAATAATTACGTTGCAGCTTGTCATATTAACCATCACTTCAGGTAAGCTCTAGACCATGATTTTTCCATTAAAATTATGTGTTTGGTTGGCTGTTTTAGAGAGTGTTTTTGAACCTTTAAGATTGGGAATTGGCTTGATGTTTTGATGAGTTTTAAGGTTGCATTTTGTTGGGTTTTGTTGATGGGAAGGTGTTAGAACTATTGTTGTAGTTGAATTATGGTTTTGGGATGAGTTTGGGTAAGTTTGGATTGGATTTGGCAGCTGAAAAGTATGAAAATTCTAGGTTCGAGAGGCCAAGTCGCAGCTGTGTTCTTGAGAGGTCGTAACTCAGCTTGAACCCAAAGCCTTGGGAGGTCTCTGTCTTTGGGGGGGGGGGGGGGGGGGGGGGGGGGGGGGGGCTCGACTCTCAAGGGAAAGTCGCGACCTGCGCCCCTTGACAGAGGGGTGGAGGCTCTCTGATAGGAGGGGCGCGTCGCGACCCTTAGGGCCAGGTCGAAGCCCGCCTGGACATTTTTGGCCTTGGGAACCTTTTTCCTTAGGGCTCGGGATCGAATCTGCTACTCGGTTTAGTGGAACTCAAGGCCCCAGAGGCTAGGACTCGGCCCAGAAACCTTTATTTGCTTATTTTTGATGGAATCCTATATTATGGTTGTGACTAGGTTATTGTTAGGGGCTCAGAACCGGGATCGTGCTCGAGGGTCGTTCTTATTTATGCTTTACTTGGACCAGAGGTAAGAAAATTGCACCCAATACGTGTTATATGTGATTATGGCTTGGCCCGACTGTTGTCAATTATCATGACTAAGGCTTGGGCCCCGAGGACAATTATATTTAAGTTATTGCTTCACATGTTGGGTGATACTTGCTTAAGTGCTTTATGATTGTTGTATGAATTCCAAGGTTAGGGCATGAGGCCTCGTTAAATAGGTAAGAATAATGATTATTTGATGGTGTTATGTGATTAACATGCATATGTGCGTATTTTGTTGTGATATGTCTATCCATATCTGTTTCGGTATTGAGGTTTCTATTCCTGGATTAGGGCTTGACTTATTAGTCAAGGATGGCAATAGCGTGTTGTACGTTGGTCGAAAGGCATAGGCCTAAATCAGCAACGTACTTTTACGTTGGCTGACTCTATGGTCATTGGTAAACCAAGGGGTTGTGCTAGCTCTATGGCTAGTCACTTAGAGCTAAGGGCGAGGGCCCTAGATGACTCTATGGTCACGTAGCTAGGGCATAAGCCCCGGGGTTAGCTCTATGGCCAACTGTTCAGGTCAGCGGCCTCTAATTGGTCCAATGACCACTTGTTTTTAACTAAATGACTGTTTATGTAGGTTATTATTATTTCTGGGCAAGCTAGATAAGTATCTAGAAGTTTATATTTTCTGTTTATGCACATGTTGAGTTTTCTTGCTGAGCCTTGGCTCATGGGTGCTATGTGGTGCAGGTAAGGGGAAGGTAAAGCTTGACCAGCCATGAGTTGGAGAGCTTCAGTGGCAGCGTGTAAATATGCGGCTGCTCGACCACCACGACCGAGGATATCTCAAAGGAACTAGGGTTGTGGCCCTATTTTTGCCGCTTAGGCCGACTGAATGTAACTTTTGATGTATATTCACCTTCTTAAAAGTTTGGTTGTACAATTTTGGGATCCCATAAATGTTTGAATCTTTTCAAATAAAATTCAACGGTTCTTTGACCAAAATTTCTAACCCTAACCCTTGACATTAACCATAGTTACACATTTTTAAACCAAATGACTTGGTTAGCAAGTCGAGCATTGTCTAAAGTACACAGTGTAGTGGTCCTTGATTAGGAGGATGTTACAACTTGGTATCAGAGCTGCCAAGGTTTAAGGGTTCCTGAAGACTGGCCAGGCATGTACACTCGCCACTAAAGACAAGCTCGACTCAGGGTTCGGTAACTACTACGTTGTTATGTGTTTAAGCTTAAACATGATGTGAATGCCTTACCTGCGTGCCTATTTAGGAAGTATGAGATAATCTGATAGGGTCTGGCCCTTGACTGTTGCATGAATGATAAAGAACGTGCTTATTAGCATTGTTACTGCTTGTGAATGCAAGGGAACTGCTTATGATCGTTATTATCTGTATGTAGGACAGGAAATGCTTATTAGAACTGTTACTACTGGCAGGGATTGGAAGAACATTCTTACTAGCTATGTTATACTTATGGAAATGCATGGATATTGTTAATTGCTAATGGATATCAGGAAGTGCTTATTAGCACCATGAATGAATATATTGTGTGATGACATGCTTATCAGCATTGCACTTGTTTTGTATTTGTTGATCTTGGACCGTCAGGCGGCAAAAGGTATAGTTATTACTTACCTAACGACCGATTTGATCTACACGGGGTGAATTGAGTAACAGTATGAATCCTCGAAGGTCAGAGAGATTGGCTGGCCAAGAGTTACAGGCCAGTGCAGGGAATGACCAGGGCTAGGCCCCACCGCTAGCTCCAGAGAACTGGTAACAGGTGCTTGCTAGCATGAAGAGATACGGCTCTTGAGACAGCAACAGGTTCCAGTAGGGAACCTACAACTTGCGGTACTGGCAGTAATACAGCCAGAGGTACCAGCAGTGGTACAACCCCAGGCAGAGGGAGATAGGTGGGAACCCCTATATGAGAGGTTCAGGAAGCAACACCCTCCAGTCTTTGAGGGCGGCTCTGATCCACTAAAGGCAAAGCAGTGGATGATCATGATAACTTCCATCCTAGATTTTATGAGGGTGGGTGGTAACGAGAAAGTGGCTGAGCCACTTATATGTTTCGGGAGGACGCCCGAATATGGTGGGAGGTGGTATCCCAGACCAGAGCAGTGACAACCATGGAATGGGAAGAGTTCAGAACCCTATTCAATGAGAAATACTACAACAACGTATCTAAAGCTGCGAAGGCTGAAGAGTTCAACAAGCTACTTCAGGGTAACATGACAGTGACTAATTATGCCCTGAAGTTCGACAGGTTGGTAAAGTTTGCAGGGGATCTGGTGCCCACTAATGGGACCAGAAGAGAGAGGTTTCTTCAGAGGCTACAACATATGATAGCTCAAGATGTTCGTATTACTACTGTGCCAGGAGTGACTTCCTTTGCACAAGATGTGGAGAAGGCGCTTACACCTGAGAGTGCATAGAATAAGATCTAGCATGACAATGCAGCCAGAAGGGATTTTAACAGGTTGGGACCTCCATTTACAAGTTCTAGTAGGGGCAGAGGCCCCAGTGATCAAAAGATGAAGACTCCATATTCAGTTTCAGCTTCAGAGCCAGATAGGAGCCCACGAGACATACAGATGGGCCGCCAGAGTGGCGATGAAATATAGAGTGCGTTTCCAGAGTGTGCTAGGTGCAGGAGGCGCCATATTGGGGAATTTCGGGCAAAGGACTGTTTTGTTTGTGGTAGTACAGGTCGAATATTGGTTTCCTTAAGGGTTGATTCTGGAACTTAATAGTTATTGAGCTCAAATCTATAATTAGATTATAGATTAATTATTCGGTAGTGAATTAATGATACTTAAGGATCACGAGGTAATTAGAATGGTAAAACGATAATTTTGACCAGCTCTAATTAACAAACCAATAAATGGAGGACAGAACTACATATATTGATTATATCAATGGACTAATAGAGAAAACTCTATAAATATAATTCTATAAATACTTAGAGTGCAATTCCATATTTATAGTGGAGTAATCATTGAATTAATAAATAATATTATTATATTAAAGAGTTTAATTAATAATTTTGTTTATTGGAGCTTCGTATTATAGGTCCATGGTCCCTGGATCACCTCTGTCATGCACTGTCAAGGGTAAGGATGTCAAAAGAAAGATTTATTAAGAGAAAGTACTAAATTGCAAAGGAATTAATATTCCAGGACAAGGAAATAATTATTTAATAATTATGGGTAATTGATTAATTGTGAATTAATTAATTATTTAACTATATAGTTTATATTTTGAAAAACTATATGTTAAAATTTATATTAATATTGTTTGGATTATTATAAAGAGAGAAAATAATAAATATCTTATTTATAATATGATATTTATTTATTAAATTTAAAATTGATATTTTAAGATAAAGTTAATTTTAAATTAACTGAAATTTATGATGGAATAAATATCTTGTCTTAAAAGTTGATTAAATAAACAAATGAGAAAATTAGGGCAACCCTAATAGGGCTGGGCAGCACACACTATACAGTACAGTGTGTGGTGCCTACCATCAGGGTTTTTATCCCTGTGATTTGAATTTTGAATTTCAAATAAATTTGTTTAATCAGTTATTTAATTATTCTTTTTAAATATGATTTAAATAGATAATTAAATAAAAAAATCTAATCAGTTTTGATTTGAATTATATTTTAATTAAATAAATATTATTTAATTAGATTAAATATCTTTATAAATCTAATATACATGATATTCAGAAAAATGATGGATAATCAGACTCTCTCTAAAGCGATAATTTTCTCTAAACCTGAAAGCTATCATAAACCTTCTCTCTGTCAAAACTCTCTAGATCTCATGTGTTGAATACATATAGGGAGTCACATAAACCAACCTTTTGAATCATGCGTGCCCACACACGTCTTTGTGTGTTTAAGGGATTGGTCTGGAAGATCAGGGTGTGAGATCGCAGAGCACGGAATAGGAAGATCATTGATTTATGCAACAAGACTCAAGGACACTTGATAGGCTACAAGAGGTAATCCCTGATCTATTTGCATGTGATTTAATATTTATATATGTATATGATCCTGGCTGGTATTAATATTAATTAAAATAGGTCCATATATTCCACTGCGTACCTTTGATTCGATCATTTAATACCAACAATCGACTGCGACAACCGCATAGCGAACTCCTCCTTTTCTAGTTGGCCAGAGCAAGGAAATCATGGTTAACTCCATGGGTACAGCTCGGGCAATGGAGGCAAAGTGTTGGCACCTGTCACACTTGAGGGCATATATGATCGAATCGACCATGCCTTAGAACCTTCAAGGCCAAACTTTTCCCCCCAGCATGATCTCCGAAAAATCCCTCGTGGGTCTCTTTGAGGATAGCCTGCGCATCCTCTGACAGAACACACCTTAAAAGAGGCATGGAATGACCTCGCATGTAAATAATCCCCTTGACTATAACATACCTCGGGACTTGGCATATCAATTTTTTGTGTGTCCTTACTGTCTTTGAGCAGTTTTTCGGACGTGAGGTATTCTACTATTGGGTTCATCCAAGTTGGTCTTTCACGAATCATTTCGACCTCTCTCAGCTCTTCGTCTATGCTTGAATTTTCTAAGAATTTCACGGGGACTACATTAAGTGTGTCTGCTTATTTGGTGGAGGTGAGTCGGGATAGAGCGTCAGCATTGGTGTTTTGCTTGCGAGGGACTTATTCGATGGATTAGAACTCAAATTCTGTCAGCTCGCTTTTTACCTTAGCTAGATAAGCTTCCATTTTGATTCCTCGAGCTTGAAATTCCCCTAACATTTGATTAACCACAAGCTGAGAGTCATTGTCGCATTGTATTGCTTTTGCTTTCAGCTCCTTTGCTACCCGAATTCCAACAACCAGAGCCTTATATTCTGCTTCATTGTTGGACGCCTGAAAATTGAATCTAAGAGCCGTATGGAAGCGATGTCCTTCAGGTGTAATTAGGATTATTCAAGCTCCGGATCCATTTTTGTTGGATGATCTATCAACGAAGAGTTTCTACGATTCTTGTATCAGTTCCCTCGTAGGCTCGTCTTGGACCCCAGTGCATCCAGCTACAAAATCGGTGAGCGCCTAGCACTTTATTGATGTTCGTGGTTTGTACAATATCGCGAACTAGCTAAGCTCGATAGCCCACTTCAACAGACATCCCGATGCTTCAGGCTTTTGCAATACCTGCCTTAAAGGGTGATCGAATAAGACGTGTATAGTGTGGGATTGAAAATATTGCCTAAGCTTTCTTGGGGCAAAAGCAGGCAGAATGCGAGCTTTTTAATTAGAGGATATTGAGATTCAGTTCCCAGAAACCTCTTACTTATGTAGTACACTGGTTTCTACACCTGATTTTCTTCTCAAACTAACACAGCGTTGAGTGTGTTCTCTGTTATCGCAAGGTACAAGTATGGGCATTCCCTAGCAACTAGTTTTGATAAAATAGGGGGTTTAGCCAGATGCTTCTTCAGATCTTGAAATGTCTGTTCACATTCTTCTGTCCATTCAAATCGTCTATTTCTCCTTAAAATTATAGAAGGGAAGACATTTGTTCGTGGACTTGGATATGAACCGATTTAAGGCTGCGACTTTTCTAGTTAGGTTGTGGACTTCTTTCCATGACCTGGGCGATGGCATTTCTAACAAGGATCTGATTTTTTCAGGGTTTGTCTCGATCCCCTTGAGTTTACTATGAAGCCTAGAAATTTCCCGGATGAGACCCTAAAGGTACATTTTTGGGGGTTCAGCTTCATATCATACTTTCTCAGCATGCCAAAACATTCTTCTAGATCGGATACATGGTTATTGGCAGTTTTTGACTTGACTAGCATGTCATCAACATACACTTCTATGTTTTTCCCGATCTAGTCTACAAACATTTTGTTGATTAGCCTTTTACACGTGGCGCCAACATTCTTTAGTCCAAATGGCATGACTTTATAGTAGTATACATTGTGTTCGGTCATGAAGCTGGTGTGCTCCTAGTCCACAGGGATCATCGCGATCTGGTTATATCCAAAATATGCTTCCATGAAGGACATGAGCTCGTGGTCAGCCGTTGCGTCAACTAGTTGATCTATTCTTGGTAGTGGAAAATAGTCTTTTGGACAGGCTTTATTGAGGTCGAAGAAGTCAATGCATGTCCTCCATTTTCTGTTTTGCTTTGGGACTAGAACGGGATTGGCAATCCAAGTTGGATACTTTTCCTCCATAATGAAGTCGCAATTCAGTAGGCGAGCAACTTCTTCTTCTAAAGTTTTTTCTCGCTCCTTCCCTGATAGCCATCGTTTCTGCACTTCACAGACATATTTTTGTCCAGGTTTAGGGTGTGCATAATCACACTCAGACTTATTCCCACAATATCTTCGTGTGTCCAGGCGAAGACATCAAGGTTTTTCCTCAAATACTCGACTAGTTCTTTTTTTTGTTCAGCTCCTAGATTATTTCCAATTTTTACCACTCTCGAAGGTGTCTCTGGATTCTAGCTCCTCTAAAGCCTGATGCTTGGATCGGTCTTTGCATGTTCTTAGATCTATTTACTCTGATTGGGCTACCTTGTTGTCTGAGCCCTAAGGTTCTTCTGCCTGTTCAACAATTACCATTGCTTGAGGCTCCTCATTCTCTTCAACTATCACCATGGCTTACTGCCCAGGTTGTGATGTTCCCTTCATGGCAATGTTGTAGCATTCCCCAGCAGCAAGCTGATCCCCACTTACCATGCATATCCTCACGGATGAGGGGAACTTTATGGCCAAATGGCAAACATAAGTTATGGCTTCAAATGCCATCAGCACTGGTCTACCCAAGATTGCATTGTAGGCAGTTGGATAGTCAATTACTACAAGCTCAAGCATCTTGGCAGCAGCTCGCGCTTCATCTCCTAGAGTTACTACGAGCTAGATCACTCTTATTCTTGCCATTCCTTCTCTCAAAAACCCATGGTTGTGACTAGTGTTGACTGGTTTTCTAGCCAACTAACGCGGAGTCAAATAATGAATTAGAGTGCTTCCATTGCCAGCCAGAGTTCTTCTTACTAACCTGTTAGCAAGTTGAATTGTTATCACCAACAGATCATTATGAGGGATTAGACGTGACTAGTGTTGACTAGTTTTCTAGCCAACTAACACGGAGTCAAATAATGAATTAGAGAGCTTTCAATTAGACAACTAATACACCATAAATGAACCAAGAACCTAATAATAATGAGTAATAAATAATAAAGAACGCCAGGATTTATAGAGGTTCAACCCCAAGGATTGGTAATGACCTACGTCCTCTTAGATTTGTATTAATCTTGAAGGTTTACACAAGATCACAAGGGATTACAAGTGGATTTATATATGTAAAAGACAATACAATACGACAAAATCACTGCTAAGTACCAAGCCAAGTTGCTCAGTACGTTCCAGGTGCTGGTCTGTAGGCTCTTTTTCTGAACCCCTTCTACTGTGGTGGAAAGTTTGTATTTATAATGTTCATCTTGCCCAAGGGTTGCACCTAAGCATATCCGATGTGGAAATATCCCTTTCTTTCTGCGGGTAGTTGCTGGCCTATTCTTCACAAGCTTTTCTAAAGTTTTTAGGGCTATTAGGCACTCTTGGCGGGTGGTTGGACAATTTTTGCAGAATGCTAATGGAGAGTGTGACTACTTTCATCCGAGCAGGTATGTCTGTTCGTCCCACCGACCATCTTCTAACCTGGCAAGCGTATCGGGCAGTGACTGCTATTCATTTGTCAAGTGTATTCCAACCAGCCTACATGTCACACCGACCAGCAAGTTTTCTGGTGTTCCCTGCCCAATATGCTCCACGTGTCCAAGACTAGTACCACGTTGGATACACCAATTTTTGGGATAAAAACTAGTGTCTTCTTCCATAAAAATGATTGGTTGTTTATATAATCGTTGTTGTTTAGATAACCTTTGCTCCAGATTAAATACTACACCTTCATGAGCTTTTAGATCCTGAATATATCTTTTTTGAACTCCATTGCTCGTACCTGCTGGATGAGGTCCGCTTGCAATGGTGACTATTTCTCTTCTTTCGATGGGAGGAGATATGATCTGGTTTCCTGGAGCTGGGAGAGTTGGTGGTGAATTGGCCTTGTGTCCTAGAACCGATTGAAGGTTTTGTACTGCTAGTTGATTAGGACCCATCCTGTTCCAAGCATATTGCACTAACGGTACAGTTCGGATGAGTGTCTCGATCTCATCCTTTAATTGAAGACAATCATCGGTGTTGTGTACAATGTCGTTATGAAAATGAAAAAATTCGACTAGATCTCTCTTTGCCCGCTGGTGCTTGAGGGGCTCTGGCTTCTTCCATGGAAGACAGGCAGAATTAGCCAGATAAATGTGTTCTCGCATATCTGTTAGGTCGGTATATGCAGTGAAGATAGAAGTGTACTTTTCCTTGGACTTATTCTTTTTGGACCCAGCCTGGTTGCTCTCACCATTCACTTTTCTTTTGTTATTCCTTATCTAGTTGTTATGGACCATGGGCGGAGTTATAGCTACAGCATCTGTCGCTGCTCCAGCGAACTAAATAGGGGTCTGGCTGGTCCCTATACTGCAAACTCTACTTCTTCCAGGTTAATCCATTCCTGAGCTCAAGCCAAGAACTCGTTTATACTCTTCACTCCTTTCCTTTGGAGTTCCTTCCACAATTCACCTTCGAGAGTGATTCCTGACCGTATGGCCATGAGCTTGGCACTATCATTAACGTCCCTAGCCCGAGCTGTTATGTTTGTGAACTGATTGATGTATGCTTGAAGGGATTCACCCTGTTGCAATTTTATATTAGCTAGGGAGTTGGCCTCTACTCAAACTTCTTTTGTAGCTCAAAGTTTCTTTTTGAGCTCCGTTGATAACTGTTTCTAGGAAGTGATCAAGTGCCTTTTAAACTTGTTGAACTATAACTTGGTTGGTCTTGTTAATGTGGCTAGGAAGAGGACACAACGCAGGTCAATGTTGATGTTGTGGACTCTCATCAAAGTGTTGAAGGTCCCGATGTGGTTTGATGGTTCAGTTGTTCAGTTGTACGCATGTATGTTGGGAATTTTGAAGCCCATGGGATATGGAGCTGCTGCAATATGAGGAGCAAAAGGCTCGAGCTCCTCATCAGAATCACAATAGTCCACGTTTTTCCCTGAGAGAAGTCTCTTCATTTGTTCCTCCGTCAAGGCCAACCGTTCAAGGGTCGGATCCTTTGTCTCTAGGTTATTTGGGAACTGGTAACTAGCTCCCATCCTATCTTGTGTGTTAGATGGGTTATTGTCCTTCTAAGCCGGAGCTCGGTTAGGTGGGACATTCCCATTATTACGCATGATTGACGGATCTCCCATCGTCTAAGCGTAACTCAGATCATTGTAACGAGTTGGTTGTCCTATTTGCGCATTTAGATGGTTACATAGATCAAACTGAGGATTGGGACACAAGCTTTCAGCCGAGCTCAACTGATTTCATAGGTCGCTCTCATGTCTCTGGGAGTGCGTGTCATGTATACTCCCGGTTTTGCCCCCACGATGACTCTCCATCTAATAGCTACCATCCACGAAGCTTACTACTCGCGATTGAGGTTGCGGGGCTTGATTGTTCCTGTGAGATCGCGAGACGTATGTATCTTTTGTGGGTACAGAATTTCTCTTTCATTCCTACAAACTGAAACATTTCTCTGTGGGTGAGGAGGTGCAGATGACGTATAGGTGATGGATGGGGCCTTATTGGCGAGGCAATTCATCTCCCGTCAGGATGCACCAGATTAGCTCACCCATTGTCTACTCCAATTTCCCAAATTAATGGCAACCCAGATTAGTTTCTTTGCATCTGAGCTTGCTAGTTGAGGTGCTAGCAGATTTACAGGGACCTCTGTCCTTCTCGATGTGGTCTCAACTCGCCTTGTCTGACTAGGCTGATTTCTGGGAGTGTGAGTCGCTTGTTCATCTTGCGATTATTTTTAGGTAGGTTGTTTCTAGGATTCCATTCAGAAAGGCATGAAGCTCAAGATTGTTGTTCTAACATAATGACTCATGTTGGGTCGATTATTCATGTGGGGTCAAGATCGGTAGGACCCACTTCACCTCCTTCCGACATTCTCGTCGGTTGTAGGGAGAAGAAATCTAGCCATTATCTCGTCTATTCACCTGTTAGCCTAGGTGAGGTGGTTCCTTAGCTAGGCATTCTATATTTTTATGGCTGTCATACATCCATGATTTGGGTTCAGAGGGCACGAAGCTAAACTTCCAATATTGTCTTGGTTCACGTGTTGTTTCCCAGGACGACTCTACACAGAGGTGCCCTTTCCAGTAGGGTCAGCCGCACAGTAATCTCCATGATCACCAGGTCTCTCTAATTCATTATTGTGCATAGAACGAGTTACCACCATGTTGATTGTTGAGTCGAATATTCTCTGACAAATTTCAAGCCTGTTTTGCTCTCAATGAAAGCACCAATCTGTTGCGCGATTTTTCGCCAACAAGGGATTAAGAAATTCGATTAAAGAGATTAAGCTTGTTAATAATCCATAAATGTAAACTCACAAAATTTTAACTTCGTTCAGTGGTTAAAATCCACCTAGTCCATGAGTCACTCTTGTTCTTGTTTAGGAACTCTTGAAGAGATTGTTAATGACAATTTCAGCAGAGTTTTGGCATACAAGATGTCGATCCCTTTTACTACCAATTTCCCTTATATTTATAAGGAATTGTGATGAAAAATATTGGGTAACTGTACAATAAATGGTAACATACAGAATTCGGTAACTTCCCAAATAAATGGATACTTAAATATCCAAATTAAGCCTATTGCCGTTTACATCGATCAATAAATGTCTGTAACGATCATACGCATTTAGTGCACATATTGGGCATCCGAGTCTGTAGGGATTCTTACATATGTCGTCTTTGAACCATCTTGAGCTAGATGCCACTCTTGAACTGGATATGATTGGAACATGAAAGTTTGACTTAGATAATGCTTGGGCCTGATGAGGACCATCCAGACACTGGACACTTCGATCTCTGTCATCAGCATTTAAAATGATCTGAAAGATCCTGGGCTGTCCCAGACTTAGTGACACAGCCTCGAGTTATTTGGTCTAGAGTTAAAGAAACATCTCTGAAGTCTTTTAACCTTTCTTTATTACATGCCAGCTATACCTCGAGCAAGAAGATTAAGCTCATATTTTTAGGGTACAACATAAATTAAGAAGTAAAATTAAAAATAAACCCCATAGTTATTTTGTTTAGCATATATGATTAGTCTTTGTAGCATTTTAAAATTTTGGTATGATCATCATGGATGCGTAAACTATATTACTTTTTTGCGTAAACTATATTTAAAAAAATACTATTATAATTGCAAACGCAACATAGTGTTAGTACTTGTGCCATATAATTTCAAAATCCTAGGAAACTCAACCATATCTAAAAATAACTTTTAAAAAGTTAAAAGCTAAATTTTTACTTTGAAAAGCCTTGCCAGTCTTGCCTAAAGTCACTTTTAGGTATGTTTGGGTAAAGCGTGAAAATAACTTATTTAATTTAGAAGATCTTTCTACAAAATTCATAACTCACCATCTTTTCTAAAAATGTCTTCTAAAAAACACAATAAGTTATTTTGTATTTCAATAAAACTTTCATATTTCCTATTTTACACATGTTTTATTATAGGAAAAAGTTAAATTACATCTTTATCAGTAATTATATTACTTAAACATTATGCTTTCATTTATCTTACAATAAAAACCTAACAACCATTTCCATATAAAAGAAAAACTCAGCAATCATTTATTCAAGAAAAAAAATACAAAGTTAGCAATTCCTTTGGTATTTTTTATTTTATTATAAAAAAATTATTTTCATTCATATTTAACATTTGAATACAATTTACTTTTTGTTTTTGTTTTTTAGAAGCCTGTTGACCCTGATTTTGGCCAACTGACACGGAGTCAAACTTGCTTGATGTGGACAAACACGTTGGAAATAATGTGATGGCGAAATGCTAAAGAACACAAGGGTTTATAGTGGTTCGGCCCCAGAATCTGGTAATAACCTACGTCCACTTGAATTGTTATTGATATAGGATTCACAGGAGTGATCAAAGAACTAGGGTTCAATAAGTTTCACCAACCTCTGAAGAACAATACAATCTATCAAATAGGATAACTCTAATCTCTAGTGATCCAAAAGCAAGAAAGAAGAAAAAAGAAGATCCCTTTCCCTTGAGCCCTCCTTCTCCATTTATAGGCTCAAGGAGGATTTACATTAATTTGTTACAAATATCATTTCCTAAATAATCGGATACTCAGGAAATCATGGGAGATAATTTCGGATACTATCATAACTGCATAAGATCTTTTTCACGCATAGCATATGTACGACCAGGCTGGTCGTATGAAGAGATCGAACGTCGTGACACTAGATGTCTTCCTGGTCGATAGTCGAGCACGAATTCTGTCAGATGTTAGCCACGTGTACTAAATGTTTGCCATGTCATCCATGCTTGTTTTTTGGATAACAAAGCCATATTAATAAATAAATAAAAAGTTCAGCAACGATTTTCAACCAAAAACACTCAATAGCCATTTCTTCATAAAAAAAATTCAAAGTTAGTGATTTTTTTAATCTATTAAAAATTATTCATTTTAAATAAATTAGGATTCAATTTTTTTCGGCTCGATTGTCTCTTGTTATTTTTTTTGTAAATAAAATAAGATTGTCTAACTATATTGAAATTTTAGTATTTTAATATTTAATTTAAGGATTTTTTTAGTTAAATTTGAAAATTTTAGATTTTTTTCTTATAATGGATTTGTTTCTTGTTATTAGATACATCATATCAAAATATATATATAAATATATATATAAAGGAGAGCTTCAAGGAGATGATGTATCAATTTAAAATCTCTTCAAAACACTCTTTCTATTTTCTCATTTTATCTAATTTTTTATTCATTTTATGGATTAAAATAATAATAACAATCAATTCTAATACTACTTCTTAACTACTTAATCATAAAAAATTACTAAAAAAATAAAATTCATAAAAATATACCTCTTAACTACCCTATACCATAGTTTATATATGTAATTAATTTACTCTTTTTTAATTATTTAAAAAAAACGATGTTACATGTAACTAAACATTAGTATAAATTTAGTTACACATTAGTTTAAATTTAAATAAGATATTTTCAAGATGTTATCATTTAAATTAATAATATTATATATAAATATCTCTTCGTGATTTTATATATGTTCTAAACATTCTCTACTAATCTCATATTTAACCCTACTCTCATTTCTCTCTTTTTATTCTCTTTTACTCTCTAAATAACTCATTCAATTTCAATTTTCATAATGCACTACTCTTTTCTTTCCGACTTAGATAATGATAGAGATGACTGGATGATAACGATTAGAGTTTGTAGACTGTGGGAGTCTCTTAATACCAAGAAGAATGGAGAATCAATTAGTATGTATATTATTTTTATAGATAAGAAGGTTGTATCAAAATTTATATCCTCGGTTTTTTTTATGTTGACGTTGTTTTTCGTCAACTTAATTATGTAGAGCAATAAACAATGATTTAGAAAAAAAATAGAAGAAATCAGAGATTTTAACATGGTTAAGCAGTTAAAATCTGCTTACATTCACAAGTTACTATTATTATGAACACTCTGTAAAAGTTTCAGATGAAAGCAATTTGGCAGAGTCTCTTCTCCGTACCAAATTTGTGTGTGAGTACAAATGAATTAGTTGAAAAATAATTGATAAAAAACATGATTGTATATTATTAGCATTATATAAATATAACGTGGCTCATATTTATGCGGAAGTTGAGGTTATATTGCTTATATAAATATTTCTTTGTTTCAGATTAGTAAATAAATAACGAAGTTGTTCATCGCCTTGCTGGTTGGTCTTCTTTATCTAAAACTTATAATTTTTAGACGTGATCACCACTCTCCGTATCAGAGCATTTGTTGTGGATTTTAAACAATATAAGTGCATGCTATCGCAACAAATAATAAAATTTAAGTAGAGTATCGAACTCATAGATAATTTATTACCAAAGATTTATCAAGTACTATAATTATTTCTTCTTGTTTTCATTCAAACAATAATAAATAAACTTAGAACAAATGAAAATAAACAATTGACCAAAGTTTTAGAGAACTAGAGTGACGTTTGGTTTGAGGAAATAAAAATAGAGGAATAGGAATGAGAATGAGAAAATGAATAGAAATGGAATAAAAATTAATATGAATAATAAAAATTGATAAAAAAAAAAAATCAATCTTACATTGGAATGATCTTTTCTCTCATTTCCAAATGGAAAAATCATTCCTTTGGAATGACATTCCAATCATCGAATGACATGTTTACTAATTAGTAATGAGAATCACATGTGTTGCAATCATTTTTATTCACGTGTTTACTTTTATTTAGTGATAGGAATACTTTGTGGGGCTCATATGAATTTGGGAGAAAACAATGGGAATATTTCCTCTCCCATTTTCTTAAGTAATGACATTACGAGTAATGATATTTATTTTATTTTATTTTTTATCATTAAAAATTAAAACACAAATTTACCTTAAAAAATATCTGCTTTAAGAATATATATTTTTTATAAAGGGCAATTTAGTCAAATTATTAAAGCATTTTGATTACATTTCCTAGTTATATAAACAAAATAAAATGTTTATGATTCCCTTTCCAGACAGTTTAGTAAACAACATAATAAAATAATGATCATGATTCTTCAATATTTTATTCTCATTGATTTATTCTGATTAAGATTACAGTTTAGTAAACATGTCATAATGTTGTGTTTACTTGTGGGATTAGGGAATGGATATCATTACCTTGTGTTTACTTACATAACTTTTTGTAGCGCACCAATTTTTTTTTAGTTTAATTAATTTTGTGCTTTGTTTTATTATTAATTGTTAAGTGTTACAATTTTTTTTAATTGTTTGAATTGCTTGGTAGGAATTATGTGAATTTAATTTTTGTTAGTTGTATATTTTAATTTGTAATTAAATGTATTTTGATTGAATGCACAAAGGTGCATGGTAAGTAGTGATGCACATTAGCTATTGTGTGTGTGCATGTGCATGGTTGCATGGTGAGCATGCAATAATATTTCCTACACTTAATTTCCTTTTATTTTTAATTTATTTAAGAAATTAAAGAATTAAAAAGAAAATAAAAAGGGAAGGGAAATAAGGGTAGGCATGTGGAAGAGAGTGGGAAATGGGTGATCTTCTTTTCCTATTTGGTTTGGATTTTAAATGGATTAAATTGATGAAGCTAGACAAATTGGGAAAGAGGAGGATTGTCGTGTTTTAATTTATTTGTTAATTCTTTTATTTAAGAAAAATCAAATATACACATTTTAATCCAAACGACTCGCTTAACGAGTCCAGCACAATTTTAAACACACAGTGTAACTGTCCTAGTTTAGTAGGGCGTTACAAAAACTGTAACTGCCTAAATTCTTCCCAGCTCATGGTAGCTGTATTTCGCACCTGGGATAACACATACGTAGCACAAATCACTCTATCGTTACCTACCATCCCTATAAAGTCGATGATGGAACTGATCATGCCTACCCATTGTTCAGCTCTGAATGGATCTAGGCCTCCCTCAAAATCCAAAGGGTAATGTTTATGAAATCTCTCATATAGTAATTCCCACATGTTCTCAACCCTAGACTGAGTCAAACTAGTGCCACTCCTAGCATGACAAAGGAATAAGTGTTATTTGGCAGAACTTGTTGTCTCAACCACCCAATCTCTCCCTTTTGCCCCTCTAACCTTGCTTGCCTATCTGCAAACACCTGATACCAATACTGAGGGGCAGGCGGAGGGCTCTGGCCCTGGCTATCATTTCTGACCTCAATAGTACTACAATGCATGCCCATATAATTCATGCATCAATTAATAAGCCCTCTTCTTAACAATATAAATATCATGTTCTCTACTGTAGCATGCAGGTAAAGCACATAATCATATCAATAATTACCAAACCCTGAGACGAGTTTGTCTTTAGCGATGAGTGTACATGCCCAGCCAATCATCAGGAACACTTAAACCTAGACCTCTCTAATACCAAGTTGTAACACCCTACTAATTCAGGACTGTTACACTGTGTGTTTGAAATAGTGTTTAACTTGCTAAACGAGTCATTTGGACTTAGAAAGTATAATTAAACTAACTCAAAAGTTATGTATTAAATTTTTTGGCTAAAATAGTCTATACACAGACAAAAGACCAACAAATTACAAAATAGCCATCCTAGGCGACAAAAGAGGGTTCAACCCCTAGTTCTTCCCATGTAATCCAGGTCGAGGCGGTCGAACATGATGCATATGTACACGTCGCCCCTCAAGCTCTCCAACTCATGGTCGGTCCAGGTTACCCTTTCCATGTAATGACCCAACTATTTCAAAGATCTTGGTCCATTAAAAACTACTAGACTTAGCTACTACTTTTGGAGAAAACATAAAAAATAATCATAACTTTATTAAAACTCTAAAATATTATTGTATCAATAACATAAAATTATAAATTAAAATTTAATATGGCTTGGGTACCCATTGTTTGTAAAACATAAAACATAACTTTAAATCAATTATTCAAAGATTAAATGCGGAATCACAAAAGAAACATGATTCAAAAGACTAAATAAAGTCATCCTCGATCGACACGCAGTCCACTCAGTCCATTCATCCTTAACGCACAAGCCAAGCTACCAAGAATCCTTCCACCTCCAAAATCACTTTCCTGCATCACACTAAAACTAAAAGAGTGAGCCTAATGCCCAACAAGGAAAATCTACTAACAACATACATCATAAATCAAAAGCATAAGACTATATCATAACTACATACTATAAACGTATATCACAACTCTAACCCATGATCATGGTAATCTTGGGGTTTGCTATCTAAGCAACTATAAGCCCCAAGCAACATAAAAACATTGGGGTTTGCTAGCTAAGCAACTATAAGCCCCAAGGACTACAAGACATATTCATATATATCATAACATAACATATCATAACATAAACATATTATAACATAACATATAAGCATATAAAATATATCCTATTTCCTTACCAAAAGCCGAGATATTTGGAAACAAGAACGAGATTTAGAAACTCCTATAAACCAACAGTAGAAAAGGGTGAGAATCTTTAAGAATAAAGATGAATATGGGAACTAAACCATCAAGAAGAAACTTACCAAGAAAGACCTTAAGTTTCAAGAACTTCAATACCCAATCAAGAATCAATAACAAGAGTTAGGATCTGAATAAAAGAAACTAAAGAATTATATAGAACTGAACTTAAGGAATAGGAATACCTTGAATGACCTTATGAATTGGTCTAAACCCCAATACCAAAATCACATTATTTCTCACTTCCCAAGTGTTTATAAAAGCTTAGAATAATAGAGCTTTAACCCAAAACCCAAGTGTATCTCTCTATAGTAACACTAGTACCTTGGAGGCTCTGATTAAATGCTTGAAGAATGATGAAAATGGATGAGTACTAGGTCCTATTTATAGAGTTCAAGGAGTGAAACTAACCCCTTTTAATTTGAATAAATAAATTATTATAAAATGAAAAAGATTTGAATTTTCGTTCAACTAACGCCCAGAACTCGGTCAAAATCGTTCAAAGGCAGTTCTGAGTGGTTAAGGGTATTTTTAAAATTTAAAAAGTCAAACTTCCAAAACTATACCCATGGAGCTGATATATCGCCCACCCTAGGCGATATATCGCCTCTCCCAGTATTCCTGAGGCTTGTTCGATCGTTCGTGCAAAGTCGACGTGTTTTTCGTATCTTCCGTAGGCGTTATATCGGCATACATAGATATATTAAACATGTATTTAGACTTTTTCAGCATAATTTGAATTGGATAACAGCTTTGACTGGGTCATAATACGATCCTAACAGTTGTTGGAAGGTTCTAGAGCTTCTAGATCTTTCTTTTATTAAAACTATTCATCAAAATACTTAATTCCTTAATAATCATGATTATGACAAGTGTCATGCTCTTATTGGCTCTATCTAAACCTTAGGATATAATAAATAATATATCTATGACCAGCAATATTAATCAAACCTTATGTTATAATTAATATTCTTAAACTATAGGTTAAACTTATAAAATCCATAACTGTTGCTATGAGTTTCCAACTAAGTCTCGACTTGAACCAAAATCCATAGTAACGAACATACTACTAACTAATACTAACTACTACTACTACTATCTAACTAGGCTAAGTAAACATTTTGGGACTCTACATTCCATTACCTGCACCACATAGCACTTATGAGCTAAGGCTCAGCAAGAAAACATAGACATGCTAAAAAGCAGTTAATAACATATTACATAATCATAATTAGCATGCCTAGCCATAATAACCCTACTCATGCATGCATTCAATCCAGATAAGTGATTATACAGTCACACCGGGGCCCGTTGCCCTAAATAAGTGACTGTAGAGTCACCCTGGGGCTCGTTACCCTAGATAAGTGACTGTAGAGTCACCCCGGGGCCCATTGCCTTATTCTCTTTATAACCAGCCTTAGAGGTGCCCTACCATACCTGGCTCTTTATTTTCCAAGCGGCCATAAAGTCAGTCAAGTGTATACCACGCTTCTGGATAGGCCTAACCATATCAACATGCACTCAGCTCGCTATTGCCACCCTTAACTTATAAGTCAAGCCTTTCGGCATGCGCTCAACACGCTATTGCTGCCCTTGACTTATAAGTAAAGCCTTTCGGCCGACGCTCAGCGCACTATTGTCGCCCTTAACTTATAAGTAAAGCCTTTCGGCTGGCACTCAACGCGCTATTGTCACCCTTGACTTATAAGTCAAGCCTTTCAATCAGATAATACAGACAAACATAAATCATTTAACAATTATTCACATATAGAGCCTTCAAGCATGCTCAATCAAACTATCACAAGCATAATCATAATCATGCTCATTCACAGGGGCCCGAGCCCTAATCATAACCTAGGGTGCAGTTTTCTTACCATAGGTCCTTAACGAGCATGTATCATGACTCCGAGCATGACCCTTTCCTCCTGAGCCAATCGGTGAACTGTAGTCACAACCATAGTAAAGAATAACTACCATTAACGAGCAAATAAAGGCTTTCAAATCGATTCCTAACCTCCAGGACCTCGAATCGACTAAACCAGGTAGTAGAATCCTTCCAGAGCCCTTAGGTTTGAGTCCCCGCAACTCAAAACCTCACTTGGCTATACTCTCAATTAGCGCTGTGGCGCACCCATGAAGGGTCGTGACGCGCCCCAAGGCAGAGAACCCTGGTCCTGCTTTCACTAGAGAAGCATTGCAGTGCAGCCCACCAGACGTCGCAGTGCTAAGGCGGTTGAGAAGAACCCCAATGCCTCGTGAGATCATATGGGTCACGGCGCTCCAAGAACAGCACCGCGGCGCTCCAAGAACCCAGAATTTCAGCATTTTCCAGATTTTTAAACTCCCCAAAAGTCCCAAAATACGATTTTAATACAGTTCAACCACATAAATGGTCTCAGCAGCTCATAAACATCAAAACCTTGTCCTTAAACTTAAAAAAACATCAACCAAACTCGAAATTCAAAGAAAACTCTAAAAGCTCAAAAACTCAAAACTCATAATTTAAAACCTTAAATTACCTCTGATAAAATTGTTTCCCAGCTGAAGCTATGCTTAAAAACTTCTAAACTTCTCCAGAATCACTATGATTCTTACCCCGCTTGAATTTGAGCTCTAGAACTCAAGATGTCATCAAAAATCGATGAGGAGTTTAGAGAGCGAAAAAGAGAGAATGAGAGAGAGAAGGAGAGAGAGTGTTTGAGTTTTTTAAGAGTTAATGAACTCAATCTAACTGATATATTCAAATGGTCCCAAATGACCAAAATACCTCCACTCAACCTGTTCCTCTCTCACCATCTCATAAGGGCAAAAATGTCATTTTGACTCTCCAACCCCGCTCTATACTCAAAATTCCCCCAAATAATTCTACTAAACCCGAAATCCCACTATTTTTCCCAAAATATGACTCATACTACAATAAGTCCCGATGACTCACCAGATCACCCAAAATACCCATTGACTCACCCCGAACCAGGTATTAATCCATGTTATGAATAAACCGTTATCTTGCTCAAAAGGGTCGTCTCCTGCCGAATAGCTCAAATATACCCACATAATAGTGTGGGCTAAAGCACATAGCACATACAATCACAGATATACCCTTAGCGGACTAAAATTACAACAATGCCCTTTTTACCATAAATGGGCCTATAAGCACATTTAATACAATTAAACATGCAAAATCAGTCATATAATAATATTACTCATACAATTCACATAATCACATAATAGTCCAATATTGCCCATCTGGCCCCCTAATCAAGGCATTAAGCCTTATTAGGAATTTTGGGGCGTTACAGCAGTACCCCGAACAATAATCAAGGTGCCAGTTCTAACCACAACCAGGCTGGTAATGGTAGTGGTAATAAAAACATTGAGAGTGGTAAGCGGAACAACAACTCGAACAGTGGCACAAAGAACGAAAATGGTAAGAAAGCTAAAACCAATGATAAACCTTACGAATATGTGCCTCGGTTCACCTCTTACTCTACTCTGCTAGGGTCATGAGCAGATGTATTTCAAGCCACGCAAGTTGAAGTCCCATATAAGAAATCGACAACTATTAGAAATGACATCAGCCAAAGAGACTTGACCAAATTTTGCATATTCCATAATCATTTTGGTCATAATACCAATGAGTGTAACCAGTTCAAAGATGAGATTGAGTTTTTTATTAGAAAAATCACCAAGCTATGGGAAAATATGTTTGTCGACAAGATGACCAACAACCACATGCTACAAACAATCCAGATGAACCAGCTTAGCCATTGTTGCCTGCCCCAGTAGCAGAACAACTAGACACAATTTGCAGAGGACTACATCTAGCGGGTGAAAGCAGGAAGGCTCAAGAAATATATGTCCGAACACTCTGCCATGATCCAAGTAATGATGTATTGGATTTGAAATAGCAAACTCCCAAAATACCTCGCTATGAATATATACCCATCATGTTCACCGTGGATGACGCCAATCATGTCTAACTTCTGCACAATGATCCTCTGGTCATCGACGCACTGATTGCTAACATGATAGTCACATGAACAATGATCAACAACTCTTCTGTGAACATATTGTTCAAGTCAACCCTTGAAAAAATGAAACTCTCTGTCTAAGATCTTAAGCCTTGCACTCAAACCCTTTATGGCTTTATAGGAGAAGGAATGTCCCTTGTAGGAGTAATCAAGCTTGCAGTCACTATTGGGAGTGCACCAACAAATAGCACAGTTATGGCAACATTTATTACGATGGACCTTCCATCCGCATTTAATGCCTTTCTTGGAAAAACCAATCCTCATTGACTTGCTAGCAATAACTTCGACATTTCATCTTACAATGAAGTTTCCAACCAATACTAATATAGTATGTGTTAAAGGAAATCAGAGAGAAGCAAGAGAGTGTTAAAGGCACAGTCACGACCAACATGAGTTCATAAGGTGCTGGCACAAGTTAACCAAAGTCGATCAGATATGCATCTGAAGTGCCGAGTTGCACCATTATTATGAGTTAATGTAAGGCTTGTCATAAGGCATGATTTTGCCCATTTTTATACGACCATCTAGTTTTATTTTTCTAGTCTTTACTGGTTGTAAGGCACGAATTTCCCATTCTTTAAACAATCAATCATCTTTTATTTTTCTAAAACTATGTTTATTGGTCGTAAGGCACATTTTTCCCACTTTGTAAACGACCAATAATTTATCTATTTTATGAATGTTTTGGTGGTGAGGCACGTTTTTCCCATTAAGTAACCACTGATCATTTTTAATTTCTTATATGTGTTGGTCATAAGGCAAGATTTTTGCCCATCTTTATGTTACCAGCTATTTCTATCATGTCTACGTTAATTGATTGTAAGGCACGATTTGCTCATTTTCAAACAATTAGTTATCTTTTCTATGATCTTGAATTTGTAAAGTTGGTTGTCAGGCATGACTTGCCCATATTAAGCAACCCGACTTCTTAATTTTACAAAATTAAGATTACTAATCGTAAGGCACACTTTGCCCATTATGTAAACAATTAGTTATTTTATTCTAGTCGTATGGCATGATTTTGCCCATTTCAAACCGACTAGATATTTATCATATTCAATAAATTGGTCGAAAGACACGATTTTCCCATTTTATATCAAACAATTATTTTTCTAATTTCTTAATTGCTAACTGATCATAACGCAAGATTTTCCCATTTTTAACCGATTCGTTATTTATAAGGCTAAAACCAACTGTTCGTTGCTCGTACAGACACGATTTTGTCCATTTTTTGAGCTATAAGGGAGTGTGCTATTACATTCAATTTTCTAATTATTGTGATTTTCACAAGTATTGCTTAACATGTATCCCATTATGTGTTAATTTCAAACAGGCTTTGGTTATTTGGCAAGTGACCAAGGTTAACCTCTTCGATCATTTGGGGGAACATAGGGTATACACCACCATAACACAATCAAAATAGTAAAAATCACGCCTGAGTAGTACTTAGAAATTTTTTCGAAAATTTATAAAGTGTTGGTGCTTCGTTTGTTTGTTCAAACACTAAAGAGGAAAAAATGACAAGTATGACATGAAAATGTTGTACCTAGGAAAACACATATAGCATGAAAATGTTATATCTTGGAAAAATCATACGAACAATATAAATGTATTTGCATCACAAAAAATATGCTTAAAAGAATATTACAATAACCGAGATTAAAAGCTGCTCAGACATCCATTGTCTTGATACTACAAAAAATTATGCCTAAGTGTCTTAGTGTACAAAAGGAATAAAAAAAATAAGTTACTATTGGTCGACCCCGTCCTCAACTTCCTCCTCCCTGACGACTCCTGACTCAGAAATTTCAGGAATAGCAACCTCTGCAGCCTCTCGGGCAAGGAACTTTTCTATCTCCTTTTTCTTGACTTCATCGAGGAGATATGAAAAGTTTTTTCCTCTTTGTTATGGTTCAAAAATATATAGAAACAGTTGAATAGGTCCCGGGGAGTCTATGGCGTTCACGGGCTCGATACCATCTTCATCTAGAACATCGGCTATAGTAGAAGGAAACAGCCCGACCTTCCTAAGGTTCTCTGAACTAATGAGGGTCTTGACATTCTTCTCCTCAGGAGTCATGGCAATCAACACCTTGGCCCTAACATTCATAGCCTGGTTCGAGAGCGGTCTATAAGAAGGTCCGACGTGCTTAAACTTGGAGTAGTTAGCCTACGCATCCTTAGTGAAGAAATAGTTGTCGGCATATCTAAACGCCTTGCTATTTCCAAAGATCTCTTCCAAGAAGGTGTCGGTACCCTCACTCATATAATGGTGGAAGTGGAAGTACCTCAAGTTGCGCTGAGAAGGGTTCGTCTTCAGATTAAATAAGTAGTGGTTCTCATGAGGTACTGGAGCAGCCCATTGTCTATGATGATAGATAATGTACAATGCAGATGACACCAAGATCATGTTGGGAGCTAGCTAAGAAGGACTAATACAAAAATAATCTGCCACGCTTCAGAAGTATGGATGAAGAGGAAGTAAGGCACCAGACTTGATGGTAGAGCGTGTCCAAGCACATATACAAAAAGGTGGGTCCTTAGCTCTGTCGTTTAGACCATGGATAGTAATAGATATGCTAAAGAGGTCAAATATCTTCCTTAAGTTCTTTACCTTCTCTTCAATCATGTCAGAGGCAGCCCCCTTGAACCAAACAACCTCGTAATTAGTAGGGCGAGGCTTCTCAACCGATTTCCATATGATCTCACTGGCAAAGGTGGCCCCAGAATCTGATGAATGAAACTCTTTTTGTCGTCTCTTCTTCTGCTGCGCAGCTGGCGAGATTGTCTTGCTCTTGGAAGAAGGGTGAACCACCTTAGGCCAGAACCTATTAGAACCCTCTTGAGGGTAAGTAACCTGGCGATGAGAGCCCTCGGTATGTTCTCGCTGAGAAGAAGAGTGATTGGAACCCGACTGGTATCCCGGTTCAAAGGGCATGGCAAGGAGTCTTGCCGACCGAACAGACTCTGCTGAGAAGAGTGACTTCGCTGAGATGTGCCCTGAGAGCCATGAGGAGTACTATGCTAAGAAGAGATCTGCGAAGAGCCAGGCGAAGAGCCCTGAGTGATGTGCCTGGTAATCTAAGGATTATCTTTAGAGGGTTGTTGGGTTATCTGTTTTACTCTCGCCATTGGGCTATATTTTTTCAAGAATTCTTCCTCACTAAACAAATATAAAGCGGAGTGAGGGAAAATCCTTTTCACCCTTCCCAAGAAACTCCTGTGGAGTACGCTCGCTTATAGACTTATCTAACGAAGAGGAGTTGGACATCTGCAACAAAGAAAAACAAAGAGTAAAGTTAGTACATCGACATAACGAAGCTCCCTACCACGGACCAAATAGGCCAGTAGTTGGGGGCATGCCTATTACTAAGGAGCAAAAATGAAGAAATCAAGGGAAAATCTATATAGGGGGTCGGCCTAGTGAGACTAAGCTCAGGTCGACCACCATAGGACTCCTCTAGACATGGAAAAATTGATCGATGTCTCAAAGTAGGGGTCGACCTAGGCCTAGGTTGACCACCATAGGATATTGGAGACCCAATAACATGCAAAAAAGAAGACTAGATGGTCAGCCTAAGTTTAGGCCGACCACCCTACGGATTGGAGAACACTTTGGCACATCAAGGAGACAAATAGGAGCTAAGATGGTTGGCCTACCACCTTAGGCTAACCACCCTGAGGATTTAAGCTCCAGAAAATCACAAAAAAGCTAGGGTTCAAGTCTCATAAAAAAATGGTGCAGCACAAGGAGGATTTAGGGTCAACCAAAACTGAAGATTTGAAACCCTGGAAATTGCCTACACCTAGGTTGTGAAACTAAGGAAATAGCCATCATAGGGCACATAGGCCTGGAAATCGCTTAGCTAAGAAAACCCTAGGGGTAGTCAGCCTAAATCCTAATCCCTTAAGCCTGGAAATCGCCCAGACTAAGGAAAACCTAGGATGGTCGGCCTATGATGGAATTTGAAGATTTGGAAATCGCCTATGGCTAGATGGGGAACCCTGGAAATCTCCCAACCCAAATTTCCTAAGCCTGGAAATCACCCAGGCTAATGAATCTAAAAGGTGGTCGGCCTATAGTCATCTAAAACCTAAGCAACACGCAAAAAGAGGCAAGGAACAAGTCAGTTTTTCATTAAGAACAGTTTTTTATTCAAACAAGTCAATTATTTTGGATCAAAATAAAACAAAACAAGGAGATTCAGATAGATTCATCAAAGACGTAAAAATTGGGAAAGAATACTTACCAAAGAGGAGATACGCAGAGTTGATGAAGAATTGGAGAATTCCACAGCTCAGAACTTCCTGAAGGAGGCACATGGGTCAGAAGTCTGATGAGTGAGGCCCTACTTATAGCCTCTCAGGCTAACCATATTTTTAGGAATTCAAAATCCTTGAAAAATATATGGTATGGTTAAAAATTCAAATTCCTTGAAAAATATCTTATATTTTTAGGAATTCATATTCCTTGAAAAATATTTTGTATTTTTAGGAATTAATGTCCTTGAAAAATATATTATATTTTTAGGACTTCAAATTTCCTTGAAAAATATACTAGATTTTAGGAAATTAATTTTTCTTGAAAAATATAATTATTTTTAGGAATTACAATTATCCTTGAAATCGATAGTTAATAAAAGTACTACGTAATGTCCCGAGGGACTTTGCTGTTAAAGTACTGCTACGATGTGTTTCTTGGGCCAGATCAAGTTTACCGTGATGTTGAACACATTACGATAAACTTGGGGGGCAAATGTTATCCCTTAAAAATCCAAGGATGACGTGGCGAATGAGAAAGCGACACATGGCATCACAAATCAGGGAAAATGATGAAGTATTGAAAAAAGACCGATGAGCAAAAAAGATAGGTCCAGGACCTATAGAGAAGTCAACCAGGCCAAAACCCCCTAGGGGTGGTTGACCTGGCCCTAACCTCTAGGGGTGGTCGGCCTGACCCCAATCCCTAAGGGTGGTCGGCCTGACCTGCTCAAGAGCCACATGGGTGGTCGGCCCACCCTATTCTTCATAGGGTGGTCAGTCTAAACTCCCAAATACACTTCGCTGGATAAAGTTCATGCTCATTCAAGCTGAAGTCAACAAGCCTAGCACCCAGAAGGTCATCAGGCCTAGCACCCAAGCTCTAAAGGGTCATTAGGCCTAGCACCTAAGTCTCATAGACCAACCAAGACTTAGAATTTTCCTGAAGGTTTCAATCGTGTATCATCAACCACGATCCAGAGAAACAACGAGAAGACCCACGATCTCATAATCATGGGGAGGTGGACACATATCTTTACTACCCAATAATCGTGCCAAACCACGATCCCAGTATTACTGATCATGTAACAACCCCTGGGTACTATAAATAAAGGACTCAGGGCTTCATAAAAGGGACTTCTTCTTTTTTGATCTTGTTGGGACGAGTTTGAGAGAGATTTTCTGGAGAGAAATTCTGGGAAAATTAGTAACGAGTGAATACTTCGGTTCATCTGTGTAATTTTCTATCGAGCGATTCAATACCAAAGACTAAGTGGATTAGGTTATTATTGTTCATCAGAACAGAGCTAAACCACTATAAAATTTATGTGTGTTTATTTAAAATATTTGTACTCTGTCGTATATTATTTTTATTTCATTAAAAAGATGTCATATACTATATATACGACCGTTGGCCAATTTCACAGGTCAACACCCCTTCTCCCTCAAATTCATGAGCTGCAAATTATTGTGAATAAATTGTCTACTCTGAAAATTGTATTGCCAGAACAATTTCTTGTTGGTGCCATTATAGCCAAGTTACCTCCTTCATGGAGAGGTTATAGGAAAAAAATTCTCCATAAAAATGAAGAGATTTCTTTGGAGGAGATTCTCAAACACGTGAGAGTTGAGGAGGAATCTCGTTCTATAGATTTGAATGATGAGAAGTCCAATGGAGAGATTTCTAAGGCCAATGTTGTGGCAAATCCTCCTAACAAAGGCAAAAGGGCCATAAACCCTTGGGGCCCAAGAAGAATGAGGGGAAATTCAAGAGTTCCAAGGGACCTTGCTTTGTGTGTGGCAAGAATGGCCACTTTTCTAGAGATTGTAGGTTCAAGAGGAGCCATAAAATGAAGCAAAGGTCAACTCGGCTCAAGAGGAGCTAGTAGCCACACTAAGTGAGGTCAATGCCATTCATGGAAAGGTGAGTGGGTGGTGGTATGATACTTGTGCAACCATTCATGTAACCTATGATAGATCTCTATTCAATACCTTTGAATCTTCAGAGGACGGGCATGAAATCCAAATGGGCAATGAGAAAAGGTCCAAGGTTGAAGGAAATGGAACTATTGACTTGTTTTTCACATCTGGCAAGAAGTATCTACTCACCAATATTTGTATATACCGGAAATGAGTAGAAACCTTGTGAGTGGCAATTTACTTGGAAAACCGGGAATCAAGGTTGTGATAGATTCTGGTAAGCTCATTTTATCTAAGGACAATGTTTTTGTTGGAAAGGGATATGCTTGTGATGGCATGCTTAAACTTTGTACTTCCATTGACAATGTGAACAATAAAGCTTCTTCTTTTTGTTATATTATTGACTCAAATTCTATTACTTTGTGGCATGTTAGACTAGGATTTAACACAATTAAAAGGGCTGTCAAATGTGGATTAATTGATTGTGATAATGTTGAGCATGAAAAATGTGAATTATGTGTTAAATATAAAATGGTAAAGAAACATTTTCCTAGTGTTGAAAGAAACTCTAAGTTGTTAGATTTGAAACATAGTGATTTATGTGAACTTAATGGAATGTTGACTAGAGGAGGAAGTAGATATTTTATAACTTTCATTGATGATTTCTCTAGGTTCACATATGTATATTTGCTTAAAAATAAAGATGAAGCATTTAATGTGTTTAAAGTGTATAAAGCGGAAGTTGAAAATCAACTTGAAAGGAAAATTAAAATACTTAGAAGTGATAGAGGTGGTGAATATTTTTCAAGTGAATTTATTTGTTTTTGAAGAACATGGAATAATTCATGAAAGTACAACCCCTTATACTCCACAACAAAATGGTATAGCTAAAAGAAAGAATAGAACATTTATTGAGATGATTAATGATATTTTATTACATTCTAAATTGAGTTTTAGTTTGTGGGGTGAAGCCTTGCTATCCGCTTGTCATATTTTGAATCTTATTCCCATGAAGAAAAATAATATATCTCCATATGAGTTATGGAAAGGAAAGAAACCAAACATTGGTTATCTTAAAGTGTGGGGGTGTCTTGCTTATTACAAGAGCACCGATCCAAAAAGGACCAATTTGGGTCCAAGAGCTATAAGATGTGCATTTGTGGGTTATGCCCAAAATAACAAAATAACAAAGCTTATAGATTATTAGACTTGGAATCTAATGTAATAATTGAATCTAGAGAGGTTTAGTTCTTTGAGAACATGTCATGCGATGACAACAAGTAAGAACCAACTCAAACTAGAGAGCCTCAAGAGGAGACTCCTAGAATAGTTGGTGAGCAACCTCAATTACCTAGAAGGAGTAAAAGGCTCAAAGATTTGGAATCAAATGAGAAGTGTTCTCCAATGAAGACATTATACCTTGTTGAAGGTGATAATGAGGAAGTTACTTGGAAACATCCAATCATACTTCAAATATAAGATGATCCCAAAACCTTCACGGAAGCAATGTCCTCAAGGGACTCCGCTTTTTGGAAGGAGGCAATTAATGATAAAATGGATTCAATTATGACAAATCACACTTGGGAATTGGTTGACCTTCCAAAGGGGTCCAAACCAATTGGGTGAAAATGGGTATTTAGATAGAAATATCATACTGATGGCACCATACAAACCTCCAAGGCTAGGCTAGTAGCCAAAGGTTTCAAACAAAGAGAGGGAATAGATTACTTTGAAACATATGCACTAGTAGCAAGAACTACTTCTATAAGGTTGTTGTTTGCCTTATCATCTATATACAACATTTATGTTCACCAAATGGATGTCAAAACGGCATTCCTAAATGGGGATCTCAAGGAGGAGGTCTATATGGAACAACTGAGAGGTTTTGTTCTTCAAGGAAATGAACATAAAGTGTGTAGACTTGTCAAATCATTATATGGTTTGAAACAAGCTCCAAAACAATGGCATGAGAAGTTTGATAAAGTCATTGTTTCTAATGGATTTAGACACAACAATGCGGACAAGTGCTTATACTCTAAGAATTTTGGTGACTATGTCATACTTGTGTGTCTACATGTAAATGATATGTTGATTTTGAGTAATGATATGAAAGGTAATGGAAACGAAGAGGTTTCTTTCTTCTAACTTTAAAATGAAAGACCTTGGAGAGGTGGATACCATTCTAGGTATCAAAGTTAGAAGGAATAGTGGGGGTTTTGTGTTGAGTCAAACCCACTATGTTGAGAAAGTGCTCGACAAACTCAGTCATCTCAAAATCAAAGAGGCACATACACCATTTGATTCAAACATGAAGTTTGAAAAGAATGAAGGAAGAGTGGTGGCTCAATCAGAATATGCAAGTGCAATAGGTAGCCTAATGTACGCCGCTCATTGCATAAGAGCGGATATTGCATATGCGGTTAGTAAACTTAGTAGGTTTACTAGCAATCCAAGTATCAAGCATTGGAAGGCTATTGAGAGAATATTTGGTTATCTTAAGGGTACCAAAGAGTATAATCTTCACTATACAAACTTTCCAAAGATACTTGAAGGATATTCCGATGCTAATTGGATATCGAGAATTAGAGATAATCTTTCCACCACCGGTTGGGTGTTTAATCTTGGAGGAGGTGCAATCTCATGGGGCTCCAAGAAGCAAACATGTACATCACACTCAACCATGAAAGCAAAGTTTATAGCTTTAGCGTAAACTGGCAAAGAGGTCGAGTGGCTTAGGAATCTCATGATGGATATTTTGTTAACCATGGATATGGTATCAACAATTTCAATACATTGTGATAACCAATCCGCACTTGCTAGAGCATATAATAGTGTGTATAATGGAAAGTCTAGACACATCAGTCTAAGACATGAATATGTGAGACAATTGATTCAAGGTGGAATCATATCGATCTCATATGTTAAAACAAGTGAGAACTTAGCGGGTCCATTTACAAAACCTCTTGTGAGAAGGTTAGTTAGTTCTACTTCAAAAGGGATGGGATTGAAACTTCTAGAAGAATAGATTCACCAATGATGGAAACCCAACTCTCAACTTGTACAAATCAAGGGAAAGAGTTCAACGGGTAAGAACAAGTCATTGATAAGTGAATAGTTTCAACACTAAAATTTATGATGAGTTCCATCCGAGATGGTTAGTTTTGGTTGCTACCAAGTTAGGGTTAAGCCTAGGGCTTTTAATGAAGTTCAGCTGAGTGTAGCAAGCATCTATAAAGATAGAAAAGTTGTTGTAAAAACTTCACCTATGTGGACTTAGAGGTGGTGCCACCTCTCATGGGAGTTGGAGTTTCTCCCCAAAAAGTCCATGAAGAGATGAGTACATGGCCATGATAGTGCTAGGTGAGAAAGTGGAAAAACAAAAGATGTGGTGGATGTGTGTGAGGTATCACCGGTGTTATCATATGGAATACTTGGTTCAAGCTTTAAGCTACTAATGATTTTGATAATGTGTTGTAGTATTTTCACGAAGATAAAGTTCAAACTGAAAGGCACTTTATTTTATGCGCCAAAACTGTTTAAGCTAGAGAATGTGGCTTGTATATAACCAAGTGGGGGATTGTTATGATTGGTTAAATACAAATGATAAAGTCTTAAAATACAAACAAGGTATAAACACTTAATAGAATTCAGATAATGAAGATGTGAGTTTGAGTTTCAAATTTTAGGCACTTATAAAATGAAAATTTGGGTCCAAAGTGATACATAAAAGTATTTAAGGGTTCCCAAAAAGTTTGGTGGAATTTGGAGCATTTTTAGGACCTTTGGAAGTGTCCAAAATCAGAGGGGGTGGCGATACATTGCCACCCAAGAGGCGACACATCGCCTGTTGGCTAGGGTTTCCAGAAACCCTAGCAGGCGACGCGTCACCTACTGTATTATGTTGATTTACGTAAATGCTCAAAATTACGTGTTTTGCAAGTCTAATCCCATTGGTTAGACCTAATGATGGTGCCTACTCTATATATGGGTCAAAAACAGTGATTTGAGAGACTTGATCACTCTCTCTAATCTCTCTAGCTCCAAGAATCTCTATTTTTCTCCAAGAACTCTCCAAGAAAGTGCTTGACTTAGAGAGTTGAAGGCTTGTTCAATCTTAATCTTCATTTCCTCAAGAGAAGGCCTCAAGCATCAATGGTGGCTGGGAAATAAAGTATTAGGACAACGTTCTACAACATGTATAAGCCTTGTTTTGTGTTTGATTTGCTCAAGGGTTTGCTCAAAGGATTGTTCAAAGTGGTGAATTTTCCTAGGGATTGAAGCTTTATCAAAACTTGAAGAACACCATTGTTCTACTTGGGTTTGCATGTTCTTTCTTAATCTTTTTTAAGTCTCTGTCAATCCAAATTTTGTGTAGATTCTATTTTTTATGGTGGTGTTATCTCACTCTCCCCCAATAGCTAGTGTATGCACTTCTTTTCCATAAGTGTTGTCACCTCACCCTAACCGTGTCTATCTAACATTACTGTCAACTCAACGCCCCGTGTATCACATCTATGTTCTTATCCCTTCATCCACCATGAAGCACGCACATTCACCTTTTCATTCTACACACAATGCACCTTAGTCTTTGACGCATCGCACTATAATTTTTTGTTTTAAGCAAGGACAGTATCCATCATGCTGTCCTCCTGTATCAGTCCATCACATGCATATTCTTATACCATGGTGTGCTAATCGGCCTTTAATTCAACTTCTGAAATTCCCGTACATGATTATCCATTCAAACAAACTTTAGGTTCTTACAATACTTCAGTCCAGGGTATGGCTGTCTTCAAAGATGCTTCAAGTAGTAGCCAATATGCCCTACTGGTCTCATCGTGCTTCTCACCCCTAAGTCATTCCTTTAGCAATTTCCTTATGGTTTCTATCTTAATTACCTCATACATGATCCCATCACTTCCCATAACATGACCTTGAATATCCTCTGGAGAAATCGGAACTTATCCCTTCTTAAGCCTTACCTGTAACCCTGCTTCCTTAGCCTTGGTACTATCAGTGAAGTTGTTATTCACGTTCTACTGCTAACTAGAAGTAGTCTAAAACTTTTCCGATTTGTCCATACAACTTGTCCATACCATTCCTGCACTCTCAGCTTGTCAAACTTACCTGGGTCACTGAAACATTGGTCAATTTAAGAGCCTTCATTGATAATCCATCACATCCTAATTGGTGCAAGAAGTAATTCTTGAAATGTCTCTTTCCTTTATCATCAGCTAGTAATAACCAGATCGAGGGTCAATTCTTGAGAGCATTGTCCTACCCTCACAACCAAGCAATGAATCCTTCATTCTTGGCAATGGATACCTATTCCTAACAATTACTTTATTTGGTTATCCGTACGCAGCACACATTCTCGCAGACTTGGCCTTCTTCTTGAAAAACAGTGTTAACATGTTCAATGATGAGATGCTTAGTCAAATAACTTCTTTGACTGAACCTTTAATTCGTTTTGCTTAACTAGTGTCATTCTTAATGATGTCCCTGATACTAGTTCTATCCCTGCCTTAATCTCGTAGCGTACTCAATTCCTTGTCGTGACCATGATCCTAACGAATCCTTGTGAACCCATCTGAAACCTTACTAGTTGATCCAGTCTTCATCTGGTCTAACTGATATAACCCTAGTGGTACCCTCCTCACTAGCTAGGCATCCCGTAACCGCAAACGGGTTCTTTCCTTTTAAACCCAGAAGTCACCATCTTTTCTTATAGTCCATGGTTGTCCCTTATTTGGCAAACCAATCCATACTCAGGTTCATATCAAAATCCTCATACATCTAGCTCAATTAATTATTATTGCTAACTTTCTTCCAATAGTACTCTGACCCGTCTCCTGGAAACTACCAATTTCCCCAGGCAGACACTAAAATCTCAAGCCCCATGGCATAATAATCACACAGTATGTGCCACTTATCTATGTCCCTTCTAAGAGATACGTAGTACCAAACTCATTCAGCCCAATATAAAAGTACGGGAACTGGAAAGCTGACTTGCTGCCTCTGAGGGACTAGCCTCAGGCTCTGACTGTGTCGAGACAGAGACTCAAGCTAGGGTCGAGCTATCTGTACTCCTTGGTTCTTCCGTCTTTGGTTTCGGGAAATCCTTCTTTATGAGCCCAACTATTCCACATAGAAAACATGTTTTCGCTCGACATTCTCCTAGATGGCATCTCCTGCACTTGGCGCATACTAGATAACTTCTCCAGAACTTGTTGCCGCCCTGGCGGCCACCTTGTAAACTATAACCCCTCTTGTCAAGACCAGGAGTAGCAGAATTATCAAGGGTCTTTCTTTTCTGGTTACTGGGCATCCGCCCTTACCTGATCCTACAAATGGAGATACCATTGCCTGAGCTTTCTGCCCTACGGTACTCTCACTCCATGTCTCATCTCCTGCATCCTCTATAACAAGGGCCCTCCCTACTACCCGAGCGTAGGTAACAATCTCATGTATTGGAGCGATCCTAACATTCTGGGCCATCCCAGAATTCAATCCTTGAATGAATCACTCCTTTCGAGCCAAATTAAGAGCAAATTTGGCCAATCCATCAAATTCATTCACTGTCTTGCTATCCTTAACCAAGTTCATAAACTCATTGGTCTTCACAATTCAGACTGCGTCATAGTAGTATCTTTCGCCGAACAACTACCTGAATTCCTCCTAGCCCATCATGACAACATTCCGGGTCTGGGGTACCACTTCCCACCATGTTTGGGCATCCTCCCATAACACATACGTGGCAAAAGCCACTCTCCTATTGCCTACCACTCCTATACAGTCAAGGATGGAGCTAATCATGCTCATCCACTATTCAGATCTGAACAGATGGAGTATGATACTTCTGGAATATTTCATACAATAATTCCCATATGTTCCCACCCTCAGGTTGAACCAAAATTGGTGCCATTGTTGTAAAAACATATAGAGCAATGGTCCTTGACGAAACCCGCTGTCTCAACCACCTAATATCCTCCTCCTAATTTCGCTGTCTTGCTCACATGCCAGCAAACATCTACTGCCAATTCTTGGAGCAGATGGAGGATTCTGACCCTGACTATCATCTGCAATCCCCAAACTAACCATGCCAAGTCCAATTGACTGCCTTGGATACACAATTTCTGACTCTGCCCGCAGTCAACGACTTAACCTATCAGTTCTGATACTCCTATCCAGAACTATTCCATGAGCAGGCCAAATAACACGGTAGCCACACACACAATATTCATATCAAAACACAAACCTATATTGTTCATGCATCATTTATCAAGTCTTATTCCCACAAAATACATTTATATACACCATGCCCCCTATTTTAGCATGCAGATAAGGCACATAGGTTCAATTTAAATAATTAAACACATAGTAATGTTATTAGATACCAAACCATGAGTCAAGCTTATCTTTAGCGACTAGTGTACACGCACAACCAGTCTTCAGGAACCCTTAATCCTAGACCGTTCTGATACCAAGTTGTAACGCCCTGGTTAGCCAAGATTGTTACACTGTGTATTTAAAATAGTACTTAACTCGCTAAACGAGTCATTTGGACTATGTGTAATTAAAGACTAAGTCAAGGTTAGGTATTAAAAAGTTTGGTCAACAAAGTGATTATTTTTCATTAAAATATTAAGTTTATACACGGGTGTTGGGAATAGTGCCCTTTAAACAATTGTAGTTGACAAATGTTTTAAATGAAATAAATAATTAAATTGAACTATTATATATATAGACTATGTCCGATATTGTATTGATAATATTAAGTAAATATCAGAAAATTCCAAAGTTTATCTATGTGGTCTTAATCTCATATTGGTATGAGAAGATCGAGATTAAAATAATAAACTTAAAATAGTTCGCGGTAAAATAAAGTTAAGAAAATTTTAGATTAATTACTACTAGTACATGGTCCACTAGTATTATGAATTTATGTGACCTAGATCTGAGTTACTAGTGTAGTAGGACATTTTAGTGGAGGTACTTTGCATGTTGAGAGTATGTAGAACTGGACCAGATGTGATTTGTTAATACTTGTTTAAACATTGTTTCATAGTATTAATCAAACACATCAAACGATGATCATATACACAATGATCTTAATCCTGAGGTTACTATGAACTCCTATATATGTCATTTGATCCTTTGATTCATGTGTTAAGGTTTGTCAGAATGATCAGGCTAAGAACAATTGTTTTAGGGACTCAATGATGTATATGGGTGGGGACGTAGTTTAACAGATATGGAATCTATACCTTCTTATAGATTGAATAATGGTTCCCTATTGGGTTGGCTTTTGGAACTGAAAATGTTATGAGCGCTCACATCGCAAACTTGTCGTGACACAACCTTCACTAGTAAAGTCAATGGTACTCTAGGAACAAGATGTAGCTAAAAGGGTAAAACGGTAATTGTATTCCCTTTTAACTATGAACCATTAATAAAGGATTAAGGTTGTATGTAATGATTATATCAATAGACACTTTATTCTTTAATAGAGTTCTCAGTAAATATATGTTTGTAATTATCAAGAGTTCAATCTCATATTTATAGTGGAGTAATCATGAGATTAATAAATATGATTATTTAATTAAAGATCTTTGATTAATAATGTAATATTTATTGAAGTTTGATATTATAGGTTCATAGGTCTCTAGGGTGGCTCTATCAACAGCATATCAAGGTAAAAGTTGATACAAGGGTATAATTGTAATTTGGGAATTTGAGAAGAATTTTATTCTTCGGGTCAAGTATGCAATTATATGATAATTGATGTTGAATAATTAATTTAGAATTAATTATTAATTTTCGAAAATATATTTATTAATTTAAATATACAAATTTTTGAAATTCATATATATAAATTAATTATTTTATTTGAGTGGGAGAAAATAAAATTGGTAAGTCAAAAATAGCTTTTGATTTATTGAATTTTAAAAGATGATGATAATGATGACATTAATTTGAATTTTAAATTTAAGATTTAAATTTTTAAATATGGTTGTTATCTTTTTCTTAAAAATATTAACACCTTATTTTGTGGGATATTGATTTTAATTAAATAAATAAATAAAAGAAAAATGCAATGTCCCTAAAAATGATATTGCAGTCTACACATGACACAGTCCAAAGACTGTGCCATGCATGTATCAATATACTGATTTTGTATAAGTGTTGTTTTTATTTTATTTATTTAATTAATTAATAATTTAAAAATAGTTTTTTCAAATTTGGTAAGTTAGATATTTACCTAAATCAATTCCTATCATCATTATGATATTTTATTATATTACTATTATTATTATGAATAATAAGGTAATAGAATTATTTATATATATATATGATATAGAATAAAGATAATAAATAAGATTGAGCAATACAACACAATACATAATTCAGAATAGTTCTTAGAGTTTTTGTCGGACAAAACTCTTTCTTTTTCTTCTTTATTCAAGTCATTCTCAGACCATAATCCAAGTTCTCATGTGTTGAGAAATACTTGTGATTCCTAAAAATATAAACTCATATTCTCTATGTGCCCACACACATCTTGAGGTGTATAGAACACTTCGGAAGATCGTGGTTTGAGTGCTTAAATCTTTGGATAGGAAGATCGAAAAATTACGAAAAGACTCAAGGACACTTGATAGGCTTCAAGAGGTAATTTAATATGTTCTTGAATTTTGTGTGTGTATATGTTATATATAAATATATTGTATATTTATATATTTGTTGCATGATTAATAATATTGTATGATAATGTTTCTGGATTGTTTTCTTGGTCATATAAACTGTCTATATGATTAATGAAATTTTTTATTGTTGTGTACAATAGGCCCACCACGCCAATTCCGTTGCGTGCTCTGAATATTTTTCCAACAATGGTGTAACGCCCTACTACCCAGAGACTGTTATGGTATGCATTTTAAACAGTGCTATACACGCTAACCAAGCAATTTGGCCATAATCATGTAACTAAGTGCGATTAACGGTTTAAGGTTAAGAATTTTGGTTAAGATACAACGTTTCACTAAAACGTTTACTGTATACATTGGGATCCCGAAAATATATTTTAAAGGTTAATTGCAATAAAATATTTACAACCAGCCGACCTAAGCAGCAAAATAGGGTATATCCCTAGTTCCTCTTTAAACCCTCGGTCGTGGCAGTCGAGCAGCCGCATATGTACACATTGTCACCTAAGCTCTCCAACTCAAGGATGGTCCAGCTTTCTTTTGCCTTTACCTGCACCACATAGCACCTGTGAGCCGAAGCTCAGCAAGAAAACTCAATATGCTCATGAACAAGTAATAACATGTCACTAAATCATATTAGGCATGCCTAGCACTAATAACCCTACTCATGCATGCAAGCAGGTACAAATAAATGTTTATGGAGTCCTGCGCTCTGAGTAGATGACTAATAAGTCTCTCGCTCTAAGGTAGATGACTAATAAGTCTCTCCGAGGAAGATGACTAATAAGTCTCTCTGAGGTAGATGACTAATAAGTCTCTCTCTTAATAGACGACTAATAAGTCATACTCTATTTAGATGACTGATAAGTCTTTCTCTGTATAGATGACTGATAAGTCTTTCTCTGTATAGATGACTAATAAGTCTATCTCCGTGTAGATGACTGATAAGTCTATCTCTGTGTAGATGATTGATAAGTCTATCTCTGTTTAGATGACTGTTAAGTCTATCTCTGAGGTCTCATACCCTCCTATCCATGTGATGTGTAGGTCACCTTAGCCTTTTGGCTCTAGCTCTAAATAACTAGCCTTTAGACTAGACAAGCGCTTTTGTTTTTCATCAAACTTAAGGTCGGTCACACATTTCATGCTTCTGATGATAATGCTTATGTCGATTAGATCTAATCTTTTTGGCTTGCGTTAAACATGCTAATACCGTTCTTGACTCATAGGTCAATTCCATACGACCAGTGCTTAGTATTACTGTCGAACTTGACTAATAAGTCACAACTTCACAGTCAATACTGACACCATTTCCGATTCCTGACTCATAGGTCAGTTCCACTCACAAGTAAGCAATGCAACCAGGCATATATCATATGTCAAATATCCAAATGTAGGGCATTCATCATGCTTACTCAACAACCACTAGCATAATTATGATCATGCATAATTACAGAGACTCAAGATCTGATTAATCTCATCTTCAGGATTTATGTCATGCCCTAATCACACGTATCTTATGCATCACATGCATCACATACTGAGTGCAGTTTTCTTAACTTTGGTCCAACCACAGGTTACCAATAAACGAGCCACAAGCACGATCTTGTTTCCAAGTCCCTAGCGATAACCTAGTCACTACCATAATATAAAACCTCATCAAAATGAGTAAATAAATACTTCCAAACCCAACCCAAGCCTCCGAGACTTCGAATCCCACTCAACTGGGTAGTAGGATTAATCCCAGGCCCTTAGAGTTAAGTTCTCATAACTAAAAACCAAATCTGGGCAAAATTTCCCTTAAGCGTCGCGGCCCTCCAAACCCTATGTCGCGGCTCGCCTCTAGACAGAAGCCAACCTCTTCTCTGACTGTGCCAAGTGCCACAGCGCTCCAACACAATGTCACGACCCTACCTACAAATCAGCTAACCTCCTCTTTCTTCAAGCCTGGGCCGTAGCGCCCAAGAACAAGGTCGCGACCCAACCACGAACCCAGCCAAAAACCTCGTTTTCTCCATTTAAAAACCTTCCAAAAACCTACCAAACATATCCAAATCCCAAAATAAAAGTTCCCAAACATCCCCATGATCCAAAACCAACAAAACCTAAGCTTCAATCAAATTAAAAACTCATCAAAATACAAAATCCAATCCAAGCTTAAAAACTTAAAAAACTTAGAACTTAAAACTTGAATTACCTCCGATTGAGTTGTTTCCCAGCTAAATCCTCTAGCTAATAAGCTTCTAATCTTTCCTAGAATCACTATGCCTCAATCCTCGCTTGAATCTAAGTCCTAAAACTCAAGTTTCCTTTGAAACTGTGATCGAGTGTCGAAAATGAAACTTTGAGGGAGAGAGAACATTCTGAACGTTCTCTTTATGATTCTGACAAGTTACTTCAAGCTTACGTAGCCTCAAGCAAATCCTAATGCTCGAGGTCCCGAAAATGCCCACAGGGGTAAAGTAGTCAAAACTCCCAGAATTTCCCCCTGATCTCACTAACTCCCAATTTATCATCAAATATTTATTCCCATTACCCAATATCTCGGTAATGCGCTAAATACCCCTTGACTCACTCCGAGTCAAGTATGAATCCCATTGTGACTTTCCCACTAGTTTGCTTCCTAAGATCGTCTTGTGCTGGGTAACCTTAGTATAACCAAATAATAATGAAGCACCACACATATACCACATATATGCCAAATATGCCCAAAATGGCCAAAATATGAAAATTGTCCAATTGAACAGAAATTAGCCCACATACATATTTAATACACCTAAACATGCATATCTAGTCATATTATAATGTTATTCATATATTCACATAATGATAAACATATATATCATATATTCACATAATTCCATAATTTGCCATCCTGGCCTCCTAATTAAGGCCCTAAGCCTTATTAGGAAAATTGGATCGTTACAAACGGTATCCCAAAAATTGGTTACAAACTGATAACGGACAAGTGGAATACAAATTAGTCATCCTAAGTGGCAAAATAATGTTCAACCCTAGTTCCTCCCAGGCTACCCCGGTTGTGGCAATCGAGTAGGCTGCATATGTACACACCGCCCCTGAAGCTCTCCAACTCATGGCTGGTCCGACTTTCCCTTTCCCTTACCTGCACCACATAGCACCCGTGAGCCAAGACTCAACAAGAAAACTTAAATAAACATGCACAACTGAGCATCATTATATAAACAGTAAACTTAAATCAATAAATTCAATCAACAACAGGACATAAGTGTAACATCCCGAATTTACTACTAAGGTTGAGTGCCTTGATTACTGTGTCGGGAGGGCATCAGTGGGCTATATATGTGAAATTAATCGAATAAATGTGTGACTACGTGGCATACATGATTATATGGTAACATGAATATATGTGCATGTTTATGTGTATTAAATATGCATGTGGACCCATTCTTGTTTATAAGGGCATATTCGTAATTTTGGCCCGTTAAGGGCATAAATATGATTATATGTGTTAAATGATTAAGCCCACATTATTATGTGGATATATTTGCAGTATTCAGCTGGAGGCGATCCTGGTGAGCAGATTAGCGAAATAGTCACAACGGAGTTTAATACTTGGCTCGGGGTGAGCCTAGGGGTATTTTGGGGACTTAGTGCATATTTGGGATTTATTGGTTAATGGACAATTATTTGATGATTATTTTGGCATGTCGGGATTAATTGGGAATTTATAATACAATTTGAGGATTAGCGGGAATTGGAGCTAATGACCATTGTGCCCTTGGGGCCATTAAGGAAGAAGTTATGCTTAAGGGGCATTTTGGTCTTGTGTCAAGAGTGGACTTGACCTTAGGCACTAGTAGCATGTAGAAACTTAAAGAAACAAGGCCAAAATAACTCTCTCTCTCTCTCTCTCTCTCTCTCTCTCTCTAAGTTCGATTCTCCCCCTCTCCCTTGAGGCAATTGAGTGTTTCTTTGAGCTTTGAGGAGGAAATCTTGGGGATGAGGGCTTGGAAGTGCTCAAAAAGCTGAGATGTAAAGGAGTGCAGTTGGGGGTTTAAATTTGTCTAGCTAAGGTAAGATTTATGCTTTGCTTTTTAGAGAATTTTCAGTAAAGTTTAAGTGCTTCCTGAGGTTTAAACTTTAGTTCTGAATTTGAGTTTTGCTTAGAACATGGTTAGTTTCTGGGGTAATTATGATATCTATGTTGTGTTAGTGAGGGTTTTAGAATCAATTCTGGCTTTAGTACATGTTTAGATTGAATTCTGGTGGCTTTTGTTTAGGGGAAACGTAGGAAGGAGCTGGGAATTCTAGATTCGCGAGGTCGCATCGCAACCCTGTTCTTGGGCGCTGCGGCTCGCGTAAACCTAGAAGCCCTGGGAGCTCCCTGTTTCCGTAGGCGTGTCGCGACCCTAAGGGCCAAGTTGCGGCGCGGGTCGCTGGAGATTAGGGTTGGGCGCCTCTGACTAGGGGGTGTGCCACGACCCTCGGGGCCAGGTTGCGGCTCGCATAGGAAAACTTAGCCAAAATAGTTTTTTTAGCTCGGGAACTTAAACCTAAGCGCTCAGGACGAATTCTACTACCTAGTTTATTAGAATTCAAGGTTCTAGAGGCTAGTATGTTGTTATGGGGTTTTTAATTGGTTTAAGTTTAATTGGTTATTCATTATCGCTTTGTGAATAAGATTACCACTAAGGCTCAGGGTTGAGGATCGTGCTCGGGACCGTCTCACACTTGCAAGCTCGGTACTCGAGGTAAGAAAACTGCACCCAGGTTATGGATGGGGCTTAGACCCCTGTTAACTAACATATTATGATTGTGAATATATCTATATCTGAGAATATCTAGATAGGCATGCTTGTATATGTTGCCTTCGATTACTTGTTGTGCAATGTGTATTTGTGATTATATCTATTTTAAAGGCCGGCCTAAGAGCGTCGGGGGGCTGATAGCAAGCGTGTGGAACGCGGCCCGACCTAAGCATGCCAGGGTCAGTTAAAATACCAAAGGATTCGGCCTAAGGGCACTGGGCCTGAACATTATACAATAAATAGGAGTGTTGTTGGCACTTAGCTATTTGTATTGATTGATGAGTTGGGTTTCTACATTCGATTGAGCTGAATATTATTGTTAAGATGGTTGCTAATATCCTGTTGTTGATTGAATTTATTGATTTAAGTTAACTTCTTTTATATTGTTACCCAGTTGTGCATGCTGATTTAAGTTTTATTGCTGAGCCTTGGCTCAGGGTGCTTTGTGGTGTAGGTAAGGAAAAGGGAAAGCTGGACTAGCCATGAGTTGGAGAGCTTCAAGGGCAGTTGTACATATGCAGCCTACTCGACCGCCATGGCTGGGGTAGCCTGGGAGGAACTAGGGTTGAACCCTGTTTTGCCGCTTAGGATGGCTGATTTGTATTTCATTTGTCTTTTATCAGTCTGTAACCGATTTTTGGGATCCCGTGTGTAAACTTAATATTTTTAAAGAAAAATAATCACTTTTGTTGACCAAACTTTTTAATACCTAACCTTGACTTAGTCTTTAATTACACATATAAGTCCAAATGACTCGCTTAGCGAGTTAAGCACTAGTTTAAACACACAGTGTAACGGTCTTGGTTAACCAGGGTGTTACAATAAACAACAAGCTTAACAGTAATATTCAGCTCAATCAAACACATAAACCAAACTCATCAACCAATACAATTAGTTAAGTGCAAACAACACTTCTATTTATTGAATAATGTTCAGGCCCAGCACCCTTAGGTCGAGTCCTCTGGTATTATAGCCGACCCCAGCACACTTAAGTCAGGCTGCGCTCCGCACGCTTGCTATCAGCCCTCGGCACCCTTAGGTCGGCCTTCAAAATAGATATAATCACAAATATACATTGCACAATAAGCAATCATAGGCAGCATATACACGCATGCCTATCCAGATATTCTCAGATACAGATATATTCACAATCATAACATATTCGTTAACAGAGGTCTAATCACAACCCGGGTGCGGTTTTCTTACCTCAAGTCTCGAGCAGCTAACGTATGGCAATCCCGAGCAAGATCCCTATCTCCAAGCCCTAGCGGTATAACCTAGTTACAAGCAATAATGGTAATCATCAATCACTTAGACTAGTCAAAAGTTCCAAGGTGTAATTCTAACTTCCAGGACCTCGAATTCTACTAAACTAGGTAGTAGAATCCTTCCCGATCCTTTAGATTTGAGTTTCGAACCAATCAAATAGAAAGCCCCAATGAATTGGGATTTCCCTATTGGGATCCTAAATGAAAGGAATTGGGATATGTTCCCAAGCTTAAAAACTTTTTTTGGCTATTTTCTTTAATTTGAGTCATGGCCAAGCCCCCTAGGACCGCGGCACGCTAGAAGTCAAAGAGCTCCTAGGCTCTCTCACGGGGGACACGGGCAGCAACGTGCCTTAACCTACACTACAGCGCATGGGCAGTTTCAGAGAACTGCCAAGTCCTTCTACACACATGGGTCGCGGTGCCTGAAGAATAGGGTTTCTGCTCGAGCCCCAAAACCCATAATTCCCCTGCGTTTTCCTTGCGTTTTTCTGAGCTAAACCCATCCAAATTCACCCTAAACAATGGCTAAATCTAAAATCAAGTCTAGAATCCAAAATAACACAAGATAGATATCATAATTACCCCAAAAAATAATTCATATCCTTCTCCCAACTCAAAATTCACAGTAAACTCCAAGACTCAAAGAAAGCTAAATTCAGTGCTTAAAACTTAAACTTACCTTTGATGAATCTATCCCTAGCTGCCCTTTCCAGTTGTGTGCTTCTAATTTCCCCACTAAGCTTCATTCTCCAGCAATCCCTGCTCCCAAATCCCCAAGGCTCGAGTGCTCCAATTCAAAACTATGAGAAAGAGTGAGAGAGAGGGAGAGAGAAGGCAGTTGAGTTCTCTTTTGGTTTCCCCTTGCTTCCTCATACTTCCTAGCCTACGTCTATCCTTAACATCAAAAGACCAAAATACCCCTTAAGCATACTCTTATCCTTTAATGGCCCCAAGAGAAAAATCTTCATTTGCCACATTTCCCGCTAATCCTCGACTAGCCTTATAAATTCCCAATTAACTCAATTAATCACCAAATAACTACTTGTTACCCGATAGATCTAGAGTACATACTACATTCCCAAAATACCTCTCGGCTCACCCTGAGCCGGGTATTTGACCCCATTCTCATACCACACATCTCAAATATATCCCCATAACATTGGGGTCTCACTCACAATACATACATAATACAAATATACCCTCAACGAATCAAAAATTACAAATAAGCCCCAATTTACAAGAACATACCTGCATGCATATTTAATACACATAAACATGCATAAATATTCACATTACCATATAAACTATTTATATCACAAAATCATACATATATTCCATTCATTCCTCATATAAATCCTATTATGCCCTAGAGGCATCGTAATCAAGGCACTCAGCCTTAATAGCAAATTCAGGACGTTACATCTTGGGAGGACCTTGAGGCTTGATGGCCAGGGTTTGATCTTCCCTGATCAACTTGCAGGCCACCATGGTAGCGTCATTCACCACCACCTCGAACTCTTTCTCCTTGGCAAGAGCGCTAGCTGAAGTATTGTATTGACCCCCAAGGGTCTCAGACCACACCGTTCTCTTATAAATAGCTACACAAGATAAAATCTCGATCAGAATAAGTAAAACTTAGCAAAAGTAAGGAATTCAAATGAAGAGCTTAAAAGCTAAGATACTTACAAGGTTTGTTGAAGTAATGATGTTCATAGTTTCAGAATTTGTTCGACATAAAAACTAGTCTTTGAAGTCACTTGGATGGTTGCGTAGGTCGATGATGCTAGCGGATTTGGGGAACTGGGTGATTAATAAAAACCATCACCTCAGGTTTTAACGTCTGGATTGGCCTTTAGATAGAAAAAATATAAAATATCCTCTGGGGTGGGGACCTCTCACTCGTTCTTGAGGAATAGATATTTTAACCCTGTGAGGAAACGATAAGAATTTGGCAATTGCTGAAATGGGGCAAGCTTCACATAGTTTAAGAAGTCCGCAAAGTACTGATCTATCGAGTGAAAGGCACCAGCCTTTAGGTGTTCATCGCTCTAGGCCCCGAAGTCGTCCTCTAATGGGGCACAGCTCCGCTCACCCTCCAAAGGTGGTCGAGCGTAGAAGTTGGGGTTCATCTCGATCCCATGAATTAACATTATTTTATTCACGTTGGATTGAGAAGTAATATGAGACATGATCCTCTTAGTCTCGAAGAAATTTTCAGGTCTTACCTTGATCTCCTTCTCCACCACAAGACCAAAGTGGGGGATGGTGGTCTCGGAGGCAGCTTGCTTATCCTTGCTCTGAGAAGAAGAGCCTGCAACACTCTTTTTCTTTTGAAAGGCCATAACGATTGTTTTTAGTTCGCCTAATTACAAAATGACTCATTAGAGGCGACCTAGGGATGTAACCTAGTTCTAATAACGGAAGAAATGGCGACCTAAGATTCTAAGGCTTTACTACTTGACCTAAAGTATCTACGGGCTAAGTTCGGGCTTAGTACCCTCATGTGTGGCCCCACGTGCGCCCCTAATTCACGTGCCCTAATCTCAAGAAGGCACTGAAACTTCGGGATTCGTGTTTTAGGCATGGTGGTTTCGAAAAGCAGTTTAATGCAAAACCACCCTAGTATCATGTCTCTTAAGCTACCTGGTTTTGAGCCTAAACCCTTCAACTTCTAGGTTAAAGACTCGTACATTTAACCTCTAAATCCAGAAAAAACCCATAAAAATTGCCTATTTTTTTATGCGTTTATCTTAATCGTTTCTAGTCCTATTTGTTTTGGCCTAATATAGCCCAAACATAATCCGTACATAACCAAAATAAGGCAAAAATACACTAGAAAATTTCATAAACTCGTCAAAAAACGAGTAAAAAGAAATTTAAACCAGACTAAATGTGTACTTACGAATTGGTTCTTGATCGAGGTTGTAAAAGGACGAAGAACAATGAATATTGCAGAAAATTCGGGAGGTAACCGCTGAAGGGATTTCTGATAGGGAAGAAAGTTAGAGGGTTTCTAAGAAATTTTGGAGAGAAGGAAGAAAGGAAAATTCAAATGCAAAGGTGGTGAGTGCCAGATTTTGTTCTCCTATTTATATGTCAAATTTGGGGACAAATCTGGACCACACGATTAAAGCAAGTCAACATTTTAGGGTCAAAATTAAATAAACCAAATGGCAACAAAAGGTTGATAAGACAATTGTCACAGTACTCAAAACCCGAACAGACGCATATAACAAGCAGACACGTGTCCCATACTGGAGTGAGTGGATGGGCACATTTTCTCACAACAGAAGCCGAAAATCCCCTACTCTACATGCCAGAAGTGACGTCATGCACGAGCAAGGACTTGGGGGGATAATGTTGTACCCTAAAAATATGAGCTCAATCTTCTTGCTTGGGGTACAGCTGGCACATAATAAATAAAGGTTACAAGACTTCCAGACCAAACAACTTGAGGCTGTGTCACTAAGTCTGGGACAGCCTAGGATCCTTTAGATCGTTTGAAATGCTAATGATAGAGATCGAAGTGTCCAGTGTCCGGATCATCCTCATCAGGCCCTAGCATTATCTAAGTCAAGTTGTCTTGTTCCAGTCATGTCCAGTTCGAGAGCGACATCTAGCTCGAGGTGGTTCAAAGATGTGCATATGGGAGAATCCTTACAAACTCGAATGCCCAATATGTGCAATAAGTGTGTATGATTGTTATATACATTTATTGATCGATGTAAACAACAATATGATAATTAAGGTACTTACGTATCCATTTATTTGGGAAGATACCCAATTCTGTATGTTACCATTTATTGTACGGTTACCCAATATTGTCCATCACAATTACCTATAAATATAAGGGAAATTGGTAGTAAAAGGGACCAACATCTTGTATGCCAAAACTCTGTTGAAATTGTCATAAACAATCTCTTCAAGAGTTCTTAAACAAAAATAAGAGTGTCTCGTGGACTAGGTTGATTAACCACTAAACTACGTTAAAATTTTGTGAGTTTACATTTACGATTTATTAATGTAACGCCGGCCTAATCCAAGACCGTTACACTGTGTACTTTAAATAGTGCTAGACTTGTTAATCAAATCCTTTGGTTATAAACATGTAACTAAGGTTAATGGCAAGGGTTAAGGTTAAAAAATTTGGTCAAAAGAAAAACATTGACTTTTCATTTAAAAGTTTAGTATATACATGGGACCCCAAAATAACATAAACAGATGTTTAAAAGGTTACATACAAGTCAAAATACAAGCCAAGCCGACCTAGGCGGCAAAATACAAGCCAATCCAACCCTAGTTCCTCCAAGATAACCCCGGTCGTGGTGGTTGAGTAGTCGCATATGTACACGCCGCCACTAAAGCTCTCCAACTCATGGCTGGTCCAGCTTCTATTTCCCCTTACCTGCACCACATAGCACTCATGAGTCGGGGCTCAGCAAGAAAACTTAAACATGTGCATGAACAGTAAATAGAGATTCCATATGCATATCTAGCATGCCCAACAGTAATAACCTATTTACGCATGCATACAATTACAAATAAATGATTATAGGATCATTATGGGGCCCGCTGCCCTGAATAGATGACCATAAAGCCAATTCGGGGCCCTATGCCCTAGTTAAGTGACCTTAGAGTCACCCAGGGCCCTTTGCCCTATCTAAGTGTCCATAGAGTCACCTGGGGCCCTTTGCCCTTGCTCTGAGTAACTAGCCATAGAGCTAGCCAAGCGCTTTGTTTTTCCAAACAACCATAGGGTCAATCAACGTAATAGTACGTCCCTGATTAGGCCTAAGCCTCTCAACCAATACATAACGTGTTATTGCCGCCCTTAACTAATAAGTCAATGCCTTAACCAGATATTCGGACAACCAAATAACCAAATACTGATAAGCATACTTCATATAATACAAGTATGCATACATATTAATCATATATATCTTAGTCAACTAAATACCAACACAGTAATAATCATGTTCCTTAATGGGGTTGAGCCCTAATCACGCAGATAATGCAAACAAGAGTATATTATTTAGCAATTATCCGGATACAGAGCATTCACGCATGCTTAATCAACGATCACGGGCATAATCACAATCATGTTCATCTCAGGGGCCCAAGCCCTATTCATTATTATATTTAACAACCGGGCCAAGCCCTAATCACGTATATCACGTATTGGGTGCAGTTTTCTTACCTCGGTCTGAGTGCAATGTATAATAAGAATGACCCTAGAGCACGATCCCGGTTCCAAGCCCCTAGCGGTAACCTAGTCTCAACCATAATATAGAATCCAGTCAATAACGAGGCTTCCAAACCGAGTCATGGCCTTTAGGACGTCAAATTCTACTAAATCGGGTAGTATAATTGATCCCAAGCCCTTAGGTTTGAGTTCCCATCACTCAAAGACCATCCTAGCCAATTTCCCCTATGTGCATCGCGGTGCCCTCTTACTGGTCGCGACACACCTCAAGTTGAGAGCCCCTCAGCCCTAAAGGGTCACGACTCGCCTAGGCAAAACAAAAAACCCCAGGCCTTGGCTTCACGTGGGTCGCAACGCCCTAAGAACAGGGTTGCGGCGCAGCCCTACGAACCCAGATTTCCAGCTTTTTCCTCAAGCCAATTCTTACCCAAAAATCATCCCGCATAATTCCAAAAACCATAATTCAGTAATAACAATATATTTCCAGCAACAAAACCCAACCTTAAGTTCACTCAAACCCCCCAAAAAACTCCAATTCAATTTCTTGAGCCACAAGCACAAGAACACTTCAAGAACTCTTGGAAACCATGGCAGAATTAATCAAAAGAGAGTTTGTAACCTTACCTCAGAAGTAGATTGAGTCCTCCTAGCTGCCACTAATCCAACCCTAGACTCAAGCCTTCGATTCCAAGCTTGAATTCCACTAATTTTCCCCAAAATCAAGCCAAAACATAGAGAGAGAGAGAGAGTGTGTGTACACGAGTGCAAGAGAGAGTTTGAGAGAGTTCTATGTTGTATTTTCTGTTTTGTGTAGCTTACTTAGAGTTCAAGTAACTTTAAGCAAATCACGAGGCTCGGGTTACCAAAAACGTCCCCAAGGATAAAATGATCAAAATACCTAAAATTCCCTCCTAATCTCACTAACTCCGAATATATCCTCCAATATTTATTCCCATTACCCGATATCCCATTAATGTACTAAATATTCAAAATTCCTCTTGACTCACCACGAGTATGGTATTTGGTCCCGTTGTGACTCTCCCCCTAACTTGCTCCCTAGGATCGCCTCGTGTCGAGTAACCCAAATATATCCACATAATATTGTGGTCTCACACATATATGGCATATATGAACTTATATTCCAAATATACCCGTAACGGGCCAAATTACGAAAATTGTCCTAATAAGAAACAGGCCCACATTCATATTTAATACACCTAACACATGCATATCTAGAAATATTATAATTTAAATTACGTAATCATATAATAATACACATATATATCACATAAACACATATTTCATAATTAAATCACATATATTCAAGGAATTCTTCATAATTTTCCATCATGGCCCCTTAATCAAGGCCTTAAGCCTTATTAGGTAATTTGAGACGTTACAACTATCCCCCCTTACAGGAATGTCGCCCTTGAAATTTTACTTGAACAGCTCGGGATACTGATCCCACATATTTGATTCTAGCTTCCAGATCACTTCCTCAACCTTACTGTTCATCCATAATACTTTAACCAAAGGTATAGTCTTGTTCATCACAACCTTGTCTTTCCTGTCTAAAATCTAAACTAGCCGCACCTCATAGGATAAATCTGTCTCCCACTTGAGATCCTTGTAACTCAACACATGAGTCTAATTTGATACATGCTTCCTTAACATAGAAATACGAAATATGTTGTGCACACTAGACAGTGTCAGGGGTAAGACCAACCTATGGGCTACCTGACAAATCATCTTCAAGATCTCAAATGGTCCAACAAACCTAGGGCTCAACTTGCCCTTCTTCTCAAATCTCTTCACCCCTCTCAGTGGTGAAACCCTAAGGAAAACGTAGTCTCCCACTTGGAACTCCACGTTCCTTCGCTTTTGGTTTGAATAACTTTTATGTCTACTTTGAGACACGAGCATCCGAGCTCTAATCTTTTCAATAGCCTTAGTAGTCCTCTGAACTGCCTCAAGACCCAAATATTTCATCTCACCCATCTCATCCTAGTGAATGGGCATTCTACACTTTCTACCAAACAACATCTCATAAGGTGCCACTCCAATAGTCGACGGGTAGTTGTTATTGTAATGCCCTACTTCCTTAGAGCCATTACTAAGTGAGTTTAAAACATGAAATTAACTCGCTAATCGAGGTTTTAGGTTAAAAGTGTAGCTAAACCATAATAAAATTCATACAATTTGAAAATATAATCATCCATTGAAAATTATAAAGCGATATACATTTGGGATCCCAAATCACTGTTTAGAAATACTTACAGCTCAAAAATATAATTAAAGTCGACTAAACGACAAAATCAAGTTTAGTACTAACATCTCCCAAAAATAACCCTGGCCGTGGTAGCCAGGCAGGTCAAACATGTACACGTCGCTTCACGCCCTCCGTACTCATGGTTGGTTGACTTTCCCCATGCCCTTACCTGCACCATAGAGCACCCGTGAGCCAAATCCCAACAAGAAAACTCCACACAAGAAAATAACATATGCATATTCATCAATTAACACATAACAAAACTGCCAACAGGCTAAACACATACGGTTATGCCGTCCCAGGCGCTTTACTAGGCCCTGGGTTTGCGGTCTACACCATGAGGATATCCTAGATATCCTATAGGGTCTTACCCTGGCAACTCGTACTCCGTGTGCTTAACGCTGCTCCCGACCCCATGTCGTTCCTAGCCCTCGCCATTCCCGGCACTTGCCGTTCATTCACATATGCACACATAGCATAATTAAACAAAAGCTTAAACACGTATAAACATAATCAGTGGGGCTACACCCTACAACACAGTCATATAGGGTCATGCCCTGCAACACAAACTATAAGGCCTCGCCTTGCTCTATGGGTACAACAATTTTCTTACCTGAGTCCCAAGCTTTCCAGGCACCGATGTCCTGAGCACAGTCCCCTAATCTGAGCCTTGCTGAAAACCTAGTCACGACGTATCAACATCATCCATCCATCAAGTTCTAATCCATTAAATTATTTTGGGTCATAATTCTAGTCTCCAGGACCTTGAATTCTATCAATCCGGTTGATAAAATCCATCCCAAGCCTTAACTTTTGGATTCCCGAGCCTAAAACCTCCTTGGAGTCCAAAAACACACTAAGTGTCGCGGCCCCATGAACCCATGCCACGGCCCGCCTCAACCAGAAGCCAACCCCCCCCCCCCCCCAAAAAAAAACACCCCATGCACGCCTCGGCCCAAGTTAGGGTGTGCTGCGGCCCGCCCTTCTTCCTGGCCTCCCAAATGTTCTAGAGGGTTGCGGCTCAGCAAGAACAATGCCACGACTCGACCCTTCGAACCCAGAAATATCCTCCATTTTCTCCACCAAATCCAAGCCAATTTACCCCAAAATCAACCCAACATTTCAAGTCAATCATCACAGAAGTTCTACTATAATCTCAGCAGCAAAACCTAACAAGAATTAACCCCAAACCTCATCTAAAACTCAAGAGTGATTCTCCACCTAGCTCACATGCATAACTTTGAAACACCAGCAGAAAACTCAACATAATTCAGTTAATTAAGTGTTAAAATCCTTACCTCAACTGATAGCTTTGCCCTTGAACTAATCCTCAACCACAACTAGCTTCAATCCCTTAAGAACTAAGCTTGCCAATTCTTTAACTTGTCAAAATCTTCAAACTCAAGAGAGAGAAGGGAGATAACCGAAGGAGAGAAAGAGAGAGATGTTTGGGTCGGTTCCTTAGTTTCTCAGGGCTTCCTTGGTTTTGTTTTACTTGACTTAAGTCTCTAAGGTTACCTCAAAGGCTCAGGGTACCAAAAATGTCCCCGAGGGAAAAATGGTAAATTTTCCCCAATATTCCCTCCTAAACGTTCTAACTTCAAATATATCTCCAAATATTTATTTTCATAACCCGATAACCCAATAAAATATCTAATACCCCTCGACTCGCCCCGAGTCAGGTATACGACCTCGTTGTGACTTTCTAGCTAAATCGCTCCTTAGGACTCTCTCAGATCGTGCAACACAGATATATCACAAATATATCATAATAATCACATTTATACCCTCAACAAGCTAAAATTACAAACATGCCACTAATACCCAAATGGGGCCCACATGCATATTTAATTCACCTAAACATGCATCTCTAATCACATACTCATCAAAATTCACATATTATAATAATAAATCACTTATTGCCTTCCAGGCATGCTAATCAAGGCCCTAAGTCTTATTAGCAAATTCGGGATGCTACAGTTATTATAGAAAAACACTATTAAGAGGCAAATATTTACTCTAGGACCCTTCAAAGTCCAATACACATGTTCTCAGCATATCCTCCAATCTGTATAGTTCTCTGAGACTGACCATCAATCTGAGGATGATAAATTGTACTGAACTTCAGCTGTGTACCCATCGCCTTCTGTAAACTTCCCAAAAACTTGGAAGTAAAAACAAGGCCCCTATTTGACACGATAGACCTCGGAGTCCCATGAAGGCGTACTATCTCTCTCACATAGAAATCTGCATACTGATCAACTGTGTAGTTCGTCCTCACTGGTAAAAAGTGAGTTGACTTTGTATACTTGTCCACAATGACCCATACTGAATCATGCTAGCCCACTGTCCTGGGCAACCCCACCATGAAATCCATCATGATGTCCTCCCACTTCCATTATGGGAAATCTAGAGGTTGTAGTAGCCCTGCTGGTCTCTGATGCTCTGCCTTGACCTTTTGACATGTTAAGCACTTAGCCACGTACTCAGTCACGTCCTTCATCATCTCAAGCCACCAATATAAAGTTTTTAGATCCTTGTACATCTTCATGGTGCCTGGATGTAGAGAATAAGGGGTAGTATGAGATTCATCTAGAATCTCTCGTCTGATCCCAGTGTCCATCGGAACACAAATTTGATCCTTGTACCTTAATAAACCCATGTCTGACACTTTATAGTCCTTAGTCACTCCAGCTTGAACGTCCCCTCTAATCTTTCCCAACTGTGGGTCACTCAACTATTTCTTTTTTATCATCTATAAAAGAGTAGACTGCAGGGTGATGTTGGCTAACTGGCCCACCACTAGTTTAATACCTGCTCTAGTCATATCCTCTGCCAACTCTCTAGATATCTGCCTAGAACTATACAATTGTCTCGGACCCTTCCGGCTTAAGGCATCTGCCACCACGTTGGCTTTCCCTAGGTGATAAAGGATCTCACAATCATAATCCTTCACTAGCTCCAACCAATGCCTCTGTCTCATCTTCAAGTCCTTCAGGTGAAGAAGTATTTTAAACTCTTGTAATCAATGTATATCTCACACTTCTCACCACACAAGTAGTGCTGCCATACCTTCAGTACAAAAGCCACTGTTGCAAGTTCTAGATCATGTGTGGGGTACCTCTGTTCATATTCATTTAGCTGACGTGATGCATAGGCAATCACATTTCATGTCTGCATAAGGACACAACCTAAACCCTGTCTCAAGGTGTCACAATAAACCACAAATGTGTCCTGATATGTAGGAAGACTCAGAACTGGAGCGGTGATCAGATTCTTCTTCAGTCTCTGGAAGTTGTCCTCACATCTGTCTGACCATATATACCTTTGATTCTTGCGTGTCAACTCTGTCAGTGGTGACACAATCTTGGAAAACCCCTCCACAAAGAGTCTGCAATAACCTGCCAATCCCAAGAAACTTCTCATTTCTGAAGCATTCTTCAGCCTTGGCCAATCCCTGACTGCCTCAATCTTCGCTGAATCCACCATAATTCCATCTTTACTGACTATGTGACCTAAGAAAGTCACATGTTGTAACCATAACTCACACTTCTTAAATTTTGCATACAGCCTGTGCTCCCTCAACCTCTGTAGTACTACTCGTGCTCTGTCTTTGACTGAGAGTACACCAGTATATCGTTGATTAAAATGATCACGAACCGATCCAGGTAATCTTTGAACACTTTATTCATCAGGTCCATAAATACTTCTTGGGCATTAGTCAATCCAAATGACATCACCAAAAAGTCACAACGCCCATACCTGGTGCAAAAAGCTGTCTTCGACATATCTTTCTCCCTGATCCATAGCTGGTGATAACCAAATCGAAGATCTATCTTGGAGAATACCATCTTATCCTGTAACTGATCAAACATATCATCAATCATTGGCAGATAATACTTGTTCACGATAGTTAACTTGTTTAGTTCTCTATAATCGATACACATCCTCAGAGAACCATCTTTCTTCTTCACGAAGAGAATTGGTGCGCCCCATGGCGAGAATTGGGCCTAATAAAACCCAAGTCTAGTAATTCCTGTAACTGAACATTTAGTTCCTTCAGCTTTGCTGGAGCCATCCTGTACGACACCCTAGACATTGGTTCTGTCCTTGATGTCAACTCAATCACAAACTCTATCACCCTGTGTGGAGGTAACCCTGGCAGATCCTCGAGAAACACATCCAGAAACTCACACACCAATCTGGTATGTCCTGGTCCCACTGGCACGACCTAAGTTGTATCCACCACACTAGCTAAGAATCATATGCATCCCTCGTGCAATAGGTCTCTTGCTCTAAGTATAGATATCATAGGTATACAGGGTTCATGCACAGTGCCAAAAAATACCATCAGGCTCAAAGGGATCCTCACCCTCAGGCTCAAAGGTTACCATCTTCTTCTTGCAATCTATCGTTGCCCCATACTTGGCTAACCAATCCATACCCAACATCATATCAAAGTCGGTCATAACCAACTCTATCAAGTCAATTAACAACTCTCTACCATCTACTGCCACTTGTAATGATCTGACTCATCTCCTGGAAACCACTAACTCCCCAGTAGGCAGCAAAGTACAAAACCCCACAGGATAAAAGTCACAAGGTCTACACAGTCTATCAATAATCCTACTAGCAACAAAAGAATGTGTAGCACTAGAATCGATCAAAACATTATAAAGGGTCCCAGCACTAGAAATCTGATTTGTAACCATCGAGGGACTAGCCTCAGCCTCTGCCTGAGTCAAGGTGAACACCCGAGCTGGCATTAGGCTATCCACCTTCTTGAGCTCTTCCTTCTTGGCTTTCAGGCAATCCTTTTTCAGTTGTCCCACAATCCCGTAGACGAAGCAGGCCTTCGCCCTACATTCCCCAATATGGTGCCTCCTGCACTGAGTACACTCTACGAATGCTTTCCAGGTCTCACCGCCACCCCGGCGGCCTATCTGTACGCCCCATGGCCTCCTATCTGACCCTGGAGCTGAAAATGTATCTAGAGTCTTCCTCTTTTGGTCACTAGGGCCTCCGCCCCTACTGTGATAGTCAGTATCCTGAGATCTGTAGGGGGAAAGACCGGGTAAAGCTGTTTAATCCCACACTGCCTGGGGAAGGTTAAGTGTGTTGATTCCAAAACTGTGTAGGTATGGGACTACACAGTTGAAGAGGGCTTAAATGGATTGGTGGGTACTACCTATGCCAACAAGATGCATCTACTTTTCGGTAGCTCATCACTTGAGAACTCCAAAGTTAAGCGTGCTTGACCTGGAGTAATCTCAAGATGGGTGACCTCCTGGGAAGTTTTCCCAGGAAGCATGTGAGTGAGGACAAAGCACGCTGGAAAGACTCATGTTGGTTTGTAGGGCCAGTCGTCATTCCAGGAAGCAGCCATAGTGACGTGGGGCGTTACACCTAGCAAAGCCTACAAATGGAGGTCCTGACCTCCTAAAATCCCTTCTAGCCGCACTCTCGCACCAGATCTTATTCTCTGCTCTCTCAGCTATGAGCGCCTTCTCAACAACCTATGCGTAAGTAATCATTTATGTCACAGTAGTGATGCAAACATCTCGGGCTATCATAGGTTGTATCCCCTGGAGAAACCTCTCCATTCCGGTCCCATCAGTGGGCACTAGCTCCCCAACAAACTTTGCCAATCTGTAAAACTTCAAAGCATAATTGGTCACTGACATGTTGCCCTGAAGTAACTTGCTGAACTCTTCGGCCTTCACAACTCTAACTGCATCGTTGTAATATTTCTCATTAAATAGAGTTATGAATTCTTCCCATTCCATAGTATCCTGGTCTGGGATACCACCTCCCACCATATTCAGGCATCCTCCCGAAACATATCAGCGGCACAGGCCACTTTCTCATTATGCCCACCCTCATGAAATCCATGATGGAAGTTATCATTACCATCCACTTCTCAGCCTTTAGTGGATCTGAGCTACCCTAAAAAATCAGAGGGTGTTATTTCCTAAACCTCTCATACAGGGGTTCCCATCTGTTTTCCACTACCTGAGGTTGTACTACTACTGGTACCGCTAATTGTATCACTGCCAGTATTGCGGGCTGTAGGTTCCCTACTGAAACTTGTTGCTGTCTTAAGAGGCGAATCTCATCTTCTTGCGTCTCTAACCTGGCTTGCATATCAACAACCACCTGTTGCCAGTTCTCTGGAGTTGGCGGTAGGGCCTGGCCCTGGTCATTCTCTTCCCTGGCCTGTATTTCTTAGTCAGCCAACCTCTCTGACCTTCGAGGAAGCATACTGACAACTGTCCCACTCTACAGTGATCAATTCAGCCATTAGGTAAGTAATAATTATACCTCTTACTACCTGGTGGTCCAAGACCGAACAAACAAACAGATGCAATGCTAATAAGCATGCCAACACATAATATATTCAACCATGGTGCTAATAAGCACTTTCTGACATCCATCAGCAAATAGCGATGCTAATAAGCATTTCTGGCATTCATAAGCAATTAACGATGCAAATAATCATGTTTAAGCATTTATACATGTACATCAATGCTAATAAGCATGTTCTTTAATCCTTGCAAGTATTAATGGTGCTAATAAGCATTTCCTAGCCTATATGTAATTAACAGCGCTAATAAGCGTTTCTTTAACATTTATAATCAATCATAGTGCTTGTGCATCCTAATTTCAGCACGAGTCCTTTATTCAGCTCATGTACAACTGGCAAGTAAAGGCACGAAAAAAATGGCCAATGAATCCGTGTATTCTCCACGAAGACAGCACGGTCCCCAAGGTGATGGCACGAGCTGGGGTGTATAAAGCGATAGGAATGAACTTATAATATGTATAAGGCATAGCATCAATGGCACGAGCTCATGGTATATTCAGCTTGGGGCATGCTAAAGATTTGGCATGTCCCTGGATCCCTGAAAACCCAGACACGTTACATAATCATGCATGGCCAGACATGGCATGTCCGCGGATCCCTAAAAACCCAGACACGTAATATAATCGTGCATGGTCAGGCAGGGCATGTTCGCATGTCCTTGAGGATCCAAGATTAGTTTTATTTCCTGATCAGACCATACCTTAGGATAAATTGGAATATTTATAATAAGTGCAATACTAATAAAAATAGATGTTAAGTCGCGTGATGACCCGAAGACCTATCCAAAGATTTTCTCTATAAATACTGAGATCTTGGATAGAGGGAAGGGGGAAGGATATCGTAATACTAAAACTCTGTCAAAATTCAGAGAGAGAAAAATAACATAGACTCGTGGACTAGGTGGATTTAACCACTGAAACACGTAAAAAAAGATGAGTGTTCTTGGGAATTTCCTTTGGATAATTCTTCAGAGTTCTTTTCTTATTATGATTTATCACTCGCACTAATTCATCCCAGTTATTCTCTTAATTCATTGTTGGCAAAAAACTGCGTCAACAATTTGGTGCTTTCATTGAGAGCTGCAGACTAGTGCTTTCATCAAAATCCCAATCAAAGTTCATCATGATGGTCACTCGATCGAGACACGGCAATGAGATGGAACAGCTTGGTGGGCAGGAAGCTCACCATGCCGCTGTTTCTAGTGAGCGTAGCCCTGAAATCCAGCAGTAGTCGGGAAGGCAATTGATGGGCCACGTCGACATTGGGAGTTCGGTGTCATTGCCGTCGAATTTGAACCCAAATTACTTGACTGCGGTAGAACTGGAAAACATGCAGTTAAGAAGCCACTTGGCCAAAGCAAACAAACAAATCGAGGAGGTTTTGGCCCGGCTACCCCCTCTTGCAATCGACGTTAATGTCGAAAAGAGGCAAAGTGGGTCTCATAAATCCCGCAGGAATGATCGATCCAAACCAAGTCGGTCAGGCAGAACTGCCACCCCAAGTTCTGCGCCCATGGCACAAGATCACCAAAATGCTTAGCCTAATGGCCCTCTCAGGGACCATCGACAAGTCAGCTGGTCGGTTAGGACCTCGACCCCAAGTTCGGTACCACCGTCGTATGCACTTGGAAACACCCATGGAAATCCACGGGGAAGGTCCAGTGCAAGCTCGCAAAGACAGCATGTTCCAGCCAACCCTCTTGCATCACGATCAGATCACCAGACGTAGAGAGTTAGAAATGGTGGAGCAAAACGACCGCAAGCTAATTTAGTTCATCCTGATGGTACAGGAATTGCCTCGCCAGTCAGGCATCCCCCATCACCCATAAGACATCCAACACCGCCTCGTTCTGCGCGAAATGTTCCTGCTTACGGGGACAGTAGGAGAAATCCTCCACCCGCTGCCCCTACTTATGCCCTGCGGACGTGCGTCAATGATCCAGATCCTCAGCCTCAACCACGAGCACTGAGTTTCACTAATGGGAGTTATTGGACTGGGAGCCATCGAAGTGGCAGATCCAATGTGGACCTGAGAAATCACCTGAGTTCGGCTCAGAGCCCTCGGTTCGATCCACAGCATGATCTGCGAGATCGCCTAAACTCACAGAGGAGAAATTCTGTCCAAAACGAAGGAGCCAGTTACACTTATCAAGAGGGAGGTCCTTCTGATGTACGTGATAATGGGAATGACCCACCAAACCAAGGTCGAACTTGGAGGGATAACAACCCGCTGAACACGTACGGTAGGACGGGAGCTGTTGAACAGCCCCAGAATAACCAAGGAATCAAAGACCAAACCCTCGAAAGGTTAGCCTAGATGGAGGAGCTGATGAAAATACTCCTATCAAAAAAGGAAAAAGATGAATATGATTCAGGGGATGAGCTCGAGCTTTTCGCCCCAAACATTGCAGCAACTGCATACTCGCTGGGTTTCAAGATGCCCCATTTATCAAAATTTGATGGAGAAAGAGGTCTGTTTGACCACTTGGGGATGTTCAACACCCTGATAATGGCCCAAAACATCAGGCCCGAGCTAAGGTGCCTCATATTCCCCTCGACTCTAATCGGGGCGGCTAGGCAATGGTTCAAACAATACAAAAAACACTCTATCAGCTCGTGGAAGAATTTCTCTGCTGATTTCAAGAGAGCTTTCAAGGCTTCTAAGGCAGCTCAGATTAAGGCCAACTCCCTTGAAAATGTAAAGCAGCAGCCCGGAGAACCTTTGAAAGCATATCTGAGTAGGTTTGGCAACGTTGCCGCACGAGCTAGAGACGCCAACGAGAGTTCTAAGCTCATGGCAATGAGGACGGGAATCCTTGTGGGAGGCAACCTATGGCAGGAACTACAGAGAAAGGGAGTTAAAACTGTGGATGAGTTCCTGAACCGAGCTCAAAGGTGGAAAAACCTAGAAGCGGTGCGAGTTTCTATTGTAGGAACCAGCCAAGCCCCTGTTCAACCCGTTGGAGCGGCAACAAATATGGCTGGTGTTGCAGCTCAAACCATTGCCCTGAATAACCAAGGGGGTAATAAAAGAAAGGGAAATGGTGAGGGTGACCAGAGCAGGTTAAAGAAAAAAAAATCCGTGGAGAAGTTTAAACCGGTCTATGCAACCTATATCGACCTCACAGATACTAGAGAGCGCTTCTTGGCAAATTCTGGTCGCCTTCCGTGGAAGAAACCAGAGCCGTTAAAGAATCAAAGGGCGAAAAGAGATCCCTCAAAATTATGTCGATTCCACAATGATATCGGTCATAATACTGATGACTATAGACAACTAAAGGATGAGATTGAGACTCTCATGAGGGCAGGACCCTTGGCTCAGTACGCCCGGAATCGAGTGACTTCCAGACAGCCCGCTGGACAAAACATTCCATCAGCTCTGGAGGCTCCAATGAATCAAAATGGAGATCAGATGAATCAAGACAACCCTCCTCTGATAACGGGAGGAGATATAGCAACCATTTCTGAAGGTCCTCATCTGGCAGGCACGAGCAAAGGTGCCCAAAAGAGGTGTATCAACGAGCTAAAATCCTACAACGGAGTGGAATTTGTTCCGGGGCCGCGATCATCAAAGCATCAATGATTGGAGAAGCAACCAATCTCTTTTATGGAGGAAGATGCCAGTCATGTCCAGTTCCCGCATAACGACCCTCTGGTCGAAACGGTCCAACTCGCCAACCAGAGAGTTAGGAGGACACTAGTAGATAATGGGAGTTCTGTGAATCTACTATTTAGGTCTACCTTAGAAAAAATGGTGCTCTCTATAACAGACCTGAAGGAAACTTCCATGATTCTGTATGGATTCTCTGGTGAGGGGTCAACGTCCATTGGGACAATCAAGCTAGTGGTAACGCTGGGTGAAGTTCCACAAACTATCTCCAAGCTCTTGGAATTCGTGGTCATCGATTGTCCAGCGGCCTATAATGCGATCTTAGGCAGACCTGCGTTGATGGCATTTGAAGCCATAACCTCTATCCATTACTTAGCAATTAAATTCCCCTCATCTGCGGGAACATGCACTGTTAGGGGTGATCAGCTCGCCGCCAGGGAATGCTATAGCATTTCCACCAAGGGAAAGTCACAACCTGGGCAGCAGACAATGACAATAAGCGACGGAGGCAAGGAGTCCCAGGAGAAGGAGGCTGCTCTAGGGACAGAAAAACCTCAAAAATCCAAGGATAGAGACGTCACCCCAAGTGATGATATCGACCCCCGAATAGGCGAGGACAAGTCAGAGCTCTAGGCTATTGAGGAGGTAATATAGATCCCAAGGGAGCCTCGAGAATCGTTAAGATTAGGAAAAATCTTGATGATGGTAGAAAAAAGGAGCTTGTAAAATTCTTGCAGGAGAATCTAGATGTATTTGTCTAGTCTCATGAGGACATGATGGGGATCAGCCTGAGCGTGATCATGCACACCCTGAATTCGGATAAAAGCGTGCTTTCCAGATCCCAAAAACAGAGGCGTCTGGGAACAGTCCAAGCTGAGGTGTTGGAGGAAGAAGTAGCTCGGTTATTAAAGTGCGGGTTCATTCATGAAGCAAAATATCTGATCTGGGTCGCGAATCCTGTCCTGGCCCCGAAGCCAAACGAAAAGTGGTGGACCTGCATCGATTTCTCCAACTTGAACAAAGCTTGTCCTAAGGATTGCTTTCCATTTTCGAGAATTGATCAGTTGGTAGATGCCACCGCAGGGCACGAGCTTATGTCCTTCATGGATGTGTATTCTAGATATAACCAAATCGCAATGAATCCTGCAGACCAGGAGCATACTAGCTTTATGACTCCAACAAATGTATACTGTTATAAAGTTATGCCCTTTGGACTAAAGAATGTCGGGGCTACCTACCAACGGTTAGTTAACAGAATGTTCGTTGGCCAAATCGGAAAAAATATAGAAGTGTATGTCGACGACATGCTAGTAAAATCTAAGACTGCCGACGGCCATGTGTCCGACCTAAATTAATGTTTTGAGATCCTGAGGAAATACAATATGAGGTTGAATCCTTAGAAGTGTACTTTCAGAGTGGCGTTAGGAACGTTTCTGGGATTCATAGTCAATACAAGAGGGATAGAGGAAAATCTAGATAAAATCAGGTCGCTATTGGAAATGCCTTCTCCCAGATCGCATAAAGAAGTCCAGAGCCTAACTAGAAGGGTGGTAGCCCTAAATCAGTTCATTTCAAAATCCATTGACAAGTGCTTACCATTCTATAACTTGCTCCGAGGAAATAAGAAATTTGAATGGACTGAGGACTGCGAACAGGCATTTCTTGATCTGAAAACACATTTGGTCGAGCCCCCAGTTTTGTCTAAGCCAGTGGCAGGGGAGCCCCTATTCCTTTATTTGGCTGTGACAGAAAATGCACCAAGTGCCATGTTGGTTCGGGAAGAAGATCGGGTTAAAAAATTGGTGTATTATATAAGCAAAAGACTTCTCAGAGCTGAATCACGGTATCCCTTAATGGAAAAGATGGTGTTCTGCCTGATATTAGCCTCCAGGAAGTTTAGGCCATACTTCCAATCCCATTCAGTCCACGTCATGACCGACCAACCTCTAAGGCAAGTATTGCAAAATCTTGAATCGTCGGAATGTCTCTTAAAATGGGCCGTCGAACTCAGCCAGTTCGAGATACTGTACGTACCATGGACCTCGATCAAAAGCCAGACCCTTACTGATTTCATGGCTGAATGCATCGGATTTCAAGATGAGCTCTTGAAAGAACCAGTGCAAGAGTTGTGGAGAATATCCGTGGACGGCTCCTCTAACGAGAACGGGTCTGGAGCTGGAATCATAATGATCTCTCCAGAGGGGCATCGATTCCACACCGCGCTACGATTCAGATTCGAAGCATCAAACAACAAAGTCGAATACGAGGCTTTGTTAGTTGGGCTTAGAGTGGCAAAGAAATTGAAAGCAAGGACCGTCCAATATTATAGTGATTCTCAACTCATGGTCAATCAAGTGTTAGGGGAATACCAAGCGCGGGGTACCAAGATGGCAGCTTACCTAGCCAAGGTGAAGAAAGAGCTATCAGAATTTGAGTGTGGCACCTTCGAACAGATCCCTCGTGAGCATAATGCTAACACAGACGCTTTGGCGAGGCTCGCCACCTCCAAGGAAGCTGAGACTTTGAACTTAGTACCGGTGGAATTCTTGGAAAGTCCAAGCGTGGCAGGAAACGCGATGGAGGTAGAGATGATTGACACTAGGCTGACCTGGATGACCCCCATGATGGAGTATCTTACAATAGGGAAGCTACCTGAAGAGAGAAAAGACGCAAGAATGATACTCTATCAAGCTCCAAGATATGTAATAATGGATGGAATATTGTACCAACGTGGCCATTCATTGCTTCTTCTACGGTGTGTTCTGTCGGAAGAGGCTAAAACCATTCTACAAGAGGTGCATGAAGGCTTCTGTGGGGATCATGCTGGGGGGAAAAACCTAGCCTTAAAAATATTAAGGCAGAGTTATTTTTGGCCCACTTTAACAAAAGATTCCATCTCCCATGTTCAGAAGTGAGACAAATGCCAATGCTTCGCCACAGTCGCACGAGCTTCGCCAGTCGAGCTAACGATGATCTCATCCCCATGGTCATTTGCAGTATGGGGAATTGATTTAATAGGAGCTTTACCTACGGGAAAGGGAGGATTTTGTTATGCAGTGGTGGCCATTGATTATTCACGAAGTGGGTAGAGGCCGAGTCTCTGGCAACCATCACCTCAAAGAGAGTCCTCGACTTTGTGGTTAAGAGTATTGTGTGCCGGTTTGGGCTTCCCAAGAAGATCGTGTCAGATAATGGAACTCAGTTCGACAGTGATCTCTTCACTAATTTATGTGAAAAGCATGCCATAATTAAAAGTTTCTCTTCAGTTGCGTACCCACATGCCAATGGGTAGGTCGAGGCTGTGAATAAGACCCTCAAAGTGAGTCTTAAGAAAAGGTTAGATGAGGCCAAGGGATTTTGGCCTGAGCAGCTACCGCAGGTACTATGGGTGTACTGAACCTCCCACCAGACCTCCACGGGACACACCCCTTTCTCCCTGACTTTCGGGAGTGAGGCTGTCCTTCCCGTCGAAGCAAAAGTAGCCACGCACAGGCTACAGACATTCAACCAGGAACAGAATGAGGAGTTGCTTAATGTGTCTCTCGACATGATTTATGAGAAATGAGAGGATTCACAACTACAGTTCACACATTACCAACAGAAAATCACTCATTATTTTAATTCCAAGGTCAAAAGATGTAGATTTGGTTTGGGCAACCTGGTTCTCTGAAGGGTCTTTTTGGCGAACAAGGACCCTAAAGACGGCGCTTTAGGTCCGAACTGGGAAGGGCCCTATCAGATTGTGGAAGTCATGCGTGAAGGAACTTTCAAATTAGCTCGACTTAGTGGAGAAACAGTCCCACAGACCTGGAATGCCATGCACATAAAGAAGTATTATCAATAGTGATACCATCCATCTATGTAAGGCTTAGATATAAAAGCCATTTAACTAAGAAATGAAGGGATCTTCATGTATTTCTTATTTTCGTATAGTTTTAAGCTTTTCCCTTCGCAAGATTATTTATATATCAGTTCGTGTGATAACGATCGTCTAAGTAACCAAGAAAGTTCACATTCTGGTTACTTGGGGGGCATATAACCTGAGATAGATTAAAATTAGAATATGCGAATTAAGGATGAGTTTGAAACACTTAGCATCCTGGATATAAGCAAGTACAAAACTATCCTGGATACAACCAGGTCCAAAACTTAGAAGTTAGTAAAATTGATTAACCGATGTTTTTCTTTCAAGAAAAACACGAGGTGTTAATAAACCTAGCACGAACTAAGTTTGAAACATTTAAAATTCTAGATATTACCAGGTACAAAACTATCCTGGATACAACCAGGTCCAAAACTTAGAAGTTAGTAAAATTGATTAACCGATGTTTTTCTTTCAAGAAAAACACGAGGTGTCAATAAACCTAGCACGAACTAAGTTTAAATCATTTAAAACCCTGGATACAACCAAGTCCAAAACTTAGAAGTTAGCAAAATTGAAAATTCGATGGCTTTCCTAGAAGCTCGAGATATTAGTAAACCTAACGTGAACTAAGTTTGAAATATTTAAAATCCCGGATATAACCGAGTCCGAGGCCTGACACTTAATAGGTATGATATAAATCAACACATCAGGTTCGAATGTAGCCAAATTCAAAATATCTATCTCGATCTAATAGTCGAGTCCTAAAATCTCGAATGTGCAAATACAAGAAAGCATAAACATGAGAGAATTAAGGAAAAGATTAAAATTAGATATACGGATTAAAAATAAACTTGTCTCGAAAAAAAAACCACAACAAATTGGAGCTCTGCATCAGACTCCTCCAGGACACTTCGAGGAGGTGACCTCCTCAACCTCCTGCTCACCCACAACAGAGGCTTCCCCTGTCTCCGATGGCTCTTGGAGGATATGAGCCTTGAATTTCTCAAGATAGGGATCCCACAGCTCTGGAGCCATGAAAGAAAAGTTGCCATCCTAGTTGAATGCCCAGCAATGGTACAACATATCTTCCATGGAGGACATGGAAGCCGCTTTCTCATCCTACACCGCAGACTCGGCCTCTTGCAGCTTTGCCTTGGCCTTAGTGACCTCGACCTGAAGAGTGGCCAGGGTGGCCTTCACGTCCTGCTCACTTTCTTGGGATGATGCAAGGGCGGCCTTTGCATCGTGCTCGCCTTTTTGCACGACTGCAAGGGCAGCTTTGGTAGCCTGCTCGCCCTCTTGAGCTGCAGTCAAGACGGTCTTTACAGTTTGGAGCTCGGTCTGAAGCTCATCGTTCCTAGCTCGAGCTCGGGCTATGTTGTGGTGCTAAGCTAGGGCTGCCTGCAAAGTACAAAGGGGATAGTTAGGCGCATACTAGGAGGCAAAATTGAAAAGAAAAAATTTCACTAACTTAAAGGAAAAGATCTTATCGTGAGGGTCATCCCCAGAGCTGACTCTAGGACTTTCTCCGGGCTGCGTTCCTCTATCATCTTGAGGTCCTTTGGGTTAGCTTTGTAGACATGCTCCACCATGTGGTTTGTAGTCTCATAAAGGGTCCCCGTGAAGGTGTCAGGGATTTTCTCCAGGTCGTGGGGATCCATGGGAATACAAACGGTAGCAGCAGGGGCAGCAGGAGCTAGGGGATTGACTTGTATGACTTGATCTCGAACAGGTGCAAACCGAGGAGGAAGAGGAGGAGGAGGGGGAATCCTTTTCTCTGTCACGGTGGAGGCCAGAGCTACTAAGCTCGTACCTTTCCCCTTAGCAGGGGACTTGGATGTGGTTCCTGCCACAGGAGGCGTTTTCTTTGTATATCGGGGCCTCTTTACAACAGGGCCCGAGTTGGACTTCCCGCCCTAGAAAGTGGTGCGAAGATCGGGAACCCCAGGTCGCTCCATTTCTTCGTCTGAAAATAATAAGAAGGGAGTTAGAGCATGGTAAATAAAACTCAGAAGTCAATAAAAAAAAAGAGTTTAGGTGAAACAATAAAATTTACAGTGCGGACGTCGGTGAGAGAAGTGTATTCCGCAAGGATGGGAGTGCTCACTCTTGAGTAGTTGTATGAATTGGTGTTGAGAAGATCTCGCAACAAAGAGAAAGAAGGAGGTTTGAAGATGCAGAAGATGGAAGACAGAGAAATTTTTTGAATAAAAGGTGATGAACTGTAGGAATGGTCTATCCCTTTTATACGTAAATGGCATAAATCAACGTGAGCCACCCGATTTGGCCAATGCAAAATCCGAGGGTTGCGATTTGAAAGACGAAATGGCGGCAAAGAGTTAACAAGACAATTAATGCAGTCCTCGGAACCCGAACAGACGCCAATTGTAATGTCCCACGTGTCTAGTACTCGAGTAGTGGGCAAACTTGGGTAATTGAAATGGAAGTCTAAAAGTCCCTACTGTGTAGGTCAGAAGATGACATCATAAAACATGAGCAGGGACTTGGGGGGCAAATGTGCATCCTAATTTCAACACGAGACCTTTATTCAGCTCGTGTACAACTGGCAAGAAAGGCACAAAAAAACGGCCAATGAATCTATGTATTCTCCACGAAGACAGCACGTTCCTTAAGGTGATGGAATGAGCTGAGGTGTATAAAGCGATAGGCCCGAACTTATAATATGTATAAGGCATAGCATCAATGGCATGAGCTCATGGTATATTCAGCTCGGGGCACGCTAAAGATTTGCCGTGTCCCTGGATCCCTGAAAACCCGGACACATTATATAATCATGCATGGCCAGACATGGCATGTCCGTAGATCCCTAAAAACCCGGACACGTAATATAATCGTGCATGGTCAGGCAAGGCATGTCCGCATGTCCCTGAGGATCCAGGATCAGTTTTATTTCCTGATCAAACCATACCTTAGGATAAATTAGAATATTTATAATAAGTGTAATACAGATAAAAATAGATGTTAAGTCACGTGATGACTCGAAGACATGTCCAAGGATTTTCTCTATAAATACTGAGATCTTGGATAGAGGGAAGGGGGAAGGATTCTGTAATACTAAAACTCTGTCAAAATTCAGAGAGAAAGAAAGTAATAACATAGACTCGTGGACTAGGTGGATTTAACCACTGAACCATGTAAAAAAAGACGAGTGTTCTTGGGAATTTCCTTTGGAAAATTCTTGAGAGTCGTTTTCTTATTACGATTTATCATTAAGCACTAATTCATCCAAGTTATTCTCTTAATTCACTGTTGGCGAAAAATCGCGTCAACAGTGCTAATAAGCATCTCTCTATAATGCACATAACAATCAAGGGCCCTGGCCCTATCAGATAACCTCATGCTTCCTAATAAGGCATATACATTCATTTAAATAATTAAGCACTTAATCATGTAAATAGTTACCAAACCCTGAGTCGAGATTATCTTTAGTGGCGAGTGCACATGCCTGGCCAGTCTTCAGGAACCCTTAAACCTCGGTAGCTCTGATACTAAGTTGTAACGTCCTCCTAATCTAGGACTGTTACACTATGTACTTTAAATAGTGCCAAACTTTCTAATCAAGTCCCTTGGTTATAAACGTGTCAATAAGGTTAGTGACAAGGGTTAGGATTAAAAATTTTAGTCAAAAGGAAATGTTGACTTTTTATTTATAAGTTTAGTATATACATGGGATCCCAAAATAACATAAATAGATGTTTAAAAAGTTATATACAAGTCAAAATACAAGCCAAGCCGACCTAGGCGGCAAAATAAGGGATACAACCCTAGTTCTTCCAAGATAACCCCAGCCGTGGTGGTTGAGCAACCGCATATGTACACGCCGCCACCGAAGCTCTCTAACTCATGGTTGGTCCAACTTCCTTTTCCCCTTACCTGCACCATATAGCACCTATGAACCGAGGCTCAGCAAGAAAACTTAAACATGTGCATGAACAGTAAATACAGATGCATATCTAGCATGCCCAATAGCAATAACCTACTCGTGCATCCATACAATTACAAATAAATGATTATAGGATCATTCTCCGGCCCGCTGCCCTGAGTAGATGACCATAAAGGATATTCGGGGCCCTATGCCCTAGTTAAGTGACCATAGAGTCACCCGAGGCCCTTTGCCCTAGCTAAGTGACCATAGAGTCACCCGAGGTCATTTGCCCTTGCTCTGAGTAACTAGCCATAGAGCTAGCCAAGCGCTTTGTTTTTCAAATGACCATAGGGTCGATCGACGTAATAGTATATCCTTGATTAGGCCTAAGCCTCTCGACTAGCGCACAGCGCGCTATTGTCGCCCTTGACTAATAAGTCAATGCCTTCACCAGATATTCAGACAACCAAATAAACAGATAACCAGATACAGATAAGCATACTTCAGATAATACAAATATCATACATATTAATCATATATATCTCAGTCAATTAAATACAAACACAGTAATAACCATGTTCCGTAATGGGGTAGAGCCCTAATCACGCAGATAATGCAAACAAGCGTATATTATTTAGCAATTATCCAGATACAGAGCATTCGCGCATGCTTAATCAATGATCACAGGCATAATCACAATCATGTTCATTCTCAGGGGCCCGAGCCCTATTCATAATTATATATAACAACCGGGCCAAGCCCTAATCACATATATAACATATTGGGTGCAATTTTCTTACCTCAGGTCTGAGTATAATGTATAATAAGAACGACCCTCGAGAACGATCTCGGTTTCGAGCCCCTAATGGTAACCTAGTCATAACCATAATATAGAATCCCATCAATAACAAGCGAATAAGGAATTCCGAACCGAGTCTTAGCCTCTGGGACGTCGAATTCTACTAAATAGGGTAGTAGAATCGATCCTGAGCTCTTAGGTTTGAGTTCCCGTCACTCAAAACCCATTCTGGCCAATTTCCTCTATGCACGCCACGACGTGCCTCAAGTTGAGAGCCCCTCTTGCCAAAACTCAGGGACACGCGCTGTGACTCAGCCCTGAAGGGTCGCGGCTCGCCTAGGCAAAACAGAAAACCCTAGGCCCTGGCTTCACGTAAGTCGCGGCGCCCCAAGAACAGGGTCGCAGCATGGCCCTACGAACCCAGATTTCTAGCTTTTTCCTCAGGCCAATTCTTACCCAAAAATCATCCCACATAATTCTGAAAACCATAATTTAGTCCCATAACAATATCAACATATTTCCAACAACAAAACGCAACCTTAAGTTCACTCAAACCCCCACAAAACTCCAATTCAATTCCTTGAGCCACAAGCTTAAGAACACTTCAAGAACTCTAGAAAACCATGGCAGAATTAATTAAAAGAGAGTTTGTAACCTTACCTTAGATTGAGTCCTCCTAGATGCCACTAATCCAACCCTAGACTTAAGCCTTCAATTCCAAGCTTGAATTCCACTAATTTTCCCTAAAATCAAGCCAAAACTTAGAGAGAGGGAGAGAGAGAAAGTGTACACGAGTGAGGGAGTTGTATGTTGTATTTTTTGTTTTGTGTAGCTTACTTAGAGTTCAAGTAACTCTAAGCAAATCCCGAGGCTCGGGTTACCAAAAACGTCGGGTAAAATGGTCAAAATTCATGAAATTCATGAAATTCCCTCATAATCTCACTAACTCCGAATATACCATCCAATATTTATTCTCATTACCCGATATCCCAGTAATGTACTAAATACCCAAAATACCCCTTGACTAACCCCGAGTCGGGTATTTGGTCCCGTTGTGACTCTCCCGCTAACTTGCTTCTTAAGATCACCTCGTGCTGAGAAACCCAAATATATCCACATAATAATGTGGTCTCACACATATATCGCATATATGCATATATATTTCAAATGTACATGTAACGAGCCAAATTACGAAAATTGTCATTCTAATAAGAAACGAATCCACATGCATATTTAATACACCTACACACATGCATATTTTGTCATATTATTATATAACTCACGTAATCATATATTGATACACATATATATCACATAACCACATATTTCATAATTAAATCACATATATTCAAGTAATTCTTCATAATTTGCCATCCTAGCCCCCTAATCAAAGTCTTAAGCCTTATGTTGACGCGGTTCTTCGCCAACAGGTAATTAAAAAAATAAGAGGATGAGATTAGTGCTAAGTAATGAACCGAAACAGATGAATGATCTTAAAATGAACTGATGGTACGAATATTTTTTTAGGTGGTTCAAATGTTAAAATCCTTCTACTCCACCAGCCACTGTTATTGTTGTATTTTCGGTATTCTTTACAGGGTATTTCTTTACACAATAGAATCCAACCCTTTGCAACTCCCAGGGTCTCCATATTTATAGGGGAGGACACCTGGGGGTCGGCAAGGGGGTCATCCTGTGACCTTCTTATCCATCATGTCATTCCTGTGACATTCATGATTAATTCTTAAAACCTGACAAATGAAGTGTGGTCTAATCAATAGGTAAGGGGGATAATGGGCCGCATGGCCCAATCCAGTCGTGGGTGCCTGAACACGCATGTTTATGCTGCGTGTCCGAGAATTCAGGGATACATCAGACACGTGATGTCTGGTATATGCACGTTTACATTGCGTGGTTGACTTTATAAAGGGTCACGACTTCCAACTCAAGCTCGACCTCGAGTTGGATGCCTTCTTAACCCGCGATCTTCAGACCTCTTACTCGGCTCCTTGGTAATCTTGATAAACTTTCGACTACCTCGAGCTAAAGAGGTAGGACCTGATAGCAGCAGTTCCGGCCACGTGGATCCACGTGGCTGATATAATTATGCCATACCTCAGCCCGCTAATAGCCCGTGGAAAATTAAGGCGTACACCTTATTAGTTAATTTGATACGTTACAATTAACAAGCTTAATATCTCTAATCAGATTTCTTAACCTCTTGTTGGCGAAAAACCACGTCAATAATTTATGAAATATTATCCAAAAAATAAGAAATAAGAACTTAATCACACCTAAAATTTGAAAACAAAAATATCACCCTAAATTTGATTTTTTTGCATATCATATTCTTTACATATTTTAAATTTAGATTTACCACATAATCACAATTAAACTTATATAGATCATAGATCATGTGCAAAATGAAGTTAGAGTTAAATTTACTAAAAAAAATACAAATAATAATTTCAAAAGGATATTAAGAAAAATATGTTATATTTGTTAATTAAACTATATTGTAAATTAAATGCACATGTAAATTATATGTTGTATATTATATTTTTTATTTTTCAAAATTTTTTATCACATTAAATTTAACAAAGTTAAAGCTAAACTTTCTTATTTAATTTGTGCAGTGGAGAAAAGTTTATACGCACGATGTTTTACATATATTATATTCATATGAATACAAAAGTAGAAAGGTGGGACAAATTTACTTGGGAGTTTCGATTATATTTGCCATTCTCCTTCCTTCTCTTTTCTCTACCCTCCGAGGAAAGTCTTGACAGCCCCACTGTGATCACGCCACGTGTTCGTACTATAAACGAACGGCAGTAATCGACTTGGCGAAATTTTGCGACGGCTTCTCCCAGCTTTACTCGATGACGTGGTGGCATTTTATTGGTTTTGGTGGTGAATAGAAAACACTCGGAGGTGAGTTTTGGCGAGGCGAGGCATGCAAGAAACAAAAATGCACGTGACCGCACCCTAACCCAACCCGGACGTGTCTCCGTCGAAAAACCGGATTGAATTATCGGCGATAGGTCCGAACATTGTAAATGGGGATTTGGTTCTGGTTGGGGTCTCGGTCAAAAAAGATACGCAGCAAAGGCGTGAGAACAGGGACGAGTTAGAGAGATAGAGAGAGAGAGTAAGTAAGGAACTAGGAAGTCGGCGTCAGAGTCCAAAATCAAAACCCTAATTTTCCTCACACCGGTCCTTGATTCCGCATGTGAGTTTTTAATTTTTTTTTATCGATTTTTATTGCGTTTTAATTAGGGTTTTCATTTGGGGCGATTTATTCATTTTACTTGATTATGCTTTTAATTGTTTGTTTTTGTGTGACTAGTTTGATTTTGATCGATTCCTGTTTGGAGAAGAAGGCTATGTGCTGGGTTTATTATTGGTTTGGTGTTTGATTGTTTGGTGCTTTTCAGCTGAGGATTCTTATGCTATTTGGGCATTTAAGTTTCGGGGTCAAGTAATGGATTTGGTAGCCAGTTGCAAGGTAATTATTTGTATGTTCTTAGCATGATCATCTTTTTTTTTTTGGTCTTTTTCTTTCTAAGGATTTATTAGATGTACGTGCATGATTTACCGGGCTTGTGCTATATATATTCTTTGCAAATGTACGTGTTTAGTTGAAGGAAAGCTCAGCAATTATAGAGGATGACGTATGGGATTTAGTTTTAATGAACTTTTTTAGTCTGTTATCTGAATATTAACATCTCGTTTTCTTGTTGTAGCAATAAAAATCAACTTAAACAGGTAGCTTTGGCTGTGGCAGTACCACACTAGATAGTATTATTATGTTTTGTATTGGGTGAAGTGGGATTATAGATTATGCCGTTGCACATGCCTAAATTTTAGTATCTCAATTTGCTTGTTATGAATTCATATTAAGTATATGTATTCTGCTTCAGTTATGTGTAAGACGTAAATACAAGAAGGAACCATTTTTATGTATGTTAGATGGGTGTGTGATGGATTCTTGTGCTACAATCTTATTGTCAAGATAGTTGGCATTGATTTTTGGTAAACATCTTTGAAGAGAAGAGTAGTTCTTATCTACATTGCTGGTGATCAGAAAGGGGTACTGTTCCAATACTGCATTTATTGGTGTTTCCCTTTTGTCACATATTTTTTTAGTGGCAACATTGGTATGTTTCCATGTGAGAAGCCCTGTCATTAACTGTGACGAAGAATATTACTGTTGCGCAAAATTTAGTGTCTATGTTATGATTGAAGTTTTGGGGCAAGCTTTTTGCATATGCTGATTAGAAGTTATCAAAAACTGATGGTGTTTATATGTACTCATGAGTTGCTGTCATTGGTTTTTCACAAAGCAAACCAGCGTAATGGGGTATTGGTATTGGTTGAAGACACTGTATATGTTAATCTTCTCTTATTTAGCAAGCATTTAGTTGTGACAGCAGGTACATCTCAAATGAAATATTGAAGCTGCAATAATTTTCAAGCCTTTGCTGTTTTGCTGGCTATCTGTTTCATTGGGAAATTGAACCAGTTATGCAGATTGAAAACACTTACTTTGGGGATAGCAATTGCAAATTCATGATTTTTTAATGAAAAAATAATGTAGATAGAGGTTGATATGACGAGTTACTGAATTATCATTTACTAAATCTATACAGACCTAAACTTGTCTTGTCTAGTAAAGAGGATAGCAACTTCTATGGCAAAGCTGTTTTTTTGTTAACCTTGTACTTGTTTTTTGTGATGAAATTATTTGAAAGTGTTTGTATGTTGAATTGTTGATGTTGCATTCAAGTTTATTGATGTGTTCGTTTTTGTTGCAGGAAAAGTTGGCATATTTTAGAATAAAAGAGCTTAAGGATGTTCTCACTCACTTAGGTCTTTCAAAGCAGGGGAAGAAGCAGGTGAGATGCTAAAGAAATTGTTTGTGCTGGGTGTTGCCTGCATGTGGATTTGGCAATTTATCACACTTTGGCTTCAACGTTTAAAAATTACATGTTGCTCCTTTCTTTGTTGATTAGGAGTAGCACTTTTTGTTTTTTGGTATGCATAATCCAATAACTTCTTTGTGATGTTGGCTTTGTAAAGGTTTTACTGAGAAGGTGCTAGCTAGTTTAATTGGTAGTTGTTAGTCATTTGGTGTCATGTCGCAGAACATCAGGTCAAATTTTGCCTTTCTTATGGGAAGGGATTATGGGCAAGGGAGAGGGTTACCTCCTGTTGTGTAACCCACTAGTAAGAGAAAAGGTTGTACTAGTATTTTTTTTTTTGGTTATTCAGTTAATACAGAATTCATACACAATTGATTTTTGTATTGGTGTGTATTCTTCTCAATAAATCTTAATTTTTTCTTATTTATCTGTCTCTCCCGCAATTATGTGAGAAAGGCAAACAGTTTGACAGTAGGGGCAGGGATTTGATCACTTAACTTGATGATTATCTGTAATAAAGATACAATAACATCAAGTTCTTGTAACAGTTGCCCATCTGAGAATAATTTTCTGTGATGACACCTTACTTGCACAAGACTAATGAATTTTAGTCTAAATATTGTCTATTTATGCTTTTACTAGAAGGGTGTTTGTTTTAATGATTCATTTTGAGCATCTTGTTAATGTTTTTGGATTGGTGTTTTATGACTTTACATTTGTTGTTATTAATGCAGGACCTTGTTGACCGGATATTGGTTGTTTTATCTGATGATCAAGGTATAGATGGTGTACTTTTTTGCTTTCCTACCCGAAAATAGCTAAATTCCTTTCATTTGCATTTGTCAGTCTTGTGTTATTTACTTTTCTTTCCAGTGAAATTTATATATTTGGACCTTGGCTATGTAGTTGATGTTTGTCTAGGTAGATATCTATTAAATAGTTAGTCTTAAACACTAAAACAGCGATTGTCTACATCACTCATCTTTGTTTTTCTAAATAAGTTATTATTATGTTTTCTATAGGTTAGTTTCCATTTCAAATTTAGCTTTCTGGCATTGTAGCCTGGTATAGAATTTGGTTGGGTTGCTCAAACTTGTGCTTATTAGTACTGTAATTGAGCATTCTGCTTTGAGGTTTCTTGCTTTTCCCATGTCCTGGTTGTGGTCTAAATTCTCTTATTTTGTGTGAAATTAATTCTAGCTGAATTTATGTTCTCTTTTACAGTTTCTAAATTGTGGGCAAAGAAGAATGCTGTGGGGAAGGAACACGTGGCACAGCTTGTAGATGACATATATAGGTTTGTCTTATATCTTGCACTATCTGATTCATAAAGTCACTGGATTCTACTCTTTTTGTTACTGTCTATTTTTTTCCCTTAGAAAATACATTTTCCTGTTTCTCAGAAAAATGCAAGTGTCTGCAGCCCCTGATTTAGCGTCAAAGGGGCAGGGTGTCTCAGATAGCAGTAATGTGAAAGTCAAAGGGGAAATTGATGATCACTCTTTTCAGTCAGAAACAAAGGTTCGGTGCCTCTGTGGGATTTCATCAGAAAAGGAGTCAATGATCAAGGTATTTGTCACACACTTTGTTTCCGTTCCTCTTTATGTTGCTTATGTTTTCTGTTGTGTACAAATAAATTTTGTTCTTGATTTTTGTTGTTTATTCATGTATCTTATATGACAGTGTGAGGATCGGAGATGCAATGTGTGGCAGCACATTAGTTGCGTTATAATTCCAGAGAAGCCTATGGAAAGCCATCCGTCGTATCCTGACCCATTTTATTGTGAAATTTGTCGACTTACTCGAGCTGATCCGTATGTTTCACCATTGTTTTCTTGTACTATGAATTGTATATAGTGTAAATTTTTTCTTTATAGCTGTATCTTATTATCTGTTAGAAATAGTCCCACATGGAAGCAATATGGGAATACAATCACCTTATATAGGGAAGGGTTACTCTACTTTAACACTAATTGGTTTTAAGTTGGAACCCCAATCCTATTTCTAAACAGACTTCCCTCTCAATCGTAATACTATCTAAAATGTGCAGCACATGTATTATTAGTATATGTTACATGGTGTGTCATACCTATTCTTCATAGCAATCGTTCTAGCATTTAGAGTTGTCTTTGAAGCAGGAATTCAGTTTTATAGTGTATTTCAAGTGGCATTTCAGCTTTTTTCCTTTTCATAATCACCTTGCGATATCTGTTTGCTTCCTGAACTGCTTATCTTCAATTATTTGTGCTATTCATCCTGGTTAGACTGTTTCCTAGATTGATTTATTGTTTTGCTGCACTATTTTTTCATCTTTGCTGCTGCTATTGTATCTTTGTCAGTTTATTTATAGTGTAAGTTTTTTCATTTTGCTCATGCAGCTTCTGGTTATCCATTGCTCATCCTTTGTATCCTGTGAAGTTGAGTACTACAAATATTCCAGCAGATGGGTAGGTGTATGATTCTTTTAAAAAATTTAGTTTTGACTACGCTCAATTGTATGGAACATACAATTTTTTTCTTGCTTTACTTATAAATTAATACTTAATGATTTGGACCAAGTTGCAGCTGGAAATGTAACCTATTTTTTTTCTATGGGTGTGTGTGCGCGCAAATGTCTACATGCTTATGTTTGGTGATAGATTTAATGCTTAGGCATATTTGTATTTGATGTTTTCTTGTTTGAAAACCATGAATGCACTCAAAGTGTGTTCCTTTGCTCGTGATGTGATCATGGTAGTGATAGATCTCAGTAATTGCAAGTGTATACTTCAGAAACATTATTATGTTTACCACAATATACAAAATTATACGAGTTTTAATTTAAACATGCCCATATAAAGTTGTTGATATTTTCTTCTCTACATTGTTCTTAGAATGTAAGCCATGTTTTTTAATATTATTTGTTGCCTCAGAACATTTTTTTAGTATTTGCAATGAGGTTCACTTCTGCATAAGTTGTCTTGTATAATATGGCCTATCATATAAGTATTACATCTATCATCTGCAACTTAAACTATTGCATTTATTTCTAATTTTATTTAATATAAAACATGTCAACGGAGGAATTTTAAAAAGTGATGATATGGCCTATCATATAAGTATTACATCTATCATCTGCAACTTAAACTATTGCATTTATTTCTAATTTTATTTAATATAAAACATGTCAACGGAGGAATTTTAAAAAGTGATGAAGGCTTTATACAGGCATAACTGAAGAAGCAGACTTCCAATTTGTGCATGTCTGCCTTTTCAAATGCAGCTTCATATTAGATATTGGGGTTTTTACTTTCCTTTCTCTAACCCCTTCATTTTGCAAACTCTTTAGAAGCAATCCGGTACAGAGTGTGGAGAGAACATTTCAACTAACGAGGGCAGACAAGGATTTAACGTTGAAACAAGAATATGATGTTCAGGTTGGTTTGTCTATTATGTGATTGACGAAAGTTATCCATTTGATAAACAAGATTATTGCTTTGCTCATTGTGACATTATTTTTCAGGTTTGGTGTATGCTTCTGAATGACAAAGTATCATTCAGGATGCAGTGGCCACAGTATGCAGATCTACAAGTTAATGGTATGGTGACTAATGTGTGGGGGGTCTATATGATCAAAAGTTTTTTTAGGCAAAGAAATAATTCTGTTTGTTTAGTATTATGAACTCAACGTCTTTAGTTGTACATTTTTATGCTATACTGAGAAAATTCCTTTTCGTTTTCTGCTAATAAGGTTTATATTGCCTTATATTTCTTTCCGCCAGTATTTATTGCCTTTTTACCTTTGTTAGGTATGCCTGTTCGTGCGATTAATAGACCAGGCTCTCAACTTCTTGGGGCTAATGGTCGTGATGATGGTCCAATTGTGAGTTTTTGTTCCCATGCAAAAGCAAGCTTTTTTATTACATCTTTCTTTTCAGGTCCCGTTTCATGTTTCTACAAATCTTTGTATACCAGGCATTTGTTCTGATTGCAATTTAATTTGTTAGTTTATTTCTAATTTGTCAGATTACAACATATACGAAAGACGGGCTTAATAAGATTTCCTTGACTGGATGTGATGCTCGAATTTTCTGTTTAGGGGTTCGCATTGTGAAGCGACGAACTGTTCCTCAGGTATCTGTCTTTGTGTGTGTGTGTGTATTTATTCACATTTAATAGTGTTCTTTGGCAAAGAATGAGATTTTAATCAGATCCTATAATATTTTTTTGCATAAATTACGAATTAATTTTTGTACTGAAATCACGAGGGGCAGTTGGTTGGTATTTTTTATGTTATTACAATTTTTTGAGTAACTATATATAGGGCAATTGATGATGCTGGTGTAATATTTTCTTAATATATTGATCCATGTTAGGTGTAGCGTATCCTCTTAAAATAAAAGCAAAGTGTTATGTCCCCTTAGCTTAACTATAAGCGTCTGTTTAATTGTACATTTATGTATGAATATATGTTCTCTAGATCCTTAGCTTGATTCCTAAGGAGTCTGATGGCGAGCCATTTGAAGATGCACTTGCTCGTGTTCGGCGTTGCGTTGGTGGTGGCGCTGCAAAAGATGATGCTGATAGTGACAGTGATTTGGAAGTTGTTGCAGATTCTTTTTCTGTCAATCTTCGCTGTCCTGTAAGTTGCATATCCCTGTTTATGTAAAATGCTCATGTAGGTAATTTCCATTTCACATAGTCTACTGGTATTTTTATTCATCTGTAGTTTTGTTACAAGTGTACTTCTTCTGGCATGTTTGTAGCTACCTTTTGGTAAAAAAGATATAAATTCTCTCTTTCTTTCTTTCTCAATATATATATATTGGTGAAAAGTACTTGTATGAGTATCATTTTCGAACTTTTGAACCCTTTTTTTTCTCCCATGTGCTTACTTGTGCATATATAATTATAGATGAGTGGTTCGAGAATGAAGGTTGCTGGAAGGTTCAAACCTTGTGCTCACATGGGCTGTTTTGATCTTGAAGTTTTTGTGGAACTGAATCAACGGTCAAGGAAGGCAAGCTCACCTGAAAAATTCTCTTTCTGCTTACATAACTTTCTCCTTGTGCTTTAGTAACCTTTGATTTTCTCTGCAGTGGCAGTGCCCTATTTGTCTCAAGAACTATTCTCTGGAATATATCATTGTTGACCCGTATTTTAACATTATTACTAAGCTGGTAATTTCTTCCCTGAATACTTATAATGAACTCTATTTTTTTAATATATATTTTACCCAGGTTGTATTATTTTTCCATCATGGGGTTGTTGCAGATGAGGCATTGTGGAGAAGATGTAGCAGAGATTGAGGTTAAGCCTGATGGGTCTTGGCGAGTGAAGACTAAAAGTGAAAGCGAACGTAGAGATCTTGGTGATCTTTGTCAATGGCACTTACCAGACGGTACTCTCTGTCTTCCCTCTGATGGAGAAAAAACTAAAACAGAAATGCTGAAGCAAATCAAACAGGAAGGTATCTCAGAAAGTCATCCTGGTTTGAAACTTGGAATCAGGAAGAATAGCAATGGTTTTTGGGAAGTCAGCAAACCTGAAGATACAAACACCTCTGCTGGTAATAGATTACAAGATGGATTCGGAAACTATGAGCAAAAAGTTATCCCAATGAGCAGCAGTGCAACTGGAAGTGGCCGGGATGGTGAAGATCCAAGTGTAAATCAAGATGGTGGTGGAAATTTTGACTTCGCCAACAATGGAGTTGTTGAGATGGATTCTATCTCTCTTAATGTTGATTCCATGTATGGTATTCCTGACCAAATGCCTTCTGCCCCGACTGGGGATGAAGTTATTGTACTCAGTGATTCTGATGATGACAATGACTTGTTTGCACATTCTGGGTCCATGTACAAAAATCATCGAACAGATGGTGGGCTTGGTTTTTCCATGCCGGCTCCTGCAATTACTGATTCTTATCCAGAAGACCCAACCCTTGTGACTGGTGGTGGCTCATGCTTGGGTCTTTTTAATGCAACTGATGATGAATTTGGAATGCCGCTATGGCATATGCCTACTGGAAATCAAGCAGGGCCAGGTTTCCAGTTATTTGGTTCAGATGCAGATGTCACTGATGCTTTAGTTGATCTGCAGCATGGTTCTATCAACTGTTCTTCATCTATGAATGGTTATACTTTGGCCTCGGAGACTGCCTTGGGATCTGCTGCACTAGTCCCAAATTCTGCTATTGGTCGATCAGATACTGATATGAACGATAGTTTAGTTGATAATCCATTGGCCTTTGCTGGTGGTGATGACCCATCTCTTCAGTTATTTCTCCCATCTAAGCCTTCTGATGCCTCATTGCAGTCTGATTTTAGAGATCATCCTGATGTGTCAAATGGCGTCGGCAGGGAGGATTGGATATCTCTTAGGCTTGGAGATGGTCCCAGTGGAAATAATGGTGAATCGGCAACTCCAAGTGGACTCAATCCGAAGCAACAAGTACCATCTAAAGACGGTCCTGTGAATTCTTTGGCTGACCATGGTTCGTACTTATCTTGCTCTGAATAACTAGATTTTGGCTTTTTCAAGATCATATTATGGCTATTTTGGAAGGGATATTCCATTCTCTTTAGTAAGAATTTGTTTTTTTAAAAAAGTAAAATAAAAAGTCTCCCCAAATTACTGTTGTTCAAAAGTTCTTATCTTTTCTGAAAATTCCCACGAATTACCTCATCGCTTAATACAAAATTAATTTTGGATGCTTGGATACACGAGGTATTTTTTATTTGATTTGTTTTTGGGCTTGTCACCGTTTTTCAAATTGGAAAATGCATGTTGATGATCAGAAACATTTAGGGCTGCTGATATTTTTTTTTTATCTTTCATCTTCTGCCTCTGCATTTCTTTTTCAAATTACCTCTTTTGGTTTTGAAATTATTAGAGCTTAGTTTTTCACCTTATGCAGCTTCTTTGCTTCTTGGTATGAATGATGGTAGATCTGACAAGGCAAGTAGGCAAAGATCAGATAGTCCCTTCTCATTTCCTCGCCAAAAGAGATCTGTAAGGCCGAGATTATACCTTTCTATTGACTTAGACTCCGAATAGAGTGGATCCTTGCTTAAGGAGAGTTATCCATGGTCTCATTTGCCTGGAGATATTATATTATCTGCCTCTCTGCAAGTCCAAGTTTTGTATTTAGAGAAGTAAGAAGGTTGACATAGCCTTTGGATCTTGAAAGATAAATTCTTCAGATGCAACAGGGCATCTAATATAGTTGAAGGTAAAGAACAACAAGGACGAACTGTGCTGGTACCTGCAAAATTTATCCTTGAATCGGTAAGCTATGGAGTGTTTGTTTATTTGTCTGCTCAGCTCGGTTTGGTTCAGTTCAGTTCAGTTTTCTCCTTTCCCTATCCTTTTTAACATGTTGGCCAATTTCTTCTCTTTCAGTTGTCAATGAGGATTGCAGGTCCAGCGCCCGATTTTGTACAGGATTTAAATCTGAAAGAAAAGTCGGCATTAACACATCTGTATCAGAATGAATGCCTTTGGATTTATCGGGGGAACCCCATAAAGTAATACCAACTATCGTAATTTTTTTTCCTTCCTATTTTGGTCTCAGTTCTATGGTGAGAGAAATAGCCGCCTGTAAATGTTCACTCAAATCTCAGATTTAGATATTTATATAATGATATTACTATTCTTTTCAGATGAATATAATTTGGCTGAGGTAGATTTTGTTATAATAAATTGCATATTGCAATAAGAAAAACCTTGATGGCAATTACAATACTACCTTAGAGCTCAGGTGTTAGTTAACTAATGTTTTTTTTTCTTGAAATTGTAAGTTTTGTCAGCTACACCCAATCAAATGAAGTGCTGCTCCTCCGTAATAGCTTTCAAAGTGAGGTGTGCTGTGAGACAATCATCTTGAGTTGTTACAGTAAAAGTCACTCATTTACACTATTTAAGTTTAGAAATAAATCCGTTCTTGCATGCCAGCCGTTATGATAGATCCAAATTAGTACTAGTATTAAATTAATTTAATTATACATTGCTAATCCAATTTTTGTGCTATTATTATTTTAGTTAAGAAATCCAAAATGAAATAGGCTTAGGGTAAAATTCCTATAGTGTTACTCTGTAGACCATGATCAATGATTGATTTTTGAGAAGTGATTTCTTGTAGGCTCTTTGATTTATAAAAAAATAACATAGTGCCCAGAGATGTCAGAAAACGTAACAAATCTAAGACGAATTGCTTTGTTTATTTTCCAAAATTTTTTGAAGGAAGTGCATCTTAGCTGGGACTAATTTATGAAATGGTAGCATGGTTAGTCAAACGAGTCGTGGTTTCTAATTTCAAACCCTATTTCAGTCGAATCACAAGCAAAAGATACTTGAATAATTAAGAATATTCTTGAGCTGCGTGATTCTGATGGCCTTGTAACTTTGTTGCAGTTTTTGATGGGGTATGTATTTATGTATTTCAGAATTTGTAAGGGTGGGTCAGGGAAAAAAAAACTGGAACATCTAAATTAAAGTTGTGGGAGATTTACAAGTATTTGCTCAAAACTGACTAATCCAACTTCTGCCAGATCAAAAAAAAATCTAGGTTTGTCATTTAACACAAATAATTTAGCTTTAAATGTTCTGTTTGGATCATGATCATACCAGTGTTCTCAAAAAATACATAGGCATGTGGAGTTGGTGCAGTAGCATCCATAAATGTTCTCAAGTATGTAGGGTTCTCATCTGATGAATTGGTAACAGAATATTCGTATGGAAGTCTATTCGGTTATGTCACAGTACTTGGTTATTCTTCAGTAGCAGCAACTGGCTTAGAATGCCTTGCGCTCTCACAACCTGGGCAGTTGTGCAAGCTCTCGTGAATGTAAATGTCGCAGTCAAGGCAGAAGTGCTGCTTGCATTTTGGGCAAGAAACTCGGGGACCAGGTTTATTTCCTGTGTCAAAAGAGCATAATTGAGAAGAAAAGACTAGAAACTTTGTCTAGGGAAAGAATATCTTACAGAACCAAAATGGAAAAAATTGTTGGATCAAAATAAAGGTGTTCATCTTAGTGAAGAATCCCATTGTTTCTTAGAAACACAGATTTTAAACTTTTCTCATATTGAAAGACATAGCTAATCCCCACAGAAATCATAAAAGTAAGATAACACGAGGAAAGACATTAACTTAGTTTGCATCTTCACTAAATGTGTGGTACCATTTTTTCATTGAATGTAACTTTCACATTCGCTAGCCTACTTTATACTGCACAAAATCCTATACTTTTTTTTAACTAGATTTATTTCTTTTTAGTGCTTATTAACAAAGAAAACAAAAAAACAAATGCAACCAACAGATCATGCAGCAAAAAAATCTGCAAAGTGCAAACCTTCATTTGTTATTTACTGTGTATAGCAACTTACCAGCATTTTGGAGAGTCTTTTGGCAGCCAAAACAAGCTCTAGGTAATTTTATATGCGGATCATTTAATTGTGACAAAGAAACCTCATCAAACGGTACTATAGGAAAGAGATGATGATAAGATCTCGCCAAATGGGGCGAAGAAATGAGTGTCAATCCACAAGTTCGACACTCTGTAGGTAAATCACATACACGCGCTTTGCATCTAGGACAAGTGTATCCGCCTCCAGCCTTTGCTTCCCTGTGACAAGAACAGATAGCAATGGAGCTCTCAGCCGCTCTTTGTGGGAAGCCCATTTTGATCAAATTAGCAATTGCGAATTCTGCTATGGCAGGAGGTGGGGGTGCATGCTCCAGTATTAACTCTTTGAAGTGTGACTACAAAATAATAAATAAATGAAAATGAACAGAATTAAATAAAAAAATCAAAACAAGTGTGGGGGATCTAGACTGTATTCATTGTCTTATTGCTATTGTGCTCTTGAAGTTGTGTAAATAAAGATGGACATTCTGGGATCTCTACAATAACCAGAAACCAGTTTCTTTTTCTAATTCAAGATTATAATTAATGGTAAAATATGTACTCTAGTGTATAAGAACTGAAATTATAAAGTTATGATTACGGTACACACTCAACAATTAATTAAACTCACCTCATCCAATGCAACTGAGTAAGAACCACCTGTTTCTTGGCAGAGATATTTGCATATAAAAATTTCTGCCGAGAGACCAATAACTGAACACCTTATTTTAGATTTTTTACACGTCTGAACGGTCTCCATTATATCTCCTGGATCACATGTACTTAGTGCTGAATATAAGATGAGCACTTCTCGATGACCATAAGAGGGAATTTGATGCAGATACCCGTGAACAAGGTCCAACGCATTCTGTATGGAGGAATCGCCTGAGCAATCAAGTTTTCCCATCAAAGCCTTCACATGAGACTCGGGACTGCCACCAAGATCTGTTAAGCAATTAGCTACCCCATCTTTAATGGTAACTAGACCAATTTGACTAAGAGGATTTTGGTCAAAGAACTCTCTAATGAAAGCCTCAACATGTTTTACTACTACAGCCCTTCGACTTGGTCGAAAATCCATTTCTGTAGCTGCCTAATGACATTGCCAGCAATTAGAAACCAGCTTAAGATTATACGCACATCAATTACAATAAAGGGTTTTTTTTTAAAAAAAAAAAAGCTCGCACAATATTTTAATACCTATAATCCAGTTTTGATAACCTATCAATTTCAACATTGCTTTTTTTCCATGTTTCATAACATATCAATTTCAGTATTCCTTAAAAGATGATTCAATGAATCCGAACCAAGATTTTAGATGTCCAGGTTAATTTTTTACATGTTTGAACAATTCCCTCAGTCTTCAGCATCGTTCATCAAAGCCAATCTTTAATTCTTTTTTTATATTTTAAATAAATAATAATAAAAAAACACCCATTTCTTAATGAGAGGTGTAGACGCCAAAAGCTCTCTTACCCAGATACCAAATCAATACAAAACACGAAACCCATCAATCAAAACAATGTGAAAAAGAAGTCAAATAGTTCATCAGTCAAAAGGGAACGAAAGAAAGAAGAATTAGATACCTTGGAGAGATCAATAACAACGAAAAGGTAGCGAATGAGTCCCTTCTGGATTCGAACAGCAGAGGCCGTACGAAGGCGGCGGCGGTACTGGGAATGGTAAAGGGACTTGTTATCGATAGGGCGAAGGAGACCAGACTCGTCCTCTTGAAGCGATTCCCATGACCTCTCATCGTTATAGGTTCTCTCCCAGGCGTCCCGGCCACGCCCATTTCCTTCGTCTTCATCATCGTCCTCCTCTGCTTCTACATTCAGTCTTCTTTCCTCTCCATTGTTCATAGTCTTGATTCCCCCAACCAAAGAGAATAATGAAGAGAAGGTATTAAAATCAAACTCAAAATTCAGCTGGTTTGTCAGAGACTTAGAAAAATGTTTTTCCCCGTAGTAGTTTTGTTTTAAGTTTTAACTCTTAAAGCCCCGTCTCTGATCAAGTTCAAGATCAAGGATGTGTTGTGTGTACGGTGTACTACACACCTTCTTCCAAAACCGGAAAATTTTATTATTAAAAATTAAAATAGAATAATTTTTTACCCACAAACAATTTTTTTTTAAAGAATTATTACTTATTCGCACTTTTTTTCTTTTTTATTTTCTAAAAAAATACTTAGAAATAATATATATTTTAAATCTTTAAACATAAATAATTAAGGCCCAATAGTTAATACAAAAAATATATAAAAAACATGTAAAAGTAAAATTTTAATTTATATATATTCCATAATATTTTTTTTGGGAAATTATAAAAATGTGATAAAAGATTGAAAGTCACACCAACATAAAAATATCAAACAAAGTAAAAAAAATATTAGGAATAATTTAATAGAATTAATTTGATTTGATTTTTTTTTAAAAGGGAGCCTATATATATATATATATATATATATGGTATTGCTCATGTGCGGCCCTTGAACCGTATGCACTCGTGGGGACTGTTTTTTTGCACCATTTGATCAAATGAAGGGCTGTGATTTCTTTCTCTCTTTCTCTCACAAGTGACTACAAGTCAGATCTATTCTCTCTCTCTTTCTCTCATAAGTCAGTACAAGCTTTCTCTCTCTATTTTCTTCCCTCTCTGCAACTTTTGTCGGACCCATTTTAGAGCTCAACCAGAGTTACTTTCTTTTGGAAGTGAACCAAAAAAGTTTCAGTTTTCAGAAGACAAGCTTTCGTAGCTTTTGATATCTTCTTGCTGATTAGAGAGAGTTTTTAGAAGACGAAGCTAACAGATTTTGAGAGGTGGGTTATACAGATTTTGGCTTAAATTATTGTTAGCTCTCTTTGTTATGCAGGGACTATCTTTGTCTGTTTATGGATTGAACCCATTACTAATCCATTGATTCTCTCCAAGCTTTTGCCTGTTTATGGATTGAACCCATTACTAATCCATTGATTCTCTCCAAGCTTTTGATATCTTCTTACTGTTTAGAGAAATTATTGTTAGCTCTCTTTGTAATGCAAGGACTAAATATATAATTAATTGAACAACAAATGAAGATAAAATCTAGTGAACAAGTGCACAGTTTCCATCTATTATACGAATTTAAATTAACCATATATGTCTATGGCAGTGGGACGTTAGGCTGTGGTTGATTTCAGATGGGGTTTCAAAGCAAGGCTTCTGGTGGTTTCTTATTTGTGGATTTAGGGGTTGCGGAGTCGGAGAGGGAAGCTTCTCTGTTGAAGCATCGAAGCAGGTTCGACTCTGTTATTTTGGGGTAATTTTTGTGTGGTCCGTAGTGATGTTAGCTTTGTAGCAGGTTTGTAATATTAAGACCAGTAATAATAGTTGATTTACAACTTAACTTAGCATTACCTACTGTGTTTAGTGGTTTTAGTTTGGCATTCTGTTTGCTTGTTATGTTTCAATGAGAGGGGTTTGCAGGAAAAAAAATGCTAAATTAAAGAAGAATGATGTTTATGCATCCAAGATGTCATTTATGTTATTAGGTTGATGAAGAGCTACTGTTTATGAACTTGAGTGAATTTAACTTTTGCTAAGGATTTGTTAAGTATTAAAGCATTTCTATTATTTTATATATATACATGATTTCATGTTGTTTGTTCTATAGAACATCTATAAGAAATGCATTATTAGAAACATCATGTCATTCAAAATCTTCACTCGCATGACTGTCCTTTGGTTTGTTGGTTGTTTCCGAAGTAGGCTGTGAAAACTTATTTGTAATCTATTCCCATGAATTGAAAAAGGTTGTGGTGGTTATAACTATGTATAATATTTTTATATATAAAGCTGGGGACAACATATTCCAATACTACTGGGTTATGATATGTCATTAAACTTTAACAATAGACTGCATTTCATTTTGATTGGTAATGAAATTCGTTTAAAATTGGTGTTTTTATTGTTGTTGATATATTACCCAATTTTGTCTTTATTGTTGAACTATTACTATTGTTTTGACTGGGAATGAATCTCTTTACTATTGTTAATCCATGTGATGAAGCTGATATTTTGGGGGGTTTCGCCAATATGTTAGGCGAAGCTGATATTTTGGTGAAGTAATTATTATTTTAATGTGACACCATTGATGATCTGTAAATGTCGACAACCAATTAAAATGATTATATAATAATTATAATTATGGAAAGAAATTCTTTGTTATTGTAGGCAACTATGGATAGGGAAAAGTTAGGGGGCATCTTGTTTGCATTGAATTCACATGAGAGTGAAGTGAAGGAATTGAAGCAGGAAATTGCATCTCTTAGACATGGTGTTTCCCAGCTTCGTTTGTCTGAGGTTAGAGAAGGAGAATAGGGCAATTCTTTTGAAGTTTTTTTGGAGAAAACATCTTTGCTAATGAGTGAATGTAACATTGTGAATGAGAAAATGAGAACTAATGAGTGAATGTAAAATTGTGAGTGAGAAATTGAGTAAATTGGACGGTGCAAATGTAGATATGGTGGAGGTGGTCTGTTTGGAAGATAAATTTAGTGTAGGAATGCCACCGATGAATTTGGGAAAGGTTGAGTTATCTAAATCAAAAACATTAGAAGTGGAATTGGAGTTGTGAAAACTTGATCCCATTGATTGTGGGGGGGGGGGGGGGGGGGGGGGGGGGGGGGGTTAAAAATTTTCAACTTGAGTCGGAAGAGGTTTGTTTAGTTGATTTAAATGAGAGAAGCAAAGTTGATAAGTTGCCTAGTGTGCTTCGTTGCGATGAGTTGGGTGTAGAAATTGGAGAGGGGCCTTCCAATGTTGGTACTTTTACTCTAGAAATGAATGATTTAAAGGCTGATGGTGTTGATGGTAATAGTTTGAATGATAAGATTTTATTTTATTCTGAAGTGGGTAGGGAGAAGAGTGGTGTATCTAATCATAGTGACAAAGTGTTGTTGACTAATACTTGGTCTGGTTGTGTAGAAGGGAATGATTTATGTATGCAACTGGAAAAATTTACAGATATTGTTAGTGGGAGCAAATGTTGTGATGGGATTTCATTGTCGACGACTGATGAAAAAATAAAATGGCACTTTGAGGGTGAAAGGAAATTGGTTTTGAAATTTGGAGGTGGTGGTTTTGATTGTGATATGTATGACATTGAAGATAGCGAAGTTGATAAAATTGTTGGGAAGGTATTGTTGATTATATTTTTTTGATTTTGGTGTACTAAATCCAATACAAATACATTTAGTTGGAATGATCTTAGAATCTAGTTAATTTGTGGTGTTTGAATTTAGTATACTTTGGATCGTTGTTGCATTAGTGGAGACCTCTTAAGCCAAACAAAGAGGTCAAATTTGGAGTTGTTGAACGATTATGAGAAAAAGATGTTAAACTATGTGATGGACTCGAAATTGCCTCCGGAGTAAGCTTTTGAATACTTTGTATTTAAATATTTGGCCATGTTATCAGTTAAACGGATGATATAATTCTTTGAACTCATTTTTTCATTCACAAGGGAGATAGTTTTCTTGGGAGACAAAGTAGTTGGGCGGAGGTCTGATTTTTTGAGTTTGGGAGATAAACAACTATGCAGCGCAAGAGTGAGGATGTTAAATAAATTTTTAATTTTTTGGTTGGTCAATGAAGACTTATACCCACATTAAATAATATGTGGCAAGTTTTTTAATGTTGAAGGTTGTCAACTGTATGATTGATATTTTATCAGCAGTTGAAGTGGAAAAGAATAGGAAAAAGATGAGATTCTGGTGGATCCCGACAGCTTTATCGGTTTGTATTAGTTAAAAGAATTTTGTTGTTCTTTTTGTATGCCATGTTGATGACAATATTGTTTGGTTTTTTTTATTTTCTTTTTGTAGCGACCAGACAGTTTATGTTATAGTACTATAAGTAATAAAAAGACATGGTTTGAATGGTGTGGAGAGGTTTATCAGTTGGAAAATGTTAAATTGACTACTTTTATCAATAGAATTTATGGCTTCATATTTTATTGTTATGAGATTTGAGTTATTCTTATTGATGACTATCTGGCAGGTTTACGTGCCTTTGCTTGCTAAAAGGCATTGGTTTCTAGCAGTAATCAATTTGTTTGAGAAGAAAGTTAATGTGTTTAATAACTTCAGCATTCCTTCGTATTTATTATGTGGTGGCATAATTATGTCGATGGTTTGTATATATTGTAAAGTTTTTTAATTCACAGTATAATTTCATTTATTACAAATGTTTCAAAATTTATGAACTGTCAATTTTTTACACATTTTGATTTTTTTTTTCTCTTTTGTTAACAGCTATGCTCCATGGACAATGCATTCAGTGAACAATTCAAAAAAGTTTACGGATCCGATTTTTCTTTTACACAATTTAGTAAGTGAACCTGTTTCCCATCGATACAAATGCGTTGATTATGATTGCAGTGTGTATGTCACAAGGATGCTTCTACAAGAATATGTGAAGGGAGTGTTAGGTGATGAAGCAGATGATGTGGTTGATGACTATGTTCCTAGAGTAATTATTCGATTAGGACCATTATATGTTAGTGTATCTGAATGTTTAATAAAAATTGTGTGAAAATATACATTTACTAATAATTATTGTTTCAGTTGTATTAGGTATCGCGGGAGTTTGATAGGAGGGTTATAGGTGCAATAATTTTGACATCTTTACTGAACAAAAGAAGAGATTTTATAATAGAGAAAGCGTCCTGCGTTTGTTAACTTTGTTTTATAATTTTGTGAGTAATGTGGATAGGCACACAATTATCAAATGCAAAGAATGCATTAGCTACAAACCTACGCCGAGGAAGAAGCAGAAGAAGAAGAAAAAGAAGATATTGAAATGTATTGGAATAAATGAATGTGTTGATTTAAGTTTTGTAATATATTACTATTTATCAATTATTTTATAGTTAACATACCTAATTTTGGTTTTGTTTGTACAGTCTACAATCTTTGGAGTAGCTTTTATTTAGAAATAATAGTGAACGTTACTTAATTTCACTTGACAAAATTAGGGAAAAGCTTGGTGTTGTTGAGGCTTTAAATTGTTGAAAAATATTTAATATTAGATGTTTGTACTTAACCAATGACCCACACGCATGGCTGATATTTCAACCATGTAACTGTTAAACAACTATAGGAAGCAGTCACTAATTTTGGATGTTACTTGGATTCTATAACTGGTTATTATACAAAGCTTCATCACAAGTGGTCATATTAATTAATAATACAGAACTGGAAAATTTGGGAAACAATACTTGTTTTTAAAGCACACATATAAATGTCCATTAATAAACAACATCTTCCATATTGTAATTATGTTCTAAAAGTGAAGGAAGAACATGTATGAGAATTAATTTTATTGTTGCTGCTGCCCCACAGACCCACTATATGAATTGTTGATGGAGTCCTTGTAATCTCCTTAGTTGTCCCTTTTGAAATCACTTTCGCTGTCTTCACCTGTCTAGTGAACCTGCAATTTGATTAATTTCAATTAGTTTTGAGTAAAATATAATTCCTATTCTTATATTGTGGATTGTTATTTGATTTAAGTTACCATTTCCTTGTGGACATTTTCAAGTATGTACTTGTAATTATTCAAGGCAGTCGTTGTTCTAATCATTTGCTGCATTAACTCTCTTCGAACTGCATCTATTTTTCATAGACGTGTTTTCGGTGTTGACTGTGTTACCTAATATTGAATTTGAAAAAAATATATAAGATTGCAATATGTATTCACAAAAAGTTTATGGAATACTGGAATGAAGGATGCAACTGAGACATACATGTGTCTTTTTGCACTGTAATTAAAATAAATTATGTTTGGAGTTCGTGCCATAGCGAGATAAAGTGAGATTAAATTTTTTAATACAAAAATACACAGTACACATACCAAGTGAGTTATAATATTGAATTTAACTTTCATCATCAAATTGAATAACATACCTTGTGGTGTGTTATTTTACACAAAACTTCTCTTTTGTACTTTTCACAGTTCTCATTTGTTTATTCTTCCCAGAATTCTGATGTCGATTTACCAGATAAACACCACGGCTTTGTAATTATGACCATTTTTTCTCGAACAAGCATTGACTTGGGTGGTAGCTGTGGTATTCGGCTGGGAACAATTCCACAACTTTGCATTGAAACTCGCTCCCCCAAATACCACTCTGCTCCGTTCGGGCCAACCAGTAAGATTCGACTGGAGTTGGCTACCTGACTTAGGGCACATAATAAGGTTGAATTTCTTCATCTCCCCATGGACAGAGCTCAACCTGGTTAAATTAGAAATTTAGTGAAATTGGTTTCATAATTACAGTGTATACGCTAGCATAGCATACATTTGATTTTACCTCGTCCAATGTTAAATTTGTTAGTTTTTCCCTATAGTACTTCAACAGGACCGCAATCCCCATTGATGGTGGAGGGAAATTACTCCACAGAAGGCTTCGTGGAAAGACTTTTGATGATATTGATTGTGGTGTAACATGTACACATGGTAGGTATTCCCTTGCCCAAACCTGTTATAAGAAGAAAACCGTTTGTTAATGTCAATAATATAGAAAAAACTAATGTTTTATACAACATTCTGTGATGAATAGAAAAAGGCCAACACAAACATGCCTCATATAGAGATTTTGTATTACCTCCCATGCTTTCCAAAGGCCTCCCATGCAATGTGTGTTTTGTCTACATAGGTCATCCATTTGCTGGTACATAAAAGCCAATGTAGCTCCCCCCCAATTGAAAGATCCTATATCTCCTATACTAGCCAAACACGGTAAGTAGTACAAGTGCACCATCTTATTAGAACGTGCAAACAAAGTGCACCCTAGTAGTGCGAGGATGAAGACCCTAGTTAAAATGTCATGGTCTTCAGTATTTCTTAGTTCCATATTGCGGTAAGCTTTGTATAGCCAACTCAATTTCACCCTTCTTCTGCCAATGATTGCTAATGGTTGTCCTAATAACTTTGTTAGTTGTTCTATTTTTTTGTGGATGCGTCTATCCATTTTCAATGGGTTACCATGCACTGGTATTCCAGAAATTGAACTAAAATCCTTGGGGGTCAATGTCATCTCTCCTAATTCCTCGAATATGAACGTATGTGTTGTATCCCACCACTTCTCGGCAAGTACTTGTAATAGTGCAACATCCATTTCTGATTGGTTTATGTTGTCCACTAAAGGTTGTAATCCTGTCACTCTAACTCTATCTTTTACTGAATTTGGGAGCTTAGCATACCATTCGATGATTAGTTCACAATCTCCTGCCCTGTCAATATCAATCTCTTTCTCCTGACATGGTATATTAATTAATTTAGTTCTCGTAATAATACAAATTTTCAATTTTAAGATAATTTAAATAAACACCGACCTTCCCAATACAAATAAGAAATTTTATGTTGTATGCATAAAAATAGAAACATGTAAAACCAACCGAGAGGTGTAAGGACTAGGAATGACTTTTAATAATACGTTGGAATAAGTGTTTGTACAGCTAACATGCCTATATGAAATTGGAGCTATATATACTTAATTTTTTTACCTCAAATGAAAGGTGGTTCATTGAATTTAATCTGATAGTGTCCACTGACTTCCTTCTCCTTAATTTTTTCTCTCTACGAATGCCATGTTGTCCTTGGTGTACAATGATGTTTGAGTTGTGGTCGGACCCCCCCACCATGAAATCCTTGGTGCCAGAGCTGGAGGAGGAGGAGATGGGGGTCTCCGACTTACATACACGCTTGGAGGCCAGCTTCATCTTCAGCTCATCTGACATGGTCATTCCTCTTTTCATGTTCTGTGTTTTGATAAATTTGATTACCAAATTTAAGCTACATTGAAGTGACAGTTATAATTTTAATCCAAAATGCGATGAGACAAATGGAGCTAATGGTACAACAAATAGTGCAAATAAATTGGTGATTCGTACATGGGAAAATATGTATTCACTAATCTAAGACGAATTAAACATATTTTCCAACCCCCACCTCGGGAGTGCAGTAATGTTGTCATTTGTGACATATGGCTTTTACTTGAGGATGCCATCCTTGTGTCCCTCCCTCTGTTTTCCTAAACTTTGTTGCATTAGTTTGGGGAAGACATATGCTTTATATATATATATATAGATATATATTAAAATAACGCAGTGGATGGTTTTGGTCAGTTTGTCAGATCCCTAATTTTCCTCCAGCTACATTTGTAAAAAAAAAATTGTCCCTAAGTTTAATGGATATTAAGTAAATAAATAATGGATGAAGTAAAAATGGAAAGTGATTTTATTTGAAGAACATACACCTTTGAACGGATCTGCAATTTCTCCTTGCCGACGATTGGATTCGAAGCTGGTCGGTGCTTGTGCTTTTGTATTCGACGACCATCGCTCTCCAGAGAACGTCAATGTACCCAGCCACCACCACTGTCGAATCTCTTCGATAGTACAAGTAGTCTACACAATGACTTCGTGAAGGTTGGGAATGGAGTTTTGAGACCAGATTCACCAGAGTTGAGTACAATGTCAAAAAATGTTAACATCCACCATGAATGAAGACAAATCTGTATATTTTATCTTACAAATTAATTGAAAACCTACCCAACCCTAACAGGTACACCTGGCCTTCGTTAAAATAGGTGTAACAGTCCAAAATAGGCCTAAACCATTCAATAATTAATAGGTTATTAACTAACCATTTACACTGATAACCATGTGTAAATTGACATAACTACCCTCATACACTGACATCATTAAAATAACTAAATAAAAATTTCCTTATGGAGAAAAAATTACTATTAAGCATGATAACTAGAGATAAAGATAAAATACTATTGTTTATCATCATTGACTATACATAACATTATTCTTTTGTAAATTTTAAGAGGGGTTTATTTTGAAATGGTGTGAGAGGAGAAATAATGTGTGCCAACTATGACATTAGTACAAGTATTATAAAAAAAAATTGAAAATAACCTGTAAATTAAATAAATCGTAAAATATACCGAGGGTGTTCTATGTATTTATTATTTTTCTATGACCACACACTTTTTTATTAACAATTGGTACGAAAATGTTAATTTAGAAATTCACTTATGCAACTGCCCAAATAGGGAAATTTGACTGCATTAAGTCACACTGTATAATAAAATTATACTAACCGAAAAAACCTCACATTTTTATTATAGTATTATTTGGATTCCCAAAAATGCTCCTATCATAAATTTCCCTCTCTTTTTCTCCCATTGTCTTCTCCCTCTCTATCTCTCAAGCTCTTGTACACAAAAAAAATAAGGCAGCTTAATCTATACAATTTTTCGAGCTTATTTCAAGGAAAGTTGTGCATCCTTTGAAGGCAAGGACTTCATTTTGGATAAAAAATCACATGGGTAAGTATATATTTGTTATATGTAGTGAGGAAACTTGTTTATCAACATTGCTTTTGCTATTTCAAACAGATCTGTGTATGCCTTGATGTTTCATTGTAATTTTTCACTGTCGGAATGGATTTTTGTTCCTTTCTTGGTTATTTTTTTCAGGGTTTTTTGTCTGCCTCAATAGAACTCAATGGTCCTCGATGGACCTCGATAAACCCCTCATTTGTTTATATCATACCTCGATATGCCTTGATAGGAGTCGATGGTCCTCGATGGACCTCGATAAACCCTCACATATTTATATTATTTGTATACCTCGATATGCCTCGATGAGCCTCGATGGACCTTGATGGACCAATACATAAGGGGGAAATGGCTACCTCGATGGTCCTCGATGGACCTTGATAAAACCATCACATAAGGGGGAAATGGCTACCTCGATGGTCCTCGATTGACCTCGATAAAAACCTCAGATTTTAGGAACAATGGGTACCTCGATGAGACTCGATGGTCCTCGATGGACCTTGATAGAGGCATAAAACATAATTTTTTTAGTGTATGCCTCGATGGGACTCGATTGGACTCGATGGGTTGACCTCGATATAAATCGATATTTTGCTGTTTTATTTGTAGTTTAACTTTTTTACCTTTCTTTTGTTGCAGATTTGACTGTTTCCATATGTGTTGCATTCAATGGTGTTTGGGAACTCGAAAATAGGGATTGGACTTTCAGGAATGCTGAAAATCAAGTTCTGCCCGTGGAGAAGGGTGTGACTTATGACCAACTCCTTGAAATTCTGTACGATGAGCTTGAGGTGGATAAATGTGTGCATGACTTGAAAATTGAGGTCCCGTACACATGTCTATCATAATCCGTCAAGCCTACCATTATAAAAAATGATAGGCATGTGCGTGCATTCATTGGGTTAGCATCGAAATCTGTAGAGAAGATAATTCCTCTATGTGTGACATTGATTAAGAAGAGAGGTATAAGAAATGCATCGACTTCTGCCAGCGTTAATAAAGAAGTTCAATTTGAAGAGAACATTTCTCCTCCATGTCATGGTTTCAAAGGAACTCAAGGTGACGTTGGAACATGTGTTCCCAAGACAAATCCAGACGTCATAGTCCATGATGATATCCCGGTTAGAGATCCACCATATTTGCATGACACGGCGAAGTACAATCCCTATGGCTACGATCCTTATGTTAACGACGATCTTGTTGCATCAGCAACAGAACTTGGGGGCTAGATGTTAGGGCAGATTTTCCAACACAGAGTTCAGATGTTATGGTAGATGAGGAGCGCAGAATAGAAGATCGGCAAACACCTGAGACCAGCAGTAGTCGTCCAGGTCCAAGTAGAATCGATAATAGTTTTAGATGGAGTTATCCACTGGACTTAGGTGAAGATCGTAGAACATGGAGTGCTCCCATGTTTGCCAAAGAGGATATAAAGGCCTCACATCAACATCATTCCTCAACCAGCAAAGCTTCAGGAGAATTGCACCTTGGGAAGTTCTTTTAGACCAAGCTTGAATTGAAAACCAAAGCATCCATATTTGTGATGAAGAATAATTTTGAGTTTATGGTGAAGAAATCTGGGACTGATGTGTGGTACATTACCTGCAAGGATCCTGATTGTGGTTGGAGATTGAGGGGTAAGAAAAAAATGCGATCTGAAATGTTCGAGATTACTGTATACAACAAAGTACACACTTGCTCACAAAAAATTCGAGATGAGGACCACCGTCAAGCATCACCGTGGGTTGTTGGGCACCTAATCAAGAGGAAATTTGCTACAGATGGTACTCGGTACATGGAAAACAACATAAGGGAGGACATAAAGCACCATTTTGGGGTCAAAATGAGCTATGAGAAGGCGTGGAGATGTAGAGAAAAGGCTCTTACGTATGTCAGAGGGACACCTGAGGAATCATACTCCAAGTTACCTGGATACCTGTGTCAGTTGGAGCATAAGAACCCATGTACAATTACTGATTTTGTAGCAGAAGATGGTCGTTTCTTGTATTCCTTCTTTCCCCTCAGTGTTTCTAGGCGTGGTTTCTAGTACTGTGGTCCTGTAATTTGTGTGGATGACACATTCTTGAAGAATAAGTATGGTGGCCACATGCTCTATGCTGTTGCGTTGGATGCAAACAACCAGTTGTTTCCAATTGCATTTGCATTGGTGGACAGTGAGAACCATAACTCTTGGACTTATTTCTTCAGAAAATTGAAGGAAGCCATAGGGGACGTTGAGAACCTTGCTTTTGTATCGGACAGGCATAAAAGCATTAATCATGCTTTGGAGCTTGTGTTCCCAGATGCCTATCATGGTCCATGTTACCATCATATCTGTATGAATGTGGTGGAAAAATTCAAAACTGACCACGTGCAAGACATCATGGGGTGTGTAGTGTACGCATTTCGAAGAATAGAATTTCACAAGTTCTTTGACAAGATTAAGGTAATTGATCCACCCATTGCTCAATATCTAGAGGGAATTGGCTTTGAAAGGTGGAGTAGCGCTTATTTTCCTGGTAACCGATACAATATCATGACGAGTAACTACGCAGAAAGCTTTAACAATAAAACCAAGGAGGCAAGGAGCTTTCCAGTCGCCACTTTTCTTGAATTCATAAGATTCACTCTTCAATCTTGGTTTGCAGATAGACGTGAAAGAGCTGCAAAAGCAACAACTGTGTTATCACCTGAGATGGAAAAGGATTTGAAGCAAATAGGTGATAAAGCAATTTTCCTGGATGTCCAAGTCCTTGGTCATCATGAATTTCTTGTGGTCGATGGTAATGGTGATGGTGAGGTGAACTTGGCCACAAAGTCATGCTCTTGTGGCATGTTCCAAACCATTGGGATACCCTGTGTATATGCTTTTGCTCTAGCCAAAAAAAGAAGCATAAACATTTACTCAATGTGTTCCCCTTACTATAGAATTGAGGCATTGAGGGATACTTATAAAGATACTATTTACCCTGTTGGGAACGAGGATGAATGGGTAATCCCTGATCACATCACGGATACGATTTTCGGCGTCCCCGTTGAGAAAACCCTTGTAGGAAGGCCTAGGAAGCAGAAAGTGTGTAGGCGAAAGACAAACCGCTATGCTTCATGCGTGGAAAAGATCGTCAAGCCACATAAGTATAGCAGATGTGGTGGTAGTGGGCACAATATGAAGTCATGTAAGGCTAGGATTTAAAAATTTGTGTTATGTAATTATTCAATTGATTTTGATACTTTGTTGGTTTTGATCTAAATATATGCATTTATTATTATTTAGCTATCGAGGAAGATTTGGTTTGACCCATAGTGTTTTGTCGAGGCAGACACATTATGTGAATTTAGTAGTTTTTTTTAATAAATTTTTCAAAAAATATTGTTTCATAAAAAATAATATACAAAACTAACTATATGGTATACTATACAAGATGTGTATCAAGAAAATGTAAGGAGCATCACAGGGACAAATTATGATAGAATAGGTCCACACACCACTTCATCTTGAAATGCTGGATGTTCTCATCGATAACAGTATCGAGTGGTATCCTGGCAACCAAATGCTCGATATGTTTGCTGGCAAACATACCACAATCCCCACTGCATATAATCGATTTAGTGTCAATACAAGATAAAAATAACTTTGATATTTAGTTTTCAAAATACACTAATTAAATAGGGGAATACCTTGCCTTAGTCTGAGGACACTCCTCTGGAGGAATATGACAATATGAAAAAGGCTTCACGTTCTGCTTAGGAGATACCTGGAGGTCCTCATGGTCGTCAAATATGCCAGAACACCAAAACAACGAAGGCAACAATAAGCACCAAGGCTTGATCACTTCATCCAACAGAGTCGGACTAAGCACGTATGGTTGGAATCATAAATGTTGATGCACCACGTTGGAATGGAGACTTCAATGGAGATCCAATGTGCGGCTTTCTCGACGTGCAAGGCAAAATATACTTCACTCATATTTTGCCATGATACGAGGAATTGATTATCATCTCCCTTCAACATTTTTAGAACATCGTCGTCCCATGTATACTTAGTGCTGGTCTCTCTGAAATGATTCCAATGACCTAGGCACACTTGGGGGAATGTGGTGTTCATGATCGCAGCATCCTGCCGAAATGCAGCATGATAAAAGTGGCGTTGGCGGCATAGCATGTGCAAAGTGGCATCAATATGCTGATAAAACATGAAAATTCGTTAATACTTCAATATATTTTAAGATTGAATTGAAAACATAAATGTAATTAACATACTGAATCCCAAAGCCAAGTCTGGATTGTGTGCAACTGCAAGAACCATGCCACACCGTGCATCCCAGTATAGATGTTTCGATCTCTCTTGTTATCGATCTTCCCGATGATCCACTTATGGAAGCTCTTCTCCTGCTGCGGGTCGCACTTCCTCAAAGGTTCTGCAACTAGCCCCTGTTTATCTTGTCTCATCCTCTTTGTTGGGTCGGTGAAGTCATCAAAATGCTTGGGCCTGCGTTTCTTCCTGACTACTTGAAGGCCAGCTGCCTCCTCAGGCTGTAGTACTCGTACACTCGGACTGTTAGCATCACTGGCAACTAAAAATGTCTGGGCCTGTGGAGTGGAGGGTTGATCACCGGGCTCATAGTCTGCAGGCAAGATATCAGACTCTGTATCTGATTTTACATCGGTGGATCGACCTAAGACCATTGAAAGCAGCTGCGCCAACTGAGCCATGATCGTAGTCTGATTCTGAAGTAAGGTTGCTTGGCCCTCCTCAACCCTCTTGAGCCTCTGCATCAATTGCTCATAATCAGGCTGGGCAACCTAACTAGACGAAGCTGCAGAGGCCTGTGAAGTGCCCTCCTCAACCCTCGGGACATCCTTGTAAAAAATGGAGGCTTCCTTTGCAACTTTTGCCAGCTTCTCTGCTTCCTTCTCAGGTACTACTACTTCCTCCGCTGCAGTCCCAACCTCCCCCACAGTTGATTCCAACTCAGGGAATAACCTAGAATCAACTTATGGGAGGCTGTTGTAGTAGACTACCTCACCGGGGCGTGGCTTCAGCATGGAAAATACCACTAACTGCATGGTTGAATAACATGTGTCAGGAAAACTTTAATAAAATAAATCGCCAATCAATTAATTTGTGACATTTAACAAGATAAAATGGGACTTACTCGACGGTTAGCGAATATAGGAACCAACTGAGCTGTCGAAATAATGATATCAGTTTTCGTAGCCCAGCTAAGCATCCTCGGTATCTGGTTCCCACTGTTCTTGCCGAACTTACTCCTGAGAGATGGCATGGCCTCAAAAGCCCAGTAAAGAAGCGCGGGTGCATAGCCATAGAAACTATACTTCGCATCCTTCTGTTTTTTTCTTGACCCCTCTTTCTTCTTCTCCTCGTAGTGTTTAAATTGCTTCTTCATGTCCTTCTGAACTCCTCTGCTAACCTTCTTAAATGAAAACTTCCCCCATGGATACTTGAAAAAGTAATCAAGATCCTCAACCATCCTCAGGGAATCTCCCCATATCGTCGTTGTCTTCTCGGGGGCATTCAGTACCCCCTCTATCAAATAGCACAAACCCAGCTTAAATGCATCTTCTGGGTTTGTTGAGGCCTTCAAAGCATCTTCTAACTGACCAAAACTAACCTTCGAATCACCATTAAAATATTCCTGGATGATCCGATCACTTGAAAGATGCTCTTTCAATTCATCTGGGGACGGTGATTTCCCAAAATTTAGCCCGGTAACTAAGGCAAACTCTACAATACCAAATCTACTCAGAGTGTTGCCCATGTAGAACTGATCATCTTCAGGCTTCTTGCTTTCTACCTTACGCAACATTAGCTGATGCAGCAGAACCCCAGAAAAACTAAACAGCTTCACCTTAAAGAACTGTCCCAACGGGCATGCCTGTGCCCTTTCAATAAGACCATGCCTCTGAAACTTCTCTATAAGGGTATCCAAGTAAGCACTACCCCTATAAGTGACACGGCCAGGAAAGTGCTTCTCCAACGGCACAATAAGGTGAGGCATCTGAAAAAAAAAAAAAAAAGTAAAAAATGTAAAACAATCTGGTAACTATCGAGGCCTATCGAGTCCCATCGAGGCAGCTACTATCGAGGCTTATCGAGGTAAGTGCTGAAAACCCCAAAGCATGATATCATCGGGTTACTATCGAATTCTATCGAGACCTATCGAGATAGGTGCTAAAAATCCCAAAGTCCCATATCATCTAGCCCTATCGAGGCCTATCGATTCCTATCGAGGCAAAGGCTACATAAGCCATATGCCCCATATCATCGAGTCCTATCGAGATAGGTGCTAAAAATCCCAAAGCATGATATCATCTGGTTACTATCGAATCCTATCGAGGCCTATCGAGATTAGTGCTAAAAATTCCAAAGCCCAATATCATCGAGTCCTATCGATTCCTATCGAGGCAAAGGCTACATAAGCCATATGCCCCATATCATCGAGTCCTATCAAGGCCTATCGAGATAGGTGCTAAAAATCCCAAAGCATGATATCATCTGGTGACTATCGAATCCTATCAAGGCCTATCGAGATAGGTGTTAAAAATCCCAAAGCCCGATATCATCGAGTCCTATCGAGGCCTATCGATTCCTATCGATTCAAAGGCTACATAAGCCATATGCCCCATATCATTGAGTCCTATCGAGGCCTATCGATTCCTATCGAGTCAAAGGCTACATAAGCCATATGCCCCATGTAACGACCCCAAATTCACTATTAAGGCTTAAGGGCCTGGAGTAGTGTGCCTGGAGGGCATAATGGGTTTTGGTGTGTGTCTTTAATGAGTTTTATGCATGATTATGATTTAATGCATGTTATATGACTATTTGATTATTTGAGATGCATGACTATGTGAATTAGTATGCATGTAGACCTGATTGTCTTAAAAAGAGCATAATTGTAATCTGGCCATTTTAGGGCATAACTGTGATAATTGTCTTATGTGATTTTCACATGTATGTGTGGAGTTTTTATTGTGATGCACGCGGCGAGACGGTCCTAGTGAGCTATTTAGTCTAAAAGTCACAACGGGATTTTGTACCCGGCTCGGGAGGAGCCTAGGGGTACTTTGGGAATCTTATACGGTGAGTTGTGAATGAGTGGTTATAGTTACTGGCAATTGAGTAACCTGGGTAACCATTTGTAACTGCTGTGAGTAACAAGTTTTAGATAGAAAATGGTAGAAATGAAATAGAAGTGAAAGGACTTAAGTGCCCTTGAAGGTTTAGTTAGGAAGGGTTATTAGGAAGGGGTAAATTGGTCATTTGGCAAGGAAATTGGACAATTTTCAGCTGGGTTTATGGGGTATACGGTTTGGGCATTGGGTCACTTGGTGTTTTGATAAAATTGGAAGAGAAGAAAAAGAAGAAGAAAGAAAGGCTAGGGCAAGAAGAAGAAAGGAGAAGAGGTGTAGAAAGGGCTGAAGTGGGAGCTTAGGAGGAGATCAAGGAAGCTTTTAGGGTGGATTCTCCACTTGAGGTAAGGATCTTATGCACATTTAAGTTTGATTTCTATTTTGACTTGTGAATCTAAAGCTTGAGTTAGTTTATTTTGAGTTTTGGTTTGAGTTGCTGAAATTAGAATCAAGGGGGTGGATTTTTGGGTGTGTTGGTGTTTGGCTCTTGATTATAGTATCTATAGGTTGTTAGATGGTTCATGTGAGGTTTTGATTTGATTTTTGGGGTTTAGGTAATTGTTTGGGGTGATTTGGAGAGGTTGAAGCTCGGGAAAAACGCATGGGAAAACCCAGAAAATCTGGGTTCGCGAAGGAGCGCCGCGGCCCTGTTCTTGGGCGCCGCGGCGCGAGGATGCTTCATGATGGGGCCAAGCCGCTGGGCGCCGCGGCCCTTGTAGGGAGTGCCGCGGCCCTAGGCCATTTTTGGCAGCCCAAAAGTTGGGTTTTTAGGGCTTTTGCCTGGGGACACGGGGGATGGTTCCGATGTTTTGTTTTATGGATTTAGAGGTCCCGGGAGTACGGGATTGGTCCCGGGAAGTGGTTTTGGGTTTGGTTAGTATTAAAAGTGTTTTATGTGTATTGTGACTAGGATTTCGGGGAGGCTCGTACTAGAGGACCGTGCTTGTGACCTTGGTGCATCGGAAAGCTCAGGATACAGGTAAGAAAACCGTAACACCCGAGAATAGGGCATGGGCCCACTGTGTGATTGCAGGGCACGGCCCTAGATTGTATTGTGTGCAAATGTGTAATCTTAGATGAACTATTGTATGTTTGAATGGTTATTTCAGAATGTATTATATGTGTGATTCTAATAGAATGAACGGCTAAGGCCGAGAGCGGCGAAGGCCGGGTACGGTAGTGGGGCCGGAAGTAACGCTCAGCACATGGGATGCTATAGCCAGGGTGGGACCCAAGGGATACATGAGTTATCCTACGGTGTGGACCGAGACCCCAAGCTTTGGTAAGGCCTCTGGGGCGGCATGGCTGTGCTTGTTTAATCTGATGGTTTTTCTATTTATCAGTGAATTATGCCAGCTATATTATTTGCATATGTTATGTAGTATTTGGGTTTTCTTGCTGGGCTTCGGCTCACGGGTGCTCCGTGTGGCAGGTAAAAGCAAGGAGTCAGTCAACCGGCCATGAGTATGGAGAGCGTGGGGGCGGCGTGTACATGTTCGGCCTGCCCGACTGCTTTGGTTGCGGGCATTTTGTAAATGGCTGTATTAATCCATTCTTTTGATAGTTAACCTGGTGTAAATCTATTTTTGAGTTGTAAATATTTTGTAAACCTTATTTTGGGATCCCAGATGTTTGATACTTAACGTTTTCAATGAAACTAAACATTTTCAAAGAGTACAGCCTTAAATTCTGATTTATTCACACTTTTGGTTTTAGAAACCACTTAGAGTCAGTCAAAAGCACGATTTCTATTTTAAACTCACTAAGTAACGGCTCTAAGGTAGTAGGGCGTTACACCCCATATCATCGAGTCTTATCGAGGTATATGCTAAAAGTTTATATGAGCCTAAAATATCATCTAGTCCTATCGATTCCCATCGAGGCCTATCAAGGCGCAGTCAAATCCCGACCCTAACATATACTATCGAGTCTTATCGATTTCTATCGAGGCGCATAAAAAATCTTGAAAAAAAACCCAGATTTCTTCATTCCCTAGCCCCGATCTATCCTACGAACAAAAATCAACAAAAAAACCAGGCACAGTCAAATATTGAAGATTAAAAATGAAATCCCTCACCTTCCATTTCTTTGGGGTTGTTTCCTAAAAGTTTGGTCTATTTGCTCGACGTTTTCTCCTTCGCCTTCTCTAATCGTCAACTTCGACAATATCCGAGCCCTTGTTCGTGGTCGTGGAAGACAATGCTTGGGTTTTGACGGATTCAATTGGGTTTGAGTGTTACAAAGTTTGCTTGCTTCGGGACTTTGGGATAGAATACGGAGAGTCTGTGAGAAAAAATGCCAGGGGTATTTTGGGTAGTAAGGTCATTAGTAGGACCAAAATGAGAGTGGGTATTTTTTAAATACAGTGTCGCATTAAAAGTCAAATTTCCCTTATTTTAGGGTTTGAGTATTTATGCATAATGTAGGTGCATATATCAAAAAAATATCATTCTTTAACATCATTCCAAAATAATGCTAGTATTTGTTTGGTTTCCAAAAATACCCTTGTCATTTTTTTAGCCTCCATCTGTCTTCTCTCTCGTGTCACCTCTTTTTCACAATTTTGGAATAAACTAGTGCTTAAGGGTAAACCGTAAGGAGAATAATCACTCTTTAAGTTATTTATAATGATATAGTAAGATCACTCGTTCCTTTTTACGTGGTTCGGAGGTTAAAATCCTCTTAGTCCACGAGTCAATATTATTACTGTATGTCTCTCTATTTTGACAGAATATTTGCATTACATAGAGAAAATCCAACCCCTTTTCTATCCAAGGTCTTAGTATTTATAGGAGAATGATCCCTGGGTAGGTGTTGGGGTCATCCCGTGATCACTTGATCCCTCACATCATCTCTGTGACACTGATGATTAACATTTACATTTTATATTGAAGTGTGGTCTAATCATTAGGTAAAATGGATCATGGATCACATGGTCTAAATCAGGCGTGTGATGTTTGATCATGCACGTTTATATTGCATATCCAGGAATTCGGGAGTAAACAAACACGTGATGTCTGTTTACGCACGTTTATATTGCGTGTTCAACTTTATAAAGGTCCTGAGGTACGTCAGACCTCTGCCGTACCACGAGCGAGCGTAACGTCAGCTTGTGCCTTTTGATGCTATACTCCACAAATGGTTCCTGGCAGTATGTTGCTTTGAACTCATCAGCTCGAGCTATTTGTGTAGGGAATCGTGCTAAATTCCCCCAGATGAAAAGTGAACACGTGGAACATCGATTATAGCCTTTTGCTAGGCAGCTGTACCCGAGCTACCTAAAAAGGTATGGGCTGATTTTGAAGGCGTATAATAAGGTATAACAATTTCAATGAGATATTGCATTTGTTACTTTAGGTAAGAATGGGCAGTAAAATCGTAGCCAAATATCAAAACCAATGATTTTTGAAAACCTATTTCAATGGTTATTGTTTTAAAATTGATCTATTCTTTTGACAATGTTCTAGCACCAATGATAGGTCTTTATATTTTTTGTAGTTGATCGTATGAATAGTGAAGAGGCAACAAAATTGGAGGATTCTTTTATAGGAAGGATACTTAATGCGTCTTCTGTTACATGGTTATATTTTGAACATGTTGGAAAATCAGATGCCACAACTGAGTTCCCATTGAAAGTGATTAATTCATTGATGACATTAGATAAAATGTGTGTTCTTTTACATTCGTTAATTTGTTGTTTGTTTTAGAGTATGTTTTGAAGTCTCCCATTTTATTGATGTCATTCAACCAGGTAAGTCTCACAGATTCTTTCCCAGTTTATACTCTTGGCTTCCCATTATTTATTGTGTTTTTGTTAGCTCGGTTGCAATTACACTTGATTAATAATAATAATAATAATAATAATAATAATAATAATAATAATAATAATAAGAAGAAGAAGAAGAAGAAGAATATTAAGTAACTATTAAATTTAATAAAATCCTTCAATTTATATGTTACACCCCCTAAATTGGGAATATAATAAATAGATTATTTATTGCAAAAATAAGGTAGGGAGGTGGAAGAATTGTTTTGTAAATCAAGTGTATATGAAATGGAAAATTATAAACCAAAATTGTTGTGATGATCATTGGAATAATTTGTTTAATATTATATTGGAAAGTAAGACATAGTCCTTGGTTATACATTAAATTTTTTCATGGGTGAGATTGTGCGAACTCAATTTACATGTTCCAAACACAGTTAATTGGTCATATTACATGAAATAGGAACTAAGATGACATTTAAGGCCGTATTAGCGAACAATCATCATTGACAGGAGTTTCAAACTTGTACGGTGACAAAATATCAAAGCAAAAGGTAGAAGTAAAATAGACATGTTGATGTTCATTGGAAGATTAAGAAGATTGTACAAAACTAAGCATACAAAAGTCCTCCTATTGTAGTCGGAAACATCAACCATACAAAAGTCGTGCTATTTGAGTCCGAAGCATTACGCATACAAAAGCATGAACCACTAATTCACATTAGGAAAAGTCTGATGTTTTTGGATACCCAATATGCATTATAACAAAATAACCAAAAGGTACTTCTCTAGGTTTTCCATGCCTGGAAGTGCAACACTAACCTGACTTACGGGAGAGTAGTCTTGGGGAACGGCGCAGTGTCATAGTAATTTGATTATCGGTCACCCCCTTTAACTTAGAATTACCTGTTGCAGCCCCATATACTGCTTGTGGGAGACGCTCGCATATGTCACTCAGCTTTTGGTTACACTTAGCCAGCTCCTCCTGGATTATTCGCATGTTAGCGATTGTTATTGCCTGGAAGATATCAGGGCTCATGTACAACATGGACTCCTCCAGCAGGTCTTCGTCGTACATCACAGCATGTTGGGAATCATCTCTAGTGCGACCACCTTTGCCTGGCCTAAAAGAACTTGTCTGATTATCTGGTTTATGGCGAGGAACTCCTGCATTTTTTGGGTAACAAATTTATTACAAAAATGGTTTTTACGCATATTATTATAGTTTGTGTGAGGAGTGGAGTAAGGAAAATTCCCTTGAACATGAAAAGGGACGAAGTTATATAGTAAAGGAATGTACCATTTGAAGTTGGTGAGAAAGTTAAAACAATAGAGAAAATGAAAGTGCATAAGCCAAAAAATGTGCTTATGTTTGGGTTTTATCCTTTTATTTATAGACTGAAAAAAATATACAACAACTCAAGAAAAATAACTGAAAGCCTAAACTAAATAACTGATATAATACAAACTTAACTAATCAGAAATAATGAACTAAACACAGTTATAACAAACAGTTAACTATTAACATGGTGAGCAAAAACACTGATTGAACTTGGGAATAACTACGTACCTTGATTATGGGTTGAACCAAAAGCAGTTGGGATATTTGACTGCGATTTACTGGTATGGCGAGGTTTTGGTGGACCAAACTCCTCAGATGAAGCAGTGAGGTCAACGACAGTCTCTTTCTCCCCCTTTTTTTGAATATAGTCCGTTGTGAAGGGCATCCGTTTGACATATCCTTTTTTCTTAGGTCGGATATCTGGTGGCACTTCGAAGGAAACTTGAACTGGCCCAGAAAAGTTAGAGTAACCATCTGATGTCCAAGAATCAGTAGAATTATTGGGGATTCCTCTACCGAAGTCGCCCCTTCGGGATCCTTTGTGGGTGGAAGGCATCAACATTGCAGAATGTGTGGGAGGTTGACTGAGTTAGAGAGAGAGGATAATGGTTATGCAAGGAAGAAGAATAAGGGTTTTTGTATATGAAATATCAAAATTGTGGCCAATGGTGTTGATTAGTGGTCAGACACTAATGAAAGGTGTCTAATCACCTTCCCAACGTGTGTAAGTGGTAGCGTCTATGAGAAGTAAACAATATTTTCAATACCATGTCGGGGAAATTATAATGATAACTGACATCGCCTATCCATATGCTTTGATTGAAAGGGTGTAATTGAGGGAAAGGATGACATGTCATACACAGGTTTGCAAGCGGATTATTGGGCTCATGGGCGACTGATGTTCAAATTTAATTGTATTTGAAAACCATCATATAGCATTTAAAATAAAGGGAAAAATAAATTTATTTAATCAACTTTATAAAAGATTACCGTAAGTTACTTTCAAATTTTTGTCATATTTTTTTTTATTATTCTTTTAAAAATGTATGTTAACAAAAATATAAATATCTATAAACAAACATATTTAATTAATTTTCATTGAAATACAAATTAAGTTTTTTATAAAATTCAACTCTATCTAATTAAATTGGATTTTTAATTCTTCTTTTTACAATATTTAATTATGAATTAATAATTATACAATAAAATAAAATTAACACATAACATACCCAACTTTGAAAATATAAGAGTATTATTTTGAACATTGGTGTGTTTTCAAACTTTCAACTTCCCAAATGTGTGTTTACATATCCCAAACGTGTAGATCTTAAGAAAATACCCAAATTAAAAAAAATAACCTCAAACGGACACCCTAGTGGAAAATTATGCACTTTCTATGACTTGCATCGAGGTATGTCGAGGCTTATCGAGGTGTGTTGGACCCAAAACGAATATGTTTTAAATATTTATACTCGCAAGCGCACGAATCGTATTTATAGAATAGTGTTCGTGTAAGCACGAGGTCGAACCCAAAGGAGTTGTCTAAACTTGAAAAGGAAACTATTTTAAACCAAAATTAACAAATTCTAACCTAGCTCCAAAGATTGAAGAGATTTTTGAATAATGAAAATACAATAAAAGACAATAATATAAAAATTAAAGACAATATATATAAATATAAATTAAAAGTAGAAATCAAGATAGTAAAATAAGATTATTAAGGATTAGAATCCACAAAATATAAGTTCAATAATATTTATAAGTACATTGATTCCCAAGTTTTAGTGATAGTTAAAATAAATCAAACTATCATTTTTCCAAATAGATGTATAATTTTAAGCACAAATTACTTCTAAAAAGATAGGATTTTTCTTCACTTTTCAAAATTATAATTTCAAAGCATTTAGTGTAAAGCAATCTAATGAAATAACAAATAAATCAATGAACATTATTTATAAGGCAAAACATAATATTTTTGTTTTAAGTATGGATGTGTACAATTTTATGACACATCTTACACAAAGAATATTATGTTTTTGCACTAATGAAGAACAAAGTGTAAATATGTGCTAACAATCCAAAATACATGATATTTAAGATGAAAGAAGATATTTGAAGATGAAAATTCCACAAACTTTGTTGCACAAAATGGGAAATCAACATACAAAATAAATACTATCTAGTTACATATTGTTTCATCATCACCTTAATAATCTTAAAAAGATTAGAAACACATAACTAGAATAGCAAATACAAATTAAAAATTACAAACATAAATAGGAAAATTTGGAGGAGAAACCCCCAAATTTTTCCTCTAAAAATACATAGAAAATCACCAAAAAGAAGAAGAAGATGAAGAGAATAGAGAGGTTTTGAAATGTGTAGAATTTTTGGTATGGTAACCTCTCCTCTCAAATGACACCTAATTCCCTTATTTATAGCCAAAAAATGAGTATTAAAATAATCAATTTAAATTAATTTAATTAATTATAATATGACAAATATGGGTAAATTATAGGGTATAATAATGATATTTTGAGGTAAAATGTGTAGAAAGTGGGGTAAAAAGTGACATTTTTGAACATGAGGGACAAGAATACATTGTGGCATTTTTATGGGCTCAAGAAAATAATGCTTTGTGGCATGCTTGCAGCTGGCTGGCAGAGAAGAGGATGGGGCTGTTTTGGGCCTCAGGTGATTGGCGCAGGCCCAAGTGGAAGCCCATGATGGCATTGATGTTGGGAGGTGTTGATTTTGGTGGCAGCTTGTTGGTCTACGGCTGGGTGAAGGAAGGGAGGAGCTTCGGCAGGAAGGTGATGGCTAAATGAATTGTTGGTGGGCTGGAGCATCAGGCATCGGCCCAAGGTGCTGAGAAGAAGAAGCTTGGGGAGGCAGTTGCTGGGCCTTCGCCTGGGCCTGGGCTGCTGAAGGCAAATACCATTTTTTTCTTCTTTTCTCTCAAAAATGCCGATTTTCCTACAAAATAAATATAAAATAAATCATAATAAAATATTTTCAACTATAAAATAAATCAAGTTAATTATTTGAAAATATTAATTATAACTTAATTTATATTTAACATTTAAGCTTAATAATACCGCATTTTTTTACCTCAAATTAAACAACAATAATTCAAATAATTAACTACAACATTTTACAACAAAATAACTACAAAAACACACAAAAATATATAAAACCAAAATAAACCCAATAAATTCAAAATTACTTTAAAACTTACTAAATCAATTAAAAACTCAAAGACTAAGCAATAATTAGCATAGAAAATGTGGTAAAATAACTCTATTTTGTAGAGTTATCAAGGTGGTATCGAGGCATATGGTTTTTTTTTCATGAAAATCATGATTTTTAATATATACCTCGATAGAACTCGATGTACATCGATGTATCTCGATACCCAGCTCGATAGAGCCTGAAAATTCATGATTTTCAAGAAAAAACCCATCTGCCTCGATAGGACTCGATAGGTCTCGATGGAAAGCTATGCAATTAATAGAAAGTGCATAAATTTTCACTCGGGTGTCCGTTTGAGATGATTTTTTTTTGAATTTCGGTATTTTTTTGAGATCTATACGTTTGGGATATATTTACACTTACATTTGGGAAGTTGAAAGCTTGAAAACACACCAAAGTTAAAAAACAATACCCTTATATTTTCAAAGTTGGGTATGTTTTCAAACTTTCAACTTCCCAAATGTGTGTTTACATATTCCAAACGTGTAGATCTTAAGAAAATACCCAAATTAAAAAAAATCACCTCAAACGGACACCTGAGTGAAAAGTTATGCACTTTTTATTAATTGCATAGCTTTCAACCGAGACCTATCGAGGGAGATGGTTTTTTCTTGAAAATCATGACTTTTAAGGGTCTATCGAGCTGGGTATCGAGGTACATCGAGTTCTATCGAGGTATATATTAAAAATCATGATTTTCATGAAAAAAACCATATGCCTCGATACCACCTCGATAAACCTCGACATACCTCGATGCAATTAATATAAAGTGCATAATTTTTCACTAGGGTGTCCGTTTGAGGTGATTTTTTTTAATTTGGGTATTTTCTTAAGATATACACATTTGGGATATGTAAACACACATTTGGGAACTTGAAAGTTTGAAAACATACCTAACTTTGAAAATATAAGGGTATTGTTTTTGAACTTTGGTGTGTTTTCAAGCTTTCAACTTCCCAAATATATGTGTAAACATATCCCAAACATGTATATCTCAAAAAAAAATACCGAAATTCAAAAAAAAAAAAATCACCTCAAACGGACATCCGAGTGAAAAGTTATGCATTTTCTATTAATTGCATAGCTTTCTATCGAGACCTATCGAGGTCTATCGAGTCCTATCGAGGCAGATGGTTTTTTCTTGAAAATCATGACTTTTAAGGGTCTATCGAGCTGGGTATCGAGGTACATTGAGGTACATCGAGTTCTATTATAAAGGCTTGTTAAATAAAGTTGAGTACACTTCAATTGAAACAACCTCTAAGGTCTTCTTAAATTTCCAGTGACACGTGGACTATAGGGAGGAAGGGAGATTTTATACACATCCAAAATAACAATTCCTGGTGTATTAACTAGGCAACCTGAAGTGACCTAATTTTTTTTTTTATATTTCTCCTTACAACTAGTCCAATCACAGTTCTTGAAACTATAACCTATACCTACACGCCACTCTACTTACACTGTCTTGTTACTTCTCATGCTGTCCCTGCCGCCTAATAATAATGACCACTGCGCTTGACCATGTAAAGAGTTTTATTATAAAGGCTTACTATTGTGTTATGCCCATAATTTATGTTATCTCTAACACTTGTTATTAAATTAGACCATTGAGTATGTTTATGTTAATGAACTCATTTCATTTCATTTCAGTAGATCAATTGGAATGAGACAGAGCTGAGCTCACTACTAACGTGGAAGACCTAAAAATAAGCGTTAATATTTAATATTTTTGGTTTAGGCATTCCCTATTACCATCATAATTCCTAAATCTTTACAACACTTCAAACACATAAGAAGTAAACACAAAGATGCTAGTAATACATTCTAATAACTAATTAAAATGATATTAAAGTTTTGTAGATAGGATCCTAGAGTTCACTGGAGCCTTTGTTGGTGATCCCCAGAATTGATTATTTCTCATCACTCCTCCCGAACAGGCTAGAACTGAGAACATCACCCATCTTCATCTCAATGCAAGCTTCATAGTTGGCCATTGCCTCAGCCTTCAATTCATGCAAGCCTTTCACTAACCTTTCTCTTTCAACCATCCACGTATTATACTGATATGCCGCTTCTTCAGTTGCTGCAACCCATTTATTGGTCGTCTCCATCAGCTCAGCCTCTAGCAACTTTATCTTATTTTCAAAGGATTTATTACACTCTTCCAAGAGACGGCGGTCACAATTGCTTTGGAAGAGCTCAAGCTTCTGTTGGTCAACTAATTGCCTGAGATTGTTAATAACCTACAGTGCATTACTGGGAAGGAATTTAAGGGGGACAGTTGTGAATTCGTCATAGTCGGCCAGCGATGTGGGCCGTCCTCTATTTTCGGGGAAGACCTCCAAATTGCAGGAATCAATGGATGAGTTAGAGTCCATTTCGCAAAGGGGCTAACGACGTGCATACTATACCAGCAGTTGCTCAACCTTACGGATCTTCTTTTGGAATGGGCAAATGGCAGTGTCGTCGATTAAGCGGTGGGTGGAACATACACCAAAATATATAACAAAAATCCCCTGCCCTGTTTACACTATTCTTTGTCAGATTGGTCATAAGTAAAACAGAACTCGACGGTTGTACAAAAAAATGTGGGGTCCTGCCACGTTGGCCCATTTTATAACTTTATCTATGAAGTATTACAAAATGGTAAATGTAACCAGTTATTCGGAATTATCATAAATGTTTCCTACATTATATTTTTAAATAATTTTAAACTTAAAAATATATATTGGAATCACTTACCAAGATATATAATAAAAATAGGTGGATAAGATAAATAAAAAATATATGTACAATAATTTTAATTTCTTAAAAATTTGAAAACATACTGACTATATGAGGAAAAAAAAATCACTACACAATAAAATATAGCCATTAAATATACCATCACAAATTTTGACACAAATAATTATAAAAAAAATTATTTTATCCTTTAATTTAATAAAATATAATTGTTGCCTCGTTAGCTAATGACATAGTTCTAATAATAAAAACAATATTAATAATTGTATTTTTCTCTTATTTGATATTTTCTCAAGCTTTTGGAAAAATGATACTACTAATGGTATTGTTTGAATTTGTGATTTATTTTAACTGTAGTAAATAGATATTTTCTAGATTATAATTTAGTGGACCATCCAACAGCAACAAAAGATGCGGATGTTGATGTGAAGCACAAAAAATATTTTGTTGAAAGAAGGAACATATGATGAATTAAAAAGTATATAATTATGCCAACTGATGTTAATATTGTTTGTTAGTTTAATTTTTTCACATATCTTACTTTTCAAATTCTATTAAACATTCTATTAATCTATTAAAAGGAGAGACAAACAAATAATTGATTAATTAGATATTTAATTTACAGTAATTATTTAATTAAATTATAAATATAAATAACTGTGAACTTTTCTTATTTTTTATTTTACTTTTATAATTTATATTTAAGGGAAAAACTCTATCTATTTTCTCTTTTTTATCATTTTTATTTTAACGATAAATCTAATAATAGATGTCAATTAAAAATATCTATATACAATAATAAATTTATAATCTATGTATTTTTAACATTTTGACAAAACAAAATATAGCCAAATGTTAATTTTTAATAATAAAGGATTCGAACGGGTAATCAACCTTTGGACAAAATAGAAGGTCTACAAGTTAATTTAAAAAAAAAAATTACAAACTGGTAATCAGCTAAATTACAAAGTTAAAAATAGTGTGAACCCTTATAGAAAACATAAACTATGTAGATAATTATATAATTTACTTTTTATACAGAATGTTAACACTTTGAATAAATACACGGTCCAAGGGTTAATTTTTTAAAATAATGACTCAAAACGAGTAATCGACCAAGATATAATGTTCAAATAACCAATCTATCTATTCTTATTTTTAACCTTTTGATAAAACTTGAGGTCTACAATTTCATTTTTAAAAATAAATGGTCAAAACGGGTAATCTGTCAAAATACAATGTTCAAATAATTGTCTCGTCCAATGTTATATTTAACATTTTGACAAAACATAAGACCTAAAAGTTAATTTTTAAAAATAAAGGGGTCAAATAAGTATATTTTTTAATAATTATATAAGACTGCGCGAAAGCGCGGTTATATTTTGTAGTATTTATATAAATGAGAGTCCCAAAGAGATTATGTGACACTCTAAGGTTACTCTAAATTACTTTATCTATTTTCTTAGTTTTTCTCTTTTTTTTTATTAAACTTTTCAAAAAATAATATATTTTTATTCTACTTTTTTTTTTAAAAATATAATAATAATAGTAATTAACTCTATTTTATTTTCTAAATGTCTATCTATATATAATAATAAATTAATTACTATTAACTCTATTTGCTTTTACCTTAGTTGCTAAATATCTATTTTTATATAATGATAAATGAATTAACTAATTTAAATGAGAGATATTTAAGTGTCTCCTCACATAATAGATTTTTTTTACAAAAATATTATAATTAAAATGAAATGTACATGCATACATAAATATATATTTAAATGATTTAAAAAAAATAAACTGCAACATAATTATATAAAAGAAAATATATTATGATCTACTCTATTTTAGTTAAATAATTTTTCTGAACATTCAATACGAACTCTTTGTTCCATAAATTTTTTATAATTTAGTTTACCATTTGAAAAATAAAGGGTCTAAATAAGTAATCAACCAAAATACATGGGGTTCAAGTAATATATATATATATTCCTATTTTTAACTCTTTGACAAAACACAAGGTCCAAACGGGAAATTGACTAAAACAAAAGGTTGAAAATTGTGTGAACTCTTACACAAAACATATTATATATATAATTTACTTTTTATAAATTATTCATATTTTTAACATTTTGACAAAACACCAGTAAAAGTTAATTTTTAATCAACACAAAACATAATAGATTTTTTTTATACATAATTTAGAATTTTGAATATAAAATTCATGCAAAATGTATAATAATAATAAATATATAAATAAAATTACGCGTACAACAAGATGTTTGAACTTTGTTTTTGACACTTTAATTTTTCGTTATACAATGAACACAATCATAAAAAAAAAACTGGGCTGAAGACGCGAAGCGCAGTTTTGTTTTCTAGTTATTACTATGGTTAACAATAACTATTTTTTTTTGTATTTTTTTTTTATCAAGAAGAAATAAAACTTCATTGAACAAACATTTATATAATAAATTTAATACTATTTTTTTGTAACATTTATATAACAAAAAAATAGTTAACAATAACTATTTTTTTTTTGTATTTAATACTTGTAAAATATAATAAATTTATTTATAATAATTACATTTATATTAAACAAACATAATTTATTTAATTTTTAACAATTTTTCTAGTTATACTAGCATTTTATCATCATTATTAATTTCACTACTCTAATTACATTGAGTTTTATGATAATTTATTATAAAGCTTTTTAAAATTTTACAAATTTATTTCCTAATTCATTAATTTTCCAATAATTTAATTAATTAATTATCCTTAATTAATTGGGAGTGGCATATAGTCTGTTGTTTTGCGATTTAAAAAAACATACTCATTGGTCTATATCATTCTAGTAAATGGAACTGGACCTTAAATGTAGTTTGTTTAACTCTGTTATGTTAGGAAGATCACATTTAAATTTTTTGTAAGCTTATATGATTCAAGATATGTTGTGTAGGTTATGCTTACATTTCAGTTGAGTTGGGATGAAAACAATGACCATATTTTTATAGAATGAATGATTTATCAAAATTACTCTTTATTTTAATTTATTATTATTTCTTCCATTTGGGTATAAGAAATGTTACACCTACAATATGGACATTTTTTTGGGAATTGATTAATTAAATAAGAACATCATGTTTATCCCTATAATATGTATGAACTAGTAATAAAGGGCATGGAGCAGAGGTGACTTTGTTGAATTTAATAGTAGGACATTGATATTGATATAGTTTGGCCAAGTGGTATGTTCTTTCCATAGTATACATTCACATACAACGCATAATTTTGTTTTTGTAAAAAAGGGACATTTAAAACCGGAATATTGATGGGTGGGATTGAGAAAATATTAAAATAATATATAAATGCATTTCATCAGAGGCATTTGACTTCCAAGTGATGGGACAAATAAGGTCAATACTTGTTCCAGGAGTTAGATAACATTATACAAGTGTTATGATGAAACAACTCATCCATCTCAAGATGAATAAACGTGGGTCAATAAACTGCACCGAAACCAATATTGTTTTTCCATAACTTTAAAAAGATCATGTATACGGCTGTCAAATTTTGGGGAAGTTGGGACAGGATTGAGTGACGTTTGTCATTGTGTTAGGAAGGCAACATTACAAAGCATGGTAATTAATTGCTGGAGAGGAAGATTGATGAAATATTTTGACGGGTTCAATGGGATAATTATATTTAATGTCGAATCTAAATATTATTAAAAATCGTCCATTGATCTTTAACTATTGAATAACATAACAAAACATCGTCGGTTAAAACTGGATTGGAGGAGGTGGAGTGAGAGTTTTCTTTGTTGCTCATTCGGCGACTGTTTTGTATCACTGCAAGATCGCCTACAGGAGGAGTACATTTCAATTATAGGTCATAGTTGAGGATGCACAATGGACTACCAGTAAATGAAATAGACTATATGTTATGTTATTATACATGAATTAGTTGTTCAAGCTAGTTAGGGTTTGATGAGTAATGTGAAATACGTGATGGCTTTATATTTATGGTGGGTTCGTTAGTAACTTATTTTATATCTGGTGAAATGTTGAGCGGGTGTAAAAATGCATCTTCTGCCGAGGACTTGTAAAGTTTTGGATTGGCCCTGTCTGAAAGCCTCATGGAGGCCTTCAGTTTTTATAGGATGAAGATGTGACCCTGTCCTGAACCTTATTAGAAGAAAAACGAAGTGAATGTAATATTAGGATAGCTAGTATTAAGTGTCAGTCCATTATTTGGCCCAGTACGACAATAGGCCTATACAAATGAAGTAGCACATAAGGTGTATAACGTGTTTCTATTTTCTTTTATGAGAGACCTTACACTTCTATAGTAATAGGGTCACTTGATTGAAATACTGTTACTGAAACAATATTATAACCGAATCTAAAGAACACATATTATATATTAAATATTTGAAATCCCTAAATCACTCACATATTATTTGCTCAATTAATATGTGAGTGATTCATGAATTCATTTTCAACTTGTCGTGTCATAATGAGATGAAAATTATGATTATGGTGAAGGGAAAATATCATAGGAATTAACAATTAATGAAGAGAAATGTGAAGAGTGGGACAATTTGATTTTACTGTAGATTTACATATGAATATTTGGCTAAAAAATACAATTTAAATTCTAATTGTGGAAGAATTTTATGTTTCACAGGTCTGAAACAGACATTATCGAAGAGAATGATTGGGATTGGTTTGGCTTACGCTTTTCAGAAGAATATGAGGAAGAAGAAGGTAGGGGAGATGCCATGGGGGATACAATTGATGAAGGTGGTGGAGATGCCATGGGGAATATAGTTGATGAAGGTGGGACATCAAGTCTGGAAAAGACGGAATTGGCATCTTATGAAATGAAGGATACCAACCAATTTTGTAAATATGATTTATACGAAAACCCATTGTTGTTGAGTAGAGATGACATGGTTGGCCATGTTTTTCAATCACTGGACATGGCTGAAGAATTCATTCATGAATATGCAAGATTCATTGGGTTCAGCCTGCGTAAAAGTATTATGCGAAAAAATATTACAGGTGATGTACGTCAACGTCAGTGGGTATGCTCCCGTGAGGGCTGGCGGTCTGAAATGCATGTGGGAAGGCTTGATAGAACAAGGGAGCCTAAGCCAATTAGTCAAGTGGGATGCAAGGTTTGCTTTCGAGTGAACTTGGTGAAGGGTAGTAGGTATTGGATATGCAAAGAATTCATCCCAATTCATTCTCACAACGTTGTAGCAGACAACCATAAACAATTCCTTCGGTCCAATCGGGTAATCTCAGAAGGAACCTTGACGATTGCACAAATAATGAAGGAGTCATGCATAAGAACTTGCCACATCATGTCGTACATGGCAAAGAAAATGGGTGGTTATGAGAATATTCCATTCACATCAAAAGATCTTTACAATCGAATATCCCATGCTTCAAAAGTTGAGTTTATCGGTTCCAATGCAGGGCGGGCAATCAGATATTTGGAGCATAAAGTTGATGAGGACCTTGGTTTTTTTGGACAATTTTCGTACAATGAGGACAATCGTCTTCTTAATTTATTTTGGGCAGATGGGAGATGTAGATCAGACTATGAAACATATGGCCATGCAGTAGCTTTTGATTCGACGTACAAGACTAATAGTTATAGGAAGCCGCTTATGATATGGATAGGAATTAATAACCATTATAGAACGTGCATTTTGGGCTTTGCTATTCTTGACAATGAGTCTGGCAGCAGCTACAAGTGGGCGGCAAGGGCTTTCCTAGAATGCATGGGACGTGTTCTACCCAAAACAGTAGTGACAGATGGAGACGAAGCTATTGCTAACACGTTAGAGGAGTTGATGCCAGATGTACCCCATCGATTGTGTTATTGGCATTTACACAACAAAGCCGTTTTAAAAGTGAAAGATCCATCTTTTGCGAGTAGGTTTACCAAATTGGTATTCCGGTACTACACAAAGGACGAGTTTGAAGATAAATGGTACCACTTAGTGAAAGATTTTGGGATACAAGACATTGAATATGTTGCAAAACTTTATGCAGATAAGGAGAAGTGGGCTGAAACATTTCTGAGAGGGAATTTCTTCTGTGGAATGACAACTACTCAACGGAGTGAAGGTATTAATGTGATGTTGAAGAAAAAAGTGAATCAAAAGTTGAAGTTGTACGAGTTCGTGAAGGCGGTCAACATGGCCTTATCTTTAATTAGACAACGTGAAGCAAAGGATGAGTACATTACACTTCACACTAGTCCCGAGCTCAGGAAGACAAATTTGCCACATATAGAGGATGAATTAGCAAATCTTTACACATGGAACATGTTCTACAAGGTACGACACCAGATGTTGAAAGAAGATAGGTATATGTTGAAAACCCTATCGGAGGAAGAGGATGCAGTAATTTTGAAGCTTCACAAGTATGCTGCTGAACAAGTGAAGAGGCATGTATATGTAACAGCGGAGCGTGATCTCTTTGTTTGTGAATGCCAATATTTTTTGTCATATGGGATATCATGTCGACATATATTTGCTTCAATAAAATGCCTACACATTAATTCAATGCCTCGAGCACTAATACTATCTCGGTGGATGGTTGAGACTAAACAGATTCATAATTTTCCAGTTGGCAATATGGACGCTACCTTAGACAAACGAGAGGTGGAGAGGGCAAGATTTGGTGCAATTAGTAGCCAGTTGGGTGAACTTGCCTATCTTGGATTGAGGAATCAGTCGACATACCATATTGCAAAATGTGAGATTGACAGATTATGCGGTAAGCTTAAAGCAGTTGTGGAGATTGGAAAGAAGGAGATTAGCCATAACCTGCCTCTACATAGGGACTTTCAATTCCCAATGTTGGATCCATACTTCACAAAAAGTAAGGGTACAACAAAGGTACCTTGCTCGAAAAAAGGTACTCGCCGCAAGTGTAGTGTCTGCCAGAACAGTGGACACAACAAGTTGACTTGCCCGATGAAATGGAAGAAGGATCACCCGATTGGACAGTCAGATGAATATGAAGATGCAGAAGAAGATGACCAATGCTATGGAATGGGATTGAATGATGAATGGGCTGGGCAAAACTCAATGGACTACTCACAACATGAGAATGAGACAGAAAATGATGTTGTTGAGGATTTAGGCAATGAACTACAGAATAATAAAGTGGGAAAACAAGTTGAGGAGGGAAACAATTGGTGGCAAAGTCTTTTCTGATTTAGTTGGTGGTGATCAACCCAAGTAGTTGTGCCCGAAATTCATTTTTTAAAATTGAATTGAATATACAATATTTTGTTTGGAGCTTTATTAAGTACTCTTCTATCTCATTTGGTTGCCATTGAAGTTATGAAACCCTGTAAAGTTTAATGACCCGACTAGTTCATTTTTCTAATGTTGTCTTGGATTGTTATCATGTACGAGGGAATGCTTGTAATTGCACTTACTGAATCGGGAGTAATGCCATTAATTTATAAATTTAAATTTACAAAAAAATGTTCATTAGTGTATAAAAGCTTTGGTTGAATATCAGTTCATCAGATTCATTAATTGGGCGTGCCTGTGGCTTGTGGAGTGGCATGAGTCTTTGTTTGTGGTCATTATTAATGGGTTCTATGCATACTTGTTATATATACATGGTTGTTTGAATGTTCTATATGTTGTAAGATGCAAGTTTCAGATGAATAAATCGTTATGGTACTTCCTGCATCTTAACGAAGGTCACAACACATGTTATATCTAAAAATGTGTCATATATCTTGTACAATGAAAACAATATTCTCTGTTAGTTATGGGAAGGCTCAATAATTATAATTTTCATAGGCTATGTCTCAGTGTATTGTATAAAATTGGTTTGCTCCTATTTGATACCTTTAATGGTAGGTAGTACAGTTTCCACCAATATAATAAAAAACATACATTATTTTGAAGACATTAACTTCATTTAGTTGCAGGTGTTATGAGGCAACTCCAACTATTAATTAAAGTGGGACATGATATACCATGATTTTCATAACAACTAACAACCACCACTGCTATGCAAACAACCACTGCTATGTTATACCATGATTATTGTCTTGAGCTTATTATGAAATAGGATAGGGTGGTGTTTACAAATGTTTATTCTTGATTAAAGTGGGACAAATATATGAAGCTCTATAATGGAACAAGCTTAATATGCCATGGTAGTTTTTTAATTTATTTTATTTGTCTTCAATATATGAAAGTAGGGGCTGGTTCATCATTGTTCATTTTAATAATATCACACTTATCTACACAGAATTAACATCACCCCACACAATAAATATCCTGTCATTCACATATAGAGAGGAGCAACAAGTTCAAATTAAAAGTATATGAAAATAAAGAAATTAACTCAAAATAATATGCTGAGCTCCCATGACAATATAGACCCACACCCCATTAACCATATTTTTCATGACACACCTCACTCACAATTACTAATCATCAAACCTATTTCCCTACACATCGAGCGGAATTCTTCTTTGTCCTCGCTGAAGCCATTACTTGATCCCTAACTTTGTTGTGTAGAGATGTCACTAAACCAACAGCAACATGAGCCCTCTCAACATCCGAGTTATACTTTAACAAAAATTGTGAATTATGAAAGAAATAAAAAACAAATTTCCATTACTTAATATAAACATTATACAACTACTAAGAAACCTGATAGATTTAAAAATTAATAAAGTACAACATAAAAACTTACACCCTTCAATTTGAAGTCAGAAGGGCTGCGTTGTGCCATCCAATTTATCACATGAACACCACAGTCATATCCATTTGATTGTTGGACAACTTCATTATTAGTGAAAGCCTTGAAACATGTTGTGGATGCTCAAAATTTCATGCTTGTAAAAGACCCAAAGTACATGCTCAAGTCCCATGAACGTCTAAATACATGGTTGAGCCGCGGTGCCCTCGGGCCACCATCGCCTTGCGCATCTACCCAGGTGGCCTAGTGTCTCGCGCGCTTGCCTAGATGGCCTCGTGCCTCGCGAGGGTGGCATGCCTCTTGGACGCCTCGCGCGCCGAGGCATCTCGCGAGGCTGCACCACCTCGGACGTCCACGAGTGCCTTGCACGCGCACATGAATGCCTTGTGTGCCCAGGCGTCTCGCGAGGCCTCTCCATATCGCACGCCCTTGCTACAACGCAAACTCCTTGCGTGCCCAAGCGTCTCGCGAGGCCTCTCCGTCTCGCAAGCCCCTGCTATCATGCAAACGCCTCGCGTGCCCAGGCGTCTCGCAAGGCCTCTCTATCTTGCACACCCCGACTGCCATGCAAACGCCTCGCATGCCCAAGCGTCTCGCATTCCCCTACTGGCACGCAAACGCCTCGCGTGCCCAGGCGTCTCGTGAGGCCTCTCCATCACGCATGCCCCTGCTGCCACACAAACGCCTCACGTGCCCAGGCGTCTCGCGAGGCTGCACATGAGCACGCACACATGAGCACCTCGTGAGGCCTCTTCTCCTCGCGTGCCCATAGTGCCTCGCGTCCGTGTTGCCTCACCGGCCTTATTGCATGCTATACCCACCACGTTGAAAGGGCCCTACGTCACTTCCAATTAGCCGGTTGGGACCACTTACAAGAAGGCCAACCAGATATGTTGTTCAAGGTGGTCCACAAGAGACAAGAAATACGAACAAGGTACCTTTAAATGGGTACATACATGTATGCATTTATGAAGGCACAGACCTGACACCTATACCCAACAAGTTGTGGCGATAAGGGTAGTACGAAGAGTGGCGGCACCACTTCCACTGTAGTGCACAATTTTTTTTTTTTTAGATTATTTAAATTCTGTGTTTTATTTTATTTAAATGTTAAGTGTGATGAATTTTTTTATTTAAATGTTGTTTATTTTATTTAGTTTTTGTTTGTTTTATTTGATTTGTTTGATTTAATTGTTAGAATTGTTTGGTATAATCTTTTGAATTAAAATTTGTTAATTGTTTGTTTGGTTAATTATTTTAATAAGTGAATAATTGTGTAACATGTTTATTTTACTATTAGTGTTACATTTTATATAAGTGTGACAATTGATGTGATTATGTGGGATTTGGTTGAATGCACTAAGGTGCATGGTAGATAGTGATGCACCCTAGTGATTTAGTGTGTGCAAGTATATGGTAATAAGGTGCACATGTGTGGATTTTCTACACATTTTATATTTGCCATTTACTTGATATTTTTGGGTAGTTTTATTTAATTAATAGGAAAATAAATAAATAAAATACAAAGGGCAAGTGGTGTGGACATGTAGTGTAGGATATTAGGGTGATTGATTGATATCTTTTCATTTTTCTTTTAAGGGAATAAAATTTAATTGGATGAGGATAATCATTTTGGGAAACCACCATTTGACTCTAATCTTTTATAATAAAAGAAAAATAAAAGAAATTAAAGTAAAATGGAGAAGAAAGGAAACTTACCATTTCCTCTTGATGGTGGCTTTTTGGAAATGAGAATTTAAAAAGGGGATTAGGCCATTTGGACATGACCTAGAGAGAAGATCAAAAGAAAGAGGGAGGCGAGCTAGAGAGAGAGAAAGGAAGGGCTGCCATATTTTTTCTAGAGAAGAAGAAGAAGAAAGAGAAGGAGGAAAAGAAGAGGGTTTTGAACCCTAGGTAAGAATCTATCAACTAGTGTTTCACATATGTGCATTTGGATCTTCTCCTCTTCTCTAATCTAAGGTTGATTTTGTGGTTTCTTTCTTTGGATGTATGTTGTTTGGAAATCCTCTATAGGTGACAAGGTTTTCTTGCTAGAGTGTTCTTGATTCAACAATCAAGAGAGGTAATGGTTTTTCTTCGCCTATATATTGGTTTTGATGGGTTTATCTTTGGGGTTGTTGATGGTGATGCTAATGGTTTGATTATTGTAGGATTGATGATTATGATTTGTATTTTTAAAGGGAATATGTTTTGTTTTAAAAAGGGCTCATGGGAATGATTGAGAAAATGGATTTGATAGGGTTTATATGAAGTTATATTTTAAGTTCATATTGCTATGATTATTTTTAAATCTTTGATTTATGTAAAATGGCAAAAATGATGATAGATGCATACTAGGTTTTATGTGAAGGTAGATGAGAATTTTGTGATGTTTTATGATGGATCTTAAATGTTTAGGCCTAGGGGTAAAAAGTTCAATCATATGTATTTTCTTGTGTGTTTTGAAATAATGATGATTTTAGAAATATGATAAGATGTATGTGATTTTGTACCAATGAATCATGATATGCATAAAAGGAGAAATGATAGAAATATGTTAGGGTTATTATAAAGGCATGTATGCAATATGGTGTTTATGAATTAATGTATGTTATTGCCATTGTTATTTTTGTTGGATTTCATGTGTAGATTCAATGGAATAGAAAAATGGGTTTTATAAGATTGCATGTGAATATGTTAGTAATATTCTTAGAATTATGTATATAATTAGAGCATGATGAGATTTTGGACATGTATGATTTCATGTGAAATTTTTGGGATAAAAGATGAATTTCATGAGAAATTAAGCTTGCTGATTTTTTTACATAATTTTTTTGATGAGTAAGATCATTGTATTGCTCAAACTATCATGTACAAATACACCAAGAATTCCCAACAAATAAGGAAACCAACTTGGCTCAAAAAACCAACAGGATCGGCCAAGAACAACACTTAGCTCCTATACAAAACAATCCCCTATACAACATTCAGCTATAAGCTATAAAGAAACTCTCTATCTTTACTTGAAGATTTAAATGGTAATACACTAATTAATCGCAATTTACACTCATTTTGAATCTTACTCACTGTGTGCTTGATGTGCCAAAGCTTCTGGTTCCATAGAACATCATTCCTTACCCTCCAAATATTATAGACAGTAGCGGCAAGGATGGACAGCAACATGCTCTTGTGTATTCTCGAGAACATGGCATGAGAAATCCATTTCAGTAGACTAACCAGGTTAGTTGATTGTGCATTCCAGTTGAGCCAACTTTTAATGGCAGTTAGACATTTCCTGCTATATATACACTTGAAGAAGAGATGCTCGATGTTTTCGTTTGCTTCCCCACAAAGCAGACAGGCCTGATCAAGAGTCAGATTGTATTTAACAATTCGATTCTTTGTATGTAATCTCTCCCACATGACTAACCACATAGTGAATCTATGTTTAGGAGTAATAAGTCTATTCCAAACAAACTTGCTCCAAGGCACTTTAATTTCAGGAACAACCATCAGCTCTAAACCATTTTTGATGCTATAGTTCTGAGATAAAAAAGATCCAAGCGAAATTTTGGCTTTGAATCTTTCTTTCACAGCAACTATACGTTTCCAATACCAGCTGCAATCCATAGGACAAACATAATCCCACCAGTTTCTGATCACTAAGTAAACACTATTTATCCATTTGACAAATAGGTTATCTTTTTTCTTGGCAATAGCCCAAACATATTTCCCTATGGCAGCCTCATTCCAATCATGAATTCTTCTAAAGCCTAAGCCACCTGCAGCTTTTGATAAACAAATATTTTCCCAAGCAATTAAGCCATGACCATGAGTATCTGAGGTTCCTTTCCAAAGGAAAGCTCTACAGATTGCTTCAACATCTCTAAGCAATTTTTTTGGTAGAATCATGATCTGTGCCCAGTAAGAATGTATTGAAATTAATACTGAGTTAATCAATGTAACTCTCCCCATGTAAGAGAGGTTCCTGGTACTCCATAGCCGAATCCTGCTTGTCATTTTCTCTAGAATACTTTTACATTCAGCAGCAGAAATTTTCTTAGAACAAATTGGGATACCGAGATACCTGAAGGGAAGGTAGCTGTGAGTATAGCCAGATACATCAAGAACCTGTTCCACTTCTGTTGCAGGCATACCATGGCAGTAGACCGCAGTCTTAGAAGCATTGGGAAATAGACCTGAAGTATTAGAGAATAATTTCAAACCTCTTAACATCAAAAGGATTGAAATGTAGTCTCCATTATAGAAAAGCAAGAGGTCATCCGCAAAGCACAAGTGATTCAACTTCAGCGTTGCACATCTATCATGATATTTGAAACCTGGCCATGTCCCTACCTTGGTCAAGATCCGAGACAGGTACTCCATACCAAGAACAAACAACAAGGGGGAGATAGGATCCCCTTGTCGAAGACCTATCCTTGCTGCAAAGAATCCATGAAGAGATCCATTAAGGAGTAAAGAAAATTTGAGAGTTCGTATGCAAGTCATAACCAAATCAGTGAACCTTTGAGGAAAACCAAAGGCCTTGAGCATCTCTTCAATGAAGCTCCAATCGATTGTATCATATGCTTTCCTTAGGTCAATTTTGATCATGCAGCTAGGTTTACAATTTTTCCGCCCATACAATCTCACCAAATCTTGACCACACCATGATGTTGTGGGCAATATATCTACCATGAACAACCCCCCCCCCCCCCCCCCGATTTTCAATAATTAAATCAGGGAGAATTCTCCGCAATCTCGAACAAATCATTTTTGATGCAGCTTTATAGATAACATTGCAGCAGGAAATAGGGCAAAAATTACTTACACTTCGAGGACAACTACTCTTTGGAATAATTGTGATAGTAGTAGCATTGATTTCTTTGAGAAGTTTCCCTGAATTCAAGAAAGAAAGTACTGCAGCTTCAACTTCAGCACCTACCAGATTCCAATTGTCTTGATAGAAGCTGCTACCAAAGCCATCAGGACCTGGAGACTTCATACCTGGAATAGAAAATATTGCCTCTTTTACTTCTTGAGCTGTGAAATCTGCTTGGAGAAGATTTAAGTGCATGTCCGAGATCTTTGGGCCAAGATCAATAATGCTTTGATTCACCTGAGATCTTTGAGACATTGTAGAGCCTAACAGCTGCTGAAAGTATTGCAAAAAAGCATTTTGAACACTTTCTGGTGTATCACACCAGTTACCCTGTTCATCTTCAATAGAAAAGACTCAATTTTGGGTCAACCTTGCCCTCAAAGAAGCATGAAATATAGCTGTGTTTTCATCTCCATTTTTAGCCCAAGAGGTTTTAGCTTTTTGAGCTAAAAAAAGAGAATAGGCCTTGTAAATTTTAGTATACTGCTCCCTGGTTGCTTGTTCCTCGAGCAGAAGTTTACTGTTAAGTGGATCGGTATTGACTTTGCCCTGCAATTCCAGTAAGACTTCTTTAGCTAGCATTTCTTTCTTTTGAAGGTCATTGAAACCTTCCTTATTGATACTCTTAAGCACCTGTTTCAGCCGCTTTAACTTCACTGTCAGTTTGAACATATCAGTCCCTACAACTCCTTCCTGCCAGCTTTTAGCAATTTTTGCATCAAAATTCACAGCATCTTTCCACATACTAAAGTACCTAAAAGGTTTTTTTCCCACAAACCACATCTTGGTGTAAAGAAACTAAGATGGGACTATGGTCAAAATTACCTTCAGGTAAGAAAACCGCCTCAGAATGTTGGAAAGAATCAACCCAAGCAGAATTGACCAAGGCACGATCAATCTTAGAAAAAACTCTATCTTCCGGCTGTTGTTTATTATTCCAGGTAAAGAAGGCCCCATAATGTTTTAAGTCTTCTAGTTGACAATGATCCACACAATCTCTAAATTATTGGGTAGGAGCTTTGGTACTTCTCCTTCCAACTCTTTCATTTGAGAGCAGGATATCGTTGAAGTCTCCCACAGTCCCTGCACTTGTGCTGAAATATCTTCCAAATCTTCCCACAGCTGCACTCTTTTACTATCTTCATTAAAACCATACACAATCGTAAGACTAAACCTGTCCTTGCTTTGATTAGAATGAGCAATACAATGGATCATTTGAGCAGAACATATTCTGATATCTAAGTCAAATAAACTTGGCTGCCATGCTACTACTATTCTCCCTTTGTCTAGCCAAGGATTATTATTCGTAAAACACCAATTCTGAAAAAAAAAACTAGAGTATAAAGAACCCATGTTTTTATTCTTTATTTTCGTTTCGAGGAGACTAACTAGCCCAACTTTTTTAGAGAAAATCAAATGCTTGATTTCTTGATGCTTTTGTTGGCTATTAATCCTTCTAACATTCCAACAAAGGATCCTATCCATTGGAAGTAGAGGGATCTCCCCCCTCTCTAGTACAACTGTTAAGAACCTCTTTCTCCTGGTTTTCCAACACATCAAACCGATTGGCCACTTCTGTAGCAGCAGGTACATCATCAATTATAACTTTTTTCCTCTTTTCAACTTTTTGAAAGCCTTCCTCATCCACTGTAGGTGCCATATTCTCCACCTCATTCACATGTTCCTTGGGAATCCATTGTTGTTTCACTGTGTCCTTCCCTTCCATTTTCTTCCTACAATTTTTGGTCTCATGTTCCAAACCCGAACAATTGTAACAAACTAACGACAACCATTCATACTTCACCTCTAACTCAATATCATGATCAAATTCATCTGTAAATGAAACCGTAACAGGGAATTTTTGAGCAAGACTAACCTCAATTAGAACTCTAGGATACATCAGCCTGTCCCGATGCTTTGTGACATTGTCGACTTGCAAAGGTGTGCCAATTTGCCCAACAATCTTGAACAAGGATTTCTCCCCCCAATACTTGATATCCAATCCCTTTAATTGTATCCAAGTTGGAACACTAGTAATGTCATCTTTGGTGAAATCGTCAATCGGATTCCATGGCTTCATGACCACTGGTTTCCGATCGAAAAACACATATCCACCTTGTAGAACTTTGTCTCGTTGTTCCATGTTCTGAAATCGTATAATGAAAACTCCACGAGCAATCATTCCCACTTTAACTACAGCTTCTTTCCACATCCTTCTTGCAAAGCCATCAAGAATATGAAGATGCGGATTGACTCCCATAACAAAGCAAACAATAGAAGGTTGCCAATAGCTCACTTCCTCCGCGATGTCATCAAAATCAATCTTCACTTTAGATCTAGGGCTCTGTTCTTGTTTCCCCTCTGTTTCATTCTTCTTTTTAATCGACCCAGCAAACTGAGAATCCAAGTTCTGAACGATGTTAGATCGAAGGACTGGAGGAGAAATCTTCGCCCCCGTGCTCACATCTTGAGCCACACGATTCGATAGAGATAACCAGTCCGAAAAGTCCTGGCGTATCTCACTGCGTCTTCTGAAAATCTCCTCCGTTTCTTCAGGGGAAAAGATTTTCTCAACCCACTGCTTCTCGACATCAGCTTCCTCATCAATTTCCAGCTCTTTCACACCCAGTACTGCATCCATAGAGCGTGTCTTGATGATCCTATAAGAAGATGAAGGACCATTTTTCTTAGATTTCGCTTTCGATTTAGCTTTTCCGGCTGCCTTCGCTCCTTTCGCCATGGCTCCGGTGAAACACCGAAGGAGAGAGAGAGAGAAGGAAAAGATTGTTTTTATTTAAAGAACATATAATTGATTTTTGTAAATAATTGGGTAAAAGTTTGATAAAAAAAATGATTTGCAAGCATAAGTAATGTCCTTGATGTTATGTTAATTTTATGAAATTAAAAAGGGTATTTTAAGTCCCAGTAAAATGATATTTTACTCAAATAAATACCTACAAAATTTTTATTGTATTTTTAGAAAAATATGAGGTTTTAAATTGAATATGGTGATTTTTAAAGATAAAAATGGTTGCTGGAATTTTTGTAAAAAAAATGTGAAGTGTGTTTCACTAAAATAAATTTGATGAGTTTTTGAAATAAAATTAATACCCTGAATTATGATCATATTAAAAGTGGTATTTTAATATGGTATGAATGCATATTTTGATAAGTTATGATTTTTCTTTATTTTGATTGATAAAATATTTAGATTCAATTTATTTGTGATTTTTAAAGAAATTAAATAGTGGCTGAAAGTTTGGTTTAAAAAGTTTAAAAATGATTATTTAATTGTCACATATGGATTTATGTTACATAAAACTAAGTCTTAAATAATTTAAATAAAATATATTTTTCCCACATTTAAATATATATTTTTTTCACATTATTTACGTAACACAATTAACCAATATCAAATTTGATTTTTCTAAAGAAACATATTAATCATAGGTATTTTAATTAAATTCCAAGCTTTTGTTATTTTTTTGTAAATTGAGAATAATAAAGGAAATTGTCACATATTTTTTTTAAAGCTAAATCAAATTATTTTATAAAATAAAATAATGTTTTGAGAAATTTAATCAACCTAGAAATTTTAAGAAAAATAAAGCATGTTATATGTCTATTAATTTTAAAACGATAAAAGTAAGAAATGTAGAATTATCGTTTTTAAAACGTCACAATTACGCAGTGTTCCCACGTATGCATGTTACATGCAAATCCACTTTTACGTCCAAAATTATGTTTATTATTCAACTATGTGGTTTTTATAGAAAGATCATGTATGTAAAATAGGTAAAATGAGCATTATTCTTTTATGGCTTTATGTGTAGTTAAGAATAATTGCATGTGTGTAACTCTTATTATGTGTGCATGGCCCATGTACACATGAGTTGTATGAAAGGGCAATAAATTTTATGAACCTAAGAAATGTTGTTTTGGTTATGGTATAGGCTCGTTGAGAGGTTGTGAAATTTCTTAGCTTGGACCTGAGGTAAGGAAGTTAGATAGATTCTATGATTTTATGCTATGAATGGTAAGACTGTTGTATGAATGAATTGTTATGAATTATGAATGCCATAATGTGATGATACGTTGGCTTGTATGAATATGATATGTTTATGAAAGGATGTTAGTGTGATGAACGCGACACATCAAATGGGTTACTAAGGATATAAAGACGTAACTCGAGTTACTAAGGATATAAAGACGTAACTCCTAGGGCGGACGCGCCGAGGTTATTCAAGGACCAGAGACTCTTGTTTACCTCATAGGGTGACATGGACAACTAGCGGGCCATGCTCATCATGTATGCCGTATGAATGTGATATGATGATATGTTACGATTACGTTATGATATGTTACGAAAACGTTATGATATGCTATGATGATATGTTACGATAATGTTATGATATGCCATGATGTGTTAGATGAATGTTAGTGTTCGTATTTGTTGTATCCTTACTTGCTTATTGTTTGTACTTCCTTACTGGGCTTTTAGCTCACCCCCTTACTTTCCTTCTAGGTAGCAAATAGGATTTCTTTATGGCACGCGTGGTGACGTGAAGAGTTCTATCGTCATGGGGTGTATGGCGTGGGGCATCCTATGGACGGAAAAACGATTATCTTAGAGCGCCATTTAAATTATGTTATGTTTTAAGAGACTTTCCAAATTACCAGTGGGACTTAGTTATTTAAATTCTTGCTTCTTTTGAACTTTGCATAAAGATTTATCTTTTCTTTTAAAACTAATGGCGCCAACTTGCATGGTTTTAAGTAAGTCCCCACTGAGACTTTGATAATAAGTGGTTTTCTTTTATAAACAATGTTATGTGAATGTTTTATTAAGTATTAGTTTAGGGCGTTCTTTACATCCACACCCCTGACCATGTACTGGAGCCAACACCACTACCCTTGAGACCACTCTCCTGACAATGTACTTGTGTACCATCTGGTCTCCTGGACCACAATGTATCAGAGGCCATTAGAGCCCACTATAAAGGGAACCCCACTTCCATATGGAGGGGGGTTGGAAAAAAAAACACTGTAGCATCATACCATAAGAAATACAAGTTCCTTTCACCATTTTCTTTCTGAAACTATTCTTTAAGTTTCTGTTTAAATTTTGAAGTTTTTCATTGATAAGCTCCATATTTCGATTTTTGTAACTTAACTTCGTTGACGAGTTCTCACCGTCAACACATGTGAATGACTTCACAGGTCCCTTCCACCGTGATAGCTTATCTTAGAGAACTAAATCAAGCTGCTGCAACTACAGTGTGGACAAAACAAGATAACATCAACTGTAATGATAGTCTAATACTACACCTTCAGTTTCGAAATAGAAAAAGTTAAAACAACCCCAAAAAATTTTAAAAATCACCACCATTGGAACAAGAGATTGTGATAATGATTCTTTGTGCCCTAGCAGCAACAATCACATATTTCGACAACCCCATTACCTACATGAACTATAAAGAGAACCTAGTGTTGCATCTCCTCGTTGTGAACTGGAATCTTAATTTGCAAAACAATAAAATATTCAACTAATAAAAAAACCAAAAATACTAAAAAAGACCACACATAAATATACCTTCCCACATAAATTCAAATCTCCAATAAAGAGTTTATGAGCTGAATCAGATCGACTACTTTGAGGAAACAAGTTCTGATTACTAATTCCAGTACACTGTCACTCAAAAATATTCAGAATTAATTCGATATCTCTTATATTGGGTTGAATTTTGCTACAGAAACAATACTCACCATCATTCTAGTATTCAAATACCATGACGAACGACTCTCTGTTGAAACTTGCTGCTCCCTACGTGTGTTCATCTCACGTACTACATTCAACACCTACGTTCAAAACAAGAAAAAAACATTGGAAACCTACCCTTACCATCCATGAATATTAGTTTCCTTGCCCAAATCTAAATAAAGTGAAGAATTCTAACTAAACAGTCCAACATTATCAATCCATACCTCTCCATTAATAAAAACACCAGGACACAATGTTCGAACCAAACCACACGTGAGATGATTAAACCCCGTGTCTACCAGTGTCTCACTGTGCCACAAATATAAAAAAAATTTATAATAATATTGGGAATGCAAAGACAAATTTTATTGTTAATTAGTGGAAAAAATATACTTACTCTGGATTCAAACTATCATCAAATATGTATTCTATTAATTTTCCTATATCATCGTCCATTATGGGGGTGCGAATTTTAAAGGGCCCTATGCTTTGGCTCTGCCCAATCGTAACATTAGCAACATAAACTCCACGTGGAGTTGTCTGTGATTTAGTCTTCACCTGATTAAATAACCTATTAAATTATAAAACAAGGTACAATAACAAATAAATAGAAAACGTACTCAATTACACATTTACCATTTTTTTCCTCTGGTCAATAGGCCTACCAATGCTACTAGACACTGACTGGCTTCCTACTTTTACGTCCGACAACTTTGAAGATTTTTGGTTAATTGTACAAACTCTAGGCTTATACAATCTCAAAATTAACAACCAATTAGGCTCGACAAGTAAATTAAAAAAACCAAAAATACCAAAAAAAAATAATAATCAACTTTTAACCTACCAAAAGATATCATTACTTACTTTAATCGACATCTCACGCTGCAATAATGTTTCTCCAAATTGGGATGAAATCCTGAAAACCGTATCATCAAAGTTCTCGAAGTTTCCCCCCAAACATTTATCCTCTCCGTTACCAACACATTTCTTCCTTTTGCATTCTATATTAGTTGAGCTATCATCTAACCCCTGAATATCTCCTACAGAATTCTTCAACTCACTGTTACTTAAGTCTTCCACTTTGCTATCAACCCCACTACATTTAACAACACCATCTTTGTGTCTATCAAAATCAGTTTCTTTGTCTTTACTTAAAGGATTTACAAAAGCAACATCTTCCTTCCTCCCAATTAATTTTTCAACCATTTTACGGTCAAAGTTTTTTGCCTCACTATGTCTATGTTTTCCATGTTCAGTTATTGCACGTAATTCATCTTTAATTACTCTCAAATCATCTTTCAACCCAACATAATCATTACGCAGCCTCTGTCTTGATTCCATTATAGAATTCAGCAATAAAACTTCCATCCTAAATCACCAAATCACCAGTAACATAAAATGGGGAAATATACTAACAAACATACAATATTAATTTTCAAACAAATTTCATTCCTTCAAGAAAAAAGAAACATAACATAAAGACAAAATATCTATCCTCTAGCTAATAATACAAAAAAATCAGACCTCTGCAGCATTAACAAAAAATATTAACCAAAATACTGATCTCAATAAAATTAAAAAAATTCAATACTATTACAAATACCTGCAATTTCTATAATACTTTATACACATATATGGTGTAAATTAATATTCAACAATTGGTAGCATAGAGAGATCCAGAGAAAGAGGCTTAATAGTTAATTTGGGAGTCAATAAAGTCTCTCCAAAATTATTAGCTAATGTGGTCTTATATGTAATATTTTGTTCAACTACATTCATCCCTTGTGGCCAAACCATGTAAATAAATTATATGTATTTATACTCATTCAGGTTCAGAGAGAGAGGGAATGCAAAGCAATGCCAAGCCCCAAAACCAAAATGTGGTTTGGCCTGAACCTGGTCAGGCTTGTATTTCTATTATCAACAAATAATGATAGAGATTCATATGTACAAACTAATGTATAACTTCCTAATCTAATTACTACTATACTCAGGGCTTACCAAGATTCAAATATGTAATTAGAGAAAAAATAACAATGTATGAGGTAACTGAGGAATTATGTCAAACAGTTTATGGGCACACGTTATGTCCACCTTCCAAACTATATAAGCACACTTTATCATAACACAATGAAACTCATTAGATCTACTCCAACTACAAATGAGAGTGATCCATATATAACAGAGCATCATAAGAAAAATGAAATGAACAGGGGATCTCAATTCTCACCTCAAGACTCTAAGTGATGAAGCTTTTGCTAATTCTTTAATTTCTTCTGATATACTATAAAGTGTCAATTAAAATTAAAGTCTCGTATAATAATATATCCAAATCAATATGTTAAAATAATAAGAGTTCATCCTTTTCACCAGTGTGTTACAACTCACATACAATTTATACTCATGTGGGTTTAGAGACCTTGAAGAAAGTAAAAGATAAATTAAAGGCAAGAAAATAATAACAGATTTGAACTTACCCATGTGTCGATGAGAGCTTCAGAACAACCAGAGAAATGGGAGAGAGACAAAGATGGGGAGAAATAAGGTCAATATTGATGAAATGAAAGCTTGTAGTGACTTCTAAGAGAAAGAGAGATAGCTGAAAGAGAAGAAAGAGAGATAGCTGAAAGAGAAGAACTCTGAGAGAAAGAGAGAAAATATTTGGGAGAGAAAGAGAGACAGTTGTTTCGGAGAGAAAATTATCTCATAGCCCTTGCTTAATTACATAGCCCTTCGATTGATCTATTTTCCATTGATCTTCAGAACAACCAGAGAAATAGGAGAGAGACGAAGATGGGGAGAAATAGAGAGAGAAAGCTTGTCGTGACTTGTGAGAGAAAGAGAGAGAGAATAGTTCTGAGAGAAAGAGAGATAGTTATGAAAGATCACAGCCCTTCATTTGATCAAATGGTGCAAAAAAACAATCTCCACGGGTGCATATATTTTAAGGGCTGCACATGAGAATTACCCTATATATTTAGGGTAAATATCGTCATGTTTTCCAATATTGTTCTTACATTATTATTAGTCCTTTTTTTGGGTCATATTTTACCATTTAGTTTTAACTCAAAATAAAACATGTCGAGGCTCTCATTATTTACTCTAATCAAACTTGATGTAATAATTAATGAAAGCCCAAAAATAAGACTACTCCTGATTAATAACAATCTAAAAATAAGGCAACTCCTCATAAGAGTATAAGACTACTCCTAATGCCTTTTAGTAGGGTTATTATATACATATATCGTATGTGAAAAAATATATTATAAAAAACTAATACACTCAAAATTTAGACTGATTATAAAAAATGATATATTAAAAAATGCATGAGAAAATATTAAATACATAAAATATAAAATATTAAAAAGAAATATTGAACTAGATATATCATGTGCATATATGGTACTTTTGTGAATTTCTCTATTATAAACTTTAATCATTACTTAGTTTTATTTATAAAATTTACTAATTATCTTTTATTAAATTTTAAATAAACAATATTATTTATAAAATAATAACATAAATATACTAAATGAAAAATTAAACAAAAACATTGTTTATAGTTTTTTTTTTTGAAAAATAATACTATAACTTTTAGATTCACAAACTACCATATTTAATGTACTAAACATTTATGATATTATTCAAATCACACATCAATGATTGGAGAATAAATATGTTTATTCTTGATAGAAGATAAATGTTATTCTAATTTTTTTATTTAGTTACACAATCATACTATTTATACACATACGACACTTATATATAATGTATTAGATACAAGCAACGTGTAATGCATGCTTATATAGTTTCATTTATAGAATTTATTGCTTATTTTTATTTAATTTGTATCATTGTCATAAATTTCAAATAAACAAGCAATATTATATATAAAAGAATGACATAAACATAATAAATAAAAAATTAAACCAAAACATTGTTTATAATTTTTTAAAATATATATAATATGATAACCTTTTTAAACATAAATGATAATTTTTAATAAAAATTAAGATTTTTAGTATTTGTAATGGTAAAAAAACTAAGCATTGTTTCTACAATCATATTAAGCATATTGATATAAGCAAACTAGTCAAGTTGGCCCAAAGTGACACAAAGTCCGTGTTACTGGACCACTTAAGGCCCAAGGTAGTTAGACAAGCTAACTAGGCCCAAGTCACAAAGTAAGCCCACATTCACATAACGGGTCAAAAACAAATAACTTAATCCACACCCGGACCTAAAGATACCCAGTCAGCCACATAGGTTGAAGAGGAAGAAGTCAAGAGAAATGAGTTAAGAGGGATGTTATGGGACTAGCGAGAATCTAGGACGAGACCTGGGAACGAGTCAGGAGGAACATCACTTGAGAAGTCTATATAAGAAAAATGAGAGTGAGTCCTCAGGGAAAAAAAGGAGAGATCAAATACTGAAACAAATCACTCGTACTAAGCAAACTAAACCAATCTACCGACCCAATCGTCATCCTCAAGCTCTGTCGTCATCATTGTTTCTTTTACTTTCATTTATCTTTATTGATTGCTTGATCTACTCTTCTGGCTTATTACTCTCTAACAATCCGATTGACTTGAGCGTCAGAGTCCCTATGGCTGACACCCCACCGGTGCTCCCAATTGAACTCTTGTTTCTTTCTTTGCTCTTGACAGGTTACTGGTGCTTATTTAATCAATTATAGGAAATCACCTCTACAGTATTATATATTATGATAATGATATTTTATAATATTTAAATTTATATTAATATAGGTATTAAATATTTAGTTTGTATTAAGTATTATTATAATAACAATATTTTAATTCATATTAATATTGTTCACCTAAAAAAGATTCGCCTGATGATGTGGCAAAATAAATATGCACTTGGGGTGCACATGACTATTCAAGTGGGTACGTTCTGTTCGACCATCGACCAAAAGAGAATTCACTCAGCAGAAGGCATATGTCATAGGCGACCAGGCTGGTCGCAGTATTTTAGATATCTTTTATAGATTTGTAATCTTGCATTTATGTAATAATTGTAATTTCCATTATTATTTGAGATATGCTTGTATTAAATGTAATTAAGGCCCATCGACAGGAACTCCTTGAGCCTATAAATAAGACTCAAAGGGCTCAAGGGAAGGGACTTATTCTGGAGAGAGAATTATAGTGTTTTTATCTGCCGAATTTGTATTCATTTCCAAACTTGTGAAACTCGCGAACCCTAGTTCATTGATGACAAGTTTTGAAGTTCTACATTAATAAGAATACTAAGTGGACGTAGGTCATTACCATCTCTGGGGCCGAACCACTATAAATATTTGTGTCATTTATCTTTTTGGCTTGATTTCATCTCATTTCTGTCGTTTTACTTGACTCCGTGTCGTTGACCAAATCCAGGGTCAACATTTTGGTGCTTTCATTGAGAACGAAGACTTAAGACCTCCAAGAAGATTAAATGGCGAAAACAACTAAGAAAACTGGGCAGACCTCTGGAAATGTGCCAACCCAGCCTCCTCTGCAAAATGTGGCTGAGGATGAACCGCAAGTAGAATTGGAAGAGGAGGAAATGGATTCTGAAACTTTGAGGACTACTCTGATTGTGTTGTGATTGACCCAAAACGGGTATGTTTTAAAAATTTATACTTACAAGCGCACGAATCATATATGGAATATAGTGTTCGTGTAAGCACGAGATCGAACCCAAATGAGTTGTCTAAAATAAAAAAGGAAACTATTTTAAATTAAAAGTAATAAATTCTAACCTAGCTCCAAAGATTGATGATTTTTAATGTTATGAACATAAAATAAAAGATTGAAAAATAAAGCTATTTAGGAGAATAAAAATAAACCAATAATGATTTGAAAATAAGTGTTACAAGAAAAGATTATTAAGATACTAGAATCCACAAAATGTAAGTTTAATAATATTTATTAGTATATTGATTCCCAAGTTTTAGTGATAGTTAAAATAATTCAAACTATCATTTTCCAAATAGATTTATAATTTTAAGCACAAATTACTTCAAAAAAGATAGGATTTTTCTTCACTTTTCAAAAATTATAATTTCAAGGTATTTGATGTGAATCAATCTAATGAAACAACAAAAAATCAAATAACATTATTTATAAGGCAAAACATAATATTTTTGTTCTAAGCATTGAATGTGTACAATTTAATGACACATTTTACACAAAGAATATTATGTTTTGCAAAGTGAAGAACAAATTGCATATTATCTAACAATCCAAAATATGAGATATTAAAGATGAAAGACATATATGAAGAAGAAAAATCCATAAACTTTGTTGCATTACAAGGGAAATCAACATACAACATAAATATTACCTAGTTACAAATTGCTTCATCATGATCTTAATAATCTTATGAAAAAGATTAGAAGCACATAACTAGAGTAGAAATTACAAAATAAATGACATACATACTTGAAAAACCCAAAATGGAAGAGAGAAAATGGTAGAAAGAAGATGGTAACCCCAAAATTAAGCACCCCAAATGGTCTTGAAATACCATATTTATAGCCAAAATGAGATTGTTAAAATAATCAATTTAAATTAATTAAATTGATTAGATTAATTAAATAAAATAAATATGGTATGTAGAGGTAAATTATAGGGTGTAATGATGATGTTGTGGTGAAAACGTGTAGAAAAATGGGTAAAAAGTTAGCATTTTGGACATAGGGGACAAATAGTACACTTAGGCAATTTATGGGCTCAAGAAGTGGTGGCTTGGTGGGTGTGGCAGTCGGCTGGCCAAGTGATGTTGGCATTGGGCCTGATTGGGCCGAACTCGGATGAGGCCCATGAGGGCTGGCTGGCTGGCGAAGAGCTGGGCAGGAGGGCCGTGGGTCTGCTGACTTGTTGGTGGAGATGGTGATTGGGCCTGGGATGGTAGGCGGCCCAGGAGGCAGGTGACGTGTGGTGATGTGCTGAAGGCTGCTTGGAGGGTTGTGGGCCACGTTGGGCTTGAAGAGGCAGGAGTGTGATGGCTGGGGACAGCTTGGGTGAAGGAGTTGCTGTGGGAGGAGATGGCCACGGCTGGAGGCATTGGGCCTTTGAAAAATTCCAAAATTTCTTTGTTTTTCTCACAAAATTATCACTTTTCTTTTTGTTGACGCGGTTCTTTGCCTACAGGAAATTAAGAAAAGAAGAGAAAGGGATTAGTGCTTATGTTGAACCGAAACAGATATATGATCTTAGGAAATGAAATGGTGACTCAAGACATGTTTTTTAAGTGTTTCAAAGGTTAAACTCCTTCTACTCCACTAGTCAGTATTATTGCTATATACTAGATATTTGATTACAGGGTATCTCTTACAAGAGAGAATCCAACCCTTATTTACTCCCAGGGTCTCCATATTTATAGGAGAAGGCACCTGGGAGTTGGTAAGAAGTTCATCCCGTGACCTTCTTACCTATCATATCAACTCTGTGACATTCATGATTAATTCATAAACCTGACACATAAGTGTGGTCAAATCAATAGGTAAGGAGATAATGGGCCGCACGGCCCAACCCAGTCGTGGGTGTCTGAATACGCACGTTCCTGCTACGTGTCTGAGAAGTCAGAGGCGTATCAGACACGTGATGTTTGATATATGCACGTTTACCTTGCATGTGTTGACTTTACAAAGGGTCATAGCCTCCAACTCTAGCTCGTACCAAGAGCTGGATACTTAACTCGTCCTTAGGCCTTCAGAGTCCGAACTCAGTTCTCAGTCGATCTTGGTGAACCCTGGGGTTACCTCGAGCTAAGGAGGTACGATCATATGATGGCAGCTCCGGTTTTGGGGATGTCCACGAGATAACCATGATTAGGCCACAACTCAGCTCGCTAATCAGCCCGTGGGAAAATCAAGGCGTACATCTGCCCCCAAGCCCATGTTCGTGGAAAACGACGTCGTATAAGGCCACAGTAGGGACTTTTAGGCTTCCCCATGAACTCTCCACATTCCACACTTTACGCAGGTGCCTGATACGTGGAACATCATGGTTGGTGACGGTACGTCTTCCGAGAACCGCATTTAATGGCCTAGCCTATGCCCAGCCGTCGTTTCGTATTTCGAGTGGAGGGCCTTGGATCCCACATCAGGGCCATCCAACGGCCCCTCTTTACGTGACCCTTCACATATATAAAAGGGGTGGCCACCTTACGCACGGGCCACCCTTTCATTTGAAATTTCTCAGAACTCCTCTCATTTTTCTCTCTTCATCTCAGAAGAAAAACCCTCTTCTTGCCGACTGCCATTCTCAGTGTTCAAGAAGCTCAGGCGTAAGGACTCCTTCAGAGCTTTGGAAACAAATACTCCGACGAAGCTCCCACCTAGGCGACACCTTCATCCACCTCCCAACCAAACACTCTGTAAGTCCCCTGACCATGCGTGTTTTGAAAATATTTTTCACTGTAGCTTAGGTAAATATTTACTGTAGCCACATGCAAGGGTTTACTGGTTTTTGTGGGTATGAAGGGTGAAAGCCTTTTAGGTTAGGGTATTTTTGCTGTAGGAAATCGTTTAGGAGTACGGTTTATAGGATGCATTTTCTAGGGAAAATTTCTGGGTAGGAGTTTTGGAATTTTGGGTGCAAAACCGGGTAGCTTAGGGGACACGCTTCACAGGCGGTTTTGCCCTCTTTGCCTACTGAAACTTTCCCTCCAAGGAAAATTCTATCCTGACCCTCCTGACACATGAATTCTGAGTAATCAGGGATCTGTCGGGAGCATAGGCGCGTGTTCATAGAATCGCGTGGTCTCACTCTCCACGAGCTGGGCTTACCTCATCTCGTGCAAAGAACATTTGATTTTTCCTCATGCTTGGGTTGCCTTTTCTGAAATATTTTCTTTTGTTCGCTAGGCGACTAGATGGAACCGAAGAGGAACGCTCCAAAGAAGACCGTCGGCAGCTCGGCCTCCCAGCATGACAAAGGAAAGGCGGTGATGCCGGACTCCCCGTTCCCCAACTTTGGGCCGGCAGTGGAGTAGGAGCTCGAGGTGGCTCCTGATGCATTTTTCGAGGCGGAGAGGATCGTCTCAAAGATTACCAACCAGACGAAGATCAACAAGTTATTCCTCTCCCACAACATCGGGCTGGGAAGAGCGTCAGTGGTTGCTCGACCTCCCGCGGAAGGAGAGCGGAGCTGCGCACCGCTCGACGAGGAATTTGCGGCCTGGAGCGGCGAGCATTTCAAGACGGGGGCATTCCTCCCGCTGGACCAGTATTTTTCTGACTTTCTAAATTATGTGAAGTTGGCCCCATTTCAGCTCCCCCCCAACTCTTATCGGTTGTTGGCAGGGTTGAGATATTTATTTTTGAAGCATGAGTGGGAGGTCCCCACTCCAGCAGACATTTTGTACTTCTTCTGCCTCAAGGCCAGCCCGGATCAGCGGGGGCGAGGCGACGGGTTTTACTACCTAACCCGATTTCCCAATATGGATGCGGTCATCGAGCTGCCTAGCCACCCCAACGACTTCAAGGATCAATTCTTCATGTCGACGGGGTTCAGAAATTGCGAGCTCCACTACTTCAATCGTCCTCGTAAGTGTTTTTTTTTATCCTTAGCTCGTAAGTTAAGTGTCGTTTAGCTCCTCCTGTATTCCTTTCTGACTTAGATTTATCCTGCAGCCATCTTCGTGAGGACAGAGAAATCTTTGACCCTCGGGGCCCAATACGAGACACTGGCGGGCTTGCCCCCCAGTAAGAAGGATTATCGCGTGCTCGTAACAGACGAGACGATGGTGGCCTGCAAGCTGATTTTCCCAAATCAGACTTTGAACCTGAGGAGGCCTCGGGGGCTTCCCCCAGCTCGTGACACTAGACCCATCATCGTGGAGGAGGTCGCGGGAAATGAAGATGAGGAGGACGAGGACGACGAAGTTCCCCTCGTGAGGAACAGGAAGCAGGCGCTGGAGGTCGCCCAGAGGACGGGCGAGGAGAGGATCTAGTCCGGAGCAGCCGCGGGTCCTTTTGGCCAAGGTAACCCTTACTTGTTTAGGAGTTTAGATAGGGCCACAGTAGACCCCCGGCTGGCTAGGTTCAATCCTAGGAAGCTCGTCCATCGTCACCGAAGTGATCCGGACCTGAACACAACCCTGCTCCACTGTGTCGATCGGCTTGTGCTGGACTACCAAGATAGCCGGCCTAGGGGTACCGTAGTAGTAGATAACACCCTAGCCTTTAGGTCGATCCTATTTGAGGAGTATGGGACCAACCTTCGGTCATGGCCATCACTCCGGAGGGGTGCCGTAGCTCCGGGGCTTAGGCAATATGTAGAAGAATCTAGCCCGGAACCGGAGTCAGATCAAGAACTTTCACCAACTCGGGAGATAATCGACTTAGATTCTCCTGCAGGAGCTCCGGAGCCATGGTCGTAACCATAGGTTCTTCTAGCCCGGGGGGTAGGATCCCTTTTAGTATACATATACTTTAATTTCTCTTTTTACCCCTTTGTTTTTGTTTTGTATGATTGCCAACTCTTGTACTAACCATGTTTTTGTTTTGACAGAAGAGATGTCCCAGCCCGAGGAGAGCCTGCGAGGTGCGTTCGCTGGGGGGAATCCCCTAGCTAGGGCCGCTGGGCCAAGAATGAAAAGGCTCCGGACGTCCAAGCACGCCGCCAGGACCCCCACCAAATCTCCTGCAAAGGAGAAGGAGCAAGCCCCAGCTGCCCAGGTCGTGGGAGCGGTCCCTTCCGCTGCAGGGGGAAGCAACATGCCCCCACCCCCTCCGTGAGCTTCGGTGATTGTGCCCTCCGAGGTACGCATCCCAGTCAATCCCCAGGACCTGGAGAAGATCCCAGAGGCCTTCCGGGGAACGGTGTATGAGTCGGCGAACTACGCCGTCAGCCACATATACAAGTTCACCGAGAAAGAGCTTCGGGCCATCGAGACAATGAGCCCAGTGGGCGTGATGGAGTCTTCAATGGGCATGACCCTAACGGTAAGCTGACTTACCCTTTTATGGCTTTTTATTATTACCCTTTGCCCTATTTTTTCTTTCTTCTCTTTTTTCTAAGGCAATTATCCCTCATCTCTCGCAGGGCATCGTTGCTCTTTACCGGAGCATCGCCAGGACCAAAACTCATCTCGAGGATATGAGGAGCAAGCACCAGACCTCTTTTCAGGTGGCTAAGGATGCCTTGGTGGCCTCGCAGGTCGAGTTGGAAAAGACCCGCTCGAAGGTTCAAGAGCTCGAGACCGCCCTCGCCACCTCGCGGACAGATCTAGATGCCGCGAAGGTTGAGGCCAAGGCCGCCCTGGAGGCCGAGCAGACAGCTTCGGAAAAAGCCTTGGAAGACCTGTTCTACCATTGCTGGGCCTACAACCCGGACGCTGACTTCTCCTTCCTGTCAGCGAGCCTTTGGGAGCGCTTGCTGGTGAAGTTCCAAGCTCGGCTCGATAAAGAAGCGCCCTCCGAGGCCGGGGAAGGCTCTGGCGTAGCTGAGCAGAGCGAGACGACGACCTCCAAGGGGCCACCTGGCGGAGCTTAGGGCCTTCCTCTCTCGTGCCCTTTCCTTCAATATTTTTAACTCCCTTTTTTTTTTGTGTAACCTATGCATGAGGTGTTTCCACCTCGAGACAATTTGACATAATTTTATTTTTGATTGATTCTCTTTCTTGCCCCTACGCATTTTGGTTACAATTTTTGAAAAACTTAGTTCACGTTAATCTTTATCCGTATCTCGAGCTCTTTAGGAAGAACAACGATCAATAGATTTAAATCAACTTCTAAGTTTTATGACCCGGTTATATCCAGGAACTTAATTTGAAAACTTAGTTCGTGTTAACTTTTATCCATATCTCGAGCTCTTTAGGAAGAACAACGATCAATAGATTTAAATCAACTTCTAAGTTTTATGACCCGGTTATATCCAGGAACTTAATTTGAAAACTTAGTTCGTGTTAGCTGTTATCCATATCTCGAGCTCTTTAGGAAGAACAACGATCAATAGATTTAAATCAACTTCTAAGTTTTATGACCCGGTTATATCCAGGAACTTAATTTGAAAACTTAGTTCGTGTTAACTTTTATCCATATCTTGAGCTCTTTAGGAAGAACAACGATCAATAGATTTAAATCAACTTCTAAGTTTTATGACCCGGTTATATCCAGGAACTTAATTTTAAAACTTAGTTCGTGTTAACTTTTATCTATATCTCGAGCTCTTTAGGAAGAACAACGATCAATAGATTTAAATCAACTTCTAAGTTTTATGACCCGGTTATATCCAAGAACTTAATTTGAAAACTTAGTTCGTGTTAACTTTTATCCATATCTCGAGCTCTTTAGGAAGAACAACGATCAATAGATTTAAATCAACTTCTAAGTTTTATGACCCGGTTATATCCAGGAACTTAATTTGAAAACTTATTTCGTGTTAACTTTTATCTATATCTCGAGCTCTTTAGGAAGAACAACGATCAATAGATTTAAATCAACTTCTAAGTTTTTAAGGTGACCTGGTTATATCCAGGTACCATATGCCCCCCAAGTAACTGGGAAAGGGTCTTTCGTGGTTACTTTAGATTACACTTGAAAACATGTACAAATATTAACAAAAAGCTGATTCTCATTGCTTAATACATAAAAAATGGCCTTCTAGGCCTTACAAGTGAATCATTGATAGTATTTCTTTAAATGGATGGCGTTCCAAGTTCGTGGGACTGCCCCTCCATAAAGCCGAGCTAATTTATAGGTTCCCTCCTTAATGACCTCGATGACTTGATATGGTCCTTCCCAATTCGGTCCCAAGACTCCATCTTTGGGGTCCTTACCGGCTAAGAAGACTCTCCTTAGGACCAGGTCGCCAACGCTGAAAGTGCGCTTTTTGACTTTGGAGTTGAAATAGCGAGTGACCTTCTATTGATAATGGGTGAGCTGGAGTTGCGAATCTTCCCGCCTTTCATCAACTAAGTCGAGGGAATTGGACAGTAGCCTGTGGTTACGGTCCTGGTCGTAAGACTAGACCCTATGCGAAGGCACCTTAACCTCAATGGGGAGGACTGCCTCACTCCTAAAGGTTAGGGAAAAAGGAGTATGACCCGTACGAGTCCGATGCGAGGTCCAATATGCCCATAGGACCTGGGGGAGCTGTTCTGGCCAGACCCCCTTCGCTTCATCTAATCTCTTCTTGAGGCTCGCCTTTAGAGTCTTGTTGACAGCTTCGACCTAGCCATTCGCCTGAGGATAGGCCACGGAGGAGAAACTTTTCACAATTCCGTACCTTTCAAAAAACTCGGTGAACAGGTCGCTGTCTAACTGAGTGCCGTTATCAGAAACGATCTTCTTGGGCAGGCCAAATCGGCAAACAATGCTTTTAACCACGAAGTCAAGCACTTTTTTGGACGTTATCGTTGCCAGAGGTTCTGCCTCTGCCCACTTCGTAAAGTAGTCGATGGCCACTACGGCGTAGCGGACCCCGCCCTTTCCAGTAGGGAGGGCGCCCACCAAGTCGATCCCCCAAACTGCGAACGGCCATGGGGACGAGATCATCTTCAGCTCAACTGGAGGAGCTCGGGCAACTGCAGCGAATCGCTGGCACTTGTCGCATTTCTTCACGTATGAGATCGAGTCTTTGGACAGAGTTGGCCAGTAATACCCTTGCCTCAGGACCTTGAAGGCCAAGCTCTGCCCCCCAGTGTGGTCTCCGCAAAAACCCTCGTGCACCTCCTGCAGGATGGCTTTTGCTTCACCTGGAAGAACACATCGTAGGAGAGGTATGGAGTGCCCACGTCGGTATAGCATCCCGTCCACCATCGTATACCTCGGTGCTTGATACAGGACTCGTCGTGCATCATTACGCCCTTCAGGCAGCTTTCCCTCGGCGACATACTCAAGGATGGGGGTCATCCAGGTCGGCCTGGCATCGATCATCTCGACCTCCGTCCTGACATCTTCTATGCTTGGTTTCTCCAAGAATTCTATTGGCACTAACCCCAAGGTCTCCGTTTCCCCAGAGGTGGCGAGCTTGGCAAGAGCGTCTGTGTTAACGTTCTGCTCCCGAGGTATCTATTCAATCGAGCCTCGCTCAAACGCGGACAGCTCAACTTTTACCTTTGCTAGATAGGCGGCCATCTTTGGTCCCCGTGCTTGATATTCGCCCAGAACCTGGTTTACCACGAGCTGGGAGTCACTGAAGCACTGGACGGAGCTCGCCTTCAACTCCTGGGCTATCCTCAGCCCGGCCAGCAAAGCTTCGTATTCGGCCTCATTGTTGTAGGCCTTGAATCCGAATCTCAGTGCCGAGTGGAATCTATGTCCCTCGGGGGATATCAAAATGATTCCAGCTCCGGAGCCGTTCTCGTTGGATGAACCATCCACAAAGATCCTCCACGACGCCTGAGTCGAGGTGACTTGGGGTGAGTCTTCTGCGGGATCCTCCTGGAATCTCGTGCACTCTGCCATAAAATCTGCCAGGGCCTGAATTTTTATAGCAGTTTGCGGAGTATACAGAATCTTGAACTGACTGAGTTCGATTGCCCATTTTAACAAACGTCCCGATGCTTCAGGTTTTTGCAAAACCTGCCTTAAAGGCTGATCGGTCATGACGTGTATCGAGTGGAACTGGAAGTACGGTCTGAGCTTTCGAGAGGCCGTGATGAGGCAGAACGCCAATTTCTCCATCAACGGGTACCGAGATTCAGCTCCGAGAAGGCTCTTGCTGATGTAGTAGACTGGTCTCTGAACTCGGTCTTCCTCTCGTACCAATACAGCACTAGCTGCATCCTCCGTGATAGCTAGGTAGAGAAAAAGAGGCTCTCCTACCTTTGGTTTGGATAGTACGGGCGGCTCAGCTAGATGTGCCTTCAGGTCGAGGAATGCGCTTTCGCACTCTTCTGTCCATTCGAACTTCTTGTTTCCTCGGAGCAGGTTGTAGAATGGCAAACACTTATCAGTGGACTTGGAAATAAACCGATTAAGGGCTGCCACTCTTCCTGTCAGGCCTTGGACATCTTTTCGCGACCTGGGCGAGGGAAGCTCGAGCAGTGATCTGATCTTGTCAGGGTTTGCTTCGATTCCTCGGGTATTGACGATGAACCCCAGGAATTTCCCTGATGCGACTCCAAAAGTGCACTTATGTGGATTAAGCCTCATGCCATATTCCCATAGTATCTTAAAACATTCTTCCAGGTCGGAAACATGGTCGTCGGCAGTCTTTGACTTGACTAGCATGTCATCAACGTACACTTCCATGTTTTTTTCGATCTGGTCCGCGAACATTCTATTGACTAACCTTTGGTAGGTAGCTCCGACGTTCTTCAACCCGAACAGCATGACCTTGTAACAATAAACGTTAGTCGGGGTCATGAAGCTGGTGTGTTCCTGGTCCGCCGGATTCATGGCGATCTGATTGTAGCCTGAGTACGCATCCATAAAATACATGAGCTCATGCCCCGCCGTGGCATCTACCAACTGGTCAATCCTTGGCAATGGAAAACAATCCTTGGGGCAGGCTTTATTCAGGTCGGAGAAGTCTATGCAGGTCCGCCATTTTCCGTTGGGCTTCGGGACCAACACGGGGTTGGCAACCCATATTGGAAACTTGGCTTCACGGATAAAGCCACATTTTTTGAGCCGGGCCACCTCTTCCTCCAAGGCTTCAGCCCGGGTTGTTCCTAGGCATCTCTGCTTCTGGGACTTGGCGGGAATGCTTTTATTTAGATGAAGTGTATGCATGATGACACTCGGGCTAATTCCCACCATGTCCTCATGGGACCATGCAAATACGTCTAGGTTATTTCGCAGAAACTCAGTCAGCTCCGCCTTCCTCTTGCTGCAGAGGTTTTTCCCGAGCTTGACCATCCGTGATGGATTCTGTGGATCAATGTTCACTTCCTCGAGCTCCTTAATAGCCTGGAGCTCGGATCTGTCCTCGCCTATTCGGGGGTCAATATCCTCACTTAAGACGACATTTTCCCCTTCGTTGTTTTGAGGTTTTTCAATCTCAGGATCAGCTAAGGGTTCCTGAGATTCCTCTTCACCACTTTGGATGGCCATTGCCAGCTGCCCAGGTTTAGGTTTTCCCTTCATGGAAATGCTGTAGCATTCCCTGGCAGCGAGATGATCGCCATGGACAGTGCATACTCCCGTGGAAGTAGGGAATTTCATCGCGAGGTGGCGAATGGAAGTGACGGCCTCAAACGCCATGAGCGTAGGTCATCCCAAAATTGCGTTGTACGCAGCGGTGCAGTCAATGACCACGAACTCGAGGAGTTTTGAGACTGTTCAAGGTCCTTCTCCCAGGGTGATCACTAGCTCGATCGTCCCTATGGCCGCCGATCCTTCTTCCGAAAAACCATATAACATCATGGAGGTCACCTTCAGCTCGGCGACGTTCAAACCCATCTTCTCTAACGTGGATCGGAATAGGAGGTTCACCGAGCTCCCGTTGTCGATCAGCACCCTCCTCACCTTCCGATTGGTGAGCTGAACTGCCACGACCAAAGGGTCGTTGTGAGGGAACTGGACATGGCCCGCATCTTCCTCCATAAAAATGATCGGTTGCTTTTCCAATCGCTGCTGTTTTGGCAAACGCTGCTCCGGGACGAACTCTACTCCGTTATGCGCCTTCAGTTCATTCACGTATCTCTTCTGGGCGCCTCTACTCGTGCCATCCAAATGCGGTCCTCCAGAGATGGTGGATATCTCCCCTCCAACCAAGGGAGGAGGGACGTCCTGATCTACCCGAGGCCCGGGCTGACTGGCCGAGACCTCTAGAGCAGGTCGACCTGCTAGAACCCTGTTCCGTGCGTATTGAGCCAAGGGGCCGGCTCGGATGAGGGTCTCGATCTCATCTTTTAAATGCCTACAATCGTCGGTATTGTGGCCAACATCGTTATGAAAATGGCAAAACTTGGTGGTGTCTCTCTTCCCCTAGACTGGGTGAGCTCTGTATAAGTTGCGTAGACGGGCTTGAATTTGTCTACGGACTTATTCTTCTTTTGGCCGTGCTGGCCGCCTTCACCATTCCCCTTTCTTTTGCCTCCACCGAGCTGGTTGTTCTGTGTGACGTTTTGGGTCTCTGCCACGACCTCCGTCCCCACTCCAGCGGGCTGATCAGGGACCTGGCTGGTTCCTGCGGCCGAGGCTTCGGCTTCCTCCAAGTTTATCCATTCCTGGGCCCTGTTAAGGAATTCGTTAACCGAGCTGACTCCCTTTCTTTGTATGTCTTTCCAGAGATCCCCTCCGACGAGGATTCCAGTTCTCATGGCCATGAGCTTAGAGCTATCATCTGCGTCTCTGGCCCGAGCAGCGACGTTCGCAAATCTGCTTAGGTAGGCCTTCAGAGTTTCACCAAGCTGCTGCCTCACATTAGCCAAAGAGTTGGCCTGAACGCGGGCAGCCTGGGAGCCTCGGCATGCCCTTTTGAAATCTGCCTAGAAAGTCTTCCAAGAGCTGATTGACTGTCTTTTACCTTGCTTGAACCACTGCCTGGCAGGTCCAGTCAGTGTGGAAGGAAAGATTAGACACCTTAGCTTGGGGCCAATGTTGTGGGCCATCATCAGGGTGTTAAACATCCCTAGGTGATCCGACGGGTCTTCGTCTCCATTGAACTTAGACAGGTGCGGCATACGGAAACCAGGTGGGTAAGCCGTTGCTGCTATGCTGGGGGCAAAGAGCTCCATCTCGTCCCCAGAATCATATTCATCTTTTTCTTTTTCTGACAGGAGCTTCCTCATCAGCTCCTCCATCTGGGCCAGGCGCTCGAGGGTTTGGTCCGGGTGTCCTTGGTTGTTCCGGGGTTGTTCAACAGCTCCGGATTCATTGTACATATTTGGTGGGTTATTGCCCCTCCTATCTTAAGATAGGTTATTTGGGGCATTCCCTCCGTTACGTACTTCGGACAGGGCCCCCTCTGAGCGAGCGTGGCTATCTCCTCCTGCTGGCTCCCCTCTATGAGAGTTAAGGCGATCTCGCAGGTCGCCTCCCTGGGTGGTTTGATGACTTTGTGCCGAACTCAAACGCTGACGCAGGTCTCCCCTAGAGAGATCGCTCTGGCGACTTCCGGTCCAGCGGCTCCTGCTAGATAGGCTCGGAGTCCGCCCTTGGTGGTGATGACCTGGGCTTTCCCTTGGCGCCCTGCTTCGCTGGGAAGGTCCAGCTGACGGCAGGTTTCTCCTGCTACTTCCGTAGGCTGGAATATCTCGGACGGGGCGAGGAGGAGATGGATGTCTGATTGGAGATGGAGGATGCCTGACTGGAGAGGCGATCCTGGTTCCGTCTGGACAGATCAAGTTCGGTGGGGGCCTTTCGGCCCTGCCAACCTGCTGGTCCCGAGCCTGGCGATCTGGACGAGGCGCAGGACGGTTGTTGGGGATGGGCTGATGCTACAAGCCCTCCCTGGATCTCCTTTAGGAATTTCCTCGAGCTCCCCTGAGCGCTCTCGAGGATGGTTGGGAGCTAGGAGTCGACGTCCTGACTGAACGGCTGTATTGCTGTTGCCTGGCTCCAGGCACTTCTTCGAAGCTTGCCTCTCGATGGTGTGATGAAGGAGTGGAGTTGGTTGTCGAAAATCTATCCGAGCGGCTATGCCTAGACCGGTTACCCCAGCGAGACTTAGGAGCCTCACCTTGCCTCTCTCTGACGTTAGCGTCGGTTGTGAGAGGGGGTAGTCGGGCCAGCACATCCTTGATCTGTTGGTTAGCTATTGCTAGCTGGCTCCTCAACTGAGCATTCTCCATCTCCACCGCAGTGTAATAACACGGGTTTGGATTAGGTGGCCGGGGTGCCGAACTTCCGGTGTCATCTTGGCCCGCCGGCTGCTTTCTTGGCCGTTGCTGGGCTTCAGGAACTTGTTCACTAGGGATGGCAGTATGATGAGCCTCCTGCCGATCATGCTGTTTTGCCTCGTTCCCGTGCCTGGATCGAGTAGTCACCATAGTTGGATGTTTGCGACAGCATTAATCGAACTTGTTCTTCGCCAATAGGAAATTAAGAAAAGAAGAGAAAGGGATTAGTGCTTATGTTGAACCGAAATAGATATATGATCTTAGGAAATGAAATGGTGACTCAAGACACATTTTTTAAGTGGTTCAAAGGTTAAACTCCTTCTGCTCCACTAGTCAGTATTATTGCTATATACTGGATATTTGATTACAGGGTATCTCTTACAAGAGAGAATCCAACCCTTATTTACTCCCAAGGTCTCCATATTTATAGGAGAAGGCACCTGGGAGTTGGTAAGAAGGTCATCCCGTGACCTTCTTACCTATCATATCAACTCTGTGACATTCATGATTAATTCCTAAACCTGACACATAAGTGTGGTCAAATCAATAGGTAAGGAGATAATGGGCCGCACGGCTCAACCCAGTCGTGGGTGCTGAATACGCACGTTCCTGCTGCGTGTCCGAGAAGTCAGGGGCATATCAGACACGTGATGTCTGATATATGCACGTTTACCATGCGTGTGTTGACTTTACAAAGGGTCATAGCCTCCAACTCTAGCTCGTACCACGAGCTGGATACTTAACTCGTCCTTCGGCCTTCAGAGTCCGGACTCAGTTCTCAGGCGATCTTGGTGAACCCTGGGGTTACCTCGAGCTAAGGAGGTACGATCTTATGATGGCAGCTCCGGTTTTGGGGATGTCCACGAGATAACCATGATTAGGCCACAGCTGAGCTCGCTAATCAGCCCGTGGGAAAATCAGGGCGTACATAATCCAATGAAGAAAATTGAGTTTCCTGTTGTCTCTTATGTACTTTGAATGAAACAAATCTCCTTACACTTTTTGCATGTAATTTTGGTGTATTATTACTCTTTTGTTGAATGAAACAAATGTGGTTTTATTACTCTCTACGGTGAACTTTATGATTTTATTTTAATTTGAATGAAATAATTCTAGCTTTATGGTTTTGGTGTATGTTTATTACTCTTTGGTGATTTGCATTTCTGATTTATATACCATGTTATCTTTCTTTTTATATTGCAGCAATTTCAACTTGAAAAATGAGTACATTACGAAGATCTCCAAAAAAACACCTTTGTCCAGGTGCTTTATGCAATCTTGTGGCCAAAAAGTGAAAAGCATCATTGAAGACTCAAGCTGATTGTGACGATATGTTGCTTGGAAGCCCTGTTTTAAAGAAAAAGAGTGTTCTTCGTAGGTTTTCTGCACCTGTTAGAGTTGTAATTGATTCACCACCTGCTCTACTAGAGCAGCAACTCGTCGTATGGTCTATGATACAGAGCTAGATCCAAATGATGATGTGGAAGACATGGAGATGTCACTTGGAAGTTCAAAAACTAAACGATCTCTTAATTATGAAGTAGATAAGGTAGTTGACAGTGTTTGTGAAAAAGGAGTAAGGGAGGAACATGAAGAGATAGCTGATGAGGAAAGGGTTGGTGTAGAATTTGAAGGGGCTATTGCAGAATGTGAAGAAGTGCCTGATGCAGAATGTGAAGAAGTGGCTGAGATAGAACTTGAACAACCTCTTAGAAAATCTGTTAGATTACAAAAAACAACTGATGAGGCAAATCAAACTGAGATTGAAGAAATACCTCAAGATGTAGATGTGAATGTAATGAACTTAGCCAAGAGGACAAGGGGAAAAACTCTATTGGCAAATCTTACCAAGAGGAACAATGACTTAAGGATAATAAATTGGAATGAAAAAGGGCAACCAGTTGGTACTAACTCAGTGCAATTTTCTTCTTTTGTGGGCGCTCTTGTGCGAGAGGTTGTTCCTTACACTATTTCAGATTGGAGGAAAGTTTCACCAATGATGAGAGATGTTCTTTGGGCATCTATTCAGGTAGAATTACAAGTTTTATGAGTGTATTTTTTTTATATATATTCAGCTCTACACTTAAACATATAATATGTTATTCTATATTCTATTGTAGGCACAATATGACTTACATGATGATTGGCAAAAAAAGATGTTCTTTGAAATGATGGCAGAATTATGGAGAGCTGGGAAATCTAGACTTGTAAAGGATATTATCAATGCAAAAAATGAGAGTGAACGACTAGCCTTAAAGCCGGATTGCATAAAAAGTGATGTAGAATGGAGAGCATTTGTTGCCAAAAAAATTAGTAAAGAACATTTGGTAAGAAATATGATGTAAGAAGTGATGTTGCTGCCTCTTTTATCTTTGTTGGTGTTAAATTAAATATAGTTATGCCTCTTTTACTTATTTATTAAATAGGATATAAGGGCCAAATACCAAGAGAGAAGAAAGAAAGCTGTTCCACACACCTTAAGTCGAAGAGGATATGCTCGAACAATTGATGACATGGTAATAATTAAGTTTTATACTGTTTGTATTTTTGCTTCCATTATTGTAGTCTCTATTTTATAATCTCTATTGATGTATTGTGTAGAAGAAAGAAAACGAGGATGGTAAAATATCTAGAATCGATACTTTTCGGAGAGCCCATACCAAGAAGAATGGTGAGCCTGTAAACACAATGACATCTGATATTTTTGTGAGTATTAGTCATTTAATTTTTGTGAATTTTTACTTATTTTCCATAATGCATACATTAGTTATACTAATTTATATGCAGGGTTCATTGAATGAGATTCTCCTTGAAGACCCAAAATCTGGAACTACAGACAACGCTGATGAGGATGCCTTGACAAAATTGTTTGGTAACCCAAAATCTGGTCATTTAATCGGGCAAGGAAGAGGCGTAACAAGGTCAAAGCTAACTGTTGTTAATATGTGTAATAGCAAGCTCTCCAAGTTAGAAGAAGAGCAACATAATATGAAGCTCAAAATGACTGAAATGATGAATCTACTTAAAGAACACTTGGTGGTATTTCTATCTTGCACTTATAAATCTTAGTTTTCTTTTCTTCCAATAAAACTTATCTTGGTTTTATATTTAGGTTGGTGGTAAAGTGACACCAAGAGAAGGACAGTCTCGCAATGTACCGCAGTCAAACAATATTCAGTCCCCTAAGGTAAATTATAAAAGTTGTTATTGTTTTAAATTTTCATTTTAGAAGAACAATTACAAAAACTAATATATTGTCTTTAAAATAAATTTGGTAGAGTATTGCACTAGAAAAAAGACATAACTTTACAGAAGGGAAGAATGCTTGCTACTTGCTTGACTGGGCAGATGCAATTGTTGCTGAAGGTCGTTGGGATTCTAGTGATCCAAAGATAACTGTACATGGAAAGCCTCTTGGACCAGACTTTATGCGAGTATGGGTTGATGTTGCTATTGTACCAGAATCTTACTTATTTCGTCCTAATCATGCGATGCTTACAATACAAGAAGCAGTTGGTTCCACAGTTGCATGGCCTTCTAAAAAAGTTATTCCAAGAGGTACATTTTCATACTCAAAAAATAACTAATGTCTTATAATTTAGTGTTTGGTTTATTTGTTTGCTTTGGTGTAGTTGTGAATCTATTATTTTGTATGTGGTGTCCTTTCTTGGATATAATTTCCATAGCATTTTTCTTGAAGTAATTTGTGATGCTAGATAATTACAATAAAATATTTCTTTGTTTATTTTGCAGATATGACAAGCGAAGTATAAAAGGATACTTAAGACTCCTTGAAAGTAGTAACTTTGTTTATTTCTTTGTGTTGAAAGTAGTAACTTTTAGACTCCTTGAATACTTAAAGAATATTTTGTTGTTGATGACAGTGTTGAATGTTTTAAACTAAATTGTGGATTGTTAATTCAATGTAGAATGTTCTTACTTTTTGTTATTTGAAAATCAAGTTCATTTGATGATGCTAGTATATATTAGAAAGCTAATTTTAATTATATAAAAAAATTAAAATATAATAGAATAAATTAGTGTTATATAAATAAAATATATAATGAGAATTTAAATATATCTAAATATAACAATAATACGAAAATTGAGTTATAATATATATTACAATAACACTTTTTATGCAAAGAATTATGTTATGCAAACTTCATTATATAACACAAAAAATGTGTTATACTAAAGTGTAGTATAACACAAAAAATGTGTTATACTAAAGTGTAGTATAACACAAAAAAAGTGTTATATGATCGACTATAAATAACATAATTCAACACTTATCTATATATTAAAATAACACAGAAATTGTGTTATCGTTGACAGTACAATAACACATCTGTATAACACTGATAAAGTGTTATGTAAAGTACCCTAACCTACGATAACATAGTCGGTCTTAACACATCAGAAAGTGTTATCGTAGGTTTTGATAACACATTTTCGGTGTTATTAAAAGCATATTTTCTTGTAGTGTCACAAGGGTGTTGCTCGGAGCTGATCGAACACGTCTTGGATCATCGAATTTTTCTGGGTTTCTCTTTGGAGTTTTTCTGAGTTCTTGAGGAGAGAAGGATTTGGTAAAAAGTAAAAAGTGGGAAAAGTGACTTATTTATATTGATCGTGGTGCGGTTAAAGAGGTAATGATAGGGGTAAGTTTTCGATGCATGGGAAATCGCATTATCTATTGAAATGTTTTTGGGAAAATGTAACAGTCATGATTGTTTACTTTTTCGAAAAGGTGCTGACATGTAATGCCCTGGGTAGCCAAGGTCGTTACACTGTGTGTTTATAAAGGTGCAAGACTTGTTAATCAACTCATTTAGTTAGAAACATGTTACTAAAACTATAATTGAACTAGGGTCAAAAGATTTTGGTCATGAAAGATACATTTCATTTAAATAAACATTTCATATATGAGATCCCAAAAGAAATAAAGTTTAAGGACAGTTTACAAAATTTCAAGAAATATACAACTACTGGCCACTCTAAGAGCAAAATAGACATTTTAGGTCCTCCTGTCCCTGTTCCAATCCTGACTATGTACATTCAGCCCCAGAGCTCTCCAACACAGGACTGGTCCACCTTGCCCTTGCCTTTACTTGCACCACATAGCACCCGCGAGCCAAGGCCCAGGAAGAAAACTATAATGCATAGCATAAGCGACAACCAATAGACAGATAATTCACAAATCATCAATCAATTATACAACAGGTCATATTGCTCACATAAACAATAATACCAACCTACAAGCCAATAATCAGTTATTTAGATAACAAACTCGTCACAATCATTAGTTTAAACAATAATAAACATATCACTCCAAAATCCAGGGTCGACGCCCTTAGGCCGCACCCTCTGATTGTCCCACTGACTCCGGCTCGCTTAGGCCGAGCTCAGTGATTATGTACTTAACCTCAGCTACCAGTGGCTGAGCCGCGCCCTGTGGACAAATGTTGATTTCGACACTCTTAGGTCCTTTATCACATGTTCCCATGGCATAATACCATCTCATGACATCATAAACAAATATAGGGAACTCTTAGTCCCAACATAATCACATAACCGGGTGTAGTTTCTTACCTTTGATTCCGAGCGTTTTGCTTAATTGAAATGATCCTCGAGAATGATCCCATCTGAGCCCTAGCATATACCTAGTCACAAACGTAACATAGAACCCTCATTAGCATTCAATCCCATAACCTAACATCGGGACCAATCCTGAGCCCTCGGGAAACCCTAATTCCACCAAACGGGGTGGTGGAATCAAACCGCGAGCCCCCGGGCGAAAACCCTAAGAAAATACCCAAAAATCCATTTTTGAAGGCAAGGTAGCGCTACAGACAGAGACAAAAACCCCCCAGGAAATGAGGCCTAGCGCTCCAATGCTAGCACTACAACTAGCATGCAACATTTTTCTGGGTTCTTCCTTCGAATTTTCCCGAGCCAAAACTCCCTAAAACCCCTCCAAACCTCAACCACACTTCAAATTAAGCCTACCATCCACTACATATCATCCCACATGGCCCAACATCATCAAACTTGGCCACATGCACCATCAAACACAAAAAAACAAGAGTTGAGCTTGAAGCTCAAGAACTTCATCAGAAAAACCAAAAACTACCCAGAAATTCGAATGATCAAACCCAGAAATCCTTACCTTTAATGTAGAATCCGATCCTAGGTTGCCCTTAGTAACCTTCCAGCCTTTAGCTCCTCAATTCCCCAAGCTCAAATCCTCGAATTCCCATCCAAAAACTCAAATTCAGAAACAACTCATCTAAGCTCAGAAATCTAAAAAAAAAAACAACCTCAAACCTTACCTTAATTTGATAATTAATTCCAGCTAACCCTCTTCAATTACTTCAAGGATCAAAGTTCCAAGACTTAGCTTAGACTCTCTCTGAGTTTACAGCTTCAAATTCCACAAGAAATGGTGAGGAAGACAACCATTCGTGAGAGAGAAAGAGTGAGGTCATGTACTCTGTTTTTCCTTCTTTCTTTCTTCCTTTTCTTTCCTTCAACTTCTAAAACTTTCTATAGCTTCCACTAAGTATAAAAAGCAGTATAACCCTTATCCTTTTTCTAACTATCAAATGACCATTTTGCACTCCCATTAAAACCTAAGCCTTTAAACATTTTTAAGGGCATTTTGGTCATTTGTTCCCAATTCCCGCTAATTCCTCAAGTGTCCCTAATAATTACCGCTTAAATCTTGTCACCTAACTAATCACCAATTATTTTTCCCAATGTTAAATAGTCTCCAATATATTTTCCAAATTCCTAGAAATACCCCCAAGCTCCCCCGAGCTGGGTATAAATCCCACCGTGACTATTTTGCTAAACCGCTCACTAAGATCGCCTCGAGTCACCAGCTGCAAATATATCTACATAATAATGTGGTCTCAACAATTTATCACAAATAATCACGCTTATGCCCTCAACGGGCCAAAATGACAAATATGCCCCTATAAGCTAAGCAGGGCCTACATGCATACTAATACTCATAATCATGCATCTCATATATCCATATAATCATATAAGCATGCTCATTACATAATCATGCATTTAACCATTTAAATCATAGATAAACCAATTATGTCCTCCTGTCACACTAATCAAGGCCCTTAAGCCTTATTAGTAATTTTGGGTCGTTACATGACAGATGTGATAGGTCAGACGAAATGCTGGTTGAGTAAGTTTATTATATGTTGGTCGCAGTAAAATAAACTTGGGGGGGGGGGGGGGGGCAAATGTTTACCTAAAAAAGAATTGTCTGATGACGTGGCAAAATAAATATGCACGTGGGGTGCACATGACTATTCAAGTGGGTATGTTCTGTTTGACCATCAACCAGAAGAGAATTCACTCAGCAGAAGGCATATGTCATAGGCGACCAGGCTGGTTGCAGTATTTCATATATCTTTTATAGATTTGTAATCTTGCATTTATGTAAGAATTGTAATTTCTATTATTATTTGAGATACGCTTGTATTAAATGTAATTAAGGTCCATCGTCCCATTAGGAACTCCTTGAGCCTATAAATAAGACTCAAGGGAATGGGCTTTTTTTGAAGAGAGAATTATAGTGTTTTTATCCACCGAATTTGTATTCATCTCCAAACTTGTGAACCCTATTTCATTGATCATAAGTTTTGGAGTTCTACATTAATAATAATACTAAGTGGACGTATGCTATTACCATCCCTGGGGCTAAACCACTATAAATCTTTGTGTCATTTATATTTTTGGCTTGATTTCATCTCATTTCTGTTGTGTCAGGGTCAACAAATATAATTAGTAAAAAATTAGGATTATAAATTATTATCATAATAATATTTATAATATTTAGATTTATATTAATATAATTATTAAATATGTCTTGTATTATATATTATTATAATAATGATATTTTATAACATTTGAATTTGAATTTATATTAATATATATAGTCTTATATTAAATGTTATTATAATAATGATATTTTATAATATTTGAATTTATATTAATATAATTAATAAATATATATTTTTAATTAGTTTTAAAGGTATATTCTATTAAATATTTATAATATTCTATTAAAGTTAACAAAAGAAATAGTTAAAACAAAAAATTTCTGTTATCTACACATTTTTTATATAGAAGAGATTTATTATGTATTATATATTATTCGAATAATAATATTTTATAAAATATGAATTTATATTAATATATTTATTAAATATCTAATTTGTATTAAATATTATTATAATAATGATATTTTATAATATTTGAATTTATATTAATATAATTACTAAATATTTATTCTAGCAAAATTTTATAAAAATTAGGATTATATATTATATGTTATATATTATTATAATAATAATATTTATAACATTTGAATTTATATTAATATAATTATTAAATATCTATTTTTGTATCATATATTATTATAATAATGATATTTTATAACATTTGAATTTATATTAATATGATTCATAGATATCTAGTTATAATAATGATATTTTATAATATTTGAATTTATATTAATATAATTAATAAATATTTATTTTTAATTGATTTTAAAAGTATATTTTGTTAAATATTTGTAATATTCTATTAAAGTTAACAAAAAAATTCAAGAATTTATGTTATTTATACATTATAAATATATATATATATATATATTTATCCACCCTTAGGTTTAATTAGGGAATTTTTCAAAACTATGATTTTTATATTATTAATGTGCAAAAATATGAGAATTATACGTTTCTTAATTTGTATGAGAAAATTTATAAAAGAAAAATTAAAGTATGGGAAACACAATTAGTAGCTAACTAAAATATGAAAATGCAACATTTTTTTTTATAGTTATGTTTTTTTTTTTTTCATTTTGAAGGTAGTTTTATTTTATTTTTTTTTCAATTATTTATTTTTTCCTTCTAATTATTTTTTAGTTATTTTTCCTTACTTATTTTTTCTTCCATTTTTTCCTTCATCATTTTTTTTCTTTCCAATTTTCCATTCTTCTTCTTATTTTCATTTGTATTCATTTATCTATTTTTTTTCTTTCATTTGTATTGGTTTCTTTCATTTGTATTGTTTTGTTAATATTTTTTCAGTTTTCTTTCTTTCTTTTTTTCATTTTTCTCCTTCTAATTTTTCTTCATTTTTGTATTTATTATTTTCTCTTTCCATTTTTTTTCTTTTTTCACACATATGAGCTTTTTTTTTCTTCTTCCATTTTTTTTCTACCAATTTTTTCATTCATATATTTTTTATTTCCACTTTTCCATTATTTTTCTTCTTCTTCTTTTTCCTTTTTATTCATTCATCTATTTTTTTCCTTCATCATTTCTTTTGTTTTGTATTTTTTTCTTCATAGTTTTTTAGTTTTCTTTCCTAAGTTCTTTTCCCTTCTTTTTTCTTCATTTTTTGTACTTATTATTTTCTCATTCCGTTTTTTTTTCACACATATTTTAACATTACATAATTATTTTACTATTTTTTATTATTGGAATTTTTTTTATAGTTTTTTCCACTATAAGTAAAAAAATTCAAATCAAAATTTTCAGCATTTTCTTTTTACTGTAACCCTTATAGGAACACTAAAATTTGGAAAGAAAACTAATAAAAATATGAAAACGTGAATGGGTAACCAGTTACCTGATGGAAACATTCAAATCTAGAAATAAAATTATATGAAGAAGATGGGAGAGAAGGGAAAGGGGGTGGATCTGATTTTATTTTTTTTCTATCTTCAGATCTGTGATAACTGGTTACCCTCCCGTTCTTTGTGTATATATTTTTGGGGGTAACTAGTTACTTTCACATTTTGTGTGTGTATATTTCTAGGTTCTTTTATGGTAACTGGTTACCTATGTTACTAAAATCATAGTTACTTATTCTTACTTTTTTTAATGAAGTGTTCTTCCTCTTTTTCCTTCAAATTTGATGTTTTTTTTTTCATATTTAATATGAGTAACCCGTCACTCCTCTTATGGTAACTAGTTTATCCTTTTATGGCAAAAAGTTACTCCTCTCAGGATAACTGATTATCCTAGCTCTAATTTTTTTTTACATAACTGTCAAAGATTAATCAAATAACTGGTTACATTACCCAAGATTTAAAAAAAGAAACGTACAATCTAAAAAAAATAAAAATTGTTTATAATAAATAAAAAATAATTTAAAACACAATTTATATTACAAATAAAAAAAGAAAAAAATTGCAAAACAACCAAAGAAAAATTTAATATAAAAATAACAAATAAACTAAAAAAATAATAATCAAATTACAAACACACCCTTCCAAATAAATAAAACTTGATTAAGAGTAAAATTATGGGAAAATAAACCCATAAAAGTGAAAATTCTTAATAAAAAAAAGCCAAAATAAGCCATATTTGTGCAAAAATCTCATATAAAATGTAATTTCCTCTTTTAATTATATACTTGATTAATACCATTTTGATTTCGTTATATACTCGATTAGAGATCACAAGGTAATAAATTAATAATGTACATAGGGTAACTTATATTTATATTGTCGATTTGTTGGGGTTTTATGCCCTAATTAAAACTCAACTTCTTTGTAATCTCATTTTATTATCAATAAAAGAATAGAATTTTTTTTTTACTTGGTCAATCACTTTGCTCACATGTTTTATTTTCATGATTATTTGTTTGATATAAACTTCAATTAAATCCTGAGCATATAGCTAATCTTATTTATAGTGACGTAATCATAGTGGAATATAAATATGATTATATGTTCAAAATAAGTTAGTCCTAAGATTAGTCAGTGCACAAGATTTACACTGACTTGCCAATCTACGATATGATCTACTTACACATTACAGTGTTATGTTCTTTCCAGAACATTAGCAAAGTAGATAAGATCGGGTGTATTTGTTACATCGGACTGGACCGATATTGACAGTTGATAAGATAAGTAAACATACCATTATTATCTATTCTAGTCATATCATATAGTTGACCATAGGTCAATTCAATCTCAATTCTGAGTGGTTAGTATTCTAATTGATTGTATTATTTAAGTTTTTTGACTTGTTCGTTACCAGCTTACTCTACGGATTAGCCCATACTTACATCTTGGGAACTCGGTAGTATAATTGAGTGAGAGTGTTAATCATAGATATGAACATCTATAGCTTCTGATGAAGAAGTGAAACGATGGTTTCATTTTAGTTTGATTCAAGGTGTTAAATGATAGAGATCTCATTTCAGTAATTAAATTAGTTTACTGAAATATCATTTACAAGGAAATAGGTGTTTTAAGGATAAAATACAATGAGGGGTAAAACAGTATTTTAGTCCTATCTCATTGTAGACCGTCTATAGAGGATTGAGTGACAATTATGGTTGTAACAATGGATAATTAATAGCGTATCTATATTTGTTATAGAGCGTTCTATGAATTCAAGAGTGCAATTCCAAGTTCATAGTGGAGTCACGATGAATTAATAAGTTAGTAAATTTATTTGTTAGATTTATGATAACTTATTGGAGCTTGATTTATAGGCCCATGGTCCCCATTGTACCTTGGATAAAATCATCTAGATAGTCTCAATTAATTGATTTAATTATCAATTAGAATTATCAAAGTTGACCAGGTCAATTTTGGATAGTTTCACAGAGTTGTGTAATTTTGAGAAGAAAAGAGAAATTATAGCAGATTTATTAATTAAGATAAATTTGTATCTAAATTAATAAACAAGTTTAAATCAAGGTTCAAATTATAAATAATTAATTTGATAAAGGATTTAAATAATTATTTAATTAATTAAATCAATAGAAAATAATACAAGCCATGATTTTAAGTCTAATGGGATCAAATGAGAAATTTCACGGGCCTAAAGCCCATGACAATTTCGACCTAGGGCTTTAGAATGACTATTATTTTATTGATTTTTAAATTAAATTAAATGACCTAATTGAGTCTATAAAATGAGTACTTAGAGAGAAGTCAAATCATAAGTTTAATCACTGGTTTTCTGATAGTTTTAGATTTTCTCTAAACACACGTCCTTTTCTAAGCCTCTTTGTTATTTTCTCTTCTTCTCTCTATATCTATCTCATGTGTTGAGAATTTCTCACACTAGTCTAGGTGATTCTAAGGATACATTTGAAGATTGTGAAGAAAATAGAAGATCGATTTAGTTTCTTGATAATACTATGCGACAGAGAGGATACAAGAGTTAGAGAAACTGAAGGAATGACTCTTTCATTCCGCTGCGTATACTGTAAGTGTTATCCAAAAAATTAGCATTGATGACGTGGCAAGTGATCCCTAGACACGTGGCTGACACCTGGAAAAGCTCTGCTAGAGTATCGACCAGAAGACGCATTAGAAGCAGTAAGCAGCCCAGTCTTACCTGCGACCAGCCTGGTCGATGGTTCCGCATACAAAGCAACATTACTGTGAAGATCTTTGTAAATCCCGAATTTAACTCACACAATCTCCTGAGTATCCGATTATTCAGGAAAGAATATCTGTAACAATCTTTTGTAATCCCCCTTGAGCCTATAAATATCAAAAGATAGCTCAAGGAAATGACTTTTGGCTTTTGAATTATTTGAGACTATAGTAATTCTCCTAGTGATATTGTATTGTTCTTGAGAGGTTAGTGAAACTCATTGAACCCTTGTTCTTTGATCACTCCTTTTTTCTTATATCAATAACAGTCTAAGTGGACGTAGGTTATTACCAGATCCTGAGGCCGAACCACTATAAAAATATCGTATTGTTATTACTTTTTGTCATTACGTTCTTCTCTACACATTCATTCATATCAAGCATATTCTGACTCCGTGTCAGTTGGCCAAATCTTGGGTCAACATTCTGGTGCTTTCATTGAGAGCTTGATTTATCATTGCTGAGAAAACTAATGGCGAAAACTGGAAGGAAAGCTGGATAGGTGACCATTGCTGCGCCATCAAATCCACCTCCTCCTCCCCCTGCAAGCGTGGCAGAGGATGAGCCACATCTGGACTTTGAGGAGGAAGAAATGGATGATGCAATGCTGAAGAGTACCCTGGGGGCGTTGCAGGAGGAGCTGGCCAGTCTGAAAGCCAGTCAAGAGACTGCTGCCGGAGTTGTGGCGCGGCAGCAGCAGGAGATTGAACGGCAGCGCGCGGAACTAAGGGAAAGGCAGGCGGAGATGGACCGCCGCCAGAGCGAAGCCATGGCAGCCCTCGAGGCGGCCTTGCAGCTGGCAAGGAATCAGGCCGCACCTGTTTCGCAACATGACCAACCTGGCAATGGGCCACCCCAGAGGGGTCCTATCCAAGCCCACCGATCCAGCCTTCAAGTCCACAAAAGCCCGAGCAGCCTCAAGCGCCCCATGAAGACATCCCGCTGGACGCTGAGGCGCAGCCACCATCCCAGGCTGGTCGCGGCAATCCCCCGCAACAAAGGCAGAATAGGGCCTAGCATCATTCTCGTAGTCCTAGACGCCGTAGGGGTGATGAGCCAAACCTACCGAACAGAGGTCAGTATCCCCTGGTAACAGGAGGGACTCAGAGTTAGGCTCTGCGGTCCGGGGTCCCCCACGGCACGATGATGCACGGGGACACCACGACCAGCGCAGGCCGCCCTCTAACGCTCGGGACGTTTCAGCCAGGAATGGAAATTGAGGGAACAATCGATCCCACCATAGCCAGTCGAGGTTCAGAGATGGGCATGGATATAATGAGGCTGACTCAGGCAAGGGGAACGCTGGCCGAAGGAATGAAGAAAGAGGTAAAGGCAGGAGCCAGGTACCTCAAGATGACCAACCCAATAGATGGGATGTTGGGGGGCAGCCCAAACAAAATAATGTCTTCAACCAGCTCGGGGGTAGCGAGCAGCGGAGAAGAGACGAGGATTTGCGTGACGTACTTAACGATCGCCGCGTGCGGCATGGTGAGAACGTCCCCCCAGCAACAGAGGCCACAACGATTCCTGCCGCTGTACAGGCCCAGATAGACGCCCTCAACCAGGCAGTACAACAGCTGGTTGGGGGAAGGACATCTTACATCGACCACGATAGGAGGAAAGGCACTCTTTTCGTACAGAGGATAGCTAATGCCGAAACTCCAAGCAAGTTCAAAATGCCTACACTCCCAAACTTTGACGAGTATGGAGACCCAGTGTCTCATGTCAACAAGTTTGTAATTCAAATGGACATTCAGAAAGTGTCCGAAGACGCTCGGTGCAGGATCTTCCCTACAACACTTTCTAAAGCTGCGCAGGAATGGTTTTTTAAGTTCCCTCCCGCAAGCATAGTTTCTTGGGAAATGTTCATAAGGGAGTTTTACGGACAGTTCTATGCAGGTCGTGTGCATCCAACCGAAGCAAACCAGCTGGTTGAAATTCGCCAGTAGGACGGGGAGTCAGTAAAGGACTACATCCAGCACTTTATGCGAGCGGCGGCTGGAGCAAAAATGGTGGGGGACGAAGGAAAAATGATGGCCATTACCGCAGGGGTTAAACGTCGCTCTCCCCTCTGGAAAAGTCTCCGAAAGGAAGGAGTGAGAACTACCCAAGAATTTTTAGACCGAGCTGATCGCTACATCAAGCTCGAAGAAGCCATTGCTGATGATGGAAAGCCCTCAAGCAAGGATAAGATGGCTTCCGAACCCGCCAAAGCCGCCAATGGTTCCAAACCTAATGGCAACGACAAAGGTAACGGGAATGGCAACGGCAATGGCAAGAATGGTGGAAAACGGCAGTATAACGAGCCTTCCACCTCCGACAACAAACGAGCCAAGGGTAATCGTTATGAACCTCGGTTCACTAACTACACTGCCCTTGTTGAGTCTCGGGGAGAGGTTTATCAGGCCACAAGTTCTAGTGTGCCTTACAAAAAACCTGGCCTCATTCGGAAGGATATTTCGAAGAGAGACACTACCAAGTTCTGTCGTTATCATAGCGACTACGGACATGACACCAATGAATGCAACCAGTTGAAAGACGAAATCGAGTTCCTTATTAGACAAGGATACTTGAGAAGATACGTACGGGCCTCGGGAAATTCCTAACGAGAAGCTCCGGGTGGCAACGAGCAAGCGCCCACGCGCCAACGCTCGCCACCCTTACAGCCTGCCCCCGTGACTGGCACACTCTTAACCATCTGTGGAGGCCCGCACCTCGCGAGAAATAGCGGAAAGGCCAGGGAACGATATGCTTGGACTCTGCACCACGACCAGGACATCGAGATGATGACTGTGGAGGACCGTGCACCAAAAAAGGCTCGGTCAGAGGAAGGTGAGATAACCTTCTCTGATGGCGACGCCCAACACGTCAGGTTCCCACATTCCGATCCGCTGGTCGTGGACATCCAGATGGCCAACATGATGGTGAAGAGAGTACTGGTCGATACAAGAAGTTCAGTGAATATCCTGTATAAATCAACACTGGAACGCATGAAATTGTCCGTTAAGGACATGGAGCCCTGCAACCAAACGATATATGGCTTCTCTGGAGAAGGACTCGCCCCCGTCGGATTGATCAAACTCCCAGTAACGACGGGTACAGCGCCTACAACAAGGACATTACTCGCCACTTTTGTAGTGGTCGATTGTCCCTCGGCGTACAATGCCCATAATGGTTGATCTGCGGGCCGTCATCTCTATGTTGCACTTGGCCATGAAGTTTCCAACAGACGCGGGGGTAGGACGCATGTTGGGAAACTAGAGGGAAGCCAGGGAGTGCTACAACGCCTCAATCACAAAGGCGAAGAGTGGAACGTCGAAGAGTGCTACCTCAGATAGGTTGCAGATGGCAGTTGATACACAAGCCCAATCCGGTGATGAAGTCACCAAATAGGGTGTTGCCCAAAGTGAGGATAGAGATTTGGATCCTCGCTTTGGGGATTTTGAAGAAAATGTTGGACCCGTCGAGGACCTGGAGGAGGTCCAACTCGACAAAGAAGACCCGACCAGAGTCGTAAAGGTTGGGAAAAACTTAGAGCCTACCACGAAGAACGCACTGGTGGAATTTTTGCGAAAGAACCAGGAGGTTTTCGCCTGGTCGCATAAAGACATGGCTGGGATAGATCTCGCAGTTATCAGCCATGTCCTGAATATAGACAAGACCTTTCCACCCGTGCAACAAAAGAGAAGGCTGCTCGATAAAGATAGATCAAGAGCCTTAAAAGAAGAAGTCGAAAGACTAAAGGAGAATGGGTTCATCAGGGTGGCATTTTATCCATCGTGGGTCTCCAATCCAGTGTTGGTTCCCAAGCCTAACGGAAAGTGGCGGACCTGTGTGGATTTTACAGACCTTAATAAAGCCTGCCCAAAAGACTGCTTCCCACTCCCAAGAATTGACCAGCTGGTCGATGCAACTGCAGGACACGAGATCCTCTCGTTCATGGATGCATATTCAGGCTACAACCAGATTAGCATGCACCCCCCTGACGAGGATCACACCAGCTTTCGGACCGATACGGGCTTATACTGTTACAAAGTAATGCCCTTCGGACTGAAAAACGCAGGTGCGACTTACCAACGGCTAGTCAACCACATGTTTAAGGAGCTAATCGGAGTAAACATGGAGGTATACGTGGAAGACATGCTGGTAACGTCTAAGAAGGCAGAAGGACATGTGAGGAATTTACAAGAGTGCTTTAGTACATTGAACAAATACCAGATGAAGTTAAACCCCCTCAAATGTTCCTTCAGAGTTGGATCAGGGAAGTTTTTGGGGTTCATTGTAAATTCAAGAGGAATCGAGGCCAACCCTGACAAGATAAAAGCCCTGATCAACATGAAGTCGCCAGAAAGGATCAAATATGTACAAAGTTTAACCGGAAGAATCACAGCCCTAAGTAGATTCATTTCAAAATCAACAGACAAGTGTGTCCCTTTTTTCAATCTACTTAGAGGAAATAAAAAGTTTGAATGGACAGGAGACTGAGAGCAAGCATTCCAGGCCTTGAAAGCCCATATGGCACAACCTCCCATCTTATCAAAGCCAATTGAAGGAGAAACTTTGTTTATTTACCTGGCGATTACTGAAGTTGCTGCTAGCGCGGTACTAGTGCGAGAGGAGGAAGGCGTACAAAAGGCAGTCTACTATGTCAGCAAAAGGCTGATCGGGGCAGAATTGAGATATCCACCAATCGAGAGGTTAGCATATTGCTTAATCCTGGCCTCTAGGAAGCTGCGCCCCTACTTTCAAGCCCATCCTATTACAGTTCTAACTGACCAGCCCCTTCGGCAAGTCCTCCAAAAACCAGAGGCGGCTGGGCGATTATTAAAATGGGCTGTCGAACTAGGGCAGTTCGACATAACTTATTCACCGCGGGCAGCAGTCAAGGGACAAGTTTTGGCCAACCTTATTGAAGAATTCGCCGAACTCCCAGACAGCGAACAATGCGAACAGCCTAAAGCGCCTGAGCCTCAAGACAAAGCTCCTTCGTGGAAGTTATTCACGGATGGTTCATCCAACGAATCCCACGCTGGAGCGGGAGTGATATTGATAACGCCAGAGGGGCATCGATTTCACTGCGCCATCAGATTCGACTTCACCGCGTCAAATAATGAAGCGGAATACGAAGCATTCCTCGCGGGGTTGAGAGTGGCGAAGGATATGAGCATAAAGACGCTTGATATCTACAGTGATTCACAGCTGGTGGTGAATCAAGTTCTAGGAGAATATCAAGCACGAGGTTTAAAAATGGTGGCCTACTTAAATAAAACAAAAGACCTGCTAGCCCAGTTCACTAAATACACCCTCCAGCAGATTTCGCGAGACCAGAATTCAAATGCAGATGCCTTAGCCAAAATCGCAAGCGCGAAGGATGCTGACATTCTGAACATTGTGCCAGTAGAAAGACTGAGTAAGCCAAGCATACAAGCGGCCGAATCCAGTATGGAGATTCGAATGGAAGATACATGGATGGCACCTTATTTGGAGTATCTGACAAATGGTACGCTACCAACAGATAGAAACAAAGCTAGAACTCTACAATGGCGAGCCGCTAGGTACATACTGGTCGATGATGTTATGTACCGAAGAGGATATTCAATGCCACTACTTAGATGCGTTACACCTGAAAAATCTAAGGAACTCATGAAAGAGGTGCATGAAGGCTTCTGCGAAGATCATGCTGGGGGGCAAAGTTTGGCAAAGAAGATTCTAAGGCAAGGCTACTTCTGGCCAACTATGAACGAGGATTCGATGGAGTTTGTACAAAGATGCGATAAATGTCAAAGATTCTCCAAGATTCCACGAGCAGCTCCAAACGAATTAAAACAGATGCAAAGTCCGTGGCCTTTTGCCGTATGGGGAATAGATTTGATTGGATCCCTACCTACAGGGAAAGGCAGAGTAAAGTACGCAGTCGTGGCAGTCGATTACTTCACCAAATGGGCCGAAGCTGAACCGCTCGCTACCATCACGACCAAGAAAGTCCTTGACTTTGTTATCAAGAACATTGTCTGTCGATATGGTTTGCCTAGGAAGATAGTTTCAGACAACGGAACCCAATTTGACAGCGATTTATTCACCGATTTCTGCGAAAGACATGGAGTCATTAAAAGCTTTTCTTCAGTTGCACACCCCCAGGTGAATGGGCAGGTCGAAGCCGTGAATAAAACTCTTAAAGACACCCTGAAGAAAAGGCTTGAAGAAGCTAAGAGAGTACGGCCAGAACAACTGCCTGAAGTCCTCTGGTCGTATAGGACATCTCACCGAACAGCGACAGGACATACCCCATTTTCCTTAGCCTATGGATATGAGGCAATGTTGCCTGTCGAATTAGATCCCCCCTCACATCGACGCCCAACATACAACCAGGACCAGAACAGCCAACTAATGATGAAATCCCTAGACTCGATTGACGAGATATGGGAGAAGGCCCAACTCCGAGTTGCTGCATACCAACAAAAAGTCGCCCGGTACTTTAACTCCAAAGTTAAAGAAAGAAAATTCAATGTCGGAGACTTAGTGCTACGACGAGTTTTCTTAAATACCCGCGACCCTACTGCTGGAGTGCTCGGACCTAATTGGGAAGGACCTTACCAGATTGAAGAAGTCCTTCATCCGGGCACCTACAAACTTGCACGCTTAAACGGAGATCTCATTCCACGTTATTGGAATGGAGAACACCTGCGCAAGTATTATCAGTGAACATTCCTTTTTAAAGGACTGGCTTGTATTAATTCTTTCTTTTTACAAGTTTAGCAAAGAGGGTTAGCCACGCTATATGGCTAATCGCTCGTATATGTAAGATTCTATTTCAGAATCACTCGTAAAGACATGTTTAGTCCATTTTTAATACGAGATTATAAGGGACTGTGCGCAGCCAGTCATTCTTGCCAACCTTTGTGAAATTATATTTACAAGTATTTGTTCATTACGTGTGTTGTTTTGCTGTATTACAAGTATTATTTTTGCACACGAACAGGAATGTTCGAACAGGTCATGGTCAAGGCAAGTGACCAAGGACCTAAAGCTCCTCGATCACTTGGGGGGCATATAAGGCACATCGATAGCAAAGCATACCATGAGGTATGTAAACACATGAACAAAATGAGTGAAAGCATGCTAAGGTACTTAGAGTATTTTTTAAAATTTATATTTTGTTAAATCATGCCAAAGTACTATGCTAAGTTCGGTCATACGAACAAATGTTATAATAAATAAAAATATTATAGCATCATGCAATCTTTTACACCGCAAGCATCAATGCTTGGATGTAACTGTTCAAATAAAAGAAAATATTTACTGCCCGTGCAGCAAAGTTTAAAATAAAAATATTGTCTTTACATCACGACCCGTGGGTAGTGTAATCAAAAAGAAAGAAAAAATAATGGAAAAGCTCAAGAGGCATTTGGGGCCGGAGGGTCATTTGTAGCATTCTGGTTGACAGCATCCTCAACAGCCCCTTCTTCTTCAGCACCAGCCAGGCTTGGGGAAGCAGGGATCCTCGCTCTTGCCTCCTCTTCAGCCAGTTGGGCAGCGCAGCGAGCCAGCTCGGCAGCCCTGACATCCTCTGAAAGATAACTGAAATTGGCACCCTGATTGTGTTTCCAGAAGTTGTAGAAACATCGGAGCGTCGTCCTCTTGTACCTTTCTAGATTTTTTGAGTTGTCAAGCTCCAGCTGCTTTACTTTGCCTTGAAGAGTAGCGATGGCATCATCCTTGGGTTTAAGCACCTTTTCCAATCTTCTGATTTCGCGAAGGTGGGTGTAGCTGGCATCCTGATAATCCTGCCTCGACTTTATCGCAGCTTCCTTTACAGCTTCAGCCTCCGGCAACTTTGTCACCGCAGCGCCCCTCTGTTGAACCATCGCCTCCAACTCCTTGGCGTGCCTGGCCTCTGTAGCCGAAAGCTCCTCGACTGCTTTCACCTGATACCTCTCAATGGCCTTTGCCCTAGCTTGCTCGATGGTGGCTTGGGTGCGGGTGCGAGCAGTGGTGGCAGACAGCAAAGCCTGAAGACAGAGGATAAGAGTTAGAACCTGTGGCAAAGACTAAGGCCAAGAAGATTAAAGAAGTACTTACGCTGGCTATTTCGTTCAAGGTCCTGTTCAGGATTAGGTCGACCGTCATACTCTCTGCCTCAACCATTGCATCCTTGATGCGGTCGTTTTTCCCAATGTGCGTAATACGATCTTTTGCTGCTTGTACGGCACGACTCGAGAGTTTGGCCCCAAGGGTCTCTTCCCGCCTGTCTTGTTCCTTGCTGGGCGCAGCCGGAGGCGGGTTCTTTGGAGCCGGAGGAGGGATCTTTGGGGCAGGAGGAGTCTCCTTCTCGACAGGGGCCAGAGGATGAGGAGAAGTTTTCCCAACAGGCACGTCCCTGGGAGAGTCCTCTGTTCGACTCTTCTTGGCCGGTCTCTGGCTAATCTCGCCAGTTTGTCTCCGTGACGACTTCCTCCGAAGCTGAGGGACTTCTTCTTCCTCCTCAGCATTGTATAAATTGAAGATGTTGGGAGTGTCCATATCTGCACACGAGAAAAAGCATGCAAAAAGGTAAAGATAAAAGCGGATGAAGACTCTCTATCAAAACGAAAAAGAAGGTCACAAAGTTAGTACCTGAGCTACAACTACTGGTCGGTATACTATTGACTCTATTAGTCACACACTCATTATCTGGCATGAAGAACTCTGGCCCTAAATTTGGAGTATATGTAAAGTTTCCCTCCCCGTCAAAAAAATAACAGGGAATTGGCAAGCTACTTAAAAGCAAAATAACTTTACCATTTTCATAAGAGGATTCCCCCAGGTCCACAACTAGCTCTTTGGCCTTTTGTTTCCCCTTGCCTTGGGGAGCAGAAGGCCGTTCTGCGGAAGGAATGCCCGTGGGCTCCCTGATTGTAACCCCCGTTGGCCTCCTTCGAGGAGGGGACGCGGGAGGTTGCTACTCGGGAACCCCCTCGGTAGTGGCATCGTCTACCACGGACCCTCTTGTTTCATGGCGAGGAGCCAGGAGGCCAGACAACCTCAAGTTTTCATCGGTAACCAGGGACTTGACGCTTTTTTCTGCGTCTGTCATCTTGGCCAGTCTATTGGACCTCAACACCATGTCTGGTGTTGGGGTCGGACGTAACCATGGGCCTGAAAAACAGATTACAGTTTGAGAAAAATGAAAGGAGACACCTTGATTAAAAGTATCGACCAGTCAAAAACAACACTTACCTCCTCGAGCGAAGGCCAGGTTGTTGCTAGTTATGTCCGGTGTAAGGAAGTACTCCTTACTGTACTGCCCCACGTTCGATATATGCGTGGTGTCACTCAGGAACGTCCGGTTGGTCTCCTGGTGACAAAAGTGGAAGAAACCCGTTCCATATTGTTGCGGGTTGGATTTAAGGTCAAAAAGATAGTTGACCTCATGAGGGGTAGGTTCTGGCCATTTCTTAAGTTTGTACAGGATATAGAGTGCAGCCAGCATTCTATATCCATTTGGAGTAATTTGAAAAGGGGCGGCACCGAAATAATTGGCCACCCCCTCATAAAAAGGATGTAGAGGGAGGTAAGCCCCCGCCTCTAAGTGATACTGAGACCAGGCACTATATATGCCCCTAGGGAGGTTAGCCCTTTGGTCCGCGGCAGGAATTGTAATGGAAACCCCTGTAAGAGGGTATTTCCTGAAGTAATTAGCAACCATCCGAAGGGTCATTGAGCTGGTCGGGGAAGTATACCACTCGACATCAGGTAGATTCTGATGGCGAAGGCGGGCCCTGGTTTGGATATTTGGGTCAGGAGCAGGATTTTCTCGACCACTGGTCGAGGGAACCCTAGCTTGCGAATCAGGCTGGGCAGGAAGGTTTGGACTGTTTTCAGACTCAGGCCTTGCCTACGAATTTGGATCGGGCCATTTGAGGAGGAGAAGGATGAGGTCTAGTAGAGGATCGTGAGAAGGGAATCTCGTGAACTCGGTCGGCCGGTTGTTCTTCGCCCTCGAGCAGCTGGGCGAGAAGGTCGTCGTCGATGGGCCGTTCACCTCCCCACAAATCTGGCATCAATGTTTGCAAACAGAAGAATGGGGAGGTGAGGATAAAGAATTTTTATAGGCTTTTTAGAATAACGCTGGTCGTGTATAAAAGCCAAGCTTTTGTACAACATCATTCTAACGAAAAGCTAAATTTTTCGCACGAACAGTTTGAAAGACGGATCAAAGGGTGAAAGTAAAAAGTTTTTTCAAGAAAGCTTTTTCAACTCCTCTTAGGGCGGGAAAAACCTATTTTCCAACTAGCCTAAAGATCGAACTTTTACTTCGATTTTACGTCCTAAAAGTATGATCCTGATTATTAAACTAACTCGTAACCCTTTTTTGCCTACAAAACATTCTATTCACAAGCATCTCAAACCAGAAGCAGATGGACTTAAACAGTCAACATACAGAAGCATGCACCATGAAAATTTGAAGCATAAGAATTCGAAAACTTACCAAGAAAATGATCGTGGAGATGGAAAAAGAGTCTTCGGAGATCAGGGAACTCTCGGGCTGAGTCTTGAAAGTGCAGAAGAACGGTCTCCGGAGAAGTTTAAAACTTTGGATTTTAGGGTTTCATGTGAAGACAATGGCGTGCGTAAAAAGAAAAGGAAGATTTTGAAGGTATTATATAAGTTTGTCTGTGGCATTGAAAATGTGTAATCATCAGTTTCCCTTTTTCGAAGTATGGGGAAGCGGAATGGCCGTTGAATTATTTCTGGGGAACCGAAAAGACGTGATTAGACAGAAGTAGGTTACTTTTTCCAAGAACACACGAAGGGTTCTGACATGTAAGGCGGGGTTAACAAAGAGTCGTTCGTTCAAAAGTTTATTTATTGCTCGTGATAAATAAACTTGGGGGGAAAATGTTATCCAAAAAATTAGCATTGATGACGTGGCAAGTGATCCCTGGACACGTGGTTGACACCTGGAAAAACTATGCTAGAGTATCGACCAAAAGACGCATTAGAAGCAGTAAGCATCCCAGTCTTACCTGCGACCAGCCTGGTCGATGGTTCCGCATACAAAGCAACATTACTGTGAAGATCTTTGTAAATCCCGAATTTAACTCACACAATCTCCTGAGTATCCGATTATTTAGGAAAGAATATCTGTAACAATCTTTTGTAATCCCCCTTGAGCCTATAAATATCAAAAGATAGCTCAAGGAAATGACTTTTGACTTTTGAATTATTTGAGACTATAGTAATTCTCCTAGTGATATTGTATTGTTCTTGAGAGGTTAGTGAAACTCATTGAACTCTTGTTCTTTGATCACTCATTTTTTCTTATATCAATAACAGTCTAAGTGGACGTAGGTTATTACCAGATCCTGGGGCCGAACCACTATAAAAATATCGTATTGTTATTACTTTTTGTCATTACGTTCTTCTCTACACATTCATTCATATCAAGCATATTCTGACTCCGTGTCAGTTGGCCAAATCCTGGGTCAACAGTAAGTATTCTATTATTTGTTTCTCTTTGAATTCAATTTTAGAAACATATGTTTTAGGCTATCTCGTATTAATTTGTTTAATATTAGATATACATGAAAATAAATAAAGATCCTGTATAAGTTTCCCATCCCAACAATACCATGAAACTAGTTTCAAATATAAAAAGACTCCTTCTATCAACCAAACAAATCCCCGTGTTCACCTTATCGTTCTTCAATCTTTAAGTAAGCCAAATAGGTATTTTTTGGTAACACTTAAAAAAATAGTTTATTTATTTAATTAATTAAAAATTTGACAATTAAACATAAAATGTGTTTGGTAACTCTATTTTTATTTATTATTTTTTTAAATTTTAATTAAAATTTATTAAATTTTGAAAATAAAATTTTTTCACTTTCAAATTTTTTTTAAACAGCTTTTGACTTTTTTTTTCTTCTCTTCTTCAAATCAACATTTCATAATGTTAAACAAAAAATAAAAATAAAAGTTATCAAACACATTTACTATCTTTTGTTTTTAAAAACAAAAAACAAAAATAATTACCAAACATATTTTTATTTTTTAAAAATAAAGAAGCAAAAATAAAATAATATTTCTATTTAGAAAGTCCAAACACAACCATAACAACATAAGAAGTAAAAAGCTAAGGATGATCACCAAAAGAAAAGTTTGACAAGTTTATCCAGAGCATGATATATAGCAGAGGTTCGTTTAGAAATAAAGATTAAACAACCAAAACAAGTGTTTGGATACTCTCGCTTAATTAGCAGTGACTAAATAAACCAATGCATTGAACTAAAAAAGAAAAAAAAAAGGCAAAAAAAGTAATACTAGCACAACTCTTTTTAGTCCCCCTGCTTGAGCCTCTCCTTTTTGATCTTCTTTTTCGAAGCCGGTTTCTTCTTTCTTGGGGGGAGATTTTTCAAAGCATACTTGTATAGGACATAGTTTCCAACAAGAAAGACCACCAATAGTCCAGCAATGATCAGAAGGACTACCAATCTGGAGTTGTACTTCACCTCAGCTTTAGCATCTCTTATGAAGGTTTCCTAGTTTATTAACAAATATTTCAATCATACGAGTACTACTTCATATTGATCAAACATAAGAGACCCTTCAAGTGGTCTATAGACACTGCTACCAAACCAACAACAATCATGCACATTGTTTATCAAGAACTTACAAACCTCTGTTGCTTAGTATTTCTAATTTAAGTATGGAGATAATAACTATGTGCTTATAAATCTACTTAAAATTCCATCATGCTTGTACTTATATTAATTAAAAAAAGATGCATTGACGTGATACCCAATGACCAAATTTTTTAGCACAGAAGAAAATATGTCAAACTTAAAGTTTGACAAATTTTGAGTATTTGTCAAGCTCAAACTAGCCACAATAATTCAACTAAGGCAAAAAAAAATATATCATAACCATTTACCAGTTGTCTCCAATATTTGTTACATAGCTTTGTTTTGTGACAAATCTCGTAATCGCTTACGATTTCATACTCGATACGACTGTATTCGTAATTGCTACTATGAACTTTTGATAAGAAAACAAATTAGAAAAATGATATGAAGAAAGATAATTATTCAAAGGATTAGCTAAACTTAATGTCAATAAAGACAAATAAAACTAGTACAAGAACATGCAAGAATGTAAAAAACATGAATCATCCATCCATTTTTGGAAAATAAATGAAGAAAAGGGTGTACAGTACACAGAGAGTACCAGCAAGGGTTCCAAATGGGGTGGGAGCTTGTCCAGCATCACAATATTATCATCCATTTTTGGGAGACTCAACTCAAATGGAGTTTGCAAGTAAGTTTTAAAGTAAGGTGAAGGTAAAAATGGACAAGAATTTGAGTGGAGCGATTTCTGTGTGAGTGAGACACGAGTCAGTTATTCGCGCTTTGGGATATCCGCTTCTTTCATCAGTATCAAGTGACGTAAAACGACCTGCGTTTTATTCATAGAAGAATTAAAAGAGAAAACACAAGATGAGGGCGATCGCCCACCGTGGGGCTCGAACCCACGACCACAAGGTTAAGAGCCTTGCGCTCTACCAACTGAGCTAGACGGGCCGGTTGCCATGTTTCATCTTTTAGTTATATAAAATACAAAAAGAATAATAATAGAAAGATAGAAGAGTGAAAAGGCAAGAAAAGAAAAGAAAAACCAGGTGGAAAGTATCGAGTGAAACTCACAAATTGGATGGATGTACTAGTTTTACACAAACAAATAAAAGTGAATTTACTAAAAATATTTTCACAAAAATTATATTAATAATTTAATAGTAGTATAGTAATTTTATAATAAACCAAAAACAAATTTCTTCCAAAATATCAATCAACTAATTACGAAATGTACTTTCATTTTATCATTCTTTTTTTTATTATTTTTAAAAATGTAATACAAATTTCTCCTTCTTTAATTTGATTATTTTCTTGTTTTTGAAAACCCCCAATTCTAGGAACTTTAGTAATTATGCACTACAAAAAAAAGAGCTCTATTGTTGTAGCATATTTATTGTCGTACATATAGGGGAGATATTGCGGCAACAATAAATGGCGTAGCAATAAATTATCAGAAAATAATTAATGTAAATAAAAATCTATTGCGGTAACTATGTCATATTTCCTGGACAATGTCACCACAATATGTGCTTGGAAAATGAGTGAACATTGGTTCTGATTGTTAAAATTTTTGATTTTGAATTTTTTAAATACAAAAATAAAAATATTATTATATTTATTATATTCTTATTTATTTTTAAAAAATAAAAATATGTTTGATAATTATTTTTGTTTTTTATTTTTAAAAACAAAAAATAATAAATGCGTTTGATAACTTTTATTTTTTGTTTAACAATATGAGATGTTGATTTGAAAAGAGAAAAAAAAAAGTCGAAACGAAAGTGAAAAAATTCTATTTTCAAAATTTAATAAATTTTAATTAAAATTTTAAAAAGTAATAAATAAAAATAGAGTTACCAAACACATTTTATGTTTAATTGTCAAATTTTTAATTAATTAAATAAAAAACTATTTTTTTAAGTGTTACCAAACAACACCTTTATAACACTATTTTTGTTCCCAGAAAATATTTAAGGCTTTTGTGGCCATTTACATATTGCAGTGATAAAATTGTAGTAATTGTCTTATATATTTTATATTTTTTTTTGACAGAATTAGTGTTGTAAATAAAGAATATTTTTTTCTATATAAATAAAGTTTATTTTTTATTTTCTATTTTAGGTCCACCTTTTGTGGTAACATTTTGGTCCTAGAAATTTTACCATAGATTTGGAAGGGCCTATTGTGGTAAAAGTTGCCACAACAAATATTAGGATTTGAAATTTTAAGTGAAACAATGTTTTGTTTATATTTGTGGTGATTTGGACAAGTGTCATTGCAATATGTTGATCCTGTTTTTCGTCAACTTGAGAATATAAGAGCATGGATTCAAGAAAACAATGATAAAATATGTAACAATATTTTATAGTGGTTCGGTCCCAAAAAGATGACCTACATCCACTTAGTCACTTTTATTGATATTTAAGCTTGAATAACCCTAGTTTCCGGCAAACTTACGTTGTCGGTTGTTCTGCAGTTCTCCTTCTCATCAATTGCCCCTATTTATATTTCATTTCCTCTTATTTATAGTAAGGAGTTTTGAGTTACATTTAAATCATGGGCCTAAGCTATTGGGCTTAACCCGTAAATAATACATTTCAACATAATAACACAAATATAACTGTATTTTGATAAATGACGACTCTGCCACTTGTCACTAATTCTGTTAGCGTAGATAGCCTATCTTGAGTGAATAGGAATAGAAGAATGTCATTAAGTGACCAGACTCCTTCTGCTAGCGTGTTGTAGTTTGCTTTGTGAGAATAAGAATGCAATTAGTTATGTTCATCATCACTTTATAATTGTTATTCTTTGAAATTTTATCATGCCCAAAAAATGGGTATGACATTTGCCCGCCAAGTCAGTTTTCATGCTTTGCACAATTTTGACTTAGTTATGTGAGCAATTTCCCATTCGTTTTTGGTCATATGATCGTGTGATCATTATGTGAATAGCCTTCTCTTTAGTACCATATGTGAATAGCCTTCTCTTTAGTACCTTTTTAAATAAGAATCCCTCCTCTAAAATCGGAGCCTTGATTCCTCACAAGATGCTTCTTTTATATTTTGAACTTGAATGACCTGCGAGTATGACTACTTTTGCTTTGTTTGCAACCGAACACATGGTGTAACACACAAACAAGCCTAATTGATTCTTGTTCGCCCAGCATAGACGTTCGAACAAGTTGATTATCTACTAACCGAGTAGAATAGGGAATCATTATTCTAAGTTCTCTTGTGTATGGATAACCCGAACAGGTTTCAATTCATGTATAAAACTCTCCTTTTTTAGCGCCTTCAATTCTGATAGATGAACTTTCCATTGGGAATAGAAACTTGCACGAACAAGAACCCGAGTTGATCCTCCATGTTACTTTCTCCATATATGCAAATAGGACTTTTTCCTTTTAATATAGCACATAAACAAACAACTTCCTCTTTGTTTGCTCCCAATAAATACATGTGTGAACAAAATTCTTTAATATTTATATGGCTTTGTTTAACTTTAGCGCATGGACAATTTGTGAACACAAGCGAACAATTTTATTAAGATATTTTCTCTGTTCGCCTCACGTGAATGTAAAAACAAATAGGTATTTGTTTTCCTCATGCAAATAAGTGGGCAGATGTTTCCCTTGCTTTAATCACGAGTCCAAACATATCCAAATCTCAAAATCAAAGTTCCCAAACATCCTGTTCTCCCAAAACCATGAGAACCCAAGTCTCAATCCATCCAAAAACTCATCAAAACATAAAATCCAATTAAATCTTAAAAACTTTAAAAACTTAGAGCTTAAAACTTAGATTATCTCCGATTAAGTCGTTTCCCAACTAAATCCTCCAGCTAGTAAGCTTCTAATCTTCCCTAGAATCGCTATGCCTCAATCCTTGCTTAAATCTGAGTGCTAAAACTCGAGTTTCCTTCAAAAGTGCGAACAGGTGTCGAAAAGGGAACGGAAGGGAGAAAGGATGTTCTTTTTATGTTTTTGACAGGTTACTTCAAGCTTAAGTAACCTCAAACACATCCTAATGCTTGGGGTCCCAAAAATGCCCCTGGGGTAAAATATTCAAAATTCCCAGAAATTCCCCTTGATCTCACTAACTCCCAATTTATCATCAAATGTTTATTCTCATTACCCAATATCCCGGTAATGTGCTAAATACCCATTAACTCACTCCGAGTCAAGTATGGATCCTGTTGTGACTTTCCCACTAGCTTGCCTCCTAGGATCGTCTCGTGCTGAGTAACTCAAGCATAACCAAATAATAATGAAGTACCACACGCATACCACATATATGCCAAATATATCCAAAACAGGCCGAATTATGAAAATGAACCAATTAAAAAGAAATGAGTCAACATGCATATTTAATACACTTAAACATGCATATCAAGTCATATTATGATAAAACTCACATAATCACATAATGATACACATAAATATCACATAATTATATAATTCCAAAATTTGCCATCCTGCCCCCCTAATCAAGACCCTAAGTCTTATTAGAAAAATTGAGTCGTTACAAGTATTTTTGTGATCTTTTGATTTTTAATTTTTAAAAAATAAAATGAAAAGAGAAATAATTCATTGTTGCACGTTTACTAAACTATAATCGTAATTAGAATAAATCTATTGAGAAATGAATGAGAATAAAATCTAGAGAAATTAGAATTATTTGTATTATATTTTTTTACTAAAATTGACTTGAAAGGGAATCATAATCATTTTTTATTATTTACATAATCTGAAAATGTAATAGAAATGCTTAATTTAACTAATTTGTCTTTTTTTTTATTAAAAAAAGATATTGGAGATGAAACTACCTAAGCTTGATAAAGCAGTGTTCTGTTACTACTCACTGCCTAAAGATGTTAAGTTCGCCATCAGAAAAGAAAATATTGAGTATTTATTTACCACACTTGTGTATTGAATATTATAAAGGAGAGTTTTATTACACTTCAAATATCATAAAGACAACTCATGTCCATAAAATATTTTTTTAGTATATATTTAACCTTGTGTAAAATTATTAAAATATACACTTTAATTCTATTAATTAAATTTTAGGATTAGTGAGTAAAATTTCTGCCACACAAATGCAAGAGATTGGTATCTTTGAAAAGGCATGACAGATTCATAAATGTCCAAATACAAGACTTGGAAAATTTGATACAACGGTGGTTACTTTCTACTTGAGAGTTGTCCATCTACTGTCTCGTATATACCACCCACAAACTTACAAAAACAGTTCAAAAGCTAATATTAAAATTAAATGCATAGAAAAGATACAGAATTAGAATATGTAAGATTTGTATTGTTTTATAGATGAACATATAGAAAATTGGGAACCAACAGAAAATATGTTAAATTATATGTGATTTTATATGAACTAATATATATCAATAGTAGATAGAAGAAATATACAAAGATCGAAGGAAGACCAATTTAATCATCGAAGGAACCCAAAATTTAATCATGTTGGATTCTTTCAAGTAGAACAATTTCTAGCTTCCTAGGAAATAAAGAGCTAAATTTTTAATCATGCACGGAGAGTAATTAAAAATCTACGTGAAATATTTAAAAAATACCATGTTAACTGCATTTTTCGCTATCAACTTAATTAAAGAAATTTAAAGAAAATAATGAAGATAAACACCAAGGTTTTTCATGGTTCATGTTATAAAATAACCATAGTCCACAAGTCTTTAGTATTAAAGTTCTTGAAGCTTGAGATGACAAGCTTCAATGGAGGTTTTATCATGTATCGTATATATTGTTCTGAGTACATAAGTTGTGAACCCTTTTTCATTGGTATCTTGGCCCTTAACAAGATCATCTCCCACCACGGAGTGGATACATGGGACATGTTGGTGCGCTTATCCCGGGAGAGCGAGATGGTGCACGACCTCGAAACGTGAAGCGCCTCTCACCTCCAGACGGGAGCCACACTACCAATCCACCAATACTATGCCGACTTTTTGAAGTTCGTCGGCATAGCTCCCCTCCAGCTATCCTTGAATGGGTATCGGGTGTTATCAGGGATGTTCGTTCTGTACAGGAGGCAGAACTGGCCCGCTCTGTCTCTGGCAGAGATCCTCAACGTCTACAGCTTTTGAGCCTGCCCAAAGAGGGATAATCATGATGGGTACTATACTTTGATGAAGTATACGTACCCGGGTTCGTCCTACAAGGCTCCGAGTGGCAAAGAGAGCCACGCGTGGGACTACAAAGATCACTTCTTCTGGACAAGTGGCTTCCCCACGCGGACCAATCCTACCTTACTCCTGCACTTCACCAGGGTTGGTAAGTTTCACCTCGAAGTTCGATAAGTTGTCCTCCCCTTGTGGCTGGTCCTTAGGACTTGAGTTTTTTTGCAGGTCCTTTCCACTGCAATCCTCATGTGTATGCCTACCACTAGAGGTTCCAAAAGATGCAAACCCTCCCCAACGAGGAGATGAGCCTCACCTTCCTCGTCACAGAGGCTCACCTGCTCCAGTACGGGCTTTTGCAGGAGGGTCAATGCATAAGATCCATGAGCTTGTCCAGCTTCCGCGACCTGAAGTAATCACTTGAGGACGCCAGGCTTTATATGGAGTACATTGCAGGGTAGGTGCTCCTTCGGTACAATCAGCGGATGCACAAGAAGTACGCGGATATTCTGCACACTTGCATGCACGTCATTTTATGCTTTATTATGTCTATATTTTCTTGCCTCCAAGTACTAACAAGGTCCTTTCTTCATCTAGGAAAAACACTAGAGGGTATCGGGGCCCTATCAAATTGAAGTCCCGAACACACCACGAATTGATCCTATGCTCCCAACAGCTGATCCTCCGGCCCCGGTAGCCTTAGGCGCCCCCAATGGCCTCTGCAGCCCCAGAAGCTGCTCCACTGGTCCACCCCTCGGGACCAGTGGTGTTTGGCGAGGTCCTTGACCTAGAGGGATCCCTTGCACGAGATGTGGGGCCTTCTCAGAAGGGAAAGGAAATCCCTTCTTTTGAGGTGTGTGGTGGCCCTCCAACTAGAGCACCTCGTCTCATTATCTTCCCCGAACACTTCGAAGGGGAAGAGCTGGAGAAGCACAAGCGGGTGGTTGGATACTTCAATACTCGTATCGACGAGGGGAACGAGGACATAAAATTCCTAGCAGAGAAGCTGCGCGAAGACATGCTGTAGACTTCGGTGCCTCCTCTTAGCTGTGAGGATCTAGAGCCCCTCCTAGCGGGGAGGGTCGGTGATCGGATGACCCCGTTGGCGGCAGAGCTTCTCTAGGGACTAGCAGGGTCCCTCTACAAGATTCCATTTCGCAGCTTCGCTCGCTGTGGTAGTGATAATGAAATATCACTCTTCACCACATGCCATTTTGCCACTCTACGAGTAAGCTACCTTCAATTTTTCCAAGTTCCTTTTTTTTGCCACGTCTTCCCTTGTAACTATCTACTTTCATCATGCAGATCGTGACATTCTGTTAGAGACTCGAGGACATCGTCATGACGTGGTCCTTCGAGCTCCAGGAGCTTAGGGAAAACTCAGTTCCCCTAGAGGAGCACTCACGGTTCTAGAAGGCCATGGAGGACGAGAAGAGCCACGCCTCTGATCTTGAGAACCAACTGGAAATGGAGAGGTCCAAGTTGTAGACACTCGAGGATACTTCCTCGAAGTTGTAGGAGGATGTGGTAGGCTGCACCCAAGCCGTGGAGGAGGTTTCCCGTGAGTTGGGAGAAGATCTCGCGGCCGCTCAAGAGGAAATTTGCATTGCCCGCGAAGAGTTCTCCAAGCAGTTGGCGGAGGCCACCAAGGCCCAAGAAGAGGCTGCGCAGGTGGCTTCACGAGCCGAGGCAGCTGCCAAGGACATCGAGGGTCTGAAACTGTAAGCTAAGGATCAGAAGTGTCAAATTGATGATCTGACGCATCAAAATGAGGAGCTGACCAAGGAAGTCGACATTATGGCCGAGGACAACATTTACGTTGTGTGGCAAAGAAATAGGGAGATGGACTTGATCTTTATGTGGGAGCCCAACATAAGGATGGTGCTCAAGGAGCGTCTTTGGGTAGACAAGGCCAGGGAGGCCAAGGTGTGAGAGGCTGCGACAGCAGGCAGGACTCCTGAAGTTGATCTCGTGATTGAACTCGTGACAGAGGTTCCTCTAGGAAAGTAGGCCCTTGCACTTTTTTATTTCCTTTTGATAGGCCTTCGTGCCATTCATTTTTGGGGTATAGACAAGTTTATCACTCGAGCCCTTGAATACTGTTATCCAAAAAACTGGCATGGATGACGTGGCTGACACTTGGAGGAACTCTGCTAGGATATCGACCAGAAGACAAATTATAAGCAGTAGGCAGCCGAAAATTACCTGCGACCAGTATGGTCGCGGGTTCCGCATGCTTCATGATGTTTCTATAAAGATCTTTGTAAATCCTGAAATTGACTCCCACAATCTCCTGAGTATCCGATTATTTAGGAAAGAATATCTGTAACAAATTCATGTAATCCCCCTTGAGCCTATAAATAGAGAAAGATAGCTCAAGGAAGGGACTTTTGGCTTTCGAATTATTTGAGACTAGAGGGATTCTATTTGAGATATTGTCTTGTTCTTAAGAGGTTGGTGAAACTCATTGAACCCTAGTTCTTTGATCACTCCTTTTGATCTTATATCAATAACAATCTAAGTGGACGTAGGTTATTACCAGATCCTGGGGCCGAACCACTCTAAAATCTTGTGTTCTTATTATTTTCGTCATTACATTTATTTCAACGTATCCTTCCACGTCAAGCGTATTTTGACTCCGTGTCAGTTGGCCAAAATCTGGGTCAACATTCTGGTGCTTTCATTGAGAGCTTGATATATCACCGTTGAGAAAACCAATGGCAAAAACTACCAGGAAAACTGGACAGGCGGCCGGCGCTGCACCATCTAACCTGCCTCCTCCTCCCCCTCTCAACGTGGCTAAGGATGAGCCACATTTGGAATTTGAGGAGGAAGAAATGGATGACGCGATGCTAAAAAGTACTTTGGGGACGTTGCACGAAGAGCTGGCCAATCTGAGGGCCAGCCAGGAAAGTGCTGCCGAAATCATGGCGCGGCAGCAGCAAGAAATTGAACGGCAGCACGTGGAGTTAAGCGAGAGGCAGGCGGAGATGGACCGTCGCCAGAGCGAAGCCATGGCAGCCTTGCAATTGGCTAGGAATCAGGCTGCACCTGCCTCGCAGCCTGATCAACCTACGAATGGACCAACACAAAGGGGTCCTAATCCTAGCCCACCTATCCAACCCTCGAGTCTGCAAAGGCCCGAACAGCCTCAGGTGCCCCATGACGATGTCCCACAAGACCCTGAGTCATAGCCTCCATCCCAAGCTGGTTACGGAAATCCCCCGCATCAGAGGCAGAATAGGACCGGGCATCAACCTCGCAGTCCTAGATGCCATAGGGGCAACAAGCCGAACCTTCCGAACAGAGGACAGCATCCTCCTGGTAACAGGAGGAACTCAGAGTTAGGCTCTGCAGTCTGAGGTCCCCCATGGCATGATAATGCACGGGGACCTAACGACCAACACAGGCCACCCTCTAACGCTCGGGAAATTTCAGCCCGAAATCGAGGGAACAGTCGATCCCATCATAGCCAATCACGATTTAGAGATGGCAATGGTTATGATGAAGCCGATTCCGGCAGAGGAAATGCCGGTCGGAGGAATGATGAAAGAGGTGGAAACAGGAGCCAGCCACCTCAAGATGACCAACCCGGCAGACGGGACGCTGGGGGGCAACCCAGGCAAAATAACGTCTTCAACCGGCTTGGAGCTAGCGAGCAGCGGAGAAGAGACAAGGATTTGAGAGATGTGGTCAATGATCTCCGTGAGCGACATGGCGAGAACATCCCCCCAGCAACGGAGGCCACAACGATTCCTATCGCTGTGCAGGCCTAGATAGATGCCCTCAACCAGGCGGTGCAACAGCTGGTCGGGGAAAGAACATCTTACATCGACCACGACAGGAGGAAAGGCACTCCTTTCGTCCAGAGGATAGCTATGGCAGAGACTCCTAGCAAGTTTAAAATGCCTACGCTTCCGAACTTTGATGGGTACGGTTACCCGGTATCTCACGTCAATAAGTTTGAGATACAAATGGACATTCAGAAAGTGTCCGAAGATGCTCGGTGCAGGATCTTCCCTGCAACACTTTCTAATGCCGCGCAGGAGTGGTTTTTCAAGTTCCCTCCTGCAAGCATAGTCTCCTGGGAGATGTTCATAAAGGAGTTTTATGGATAGTTCTACGCAGGTCGAGTGCATCCGACCGAGGCAAACCAGCTGGTTGAAATACGGCAGCAGGATGGAGAACCACTGAAGGACTACATCCAGCGCTTTATGCGAGTAGCAGCTGGAGCAAAAACAGTGGGGGACGAAGGCAAATTGATGACCATAACCGCAGGGGTTAGGCGTCGCACCCCTCTCTGGAAAAGCCTCCGAAAAGATGGGGTTAGAACTACCCAGGAATTCTTGGACCGGGCTGATCGTTACATCAAGCTTGAAGACGCCATTGCCGACGATGGAAAGCCTCCAGGCAAGGATAAGAAGGCTGCCGAGACCACCAAAGCCGCCAATGGGTCTAAGCCTAATGACAACGGCAAGGGCAACGGGAAGGGCAGCAGCAATTGGCAAGAATGGGGGGAAACGGCCACACAATGAGCCTTCCACCTCTGACAATAAACGAGCCAAGGATAACTGTTATGAACCTCGGTTCACTAACTATACTGCCCTAGTTGAGTCTCGGGGAGAGGTTTATCAGGCCATGAGTTCCAGTGTGCCTTATAAGAAGCCTGCCCCCATTCGGAAGGATATTTCGAAAAGAGACACTACCAAGTTCTGTCGTTATCATAACAACTACGGACATGACACAAATGAGTGCAACCAGTTGAAGGATGAGATCGAGTTCCTTATCAGACAAGGACACTTGAGAAGATATGTACGGGCCTCGGGGAATTCCCAACGAGAAGCTTTAGGTGGCAACGAGCAAGCGCCCACACACCAACGCTCGCCACCTTTGTAGCCTGCCCCCGTGACTGGCACATTGTTAACCATCTGTGGAGGCCCGCACCTCACAAGAAACAGCAAAAATGCCAGGGAAGGATACGTTCAGACTCTGCGCCACGACCAGGACATCGAGATGATGACTGTGGAGGACCGCGTGCCAAAAAAGGCTCGATCAGAAGAGGGCGAGATAACCTTCTCTGATAGCGATGCCAAGCATGTTCGGTTCCCATATTCCAATCCGCTGGTCGTGGATATCCAAATGGCCAACATGATGGTGAAGAGAGTGCTGATCGATACAGGAAGTTCGGTGAATATCCTGTATAAGTCTTCGCTGGAACGCATGAAGTTGTCTGTTAAGGACCTGGAGCCCTGCAACCAAACAATATATGGCTTCTCTGGTGAGGAACTCGCCCCTGCAGGGTCAATCAGACTATCGGTGACAGCGGGTACAACGCCTGCTACCAGGACATTACTCGCTACTTTTATAGTAGTCAACTGTCCTTCGGCGTACAATGCCGTCATTGGAAGGCCTATACTGGTTGATCTACGGGTCGTCACCTCTATGTGGCACTTAGCCATGAAATTCTCGACAGACGCAGGGGTAGGACACGTGTTGGGAAACCAAAGGGAAGCCAGAGAGTGCTACAACGCCTCATTCATGAAGGAGAAAAAGGGAACGTCAAAAAGCACTCCCCCAGATAGGCTGCAGATGGCAATTGATACACAAGCCCAATCCGGTGATGAAGTCACCAAATAGGGTGTTGCCCAAAGTGAGGATAGAGATTTAGATCCTCGCTTTGGAGATTTTGAAGAAAACGTAGGACCCGTCGAGGACCTGGAAGAGGTCCAACTTGACGAAAAAGACCCAACCAGAGTCGTGAAGGTCGGGAAAAACCTGGAACAAACCAGGAAGCATGCACTGGTGGAATTTCTGAAGAAGAACCAGGAAGTCTTTGCCTGGTCGCACAAAGACATGATTGGGATAGACCCTACAGTTATCAGCCATGTCCTAAACATAGACAAGACTTATCCGCCCGTGCAACAAAAAAGAAGGCTGCTCGATAAAGATCGATCGAGAGCCTTAAAAGAAGAAGTTGAGAGGTTAAAGGAGAATGGGTTCATCAGGGTGGCGTTTTATCCATCGTGGGTCTCCAATCCAGTGCTGGTTCCCAAGCCTAATGGAAAATGGCGAACCTGTGTGGATTTTACAGACCTCAACAAAGCTTGCCCAAAGGACTGCTTCCCACTCCCAAGAATTGACCAGTTGGTCGATGCTACTGCAGGACACGATATCCTCTCCTTCATGGATGCATATTCAGGCTACAATCAGATTAGCATGCATCCCCCTAACGAAGATCACATCAGCTTTCGGACCGATACGGGCTTGTACTGTTATAAAGTAATGCCCTTCGGACTGAAAAACGCAGGTGCGACTTACCAGCGGTTAGTTAACCACATGTTTAGAGAATTGATCGGGATAAACATGGAGGTATACGTGGACGACATGCTGGTAAAGTCTAAGAAGGCAGAAGGACATGTAAGGGATTTACAAGAATGTTTTGATGTATTGAACAAGTACCAGATGAAACTAAATCCTCTCAAATGTTCCTTTGGAGTTGGATTAGGGAAGTTTTTGGGGTTCATTGTAAATTCAAGAGGAATCGAGGCCAACCCCGACAAGATAAAAGCCCTGATCGACATGAAATCGCCAGAAAAGATCAAAGATGTACAAAGTTTAACCGAGAGGATTGCAGCCCTAAGTAGATTTATTTCAAAATCAACAGACAAATGCGTCCCTTTTTTCAATCTACTTAGGGGCAATAAGAAATTTGAGTGGACAGGAGACTGCGAGCAAGCTTTTCAGGCCTTGAAGGCCCATATGGCACAACCTCCCATTTTATCAAAGCCAATCGAAGGAGAAACTTTGTTCATTTACTTGGCGATCACTAAAGTTGTTGCTAGTGCGGTACTAGTACGAGAGGAAGAGGGCGTACAAAAAGCGGTTTACTATGTAAGCAAGAGGCTGATCGGAGCAGAATTGAGGTATCCTCCCATCGAGAGGTTAGCATACTATTTAATCTTGGCCTCAAGGAAGCTACGTCCTTACTTTCAAGCCCACTCTATCACGGTTTTTACAGACCAGTTCCTTCGGCAAGTCCTCCAAAAACCAGAAGCGGCTGGGCGCCTATTAAAATGGGCAGTCGAACTAGGGCAATTCGATATCACGTATTCACCGCGAGCAGCAGTAAAGGGACAAGTCTTGGCTGATCTTGTTGCAGATTTCACCGAATTCCCAGACAGCGAGCAATGTGAACAGCATAGTGCGCCTGAGCCTCAAGATGAAGCTCCTTCGTGGAAGTTATTCACGGATGGGTCATCCAACGAATCTCACGCAAGAGCGGGTGTGATATTGATAACGCCAAAAGGGCATCGATTTCACTTCGCCATTAGGTTCGACTTCACCGCGTCAAATAATGAAGCCGAATACGAAGCACTCCTCCATGGGTTGAGAATGGCGAAAGACATGAGCATAAAGACGCTTGATATTTACAGTGATTCACAGCTGGTAGCGAATCAAGTTCTTGGGGAATATCAAGCACGAGGCCTAAAGATGGTGGCCTACTTGAATAAAACCAAAGACCTGCTAGCCCAGTTCACGAAGTATACCCTCCAACAAATACTGCGGGATCAGAATTCGAATGCAGATGCCTTAGCCAAACTCGCGAGTGCGAAAGATGCTGACACTTTGAACATTGTGCTAGTAGAAAGATTGAGTGAGCCAAGCATACAAGAAATTGGAGCCAGTATGGAAATCCGGGTAGAAGACACATGGATGGCACCTTACTTGGAGTATCTGACAAATGGTGCACTACCAACAGATAGAAACAAGGCCAGAACCCTACAAACGCAGGCTGCTAGGTACATACTGGTCGATGGTGTTATGTACCGAAGAGGATACTCCATGCCACTACTCAGGTGCATTACACGAGAAAAAGCTAAGGAGCTAATGAAAGAGGTACATGAAGGCTTCTGCGGGGATCACACTGGGGTGCAAAGTTTGGCAAAAAAGATTCTAAGGCAAGGTTATTTTTGGCCGACCATGAACGAAGATTCGATGGAGTTTGTACAAAAATGTGATAAATGTCAAAGGTTTTCAAAAATTCCACGAGCAGCCCCAAACGAGTTGAAACAGATGTAGAGTCCGTGGCCTTTTGCAGTATGGGGGATAGACTTGATTGGATCCCTGCCAACGGGAAAGGGCGGAGTGAAGTACGCAGTTGTGGCAGTCGACTACTTCACCAAATGGGCCGAAGCTGAACCACTCGCTACCATTACGACCAAGAAAATTCTTGACTTTGTCATCAAGAACATTGTTTGCCGGTATGGTTTGCCTTGAAAGATTGTTTCAGACAACGGAACCCAATTTGACAGTGACTTATTCACCGACTTCTGCGAAAGACACGGGATTATCAAAAGCTTTTCTTCAGTTGCGCAGGTCAAAGAAGTAAATAAAATGCTTAAGGACACCCTGAAGAAAAGGCTTGAAGACGCCAAGGGAGCATGGCCAGAACAGCTGCCTGAAGTCCTCTGGTCGTATAGAACTTCTCACTGAATAGCGACAGGTCATACCCCGTTTTCCTTAGCCTACGGATATGAAGCCATGTTACCTGTCGAGTTAGATCCCCCCTCACATCGACGCATCACATACGACCAGGGCCAGAATAGCCAACTAATGATGGAGTCCCTAGACTCAATTAACGAAATACAAGAGAAAACCGAGCTCCGAGTTGCTGCGTACTAGCAAAAGGTCGCCCGGTACTTTAACTCGAAAGTAAAGGAAAGGAAATTCAACGTCGGTGACCTGGTGCTACAACGAGTTTTCTTGAACACCCGCGACCCTACTGCTGGAGTACTCGGGCCAAACTGGGAAGGACCTTACCAGGTTGAAGAAGTCCTTCACCCGGGCACCTACAAACTTGCATGCCTAAACGGAGATCTCGTTCCACGCTATTGGAATGGAGAACACCTACGCAAGTATTATCAGTGAACAGTCCTTTTTAAAGGACTGGCTTGTATTAAATTTTACTTTTTACAAGTTTTGAAAAAAAGGTTAGCTACGTTGTATGGCTAATCGCTTATAAATGTAAGATCCTTTTTTAGGATCACTCGTAAAGACATGTTTAGTCCATTTTTAATACGAGATTATAAGGGACTGTGCGCAGCCAGTCATTCTTGCCAACCTTTGTGAATTTATTTTACAAGTATTTGTTCATTACGTGTGTTGTTTTGCTATATTATAAGTATTACGTTTCCAACCGAGCAGAAATGTTCGAACAGGTCGTGGTCAAGGCAAGTGACCAAGGACCTAAAGCTCCTCGATCACTTGGGAGGCATATAAGGTACATCGATAGCAAAGCATACCAAAAGGTATGTAAACACATGAACAAAATAAGTGAAAGCATGCTAAGGTACTTAGAGTGTTTTTCAAAATTTATATTTTGTTAAATCAAACCAAAGTACTATGCTAAGTTCGGTCATACGGACATATGTTATAGTAAATGAAAATATTATAACATTATAATGCAGTCTTTTACACCGCAAGCATCACCGCTTGGATGCAATTGTTCAAATAAAAGGAAAGTTTGTTGCCCATGCAGCAAATTTAAAAAATATAGTCTTTACATCACGACCCGTGGGTCGTGTAATTAAAGAAAGAAAAAAATAAAAAGTTCAAAAAGCATTAGGAGCAGGAGGGTCTTTATCAACATTTTGATTGGTCGTATCCTCAACAGCTCCTCCTTCCTCTGCGCCAGCGATGCTTGGGGAAGCAGGGATCCTTGCTATTTCCTCTTCTTCAGCCAATCGAGCAGTGTAGCGGGCCAGCTCATCATTCCTGGCATCTTCTGGAAGGTAGTCAAAGTTGGCACCCCGGTTGTGTTTCCAGAAATTGTAAAAACACCGAAGCGTCGCATTCTTGTACCTTTCCAGATCTTTGGCATTGGTAAGCTTCAGCCACTCTATTTGGCTCTCAAGAATAGCTATGGCCTTGTCCTTTGCAAGATGCTCCTCTTTGCGTCTCTTGCATTCACGATATTGGACTCGGCTGGAATCCTGGTACTCATCCCTTTGCTTCTTCAAGGCTACCTTGGAAGCTTCAGCCTCCGCCAGCTTTGCTACCGCAGCATCCTTCTGCTGGGTGACCACCTCCAACTCCCCAACATGCCTGGCTTCTGCAGCCTGAAGCTCCTCAGCAGCTTTCACCTGGTACCTCTTGATGGCCTTCGTCCGAGCCTGGTCGATGGTAGCTTGGGCACGGGTACGAGCAGCAGTTGCAGTCAGCAAGGCCTGTGGACAAAGGATAAAGTTAGAGTCTGTTGCAAGGAAGAAAAAACGAAAGCCAAAGAGATAAGAAATGCTTACGCTGGCAATTTCGTTTAGGGCCCTATTCAGAATTTGGTCGACCCCCATATTCTCTGCCTTAGCCATCGCATCCTTGCAGCGGTCATACCTCACGATGTGTGCAAGGCGGTCCTTGGCTGCTCACATGGTGCGGTTTGAAAGTTTGGCCCCAAGAGCTTCAGCCGGCTGGGATTGTTCTTTAGCGGCTGCAGGTGGAGGATTCGTCGTAGCAGGTGGGGTTTCCTTCTCAACAGGAACTGAAGGCTGGGCAGAAGCTTGCCCAGTTGGCACATCCTTGGAAGGATCTTCTGTTCGACCCTTCTTGGCAGGAGGTCCTTGGCACGATTCGCCGTTGTGCCTCCTGGACGTCTTTCGCCGAACTAGAGGGACTTCTACCTCCTCCTCAGTCTGATACAAATCGAAGACGTTGGGAGCGGCCATATCTGCGTACAAATAAACATATGCAAATGATAAGATAAAGGCGGATAAAAACTTTTGACAAAACAGAAAAGAGGTCACAAAGTTTAATACCCGAGCTACAACTACTGATCGCTATACTATTGACTCTATTAGTCACACGCTCACTATCTGGCACGAAGAAGTCTGGCCCTAGATTTGGAGTATACGTAAAGTTGCCCTCCCCGTCAAACAAGTGACAGGGAATTGGCAAACTATTTAAAAGCAAAATAACAGTACCGTTTTCATCGGAGGATTCACCCAAGTCCACAACAGATTCTGTTGCCTTTTGTTTCCCCTTGCCTTGGGGTGCAGAAGGCCTTTCTGTAGAAGGATTTCCCGTGGGTTCCCTAATTGTAACCCTCGTCGGCCTCCTTCGAGGAGGGGACGCTGGGGGTTGCTGCTCGGGATCCCCCTCGACCGTGGCATCTGCTACCACAGGTGTAATGCCCCAAATTTCCTAATAAGGTTTAGGACCTTGATTAGGAGGCCAGGAGGGCCATAATTGATTTATTATGGTATTTAATGATTATGTGCATGTTTATGTTGATTATATTATAATATGATGTGAAATGCATGCATGTGAGTCCATATTTTTAATCACAGGGGTGTGATGGTAAATTGGCCCGTTGAGGGTAAATTGTTTACTTGGATGCATGTTGGTGATATATTTTGAGACCACATTATAATGTGGGTTTGTTCGAGCCATTCATCATGAGACAATCATGGAATGTTAATTATCGATTTGGTCATAACAGGCTTAAGCTTGGGGCTCGGGGCTCGGGGCGAGTCTCGGGGTGTTTTAATGATTAGAGTGTTACCGGGCATTAAAGGGTAACATGATGTGAATTATTGGTGTTTGAGAATATTGAGATTAGCGGAAATTGGGAAGCGTTAATTATGATTAACGGGATAAGTGGAAAGTACCAATTTTACCCTTGAAATGGTTTTAGAAGCCTTAAATGACCTAGGGGTATTTAGGTCATTTGGTTTGGATATATATGAAGCTTTAGATGGCTGTAGAAATAGAACAAAAACAGAGCAAGAAATTCCCTTCCCGTACATCCATTCCTCTCATTTCCTCTTTGGAGTTTTTGAGCTCAAAGTGAGATTTCAAGCTAGGAAATCAAGGGGCTGAGTTTGTAGACTTGGTTCAGCCATTGGAGAGGGTTTAATTCCAGGTTTGAGGTAGGTTTTATCCATAAACTTTCTGGTTACACTCTGTTTTATCTTTGAGTTTTCAGCTTGTAATCATTTGGTGGATAGTTGGAATTAAAGGGAGTTAGGTTGATGTTTTACTTGGGTTTTGATGAGGGTGAGTTGTAGTTAAAGTTTAGGGGTTAAATTGGGTGTTAGGTTGGTGTTTTGGGTTGGTTTGAAGGGCTGGTTCCAAGGGAAAACACAGGGGAGTCGAGCTAGTGCGTTGATGGTTTTTGGCTGAATTGCATATTGAGCCGCGACATGGCATAGGTGAGCCGCGGCCCAAGGTGCTTGTCAGGGAAGGCAGCCTCTGTTTGAGGGGCGCGCCGCGGTGCAGCTGTGGAGGGCCGCGACCCTTAGTGTCTTTTTGGCCAGAAAAGTGTTTTTAGCTTGGGGATTCAAGCCTAAGGCCTCGGGGTTGAACCTACTAGCCGGTTGAGTAGTGTTTGATGTCTCGGAGATTAGGTTTTGGTTTGGGAACCTTTTATCATTCTTTTTATTGATGGAATCCCATAATTGGTTATGACCAGGTAACCGTTAAAGGACCAAAGGACTGATCGTTCTCAAAGGTCGTTTCTTTTATTAATTCTTGCTCGAACCCAAGGTAAGAAAACTGCACCCCATGTGTGACATGCATGGCTATTATTGATGCATGTTGGATGTTTAAATGTAGACATTGATAGCATAATGAATGCTTAGCCATCTTGCTCATTTGCATATGATTATTATTGAGGCATGCTGGATGGTTAAGTGTGATACATGTGATGCACGAGAAACATGTGATTAGGGCATGCCATGAATGATGAATATGAGATTAGTCAAAGCTTGAGTCTCTGTGTTTGTGCACGATCATGATTATGCTGGCAACTGTTAGGTAAGCATGCTGAATGCCCTACTTTTGGATAATTGGCATATGATACACATTAATAGCATTGCTTACTTGTGCATGGTACTGACTAATTAGTCAGATTTGTCAAAGGTGTTAGTATCAACTGTGAAGCTGTGACTTATTAGTCAGGTTCGGCAGTGGTACTGGGCACTGGTCACATAGCGCTGACTCATTAGTTAGAACGGCCTTAGTGTGTTCAACGCAAGCCAATAAAGATTAGATCTAATCGACTTTCAGCGTTGAATGACTCAAAGAGCATTAATGCCAGATTGACCTCAAGTTTGAGGAACATTATAAGCGCTTGAAGGCTAGTGGCTTACCTAGCAGCCACTCTTCCATTTGAATAGGTGACTTGCTTGTCAGTCACTCAGTATGGTTTACCAGAACCTGTTGAAGGCTAGTGGCTTACCTAGCAGCCACTCTTCCATTTGAATTGGTGACTTGCTTGTCAGTCACTCAGTATGGTTTACCAGAACCTGTTGAAGGCTAGTGGCATACCCAACAGCCACTCTTCCACCTTTGGATTGGTGACTTGCTTGTCAGTCACTCAGCATGGTTTACCAGAACCTCAAGTGTTTCGACACTCATTTGATTAGTGACTTGTTTGGCAGTTACTCATCTGATTAGGATTGACTTGGCAGTCTTCCGATTAGGAGAACAAGATTTCTTATTCTGGATTCCCCAGCATCGTTTGAACTCATTTGCATGCTGAATAGAGCTATGTTTGCTAGGCATGCCATATATGATTTGATATCATGATTTGACTGTTTATGAGCATATGAGTTTTCTTGCTGGGCTTCAGCTCACGGGTGCTTTGTGGTGCAGGTAAAGGAAAAAGGAAGCTGGACCATCCTTGAGTTGGAGAGCTTAGGTGATGACGTGTACATATGCAGCTGCTCGACCAATACTTGGGCGAGGTTTGAAAGTGGAACTAGGGCTGAACCCTGTTTTGCCGCTTAGAACGACCTGTTGTAAACACTTTCTTGTAATAAACTCTGAAATTATATTTTTGGGATCCCAATGTATACAGTAAATGTTCTAGTGAAACGTTATATCTTAACCAAAGTTTTAAACCCCTAAACCGCTAATCATGCTTAGTTACACGTTTATGGCCAAACAATTCGATTAGCGAGTTTAGCACTGTTTGCAATGCGCACTGTAGCGGTCCCTGGAGTTGGGGCGTTACTACAGGTCCTCATGTTTCATGGCGAGGAGCCAGGAGGCCGAATAGCCTCAGATTTTCATCAGTGACCAGGGACTTGACGCTTTTTTCTGCGTCTGCCATCTTGGCCAATGCGGTGGACCTCAACACCATGTCTGGTGTTGGGGTCGGACGTAGCCATGGTCCTGAAAGGCAAAGTGTACTTTAAGAAAAATGAAGGAAAATTCGCTGATGACAAGTATCGACCAGTAAAAACAGCACTTACCTCCTCGAGCGAAGGCCAGATTGTTGGTGGTCATGTCTTGCGTGAGGAAGTACTCTTTACTGTACTGCCCCACGTTGGATATGTGCGTAGTGTCACTCAGGAACGTTCGGCTCATCTCCTGGTGACAAAGATGGAAGAAGCCCGTCCCATACTGTTGAGGGTTGGACTTGAGGTAGAATAGGAAATTGACCTCATGGGGGGTAGATATTGGCCATTTTTTAAGTTTGTACAGGATATAGAGTGCGGCCATCATTCTATATCCATTCGGAGTAATTTGAAAGGGGGCGACACCAAAATAGTTGTCCACCCCCTCATAAAAAGGATGTAGAGGGAGGATAGCCTCCACCCTTATATGATATCTAGACCAAGCACTGTATACACCTCCGGGAAGGTTAGCCCTTTGGTCTGCAGCTGGAATTTTGAGATTAACCCTTGTAAGAGGATACTTCCTACGGTAGTTGGCAAGCATCCGAGGAGTCACTTGGCTGGTCGGGGAGAGATACCACTCGACATCAGGAAGGTTTTGATGACGAGGGCGGGCCCTGATTTGGATACTAGGGTCTGGGGCGACATTTTCTCGACCACTGGTCGAGGGAACCCTAGCCTGTGAATCAGGCTGGGTAGGAGAGTTTGGGCTATTTTTGGAGTCAGGTCTTTTCTTGCCTAAAGACTTAGAACGAGCCATTTGAGGAGGTGATCGACGAGGTCTAGAAGAAGATCGTGAAAATGGGATTTCGTGAACTCGGTTGGTCGGTTGTTCTTCGCCTTCGAGCAGCTGGGCAAGAAGATCGTCGTCGATGGGCCATTCACCTCCCCAAAAATCTGGCATTAAAGTCGGCAAACAGAAGACTGGGAAGGTGAGGATAGAGAATTTTTAAAAAAATTTAGAATAACGCTGGTCGAGTATAAAAGTTAAGCTTTTATACATCAGCATTCTAACAAAAGGCTAAAATTTTCCACGCGAACAGTTTGAGAAACAGATCAAAAGGTGAAAGCTAAAAGTTTTTTGTAAAATCTTTTTCAACTCCTCTTAGGGCGGGAAAAAACCTATTTTTTCGGCTGGCATAAAAATCAAACTTTTACTTCGGTTTTATGTCCTAAAAAGTATGATCTCGACTATCAAACTAACTCGTAACTTTTTTCACCCACAAGACATTCTACTGACAAGGATCTCAACCCAGAAATAGATGAACTCAACAGTCAACATACAGAAACATGCACTACAAAAATATGAAACATAAAGGTTCCAAGACTTACCAGGAAGAAGATCGTGGAGGTTGGTAAGAGTTTTCGGAGATCAGGGAACTCTCGGGCTGAGTCTTGAAAACGCAGAAGGACGGTCTCCAGAAGAAAATGGAAGCTCTGGTTTTAGGGTTTCTTGAAAGAGTAATGACGTGCGTAAAAAGAAAAGGAGAACTTCGGAGATGCTATATATATATTTTTGTCTGTGGCATTAAAAGGGAGTAATCATCAGCTTCCCCTTTTTTGAAGTATGGGGAAACGAGATAGCCGTCGAATTATTACTGGGGAAGCGAAAAGCCGTGATTAGACAAGAGTAGGTTGCTTCTTCCAAGAACACACGAAGGGTTCTGATAGGTACGGCGGGGTCACCGAAGGGTCGCTTCCTCAAAAGTTTATTTATTGCTCGTAATAAATAAACTTGGGGGGCAAATGTTATCCAAAAAACTGGCATGGATGACGTGGCAAGTGATTCCCAGACACGTGGCTGACACTTGGAGGAACTCTGCTAGGATATCGACCAGAAGACAAATTATAAGCAGTAGGCAGCCGAAAATTACCTGCGACCAGTATGGTCGCGGGTTCCGCATGCTTCATGATGTTTCTATAAAGATCTTTGTAAATCCCGAAATTGACTCCCACAATCTCCTGAGTATCTGATTATTTAGGAAAGAATATCTGTAACAAATTCATGTAATCCCCCTTGAGCCTATAAATAGAGAAAGATAGCTTAAGGAAGGGACTTTTGGCTTTTGAATTATTTGAGACTAGAGGGATTCTATTTGAGATATTGTCTTGTTCTTAAGAGGTTGGTGAAACTCATTGAACCCTAGTTCTTTGATCACTCCTTTTGATCTTATATAAATAACAATCTAAGTGGACGTAGGTTATTACCAGATCCTGGGGCCGAACCACTCTAAAATCTTGTGTTCTTATTATTTTCGTCATTACATTTATTTCAACGTATCCTTCCACGTCAAGCGTATTTTGACTCCGTGTCAGTTGGCCAAAATCTGGGTCAACAAATACAATTGTAAATAATTTGCCTTTATCTCTTTGTGAATGACTTTTGCTTGCACTATTTTTATGCATTCATTTCTTTATCACTCGACACATCTTTAGCATTTAGTAATTGTGAAATTTGGTCTTACAAATTTGGCAAGGTTTTAAAATCTAACTCAATGTAACTTAACGCCATGAGACATTATATGTAACACCCTGGATAACCAAGGTCGTTACACTGTGTGATTACAAAGGTACAAAACTTGCTAATCAAGTCATATAGTTGAAAACATGACCCTAAAGTCGTAATTCGGATAAGGTTAAAATATTTTGGTCATAAACAAGAAATTTCTCATTAAAATAAACGTTTAATACATGGGATCCCAAAATAGGTTTTAAAGGATAGTTTACAAAATTTCAAAGTTTATGTACAACCGCAAGCCACTCTAATGGAAAAATAGGCACTTTAGGTTCTTCTATCCCTGTACCATTTATCGGCCGTGGCGGCTGATCAGCTGACTATGTACATTCTGCCCTAGAGCTCTCCAACTCATGACTGGTCCACCTTAACCTGCCTTTACCTGCAACACATAGCACCCGTGAGCCAAAGTCGAGCAAGAAAATCATAATGCATAGCGTAAACGATAATTAACAGTCAGATAATTAACAAATCATAAATCAGATACTCAGCGGGTCACATTATATACATAATCAATGATATCAATCCACAAACCAACATTCAATCATCCAAATAATGAACATGCCATAATTATCAAATTAATAACAATCAAAATATCACACAATATCCAGGGTCGACGCCCTTAGGCCACACCCTCTGATTATCCCACTGACTCCGGATCGCTTAGGCCGAGCTCAGTGATTATATACTTAACCTCAGCTACCAGTGGCCGAGTCGCATCCTTGTGCGCCAATAATAATTCCAGCACTCTTAGGCCGTTTATTTCATGTTCACATAGCATAATACCATCATACAATATTACATGCAATTATAGGGAACTCTTAGTCCCAACATAACCACATGACCGGGTGCAGTTTTCTTACCTTTTGTTTCCGAGCGCTTTGGCTAATTGAGATGGCCCTCGAGTACGATCCCGTCCGAGCCCTAGCGTACACCTAGTCACAACTGTAAATTAGAATTCTCATTAACATTCAATTCTGTAATCCAACTTTGGAACCAATCCCCAGCTCTCGGGAAGCTCAATTCCCCCAAACTGGGTGGTGGAATCGACCCCCGAGCCCCCATGCAAAAACCCTAAGAAAAATACCCAAAACCCATTTATGGAGGCAGAGTAGCACTACAGCGCCACATGAAGGGAGCTACAGCACTACAGTCAGAGAGCCAGCCTCCCTAGAAACCAAGTATAGCATTGTAGCGCTCTTATCCTAGTGCTACAGCGCTACAACCAACACATGCAAAACTTCTGGGTTTTTCCTTTGAACTTCCTTGAGCCAAAGCTCCATAAACCCACTCCAAACCTCAACTGAACTCCAAATTGAGCCTACCATCCACTATATCTCAACTAACATGACCTAACAACATCAAAACTTGGCCACAAGCATCATCAAACACATAAAAAAAAAATTGAGCTTGAAGCTAAAGAACTTCATCAGAAAAACTAGAAAACCCAGAAACTCAAATGGTCAAGACTAGAAATTGTTACCTTAGCTGAGAGAATTCGACCTTAGGTTGCCTTCTATGCCCTTCCAACCTTTAGTTCCTCATATCCCCAAGCTCAAGTCCTTAAATTCCCATCCAAAATTCAAGTTCAGAAATCAACCTCACAAACCCAGAAAATTCAAAGAGAACCTTTAAACCTTACCTTAATTGGTAGCTAACTCCAACCGAATCCCTTAGCTTGTCTAAGGATCAACACCCCAAACCAAGTCTAGACTTCCTCTAAGTTCTTTGCTTCAGAAATCCTCAAGAGAGGGAGAAAGAGATAACAATTCGTGAGAGAGAGAGAGAGACATAGGTTAGGTGCTCTGTTTTCTTCCTTTCCTTTTCTTCCCTTTAGTTTCTACCACTTTCCCTTATACTCTAAAAACATCAGATATAACAAGCATATCTCCTAATAGGCAAAAGACTCTTTTACCCTCCCATTTAAATCCAAGCTTTTTAATCACTCTAAGGGCATTTTGGTCATTTGCTCCCAATTCCCGCTAATTCCTTGAGTGTCCCTAATGTTTACCACTTAAATCCCGTCATCTAATTAATCACCAATTATTTTCCTCAATGTCAAATAGACTCTAATATATTTCCCAAATTCCCAGAAATATCCCCAGGCTCCCCCAAGTTGGGTATAAATCCCCGCCGTGACTATATCGCTAAACCGCTCACTAGGATTGCCTCGAGCCTTATGCTGAAAATACATCCACATAATAATGTGTTCTTAACAATTTATCACAAATAATCACATATATGCCCTCAACGGGCTAAAATTACGAATATGCCTTTATAATCTAAATAGGGCCTACATGCATAATAATACTCATAATCATGCATCTCATATATCCATATAATCATATAAGCATGCTTATCACATAATCATGCATTAAATAATTTAAATCACATATAAACCATTTATGCCTTCCCGACACACTAATCAAGGCCCTTAAGCCTTATTAGTGATTTTGGGTCGTTACAACTATCCCCTCCTATTGAGAATTTCGTCATCGAAATTTTACCTGAATAACTCGGGATATTGATCCCGCATCGCTGACTCAAGCTCCCAGGATGCCTCCTCGACCCTACTATTCCTCCATAATACTTTAACCAGAGGAATTGTCTTATTTCGTAGGACTTTATCTTTCTGATCTAAAATCTGAATTGGTCGCTCCTCATACGACAAATCTGTCTGCAATTCCAAGTCTTCATACTTCAACACATGTGTCGTATCTGAGACATACTTCCGGAGCATAGAAACATGGAATACGTCATGAACTCCTGACAACGACGGTGGCAAAGCTAACCTGTAAGCCACCTATCCGTTCCTTTCTAGGATCTCAAAAGGTCCGATGAATCTAGGGCTCAGCTTGCCCTTCTTCCCAAACCTCCTCACCCCTCGCAGTGGTGAAACTCACAGAAACATGTGGTCCCCAACTTGGAACTCCATGTCCCTACGCTTAGGATCATCTTAGCTTTTCTGTCTGCTCTGCGAAGCAATCATTCTAGCTAGGATCTTCTCAATAGCTTCATTGGTCTTCTGAACCATGTCCGGCCCCAAATACTTCATCTCACCCATCTCATCCCAATGAATGGGTGATCTACATCTCCTCCCATATAACATCTCATACGGGGCAACTCCTATTGTCGATTGATAACTGTTGTTGTACGAAAAAAATTCAATCAACGGGTGATACTTACCCCAAGATCCCTCAAAGTCAACGCATGCCCTAAGCATATCCTCCAACACCTGAATCATCCTCTCAGACTGTCCATCAGTTTGAGGATGAAAGGTCGTATTGAACTTCAACTGAGTCCCCATAGCCTTCTGCAAACTACCCCAAAACTTGGAGGTAAAGATAGGATCCCGGTCTGACACAATAGACTTAGGAACCCCGTGAAGACAACAATCTCCCTCACATACAGCTCAGCATACTGATCCACCGTATATGTCGTCTTCACTGGAAGAAAATGAGCTGACTTGGTGTATCCATCTACTATCACCCAGACCGAGTCATGATACCCCACTGTCCTGGGTAAACCTACCACAAAGTCCATCATAATATCCTCCCATTTCCACTCGGGAATACCCAAAGGTTGAAGCAATCCTACTGGTCGCTGATGCTCAGCTTTCACCTGCTGACAGGTTAAACATCTGGCCACATACTCCACCACATCCCTCTTCATCCCGGGGAACCAATACAACATCTGTAGATCTTGATACATCTTCGTGGTACCCGGATGAAGTGAGTACAACATAGTATGCGATTCATCCAATATCTCAAGTCTAATTCCCACATCAGTCGGAACACAAATCCGACCCTGATACCATAGTAAACCAACCTCAGAAATAGAATAGTCCTTAGCTGCCCCCGCTAAGACATTCTCTCTAACCTCTTGTAATTGATCATCCACTAGCTAAACTTCCTTAATCCTCTCTAATAGGGTCAACTGTAGAGTAATATTGGCCAACCGGCCCACCACCAACTCTATCCTCACTCTAGACATCTCATCAGCCAACTCCCTCGAAATCTGAGTGGAACTAAATAACTGCCCCGAGCCCCTTCAGCTCAATGTATCCACAACCACGTTGGCTTTCCCTGGGTGGTAAATAATACCACAATCATAGTCCTTTACCAACTCTAGCCAATGTCTCTGTGTCATGTTTAGGTCCTTCTGCGTGAAGAAGTACTTCAAACTCTTATGATCGGTGTATATCTCGCACTTCTCCCCGTACAGATAATGCCGCCAAACCTTCAGTGCAAATACCATTGCTGCCAACTCCAAATCATGGGTAGGATACCGCTACTCATACTCCTTCAGCTGTCGTGACGCATAAGCTATAACTTTTCCGTCCTGCATCAACGCACAGCCTAGACCCAACCTCGATGCGTCACAATGAACCACAAACTTTCCTTCCTCCGAAGGAAGACTCTCCAAGGTGAAGTAATAAGTCACCGCTTCAATTCTTGAAACTATTCTCACAAACAGAACTGGAGCACCCCATGGAAAAAAACTAGGCCTGATGAACCCAAATCCAAAAGCTCCTGTAACTGTATCTTCAATTTTTTCAGTTCTGCCAGTGCCATTCTATATGGTGCCCTTGACACTGGCTCTGTCCCTGGCGCTAACTCAATAACAAACTGAATCTTCCTATGCGGTGGTAACCCTGGTAAATCCTCAGGGAATACATCCAAGAACTCACAAACCAATCTGGTCTCCTCCAGCCCTGCTGGTAACACCCTGGTAGTATCCACAACACTAGCAAGGAAACCTATACATCCCCCTTGTAATAGGTCCCTAGTCCTCAATGCTGATATCATGGGTACGCAGGGTCCACATACCGCACCCACGAAAACAAAGGGATCCTCGCCCTTCGGCTCAAAGATCACCATCTTCTTCCTGCAATCAATAGTAGCTTCGTATCTAACCAACCAATCCATGCCCAAAATCATGTCAAAGTCCTCCATACCCAACTCAATCAAGTCTACTGATAACTCCCTACCATCAACCATCACTGGCAGTGCCCTAATCCACCTCCTATAAATCACCAGTTCCCCTGTAGGCAATATAGTCCCAAACCTCATAGTATAGTACTCACTAGGTCTACACAGTCTATCAATCACCTTACTAGAAACAAATGAATGTGTAGCACCAGAGTCAATCAATACAGTAAAAGGAGAGCCAGCGCTAGAAATCTGACCTGTCATTACCGAGGGACTAGCCTCGGCCTCTGTCTGAGTCAAGGTGAACACTCAAGCTGGAGTCAAGCTGTCCACCTTCCTTGCGTCCCCTTTCTTCACTGTTGGGCAGTCCTTCTTGAGGTGTCCTACCACCCCACACACATAACAGGCCTTAGCCCGACATTTTCCCGAATGGCGTCTTCTACACCTGGTGCACTTGGGGTAGCTCCTCCATGTTTCACCGCCTCCCTGATGGCGACCCTGAGTACCCCAACCTCTCTTATCAGAACCAGGAGCGGTCGAAGTATCAGGGGTCTTTCTCTTCAGATCACTGGGGCCTCCACCCCTACCAGACCCAGAATATGGAGGCACCGCTCTGCGACCTTGTCGCCTTGCAGCACTCTCCCTCTAGGTCTTGTTCTCCGCTTCCTTAGCGGTAAGAGCCTTCTCAACAGTCTGGGCATAAGTTGTCCCCCCAGGTACTGTTGTAATCCTCACATCTCAGGCTATCATAGCATTAAGCACTCTAATAAATCTGTCTTGCCTAGCTGCATCTGTAGGCACAAGAACTGGGGCAAACTTCGCGATTCTATCAAATTTCAAGGCATATTCTGTAACTGTCATGTTTCCCTGAACCAACCCCACAAACTCATTCACCTTAGGGGTGTTCATATAAACTGCAAACCGTGGTTTGGAACCAAACCGCACCGCACCAAACCGCCAAAAACCGTAACCAGTGAAACCATTTTCGATGGTTCGGTTTTAACCAGACCACTCAACTTTAATGGTTTGGTCACGGTTTCTAATTTTTTAAAACCAATTAAACTGGACCGGACCGTGATTTTTTCTTAAAAAAATAGTTTTTAGAAATGATGGTTCAAAGATTTGAACCCCTACACTTAAGTTAATATAAAATCTACCAAACCATCCAAGCCAAATAATTTAATTGTTTAGGATATGTTTTTAGTAGTATTTAATACATGCACAAGTTTCCAAAACTAAAAAAAGAGAAATGTAAAGTCCCACATTGTTTAGAAAGTAAACATTTCTTTTTCTCACTTCTATAAAATGATTCAAAATACTTACACTTACAACAACAAAGAAAATAAGCTTCTTGTAGACTTTTATGGTCTTAAAAGTAAAGTTAAAATTATTATTATTTAAATACAATTATTTAGTAAATTATTTTATAATAAAAAAAGTTTAAATTGTTAGGAGTGTGTCCTAAAAGCATGTAAAGACATTTGTTTTACTGTGAATAAATAAATACAATGGTTTATTATTATTGTTATATTTAGATTGTTAAATTATTGTTTGAATAATTTTGTAAATATCAGAAAAATTCCATATTCATTATTGAGGATGTGATCTTCTATTAGTACGAGAGAATTAAAATCACATGAATGAATAAAAATAGTCAACAACAATAAATTAAAGTTATAGAATTCTTTAATTGGAGTTGTAAGTACGATTTACTGAGTATCATAATGATACAAATAATCTAGATTCAGATTATTGATGTGGAAAGACATCTCGGTAAATGCGCTTTATATAATATGATTATATATGACATGGACCGATATGAATTAAAGTCTTTATCCAAAAACATTTTAACAATAAAGACTTGTAATTCATATCATAACTGATGATCATTTATAGATCAACCTAAATCATGAGTGTTCATGAACTCCTGTTCATGTTTATTAAATCTTTTGATTCATTCGTTAAGGTCTCTTCAAAGAATGAGGCTAATGACTTTTGTTTTGGAGATTTAATATCATGGCTGGCTAGGAACATGTATCAACAATACGAAATCTAATCTTTCCTAACAGATCATATATTAGTTCCCTTAAGGGTTAATTCTGGAACTGAATGATTTTGAGCTCAAATTTATAATTAGATTATAGATTAATTATTCACTAGTGAATTAATGGTACTTAAGGAATAAGAAGTAAATTAGAAAGGGAAAATGGTAAATTCTTCCATTCTAATTTATGAACTAATTAATTAGAGGGTTGAACTATTGTAAGATGGTTATATCAATGGACGACTTAAGAAAATATTTCTGTAAAAGTATATCTATAACATAAAGAGTGCAATTTTGAATTTATAGTGGAGTAATATCAGAATTAATAAATTAACTATTATAATTAAATAGTTTAATTATTTAGTTTATTTATTGGAGCTTAATGTTTTAGGTCCATGGTCCCCGAAATGGCTTAAACAATCACTGACAAAGGTAAATACAAAAATGGGCAAAAAGGACTTACGTGATAAGTAAAATATTTTTCTATGTATCAAACATAATTATTGTTTAATTATGTGTAATTAATTAATTATTTGATTTAACAAAAATATAATTAATTTTGAATTAATTTATTTTTTGGGATTTTTGGTATTTAAATAATAATAAAAATTGGGAAAAATCACATGCCATATCACTGGCATGTGGTACACGTGTAGCACAGTGCACAGTCACTATGCTACACGCATAAGAGTGTGATCAATTTCTTGGTTCCACAATTTTAGTTATTTAAATATTAAATAAATAATGCGATATTTTAATATGATTAAAATATTATTATTTAAACAAAAATTTGATAACTGATCAGTTATTTTAAATTGTTTAAAATAACAAATATTTTAATATATTGGATATATTAAATATAGGATATCAATTTTACAGAACGTAACTTTTCAGGGATAGAAAAAATATCTAGAAATCTCTCTCAGAGAAAGAGAACAGTGATACAAAACAAAAGTCACTGTTCTTCACAAAACCTGGGTCCAAACTTTATTAGATCTCATGTGTTGAGAACATCTGATAAATAGTTTTTTTTGCCTATTGTTTGTATAGCGAGCCCACACTTGTTCTTTGTGTGCTGAGAACATTTTGGAAGATCTTGGTGTGAGATCTCAAGGATTTAGCCATACAAAAAGATAGCAGCAAGGAAGGACCTGAGGTAATTTTTTATATTCTTGTCTTTGATTCAATATATATATGCATGTGAAGAAGTAGATCTAGAAATCTTATGGGATTAAACTGACAATTTGACTATTGTTCCGTTGCGTATAATCTCTGATTTGATCAATAAAAACCAACAAATGGTACTAGAGCCATCTTCACATATATATATGTATTGAATCTGTGTGGGTTTACTTTTATGCATTTATTTATTTTGATGAATGAATGGATGGCTTAATGTGATTGAATGCATGGGAATGTTGAATCGTTAATTGTATGGTGTTTTTGCGTTAGGATTTTTTTATGATTAGATCATTGTGTAAGCCATTAAAGGGCATAGGATTTATGTAATTTTATTTGGTTTTTGACACCATAAAATTGTAATTCTGATCACACAAAAGTCAGAATGGAGCCCGGGATTCAGAATTCAGCCACCAATCCTCCGAGGCCGACCTCCGAGCCGCTACCGAGACGTCGTACGGACGTCTGTACGGTTCCGTACAGTCCAGCCCCGGCAGCCCCGTTTGACGTCGCGTGTCCCCGCCTAACTGGTCCAGAATTTTTTCTATTTTTTTATTTTTTCTGAAATTAATCTGTTATTTTTTTTTAATTTTTAAAATGTTTAAATATCCTATTTTTGAAATTTTATATTTAAATAATGAGATATTTTTGTTATCTTAACAGATTTTAATTTAAATTCATTTCAGTTTTAATTAAAAAGAAAAATCAAAATAATGATTATTTAAAAGTTTGTTTTAATTAATCAAAATAATTAGAAAATTGTTTTCTTATTATTATTCTGGACCAACAACGACACATATCCTACCGACAGTAAAGTAAAGAAGCCCGATGGAGATCAAGGCGGTTTTATTTTATTTTTAATTTTATAAAGTGGTTGTAAAATTAGAAATACCAAAAAGCACCTGGTTCAACATTTATTGTTTATTTATTTAAATAATTTTTTTATGTGGTTAATGTGATTGATAACATGTTCATGCATTGTATGCCATACATAAAAACTCACACAGTCATAATAATGCATCTCATTAGTAGAAACATGATTATTAGGATTGTCCTATATGTTTATATGAATTGTTTTGTGAAATCAATTGCATGTAAATTACTTAGTTTTATTTTGAAAACTTCGTAAAATATCACACCAAATTTTAGGTCTTTATGACTTAATTTCTTTAAACCAACTTTATTTAAAAAAAAAAAATTTAGTAAAGTTTAGATGAACATGATTGGTAATTTAAAATTGGATATGGACCTAGAAACTCGATTTCTTTCCAATTTTAATTATGTTCATAAGGTTTAAAGATGTTATAATTAATTTGGAATTAATTAGGTTAAAAACACTTATTTCAAAATAGTGAGTGGGAGAGGGTTGATATCTCAAACATAACCCATGGTCTCCATTATTAATATAACACCGTGAGATATGAATAGCGCCTCGGGACGACTTTGTTTTCGTCCCCCTAAGGAAGGTGTCTAGACATATCAATAGCAAGGTTGTATTTCTTACATAGATAGGAACTAATGATGTATTTTAGGCTTGACCGACCCTAAGGCGGCATGTCCTAAGTTAAGTCATGAACTCCGAAATAATGGGTTACACTCACAAAGTTATGATTAAGCTTTTGTAGTAGATAATCATAACTTGACCAAACTAAGCGGTACTTTAATGTTTAAAAGAGAAAATAAAGAGTTATTTTAAGTATTAAACAATAAAGATAAGAATGTCTTATAAATTCTCTAAAATTAATTTGACCGACCCTAAGGCAGCACTTTAATTGTTAGAAAATTTTATTGTGGAAATTATTCTTTATTTTATGTGTTTTAATTATGCTCATGCATCCCGTTTAATTTCTGAAAACTTTGATATTTATTTTTCTAAATATAATAATAATATTTGTATTTTTTTATTGTATTCAGAATATGTCTATCTCTGGAAATCCCATCACTGCTTTGATTGCACAAGAAAAGTTAACTGGTGATAACTTCATAAAATGGAAATCAAATATGATTTTGTTGTTGGTTAGTGAAAACCACAAGTTTGTCCTAAATGAGGAATGTCCTGAAGAACCTAGTGCCAATGCCCCGAAACATGTTCGGGACAAATTTGATGCATGGATTCAATCCAATAACAAAGCCAAGTGCTATATGCTTGTAAGCATGAGTGATGTCTTACGAACAAAGCATGAATCCATGGAAACTGCTTTTGAGATATTAGAATCTCTTAAGGAAATGTTTGGGCGCCCATCTGATCAAAGCCGTCATGAGGCTACTAGAACCTACATGAATGCTAAGATGAAGAAAGGTCAATTTGTGCGTGAGCATGTTTTGAACATGAACAGTGTACTTCATGAAGCTGAGACGCATGGAGCAGTCATGGATGAAAAGACACAAGTAAGCATCATACTTGAGTTTTTAACTCCTGCTTTTTCTACATTCACAACCAATTATGTCATGAACAAATTGGATTTTAACATGACATAATTGCTGAATGAATTACAAACTTATGAGTCTTTGAATAAGACCATCTCAAGTCAGGCTGAAGCAAAACCATCTTCATCTAAGAAGAAAAGAAAAGGCAATAACAATGACAGCAAACCTAAAAAGGACAATCCGAAAAAGGCAAAGAAGTCATCCAAGGTGCCCGAGAACATAAAGAACAATGACCCCAAACAAAAGGCACCCAAAGGAAAGTGTTTCCATTGTAATGTCGATGGTCATTGGAAGAGAAACTGTCCAAAGTATCTCGCCGAGCTAAAAGAGAAAAAGAAAGGTAAATCAGATTTACTTGTACTCAAAGCTTGTATGGTGGAACAAGATAAATTATCATGGATAGTTGATTCTGGTTCCACTAACCATGTTTTTTCTTGTTTGCAGATGCTTGGGTCCGCAAAGCAGTTGGAGCAAGGAGAGATGACTATGAGAGTGGGAAGTGGAGCGCTTGTTTCAGCTAAAGCATGTGGAACAGTCCGTTTGAATTTTAAGAACAATTTTCTAGTTTCGAATAATGTGCTATTTATTCCTGAAATTACTAGACACATTATTTCTTTATCTTTGTTACATGAACAAAAATTTAGCATTTCTTTTAATAATCATATGATTTTTATTTCAAGGAATGGGAACATTATTTGTCATGCAAAACAAAAGGATGGACTGTACATGCTTAATCCAATAGAAAAATCGCTCAATAATTCTGAATTGTTTAACGTAGCTGTTCCACAAAGTAACAAAAGACAAAAGGTTTCTAAAGAAAATGACACGTATCTATGGAACTTAAGATGAGGTCATATTAGTCTAGATAGGATAAACTGGTTAACTAAAGATGGACCTCTAAGGGAACTAACAGTTGGAACCCTATTGGTTTGTGAATCCTGTTTAGAAGGAAAATTGACTAAACGACCTTTCACTTCGAAGGGAACTAGAGCCAAAGAACCACTAGAGCTAATACATAGTGATGTATGTGGTCCAATTAACATTCAAGCTCGAGGAGGTTATGAATATTTTGTCACATTTACTAATGACTATTCTAGATACGGTCATGTGTACCTAATGCTTAAGAAGTTAGAAACTTTTGATAGGTTTAAAGACTTCAAAGCTTTAGCTGAGAAGCAATTAGGTAAATCTTTAAAAACACTCCGATCTGATCATGGTGGTGAATATTTGGATTCTGAATTCAAAGATTTCTTACTGGAGCATGGAATTCTATCCCAACTCACAGCACCTGGAACACCACAACAAAACGAAGTTTCAGATAGAAGAAACCGGACCCTGTTTGACATGGTCAGGTCTATGTTAAGCTACTCTTCACTTCACTTATCGTTTTGGGGGTATGCACTTCAAACGGCTAACTACATTTTGAATGTAGTTCCGTCCAAAGCTGTGACAAAGACACCTTTGGAACTATGGAATGGAAATAAACCTAGTTTATGACATTTCCGTATTTGGGGTTGTCCTGCTCATGTGCTAAGACCTAAATCTGGAAAACTGGATTCTAGGTTTGAAGTGTGTATATTTGTGGGCTATGCTCCAGAAACAAGAGGTGGATATTTCTATAGCCCAAGTGATCAAAAGGTATTTGTTTCGACAAATGCAACCTTTTTAGAACACGACTATATGAATGATTTTAAACCTTGGAGCAAAGTAGTTTTAGAGGAACTAATGACAAATAATATTTCATCTCCATCCTCTTCATCAGTTAATGATAAAACAACAAAAGAAACCACAATTCCTGAAAAGGAAAAATTAGTGCAACGTCGTAGTGGGAGGATTGTGAGATAACCTATTCGCTACGAACATGAGGCACATGTTCTTGTATCAGATACTGAAAAGGATGATCCATTGACTTTTAAAGAAGCAATGGAAGACGCTGATGTTGATAAGTGGCAAGATTCCATGAATCAAGAAATGGAATCAATGTATTTCGATTCAGTCTAGGAACTTGTAGATCTGTCTGACAATGTTAATGCCATTGGATGAAAATGGATCTACAAGAAGAAAAAGGGTGCAGATGGAAAGGTAGAGACCTATAAAGCAAGGCTTGTGGCCAAAGGCTACACACAGAGAGAGGGTGTGGACTATGAAGAAACATTTTCTCCTGTGGCCATGCTTAAGTCCATTCGCATACTCTTATCCATAGCTGCCATCTATAATAATGAAATATGGCAAATGGACGTCAAGACAGCTTTTCTGAATGGCCACCTTGATGAAACCATTTATATGGAACAACCAGAAGGGTTTATAAAGAAGGATCAAGATCAAAAGGTATGCAAATTGTTGAAATCCATATATGGATTGAAACAAGCATCAAGATCTTGGAACTTAACATTTGATGAAACTATTAAAACATATGGTTTCGAACAAAATGTTGACGAAGCATGTGTTTATAAATACATCAAAGGAAAAATTGTGTTTTTCTTTGTAACGCCCTACCTCCTTAGAGCCGTTACCAAGTGTGTTTAAAATCGTGCTTTCAACTCGCTAATCGAGGTTTTACTTCAAACCGTGTAACTAAGCCATAATTAAAAGGAAAACATTAGAGAAAGTAGCTTTTCACAGCAAATCATAAAAGTTTACACTTGGGATCCCAAAACATAGTTTAGAAAATATTTACAACACAAAACTGATCTGAGTCGACTAAACGACAAAATCTAAGTTCATTTACAAGCATCTCCCAAAATCCCCTAGACGTGGTAACCAGGCTGGCCGAACATGTACACGCCACTTCACGCCAGCTGTACTCATGGTTGGTTGATCTTCTCTTTACCCTTACCTGCACCACAGAGCATTTGTGAGCCGAGGCCCAACAAGAAAACCCATAATAGATAACATATGCAGTACACAAGTCAAACATATAAACATGCCACCAATGATTAAACACATACGGCCTAGCCGTCCCAGGCGTTTACCAAGCCCTGGGTTCGCGGACCATGCCGTAAGGATATCCCAGGTATCCTGTTAGGGACTCGCCCTGGCAACTCGCACCCCACGTGCTCAACGCCGCTCCCGGCCTTTTGCCGTTCTCGGCCTTGCACTCAATGTGCTTGATGCCGTTCCCGGCCCCACGCCGTTCTCGGTCTACACCGTTTTCGGCCCTCGCCGGTCGCACATAGAATATCAAACATGATATACCAACAAGTACATAATTCAAGCATAAACAGATAAAGAGCTACAATCTCCAATTCTAACATATAGGGCTCGACCCTGCATATCATTTCCATTCAACACATTGGGCTCAGCCCTGTACACAAGCTCTATGGAAGCAGGGGTTTTCTTACCTGAGTTCCGAGCTTCCTGAGCACCGATGCCCCGAGCACAGTCCGCTAACGTGAGCCTCGCCGAAATCCTAGTCACAACACATAACAATATCCGTCCATCAAATTATAACCCAATAAATGACTCCGAACCATAATCCCTAACCTCCGGGACCTTGAATTCTATCAATCCGGATGATAAAGTCCATCCCGAGTCTTACCCCTTGAGTTCCCAAGCCTAAAATACCATTAAAACCCATTTTGACACTAAGGGCCGTGGCCCCACCCACTAGAGCCGCGGCTAGCCTCAAAACAGAGGCTAACTCTTCACTGACCCCCACACGGGCCACAGCGCGCCCACCAGGCGCCGCGGCGCGCATGAATTCTCTCGGCCTCCCATGGCCGCGCGCGCACGCGGGCCGCGGTGCTATACAGCGAACCCAGATTTATACACCAGTTTCCATCCATCCTTCAAGCCAATTCCCACCAAAACCAAGCTAACATTCCTAGATATCCAGCATAATTACTCTAGCACAAAAACAACGTCAAAACCTCATTAAAATATGCTCCAAAACTTAGCTAGAACACCCAAAGATTAATCAAGCTTAGCTAACATGCAATCCCCTAAAACTAGCAGAAATTAAAGACTAAACCTTAGTGTTTAGAGCTTACCTTGTAGAGCTTAATCCCAGAATTTTGATCCTTAATCCCAAAGCTTCAAGCTCCTAGAGTATCCCAGCTGAAACCCCTTTAATTCCTAGCCAATTCTTTTGAGTTCCTCCTTGAGTTTTGTCTTAGAGAGCAAGAGAGAAAGCAAGAGCTATCTTTAGTTCAACGAAAGTGTGGGTCGGTTTCATAAGTTTCTAAACAGTTCCCTTTTTTTATTTTATATAACTTAAATCTAAAGGGTTACCCCAAGGCTCGGGGTACCAAAACGTCCCCGAGGGCAAAAATGGTAAATTCCCCAAATATTCCCGCCTAGGCATTCTATCCTCAAATATATCTCCAAATATTTATTTCTATGTCCCGATAATCCCATAACTCATCTAGTACCCGAATTACCGCTCGACTCGCCGCGAGTCCAAATCTCAACCCCGCCGTGACTTTGTGGCTAACCGCTCCCCAGGACTATCTCAAATCATGCTGAACAGACATATCACACATATACACATATAGCTCATTTATCACATGTATGCCCCTAATATCCAGACAAGGCCCACATGCACATTTAACTCAATTAAACATGCATCATTATCATATATACACATAAATTCATATATAAGCATATTAAACCACTTATTTCCCTCCAGGCACACTAATCAAGGCCCTAAGCCTGATTAGCAAATTCGGGTCGTTACAACTATCCCCTCCTTACAGAAATTTCGTCCTCGAAATTACCTGAACAACTCGGGGTACCGCTCCCTCATCTCTGACTCAAGTTCCCACGTTGCCTCCTCAACTTTGCTGTTTCTCCACAGCACTTTCACTAAGGCGATGGTCTTGCTCCTCAAGACCTTTTTTTTCCGGTCAAGAATCTGAATCGGCTTCTCTTCATAGGACAAATCCTGATCAAGCTCCAAATTCTCAAAACTTAAGACATGCGTTGAATCTGACATATACTTCCGGAGCATAGATATATGGAATACATCATGAACCCCCGATAAAGCTGGAGGCATCGCTAATCTGTAAGCTACCTCTCCAACTCGTTCCAGTATCTCGAAGGGGCCAACATACCTGGGGCTCAACTTACCCCGAACACCAAATCGTTTCACACCCCTCATGGGTGAAACCCTAAGGAACACATGATCACCAACCTGAAACTCCACGCTCCTGCGTCTCAGGTCTGAATAACTTTTCTGTCGACTCTGGGAGGTGAGCATACGCGCCCTAATCATCTCAACTGCCTCATTGGTTCTCTGAACCATCTCTGGACCCAAATACCTTCTCTCACCCGTTGTTGATGCTCATAATCTCATCAAGGGAAAATGCAAGGTCGTCACATGGGCGAAGCCCCACCGCCTCGCGAAGCCGTTCCGCGAGGCCACCATCTCGCGAGGCCCTCGTGTGGGCGAAGCTCCACCGTCTCGCGAACCCATCTCGCGAGACCACCATCTCGCGAGGCCATCCCGCGAGGCCCTCGCATGGGCGGAGCCCCATCGTCTCGCGAAGCCATTCCGCGAGGCCCCATCTCGCGAGGCCCTCATGTGGGCGAAGCTCCACCGTCTCGCGAAGCCATCCCGCGAGACCCTCGCATGGGCGGAGCCCCACCATCTCGCGAAGCCATCCCGCGAGGCCCTCGCATGGGCGGAGCCCCATCGTCTCGCGAAGCCATTCCGCGAGGCCACATCTCGCGAGGCCATCCCGCGAGGCCCTCACATGGGTGGAGCCCCATCGTCTCGCGAAGCCATTCCGCGAGGCCACATCTCGCGAGGCCATCCCGCGAGGCCCTCGCATGGGCGGAGCCCCATCGTCTCGTGAAGCTGTTCAGCAAGGCCACATCTCGCGAGGCCATCCCGCAAGGCCCTCGCATGGGCGGAGCCCCATCGTCTCGCGAAGCCGTTCAGCGAGGCCACATCTCGCGAGGCCATCCCGCGAGGCCCTCGCATGGGCGGAGCCCCATCATCTCGTGAAGCCATTCTGCGAGGCCACATCTCGCGAGGCCATTCCGCGAGGCCACATCTCGCGAGGCCTTCCTGCGAGGCCCTCGCATGGGTGAAGCCCCCTATCTCGCGAGGCCGTCGTCCCACAAGGTCGCCGCGTGGGCGAGACCCCACCGTATCGCGGGGCCCTTTGGGCATTCCAACCGCGCGAGGCCGGGGGAGGCTAGGAGGCCGTCAACGGCGCCCCATGCGCGAGGCCGCGCAAGGTCCCGCGCGCGCGCCCCTGGAGGTCCACCAGCCTACCATCTTCTCGGGAGGCCAACGCCCCATAACTTGACACGTATGGCCCAAAGGCATCTTGCCTCGTACGCTAAGACGTGGAGCGAGGCCAAGCACTTATCGCCCGCGCCCGTGGGTGACCTTAGAGTGCTCCAGGCATCCCGTACCAAGGGTCCCGTTCCCTACACCTCGAGATCCCCATGTTTAGGAGATCCCGTACGAGTCGAATGCGACATATTTGTACGACCAAGTTCCAAGTTCAGATACTAGGACCAGTGAGATTGCTGGGGGAAGGATCATGGTCCGTACGTCTACGGCCATAGGACAGAGCCGACACCACGACCTCCTGCGCCACTATGCCTGCCGCCACGTATCAGACATGGGCACAGAAAAGTGGTGGAAACGTCTCCCTGACACCTGCTCATGTACGAGATGTACGTCCACGACCTCTGAAGCCACTCATCTGACACAGTACGAATGTACCACTTGGTCCCCTGGACCACTATGTACCTAAGGCCATTAGAGCCTACTATAAAAGGAATTCTAAGACCACCTGAAAGGGGGTTGGAAAATTGACTGTAGCAGAGGCATCAGTGTGAATGAGATACTGAATTCTCCATTGTTCTTAGATTATTGTTCTTGAGTTATTGTTCAAGTTTTCATAGCTTTCCAATTAGAGATTCTAATTCGATAATTTTTCCAACTTAACTTCGTTGACGAGTTCTTACCGTCAACAGTTTGGCACCGTCTGTGGGAACGTTAGTTTTAAGCTACTGTTCCACCATTGTTTCTGACAAGAAGAAGATGCCGAGACGCTCGAAGCGACTGAGGGAGACGCGGGAGGTCGAAGTTCACCTAAACGGAGTCCAGCTGAAGGCCTCCATGAGGGACGCTCCTCCGCCAAGAGACGTAGAACCCCCACAAGACCCTGAGGTTCACGGGGGTGATAGGGTGGCCTCATCGCCAGCCGCTCCACTCGGAGGGAGTCCTCCAAGAGAACCACCAGCAAACGCTGATGCGTTCCCTCCTCCAAAACCGCCACAGGCACCGAACTCCGGCCGGCAAGACCCCGGTCCTTCTACCCGTAGGCATGACAAGCACCCCCGGGTCCACTCCGTGAGCTCAAGTTCGAAATCCCCGTTTTACGAAGAGGAGATACGTGAACTCCACCGCAAAAACCAAAGATTAGAAACCACCTTAGAAAACATGCAAGAGGTCCTTAACGGCCTATTGCAGGGTAAGTCTAGCGTGACCTTGCCTAAGGGGAAGGAGAAGGGCAAGGATAGGGTGGAGACCACAGTGCCGGTAGATGATGGGAGAACCCGACATTCAACTAGCAACACCCCTCGCACAAAGCAAAATGATCACCCCGAACCGCCTAAGCAGGCCCAGAAGCCAGCACCGAGAACCAACGCTGCCCCTCGCCATGAGGACGAGGTCACCTCCAAGAACACCCCCAGACTTGCGGGAGGAGCTCAATAAGAAGAGGGCGGGAAAAGGGACCACGCCCCCTGTGGCGCCTCGAGAAGGCAAGGGAAAGGCAGATCTTAGCCCGTCCACTCTGAGAGACACCCTCAGCAAAAGGAGGCAGGACCTAGACACGGAGATGCGGAGCTTGCGGAGCAAGATTGTCACCGCGTCGGGTGGCCAGGCCTTTGAGGAAGACTTCGACCATGAGTCGCCCTTCGTGCGAGAAATTCAGGCAATCCAACTCCCCACCAATTTTAAGGAGCCCAATATGACCCCTTACGAAGGGAACACGGATCCAAAATACCACCTGGATGCGTTTAATGATCTGATGAAACTAAGGGGAATCGGGAGTGGTGCCAGGTGCCATTGCTTCGCTGTTACCCTGAAGGGACCCGCCTATAAATGGTTCAAAAGACTAAGGCCAGGGTCCGTCAGGTCCTGGCAGCAGTTCTCTGATGAATTCCTCCAACAGCACCATGCCGTGCGGGACTACACGATGCTAGGTACCAGTCTGGCCAACGTGAAGCAAGGGGAGAAGGGGAGCCTAAAAAGCTACATTCACCGGTTCAATATGGAGGCCGCAAAAGTGGGGAGCCTAACGCGCCGGGAGTTAAAAATGGCCATTACTGCTGGGGTACTCCCAGGGAGCAAGTTGTGGGACAACATGCTAAAGAGGGAAGTCACCGAATTGGATGACTTCTATGAAAGAGCACAGAAGTACATCCGTGTGGAGGATGGCCACGCAAACCTGAAGGCCGGAAAGGAGGAGCCCCACGCAAAGCCCCCAATTAACGACGGGCCGAATATAGCTAATAAGAAGAGGACGTATGAGGAGTCGAGAGATGACCAGCAGAGGAAGACCAAACGAGGGGGTGATCATAGGCCAACGGCCTATACTTACTATGCGAACCTCACTGACACCAGGGAGCATATTTACGTCACCAACGAAGATCGAGTGCCCTTCAAAAAGCCCCCACCAATGAGAAAGGATCGGTCCAAGAGGGACCCCAATAAATACTGCCAATACCACAAGGACATTGGACACACCACGGCAGAGTGTATCCACTTGAAGGAGGAAATTGAGGAGCTTATCCGCCGGGGGCACTTAGGCCGCTATGTCAAGAGAGAAAGGCAAAGGCCAGAAAACGAGTCCACAGCGCCCCAGGCACAGGAGCGAGCCCCAGAAATACAGGGGGAGGTTCGCACCATTTTTGGAGGCCCAGGATTTGGGGGAGATTCTAGGAAGGGACGAGATAAATATGCAAGGGAGGCTCGACGAAGTCCGCCTCCCTGCGTCATGAGGTTAGAACAACGACCCCCGAAGAGTTTCAAAGGGGAAAACGACTCGATAACGTTCACTGAGGAAGATGCGCGAGGGGTACACTCCCCCCACAATGATCCGCTGGTGCTGACGGTCCAGTTGGCAAATATGCGTGTGCATCGAGTCTTGGTGGACAACGGGAGCTCAGTGGATATCCTATACCACCCTGCTTTGGAAAAGATGGGATTGGGTATGCGTCACCTGAAGCCCTGCCAGTCGTCCCTATACGGATTCACAGGGGATTCAGTGCAACCCCTTGGGATGATCGAATTGACACTTACCATGGGGGAGCAACCCCGCCAAACTACAGTCATGTCTAACTTTGTTGTAGTAGATTGTGCATCAGCTTTCAACGCGGTATTAGGGAGACCCTCCCTAAGAGAATTGAAAGCCATAACTTCAATATATCACTTAGTTGTCAAGTTCCCGACTCCAGGAGGGGTCGCAAGTATGAAAGGAGAATAGAAGGAGGCAAGGGAGTGTTACAACACCTCACTCCGCACGCCTGCAAAGCCGCGTGAGCCAATGGCCATGGTGGTACATGAGGCGCTATGTATGCCCACGGGGGGTCCGCAGGAGCTGGACCCTCGAGTCATGGATGAGGCAAGAGCAGAACCAGTAGAAGAAGTGGAGGAGGTTACGGTGACAGAGGAACCCTTAAGGAAATTAAAGATAGGAAGAAGCCTACAAGGTGACGTGAAGGAGGAGTTGATAAAATTTTTGAAGGATAATCTGGACGTATTTGCATGGAGTCATGAGGACATGGTGGGCATAGACCCCAGCGTGATGTGCCACCACCTGAACATCTCCCCAGAAGCAAGGCCCGTCAGGCAAAAAAGGTGGGCGCTTGACCCAACAAGATACGCAGCGTTAAAAGAGGAGGTTGACAAGTTGAAGGCTAACGGTTTCATCCGTGAGTCTTTCTACCCTGTGTGGGTATTGAACCCAGTACTCGTGCCCAAGCCAAATGGAAAGTGGAGAACTTGCGTCGATTTCACGAATTTGAATAAAGCTTGTCCTAAGGACAGCTTCCCACTTCCCAGGATAGATCAGTTAGTAGATGCAACAGCGGGACATGAGTTACTAAGTTTTATGGACGCCTACTCAGGATACAACCAAATCCCAATGAACCTGGCAGATGAAGAGCACACGTCATTCATTATAGACAAAGGGCTATACTGTTACAAAGTGATGCCCTTCGGGCTCAAGAACGCGGGAGCCACCTATCTAAGGCTGGTGAATAAAATGTTCGCCAATCAGATAGGAAGGAATATGGAAGTGTATGTGGATGACATGCTTGTGAAAACCAAAGTAGCAGCAGAGCTCAACAAAGACCTTGGTGAGATGTTTGACACGCTCAGGAAATACCAGATGAAGTTGAACCTAGCCAAGTGCACTTTCGGGGTATCCTCAGGAAAATTTTTGGGCTTCATGGTCAATTCCAGAGGCATCGAGGCCAATCCTGACAAGATAAAGGCACTCATAGAAATGAGCCCGCCAAAGAACAAGAAGGAGGTGCAATGCCTAACAGGAAGGGTGGCGGCCCTTAATAGGTTCATCTCAAGGTCCACCGATAAATGCCTCCCATTCTTTGACATCCTCAAAGGGAGCAAAAAGTTCGCTTGGAATGAAAGATGTGAGGAAGCATTTGTCAGGTTGAAAGAGCACCTGGGGAGGCCGCCCCTGTTAGCAAAGCCAGAGAAGGGCGAGAAGCTGTACCTGTACTTGGCAGTGTCTGAGCATGCCATCAGCACAGCCCTGGTTAAGGGAGAGAAGAAGCAACAATAGCCCGTATACTATATCAGCAAGCGTCTGGTGGACGCGGAGAGCCGGTATCCAGTGATCGAAAAACTGGCCTATGCGCTAGTAGTGGCGTCGAGGAAGTTGAAGCCTTACTTCCATGCACATACAATTGATGTCTTAACAGATAGTCCTTTGAGACAAGTCTTACATAAGCCAGAGACTTCAAGGAGACTAATGAAATGGTCGATTGAGCTAAGTCAGTTTGATATTGTCTACACCCCAAGGGCCTCCATCAATGGACAGGTGCTGGCAGATTTTATAGTAGAGTTCACCCATCAGCCGAATGAAGGACAGAGTGAAGGAGGGGAGCAGCCTGTTATGGAGGATGAACTAGGAGGTGTAGAGGAGTGGAGTTTGCATGTTGATGGGGCGTCGAATGAAGGAGGATCGGGAGCGGGCATCATGATGACCGGGCCCGAGGGACACAGAATGTACTGCGCAATCCGATTTGGGTTTGAGGCCTCCAATAATGAGGCGGAGTACGAGGCGCTCTTAGCTGGCCTGCGCCTAGCCCAGGAATTGAAAGTAACGTGCCTTCATATTTTCAGTGACTCGCAATTGGTGGTATGCCAAATAAAGGGGGAGTACCAGGCAAGGGGGCCCAAGATGGCAGCATATTTGGAGAAGGTGAAGGGTTATCTGGGACGAATGGTGGCATATACTATAGAGCAAATCCCCAGAGAAAATAACACCCATGTCGATGCACTCGCAAAGCTGGCATCTACCAAGGATGGTGATGTCTTGGAATCAATACCCGTGGAGTACTTACCAAAGCCCAGCATCGAAGGCGCAGATGTGCACATGATCAGCGTCCCAAAGAAATCATGGACCGAGCCAATCAAGAGGTACCTAGAGGAAGGAGCCTTGCCTGCGGATAAAAACGAATCTCGGAGGTTGGTGTACAAGGCCGCAAGGTACGCCTTGATAGATGGGGTCCTTTACAAAAGAGGATTCTCCATGCCACTCCTGCGGTGTCTAGAAGAAGAGGAGGCGTTGAAGGTGTTACAAGAGATCCACGAGGGAGAGTGCGGCAACCACGAAAGTGGACCCTCCACGGCTAGGAAGGCCATGAGACAAGGATACTACTGGCCTTCCATGGAGAAAGACGCGCATGACTTTGCCACGAAATGCGACAAGTGCCAGAGGCACTCCAATTACCCTCGAAGACCCCCAAGCGAACTGACCAGCATGCCCAGCCCCTGGCCCTTCGCTATCTGGGGGATAGACTTAATCGGCGCTCTTCCTACAGGCAGGGGTGGAGCGAAGTACGCGGTGGTGGCAGTGGATTATTTCACTAAGTGGGTAGAAGCGGAACCCCTTGTGAAGATAACCGCTAAGCACATCACCTCTTTTGTCAACAAATTCATTGTGTGTCGATATGGGGTACCCTACAAAATTATTTCCGACAATGGTACCCAATTCGAAGGAGGAGCCTTCGATAAATACTGTAAGGAAAGAGGTATAGGAGCTTCTCCGGGGTGGTACACCCCTAGGCCAATGGGCAAGTGGAGGCCATCAACAGGGTCCTAAAGAAGAACCTAAAGACAAAGCTGGAGAAGATGAAGGGAGCCTGGGCAGATGAGCTACCAAATGTGCTGTGGGCTTACAGAACCACCCCACGCACGACTACTGGGGAGTCCCCATTCTCCTTGGCCTATGGGTGCGAGGCTGTGCTCCCGGTCGAGATGCGAGTCACGTCCCACAGGGTACAGGCATATGGAGACGAAGCCAACCACGTAGCCCTGACCGAAAGCTTAGACATGCTGGAGGAAAAGAGAGAAAAAGCCCAAATGAGGGTGGCGGTATACCAGCAACGCGCCGCAAGGTACTACAATTCGAGGGTGCGAGAGAGAACTTTCAGAGTTGGCGACCTGGTGCTGAGGAAGGTGCTCCCAAACATGCGAGACCCAGGTGCAGGAGTGCTGGGGGCAAATTGGGAGGGGCCCTACCAGGTTGCTCAGTGCATCCCCCCGAACACTTACAAGTTGGCTCGCATGGACGACACCATCATAACCCGGGCATGGAACGCAGAACACCTGAGGAAGTACTACCAGTAAGGCGCCCATGCCCGCGGGTAAAAGCACAAGTGTGGTACGCTGCCTTGATAGGATAGGAAGAAATCAAAGAGGTTACCTAGATAGCCTCCTAAGTAGATGTGAGTCTTTTTATGTTTTGCTTCATATGACAACCACCTATGTACCGTTGCAACTACGTGTATGAGACCATTATGTTACGAATATGATGAATGAAACCACATATTATAAGTAAAACTGTTAGCCACTTCGTGTGTTATTTTTTTTCGATACTCGGGCATCAGCCAAAGTGTCCGCCGAAATAAATTTCACCAAACACTTGGGGGGCAGGACAAGGGGCGATAACACAGCTAGCAAGGGGAGCCTAAAAAGGGCCCTCTAACGGAGGATCTTGGAAAGGACCCCTCGCCCTCCTAAAAAAGAGGCTCCTAAAAAAAAAAAAAAAGACCCTCTGATAAGGGATCTTGAAAAGGGCCCTCAATTAGGAGTAGCCTAAAAACGACCCCCTGTGCATTAGGAGGACCCGAGAGGGACCATGGCCCTGAAAAGGACCGTTCAATGGGAGGTCCTAGAAGGACCCCTTATATCGGGGCCCTAGACGAAGTCCCTAAACACAGAAAATAGTAGAAAGACCTTGCAAGGCCTCCCCTGAGTTTACAAGGATTTGCTACCCTTGTGAACATCAAGGAGGCCAAAAGGCCTTACGAAAGAAAAATATATATAGTGACAACAATAATAAGCCTAGAGCGGCCACCAAGCCGTCTAGCCAAAAAGGGTCCTAAAAGAGACCCTTGCAGAAATAGTACTATGCAAAATGACGAGAGGGACGCTTCTCGCAAAGAAATAATAAGCGCGCGCAAGAAAAACATAAAAGGATAGCTAAGACCCAAGGGGTAAAAATATCCTTATAGAAGCCACCAAAAGGCACCAAAAGAGGTCCCAATGAACCCTCTCACATGGGTTCCAAAGGACCTCCAGCTTGATAAATAAAAGAACGGAACCAACCAAACCCCACCATACAGGCATAAAAGGGCCTCAAATGCAACAGAACAGGAAATAAACAACAACATCATATATATTTATACATTAAAAAAAAAAGAGAGTTATCGAGAGAATACAAGAGTTACTAACAGAAAAGTAGCACTGGTGATGATGTTACAAAATAAAAACAAAAAAAAAGGAGCGAGACTATTTCAAGGCCTCCCGTAGTGGGCACTCCACCAGGCCGCTCGGGCAACGGCTTGCTCACCAAAAGAGGAGAAGTCAAAGTTGGGATCTTGCTTCCACACATTGTAAAGAGCCCGGTCTATAGACTTGCGCTCGGTTATGACCCTCTCCGCCTCCAAGGAAGCTCTCGCCGTCTCCCAGGAAGCCCTCTCCGCCTCCAAGGAAGCGACCTTCTCCTGAGCCGACTGTAGTTCAGCCCTAAGGGCCTCAACTTCAGCCCCCATTTGGATAACAATCTCATGCGACCCGGACGCAGCGACCTTGGCCCCCTGGAGCTCGCGCTCTAGGCGTTTAGCCTTGCCCTTCAGCTCCTTGATCTTAGCCTTCAGCTTCTCATTCCTCGAGTCCAACTTGGCATATTTAGTCCGGGCCTTTGACAGTTGGACCTTGGTTGCGCTAAGCTCATTTTCGAGCTCCTGGACCTGGACTATGAGACCGTCCCTCTCAGTGGTAGATGCGGAGAGGACGCCGGACGAGTCAGCATGCCGAAGAGACACGATATAGACCTGCACAAGAAAATCAATGGCATCAGCGATAAGTAACAAAAAGAGAAACACATGTGCATCTATGCATAATACTAATCAACGCAAGGTGCAAAGCCTCACCCAAGCCGCGGCACGCCTTAGCATCTCCCCGAGGTCTGGTTGAGTCACGTTCCCCAGGCTCCTCCAGTCGGAGACAGGGAGGCTCACAGCTATTGGAACGAAACGCTGCCCATAAACTGAGGCCATCCTGGTCACCCAAGGCTCTGCCTCCACGCTAGGAACATTTGGTTGGACAGGAACGGATGAGCCACTCGCCGAAGCAGGAGGCGGCGCAGAGAAGGGAAAAAACTGGGACCCCGGTGCATTAGAAGGGGGCTCCGAGAGGTCGACGTAGTCAACGTCTGGTATGCCAATGTCATGGGGGACCTAAGGGAAAACGTCTGTGCCATCAAGGCCAGGAGGGGCGTAACATCCCGCCGCGGCCTGCGGGTCCAGAGATGGAAAAGCCATGTCCTGGTCATGTGGGCCATAGAGAGGGCACCCCCCGGGGGACGGGGGGCATCCTCCATCTCCACCTCAGCCTCATCCTCGTGTAGTGATGGCCCAGCCGGCGTAGCCACAACCTTCTTAGACCCGGTGATCGACCACAGAAACTTGGAGTTAGAGACCGGGGACAATTAGTGGTGGGTGAGATTTTCCACCGTAAAAAGGACCGTTGCCTTCTTCTGAGCGGAATCTGCAGCAATGAGTTTTCCTATGGCCTCCGCCTCAGACCCAATGACCGAAGGATCAACAAAGTGCCCTACAAGAACCACGTCGATGTCAGTACAAGCGAGAGTGCAAAACAGTAAGTTCTAGTAAGAAAAAAAGAAGGACCAGGATACTTACTAGGGTTGGCACGGAAGCTTTCACGAACCGAGAGAGGCCCCTCTACCCAAAAAAAGTCTTGTTTCCAAGGCCCGGTATTGGACACCGAGCCCTCTATTAAAGGGAGCTCACTGTTGGCCTTCTGTAGGTAGTAGAAGCCCTTGGACCTGGGCAATGCTATAAGGTTATACAAGGAATGCACCTCCTGCGCCGTCGGGGCGCGTTTCTCATTGTCCTTAAACCAAATGAAGAGGCAACTTAAATTCAACCAACTGTTGGGCGACAGTTGGAGAGGGGCCAAATCAAAATAGTTGAGAACCGCCACGAAGAATGGATGCAGAGGAATGGTGCCACCCGCCTTCAGAATCTGCTCGCTCAAAGCCACAAAGCCCCGTTTAGGGAGGTCGGCCCGGCAAGCCTCCTGAGGAGCGTGCAGGGCATATTCTGGAGGAGCTCGGTAATGTTTCACGATTGCCTTCAATTTATTCGGAGACACGTGGGACACTAGGCTGGACGCCAGTAGGGGGGTGTCGTCCTCTTCCTGGACAGACACCTGTCTGTGTGCCTTTGACATATCTGCAAAATCAAAAGAAATATGTGAGGAAGAGGCAGAACACTTGATCCTCCATTTTTTCTTTCTAGCAAGAGTTTTCCATCGAGGGAGTGATGGCGGAAGCGCTAAGTTAGGATCAACTGAGACTAAAGGCTGAGGAAAGGAGCTAGTAGCCCCATGGCCGTCATCAGGCGAAGGAGGAGTGGGAGGTTCTGGCGGAATGTGTCCCTCCATAAACTCTAACTCCCACCGCAATTCAAAAAGGGTCGTCCTAAGACGCGCTATATGGTCACTAAGGCCCAGGGGTGAAGGTCCTCCATCTCCCCTCGACACCGAGTCAACTTCGCTCTCTACCACCTAAATTTTATGCCTAAGATCAGCCATGTACTCGAGGTGGCGAATGCGGGCTTGCCTCAAAGAATCATAGTCCTGGTAAGGGTTGCCCTCAGGGGACTCTGAGTCCGAAGACAAGTAGATAAACTCAGCCCTTGGGGGTATGTCGGACGGGCCCTCACTGGCCATGAAACCACGTCCCAACAGCAAAAAGGGGCTCACGTATAAACGAGGGGAAGGCTACAAAACACAAAGGAATAGGCTTAATACCTCTAGATGAAAATGCCCTATATGGACTACTACGGGGTATATATATAAAAAAAAAGGGAAGGGCGCGCATATGGTCAAACTCACTACAAGCTCGGACTAATGTACCCCATCCCAAGTGTTGCTAGTCTGGATCCGATAAAATAAGTAAATAAACGGGAGAAGGAAAGAAAATATACCTCAAGCGATTAAAAGAACGAGGTCGGAGTCCAAGAAAGGTTGGGAGGCGAAAAGGACCAAAGCGTTGAAAATGCGCGTCTGCAAGAATTAACCAGAAATGTGTGTTAGTCCTAAAATATACACACCAAGAAACTAGCTCATATGTAAAAAAAAAAAAAAGAAAAATGAATGATGATGAAAAAATGAAAAAAGGATGAAACTATGGAAAAAGTGAGGTTGTGGGGGATTGAACCCTTTACCTCTCGAAAAGAGCAAGGGTCTAACTACCACTAAGCCAAGGAAGTAAGGTGTAAAAATTAAGCCATGCATGAAGGCCTATTTATAGGGACCAAGATGAATAGTCTACAAGAGCACCTAAAGACCCTCTTTTAGACTAAGGAGGCAAGTGTTGATGCTCATAATCTCATCAAGGGAAAATGCAAGGCTGTCACATGGGCGAAGCCCCACCGCCTCGCGAAGCCGTTCCGCGAGGCCACCATCTCGCGAGGCCATCTCACGAGGCCCTCGTGTGGGCGAAGCTCCACCGTCTCGCGAAGCCATCCCGCGAGACCACCATCTCGTGAGGCCATCCCGCGAGGCCCTCGCATGGGCGGAGCCCCATCGTCTCGCGAAGCCATTCCGCGAGGCCCCATCTCGCGAGGCCCTCATGTGGGCGAAGCTCCACCGTCTCGCGAAGCCATCCCACGAGACCCTCGCATGGGCGGAGCCCCACCGTCTCACGAAGCCATTCCGCGAGGCCCCATCTCGCGAGGCCCTCGTGTGGGCGAAACTCCACCGTCTCGCGAAGCCATCCCGCGAGACCCTCGCATGGGCGGAGCCCCACCGTCTCGCGAGGCCATCCCGCGAGGCCCTCGCATGGGCGGAGCCCCATCGTCTCGCGAAGCCATTCCGCGAGGCCACATCTCGCGAGGCCATCCCGCGAGGCCCTCACATGGGCGGAGCCCCATCGTTTCGCGAAGCCATTCCGCGAGGCCACATCTCGCGAGGCCATCCTGCGAGGCCCTCGCATGGGCGGAGCCCCATCGTCTCGTGAACCCGTTCAGCGAGGCCATCCCGCAAGGCCCTCGGATGGGCGGAGCCCCATCATCTCGCGAAGCCGTTCAGCGAGGCCACATCTCGCGAGGCCATCCCGCGAGGCCCTCGCATGGGCGGAGCCCCATCGTCTCGCGAAGCCATTCCGCGAGGCCACATCTCGCGAGGCCATTCCGCAAGGCCACATCTCGCGAGGCCGTCCCGCGAGGCCCTCGCATGGGTGAAGCCCCCCCTATCTCGCGAGGCCGTTGTCCCACAAGGTCACCGCATGGGCGAGACCCCACCGTATCGCGGGGCCCTTAGGCCATTCCAACCGCGCGAGGCCGAGGGAGGATGCGAGGCCGTCAACGGCGCCCCATGCGCGAGGCCGCCCAAGGTCCCGCGCGCGCGCCCCTGGTGGTCCACCAGCCTACCATCTTCTCGGGAGTCCAACGCCCCATAACTTGACACGTATGGCCCAAAGGCATCTTGCCTCGTACACTAAGATGTGGAGCGAGGCCAAGCACTTATCGCCCGCGCCCGTGGGTGACCTTAGAGTGCTCCAGGAATCCCGTACCAAGGGTCCCGTTCCCTACGCCTCGAGATCCCCATGTTTAGGAGATCCCGTACGAGTCGAATGCGACATATTTGTACGACCAAGTACCAAGTACAGATACCAGGACCAGTGAGATTGCTGGGGTAAGGATCATCGTCCGTACGTCTACGGCCATAGGACAGAGTCGACACCACGACCTCCTGCGCCACTATGCCTGCCGCCACGTATCAGACATGGGCACAGAAAAGTGGTGGAAACGTCTCCCTGACACCTGCTCATGTACGAGATGTACGTCCACGACCTTTGAAGCCACTCACCTAACACAGTACGAATGTACCACTTGGTCCCCTGGACCACTATGTACCTAAGGCCATTAGAGCCTACTATAAAAGGAATTCTAAGACCACCTGAAAGGGGGTTGGAAAATTGAATGTAGCAGAGGCATCAATGTAAATGAGATACTGAATTCTCCATTGTTCTTATATTATTGTTCTTGAGTTATTGTTCAAGTTTTCATAGCTTTCTAATTAGCGATTCTAATTCGATAATTTTTCCAACTTAACTTCGTTGACGAGTTCTTACCGTCAACACCCGTCTCATCCCAATGAATAGGTGATCGACATTTCCTTCCATAAAGCATCTCGTACGGAGCCACACCAATGGTCGCCTGATAACTGTTGTTGTACGAGAATTCGATCAAAGGAAGATACTATTGATGCTCATAATCTCATCAAGAGAAAATATGAGGCCGAGACAAGGCCCTTGGGCCACCGTTGTCTCGGGAAGCCATCGTACCATCACGACACGAGTCTGGGTTCGTTCCGCATGGAGTCAACGCCTGGTGGCCCGCGTTGGAAAGGCATAGGTGCCAAGGCTCAGTAGCCTCGCGAGGCCCATCTTGCCCACGCACCTCACCTCGGCCATACGCGAGGCCCTCGTCTCGCGAGGCCTCCATTCGCACCTCACTTTGGCCATACGCGAGGCCCATCTCGCGAGGCCCTCGTCTCGCAAGGCCTCCATCCGCACCTCACCTCGGCCATACGCGAGGCCCATCTCACGAGGCCTCCATCCGCGCGCATCAGACCAGGGGCGAGGCCACCATCTCGCGAGGCCAACATATGGGCGAGGCCACCCCTCTCGCGAGGCCTTCATCCGTGCGCATCAGACCAGGGGCGAGGCCACCATCTCGCGAGGCCAACACATGGGCGAGGCCACCCATCTCGCGAGGCCTTCATCCGCGCGCATCAGACCAGGGGTGAGGCCACCATCTCGCGAGACCAACACTCGAGCGAGGGGCCATGCGAGGGGTGGACTCCTCCGAGGACGTGACATATTGAGAGCCTCATATAACGAGGCAGAGCACTATATTGAAAGCATGCTTTGTGAGAGCTTCTGAGGGGGCTTGCGCACACCATAACATGGCCACTCAAGAGGAGGAGGGCCTCCTGAACAGCTAGGGAGCCACGCCATCAAGGGGGTCGCAAGGAGGGTGTCTCGTCACGCATCCTTAGATGTCTGCCAGGCCACATGCCTATCGCCCAGACTCGTGAGTGACCTCGGGAGGCTTCAGGCATCTCATGCCAAGGACCCAAGATCTCCACCTCACACCAAGGGTCCCATTCCTTACACCTTGAGACCCCTATGCTTAGGAGATCCAGTACGAGTCGAATGGGACATACTTGTACGACCTAGTACTGAGTACGGATACCAGTGCCAGTGAGACTGCTGGGGTAAGAGTCAGGGTCCGTACGTCTACGGCCATAGGTCAGAGCCGACACCACTACCTCCTGCGCCACTACGCCTGCCACCACTCATCAGACATGGGTACAGACAAGTAGTGGTGGCATTCTCCTAACACCTGCTCCTGTGCTGGATGTACGACCACAACCTCTGAAGCCACTCCCCTGACATAGTACTTATGTACCCTATGGTCTCCTGGACCACTATGTACCTAAGGCCATTAGAGCCTACTATAAAATGGACTCTAAGACCACCTGAAAGGGGGTTGGAAAATTTGACTGTAGCAGAGGCTTGAGTGTGAATGAAAGACTGAATTCTCCATTATTGTTCTATCATTGTTCTTGAGTTATTGTTCAAGTTTTTACAGCTTTCCGATTAGTGACCTTGATTTGATAATTTTTCCAACTCAACTTAGTTGACGAGTTCTCACCGTCAACAGATACCTACTCCATGATCCCCCAAAGTCAAGCACACAGGCCCGCAGCAGATCCTCCAATATCTGAATCGTTCTCTCAGACTACCCATCCGTCTGAGGATGATAATCGGTACTAAACTGTAACTGCGTGTCCATAGCCTTCTGCAAACTCTTCCAGAACTTGGAGGTGAAGGTGGGGTCTCTGTCCAACACTATCGACCTCGGAGCCCCATGAAGTCGAATGATCTCCTTCACATATAACTCAGCGTACTGCTCCACAATATAAGTTGTCTTAACAGGCAAAAAGTGGGCGGACTTGGTATACCTATCCACAATTACCCACATAGAGTCATGCTGTCCCACAGTTCTCGGTAAACCAACCACGAAATCCATAGTAATATCTTCCCACTTCCATTCTGGGACCCCCAACGGCTGCAATAACCCCGCTAGCCTCTGATGCTCAGCCTTAACTTGCTGACAAGTTAAGCACTTAGCCACATAATCCACCACATCCCTCTTCATGCCCGACCACCAATATAAAACTTTCAAGTCCTGGTACATCTTTGTCGTACCCGAGTGCAAAGAATAAGGAGTGGTATGCGATTCATCCAAGATCTCACGCTGGAGATCAGAATCCATCGGAACACAGATCCGACCCTTATATTTCAGTAATCCCATCCCTGAAATGGAGAAGTCCTTTGTCGCTCCGACTAAAGCACTCTCCCTATGACCTCGCAATAGAGAATCCTTCTCCTGTGCTTCCTTGATTCTCTCAAGGAGTGTAGACTGAAGAGTGATGTTGGCCAACTGACCAACCACCAACTCTATACCTGCTCTGGTCATCTCCTCAGCTAACTTATCAGATATCTGCCTCGAGCTAAACAACTGTCCTGGGCCCTTCCGACTCAATGCATCTGCCACAACGTTAGCCTTCCCAGGATGGTAAAGGATATCACAATCATAATCCTTAACCAACTCCAGCCACCGCCTCTGGTGCATATTCAAGTCCTTCTGGGTAAAGAAATACTTTAGGCTCTTATGGTCGGTGTATATCTCGTACTTCTCACCATAAAGATAATGCCTCCAAATCTTAAGTGCAAACACCACTGCTGCCAATTCTAGGTCATGTGTAGGATACCTCTGCTCATACTCCTTTAACTGTCTCGATGCATAGGCTATCACCTTGCCAGCTTGCATCAAAACACACCCCAAACCCTGCCTGGATGCATCACAGTAGACCACAAACATTTCATTCTCTATCGGCAAGCTAAGTACTGGCGCAGTAATCAATCACCGCTTAAGTTCCTTAAAACTGTTCTCACATCTGTCCGTCCAGACATACCTGGTCTTCTTCTTTGTCAACTCTGTCAATGGCGTAGCTATTCTGGAGAACCCCTCAACAAACCGCCGATAGTACCCTGCCAAACCCAGAAAGCTTCTCACCTCAAGAACATTGCTCGGTCTAGGCCAATCTCTGACTGCCTCAATCTTGCTTGGATCAACCAGAATCCCCTCCTTACTGACAATGTGGCCCAGAAACGTAACTTGTTGCAACCAAAACTCACATTTACTGAACTTAGCATACAACTTATGCTCCCTCAACCGTTGTAGTACCAACCGCAGATGCTGCTCATGCTCCATCTCTGACTGAGAGTACACCAAGATATCGTCGATGAATACGATCACAAACTTGTCCAGATAGTCCTTGAAAACCCATCATGTCCATAAAAGCTGCTGGGGCATTGGTTAATCCAAAGGACATAACCAGGAATTCATAGTGTCCATACCTCGTTCGGAAAGCGGTCTTTGGTATGTCCTCCTCTTTAATCCTTAATTGATGGTATCCTGATCGGAGATCTATCTTGGAAAACACTATTCTTCCCTGTAGCTGATCAAGCAAATCGTCAATTCTAGGCAATGGATACTTATTCTTAATGGTTAACTTGTTCAGCTCCCTGTAATCAATACACATCCTGAGGGACCCATCCTTCTTCTTAACGAACAACACTGGAGCACCCCATGGTGAGAAACTCGGTCTAATGAACCCCAAATCAAGTAACTCCTGCAACTGAATCTTCAATTCCTTTAATTCCACCGGAGCCATTCTATAAGGTGTCCTAGATACCGGTTCCGCTCCCGGTATCAATTCTATAACAAAGTCAATCTCCCTCTGAGGCGGAAACCCTGGCAAGTCCGCTGGAAACAACTCCGGAAACTCACACACCACCCTTGTCTCACCCGATCCAACCGGCACCACCCTGGAAGTATCAACAACACTTGCCAGGAATCCCATGCAGCCTTCCTGCATCTGGTCCCTAGCCCGTAAGGCTGAAATCATTGGTACACGAGGTCCACTAACTGTCCCCACAAACACAAAGGGTACCTCCCCTTCTGGTTCAAAAGTCACCATTCTGCGCCTGCATTCAATCGTTGCCCCATACTTGGATAGCCAGTCCATCCCAAAGATCATGTCAAAATCATCCATCTCTAGCTCAATCAAATCAACAAATAACTCCCTACCATCTACCTCCACTGGCAATGCCCTAATCCACTTCCTAGAGACTACCAATTCTCCTATTGGCAACAAAGTCTGAAATCCCCTAGCATACACACCACTAGGTCTACAAAGCTGATCTATCACCCTAGCAGATACAAATGAATGGGTAGCTCCTAAATCAAACAATGCAGTATACAAAGAACCACCACTAGAGATCTGACTTGTCACCACTGAGGGGCTGGCCTCTGCCTCAGTCTGTGTCAAAGTGAATACCCTGGCAGGAGCAAGACTGTCATTCTGCTTCTGTTCCTCCTTCTTAACTTGAGGGCAATCCCTCTTCAAATGGCTGGCACTCCAACAAACAAAGCAGGCCCTGATTCTGCACTCACCCTGGTGTCGACGCCTGCACCGTGGACACATAGGGAAACTCCTCCAATTATCACTGCCACCCTGTCGGCCAGTGGTAGCACCTCGCACTCTCCTATCAGAACCATGAGGAGTAAATGAATCCGGAACTCTTTTTTTCTGCTCACTGGGGCCACTACCCCGACTGGACCCAACAAAAGGAGGCACCGTCCTCCTGGCATCGCGCCTAACAGCGATGTCCTTCCATATCTGATCTTCAACCCTCTCTGCAGTAAGGGCCTTATCCACTGCTTGGCCATAAGTGGTAGTCGCTAGATCCAAAGTAATATTCACATCGTGGGCAATCATAACATTCAACCCCCGAACGAACCTATCCCTCCTGGCCGCATCTGTCGGCACTAGATTTGGCGCAAACTTCGCCAATCTATCAATCTTTATAGCATACTCTGTTACTGTTGATCAATTCTGTGTCAGGTTGATAAACTCATCAACCTTCACAGCTCGTACTACCACACTGTAGTATTTCTCATTGAAGACACCCTTAAATTCCTCCCATGTCATGACTGCGACGTTTCTCCGTTGACTTACCACGTCCCACCAGATACGGGCATCAGCCCTGAGCATATAGCTTGCACAAACAACCCTTTCATGTCCCTCGACCCTCATAAAATCCAAGATCAAGGAAATCAGGTTCATCCACTGCTCCGCCAGCAGTGGGTCTGAACCACCCTCAAAAGTAGGAGGTTTCTGCTTCCTGAACCTTTCATACAAAGGTTCCAACCTATTCTCCAAGGTAGACTGAACAGGCACTGGCACTGCAGCCTGCTGCATAAGCAACCCAGTAACCTGAGGCGGGGCCTGCTGCCTCATCTATCGCAGCTCTTCCTCTGTTCTCTGCAGTCTGGCCTCTATTTCGGCCAATATCTGTTGCCAATTCTGTGGGGCAGGTGGAGGGTCCTGACCCTGATCGTCATCCTCGGCCCTACTGCCGCAGAGTCTAGATGATTGACGAGGCATCTCAACAAATATGCCTGCAACCAACGACGCCGCTCATTAGGCATGATAACGACATCCAAAACCACCTCCCAGGCACATCAGTAATCCACACATAACAACTCATATAACATATAACACACAACGAGCCATGCCCTAACATCATGCATCTGTTAACTAATTCATCATGCTCTATACAAAATAGACAGGCATACAGGGCATTTAAACACATATTCAAACATACCAACCAATCTTACCAACCAACCCTGAGTTAAGCCTGTCACTGACTGCGTGTGTACATGTTCGGTCAGTCTCCAGAACCAATAACCTTCGCTCGCTCTGATACCAAGTTGTAACTCCCTACCTCCTTAGAGTCGTTACCAAGTGTGTTTAAAATCGTGCTTTCAACTCGCTAATCGAGGTTTTACTTCAAATCGTGTAACTAAGCCATAATTAAATGGAAAACATTAGAGAAAGTAGCTTTTCACATCAAATCATAAAAGTTTACACCTGGGATCCCAAAACATAGTTTAGAAAATATTTACAACACAAAACTGATATGAGTCAACTAAACGACAAAATCTAAGTTCATTTACAAGCATCTCCAAAAATCCCCTAGCCGTGGCAGCCAGGCTGGCCGAACATGTACACGCCACTTCACGCCAGCTGTACTCATGGTTGGTTGATCTTCTCTTTACCCTTACCTGCACCAAAGAGCATTTGTGAGCCGAGGCCCAGCAAGAAAACCCATTACAGATAACATATGCAATACACAAGTCCAACATATAAACAGGCCACCAATGATTAAACACATACGACCTAGTCGTCCCTGGCGTTTACCAAGCCCTGGGTTCGCATACCACGCCGTAAGGATATCCCAGGTATCCTGTTAGGGACTCGCCCTGGCAACTCGCACCCCATGTGCTCAACGCCACTCCCGGCCTTTTGCCGTTCTCGGCCTTGCACTCAATGTGCTTGATGCCGTTCCCGGCCCCACGTCGTTCTCGGTCTACACCGTTTTCGGCCCTCGCCGGTCGCACATATAATATCAAACATGATATACCAACAAGTACAGAATTCAAGCATAAACATATAAAGAGCTACGATATGCAATTCTAACATATAGGGCTCGGCCCTGCATATCATTTCCATTCAACACACTGGGCTCAGTCCTGCACACAAGCTCTATGGAAACAGGGGTTTTCTTACCTGAGTTCCGAGCTTCCTGAGCACCGATGCCCCGAGCACAGTCCGCTAACGTGAGCCTCGCCGAAATCCTAGTCACAACACATAACAATATCCGTCCATCAAATTCTAACCCAATAAATAACTCCGAGCCATAATCCCTAACCTCCGGGACCTTGAATTCTATCAATCCGGATGATAAAGTCCATCCCGAGTCTTACCCCTTGAGTTCCCAAGCCTAAAATACCATTAAAACCCATTTTGACACTAAGGGTCGCGGCCCCACCCACTAGAGCCGCGGCTAGCCTCAAAACAGAGGCTAGCTCTTCACTAACCCCCACACGGGCCGCGGCGCGCATGAATTCTCTCGGCCTCCCATGGCCGCGTGCGCACGCGGACCGCGGCGCACCCCTCCTAGGGCCGCGGCGCTATACAACGAACCTAGATTTCTACACCAGTTTCCATCCTTCCTTTAAGCCAATTCCCACCAAAACCAAGCTAACATTCCTAGATATCCAGCATAATTACTCCAGCACAGAAACAACGTCAAAACCTCATTAAAATATGCTCCAAAACTTAGCTAGAACACCCAAAGATTAATCAAGCTTAGCTAACATGCAATCCCCTAAAACCAGCAGAAATTAAAGACTAAACCTTAGTGTTTAGAGCTTACCTTGCAGAGCTTAATCCCAGAATTTTGATCCTTAATCCCAAAGCTTCAAGCTCCTAGAGTATCCCAGCTGAAACCCCTTTAATTCATAGCCAATTCTTTTGAGTTCCTCCTTGAGTTTTGTCTTAGAGAGTAAGAGAGAAAGCAAGAGCTATCTTTAGTTCAAGGAAAGTGTGGGTCGGTTTCACAAGTTTCTAAACAGTTCCCTTTTTTTGTTTTATATAACTTAAGTCTAAAGGGTTACCCCAAGGCTCGGGGTACCAAAACGTCCCCGAGGGCAAAAATGGTAAATTCCCCAAATATTCCCGCCTAGGCATTCTATCCTCAAATATATCTCCAAATATTTATTTCTATGTCCCGATAATCCCATAACTCATCTAGTACCCGAATTACCGCTCGACTCACCCCGAGTCCAAATCTCAACCCCGCCGTGACTCTCTGGCTAACCGCTCCCCAGGACTGTCTCGGATCGTGCTGAACAGACATATCACACATATATCTCATTTATCACATTTATGCCCCTAATATCCAGACAGGGCCCACATGCACATTTAACTCAATTAAGCATGCATCATAATCATATATACACACAAATTCACATATAAGCATATTAAACCACTTATTTCCCTCCAGGCACACTAATCAAGGCCCTAAGCCTGATTAGCAAATTCGGGTCGTTACATTCTTAGTTCTTTATGTTGATGATATCCTACTCATTGGGAATGATGTAGAGACATTATCAAATGTAAAGAAATGGTTGGCTGAAAAATTCCAAATGAAAGATTTGGGAGAAGCGAACTATGTTCTAGGCATTAAAATTCTAAGAGATAGAAAGAACAAGCTCCTAGCACTTTCACAAGCAAATTATATTGATAAAGTGCTTGAAAGATTCTCTATGGAGAATTCCAAAAAGGGTCAATTGCCGACCAGACATGGAATTACTCTTTGCAAAGATCAGTGTCCAAAGACACCACAAGAGCAAGAGGATATGAGAAAGTATCCCTATGCATCAGCTGTAGGGAGCCTAATGTATGCAATGTTATGTACTAGACCTGACATATGTTATGTAGTAGGGATTGTCAGTCGTTATCAGTCAAATCCAAGTTTGGAACACTGGATTGCGGTAAAACATATTCTCAAGTATCTCAGGAGAACGAGGAACTATATGCTAGTATATTCAGGTAGTGACCTTGAACTTACTGGATACACTGACTCAGATTTTCAATCTGACAAAGATAGTAGAAAGTCTACTTCTGGGTCAATATTCACTCTTGGTGGTAGAGCAGTTGTCTGGAGAAGCATTAAGCAATCCAGTATAGCTGATTCAACTATGGAAGCTGAATACATAGCAGCTTGTGAAGCAGCTAAAGAAGCAGTTTGGCTGAAAAAGTTCTACACGGATCTGGAAGTGGTTCCAGAAGTGGAGAAACCACTTGTTCTTTACTGTGACAACAGTGGAGCAGTGGCTAATTCTAAAGAACCAAGAAGCCACAAGAGGGGAAAGCATATAGAGCGCAAATACCACTTAGTCAGAGAAATCGTACATAGAGGAGATGTGACCATTATGAAAATCGCATCACAACACAACCTGGCAGACCCGTTTGCGAAGACGCTTCTTGCAAAGTAATTCGAGGGATCATGTACGTAATATGGGATTAAGAGAAATGCCTTACTTGCTTTAAGTACAAGTGGGAGATCGTTAGGAGTATGTCCTAAAACCATGTAAAAGACATTTGTTATTTCTATGAATAAATAAATACAATGGTCTATTATTATTGTTATATTTAGATTGTTAAATTATTGTTTGAATAATTTTGTAAATATCAGAAAAATTCCATATTCATTATTGAGGATGTGATCTTGTATTAGTACGAGAGAATTAAGATCACATGAGTGAATAAAAATAGTCAACAACAAGAAATTAAAGTTACGGAATTCTTTAATTGGAGTTGTAAGTACAGTTTACTGAGTATCATAATGATACAAATAATCTAGATTCAGATTATTGATGTGGAAAGACATCTCGGTAAAGGTGCTTTATATAATATGATTATATATGACATGGAACGATATGAATTAAAGTTTTTATCCAAAAACCATTTAACAATAAAGACTTGTAATTCATATCATAACTGATGATCATTTATAGATCAACCTAAATCCTGAGTGTTCATGAACTCTTGTTCATGTTTATTAAATCTTTTGATTCATTCGTTAAGGTCTCTTCAAAGAATGAGGCTAATGACTTTTGTTTTGGAGATTTAATATCATGGATGGCTGGGAACATGTATCAACAATACGGAATCTAATCTTTCCTAACAGATCGTATATTAGTTCCCTTAAGGGTTGATTCTGGAACTGAATGATTTTGAGCTCAAATCTATAATTAGATTATAGATTAATTAATTTTTTTATGAAAAAAGAAATATATTGAACCACAAACCAAATACACAAACAAGCTCAAAAGAGCCCCTCCAGCCGAGGATTACAAGAGATTAATTCTCTCAAGAAAAATTACATCCTTACTATTCAGCTTAGATCTAGACAGATTTTTAATTCTAGCTTTTAAGCACTTTTGCAACAAAGATACAACTGAGTTAACAGATAAAGAACAAAGATTATACAAGCAATGATTCCTATTCCACCAGATCAAATAAATCGAAGCTGCTAATGCAGCAGCTAGAATCTTTTGCTGAATCCCTTTCGGTTTCCCCTCCATCCACTCAATCCAGCCTTGGAACTGAACAGGCCAAACATCACAGTTCAGCCATTCAGCAACTCTATATCTCACCAATTTGGAGAACTGACATTGAAAGAAAAGATGCTCATGGCATTCTTGCTGCAGTTCACAAGTAGGGCACAAGTCAGAAGGCAGCTGTAAGTGACACTTTAGCAAGTTGTCTCTAGTTAGCAAATGCCTCAAAGTAGCTTGCCAAAGGATAAAATGATTCTTGGGCAAGGTCAAATTACACCAAACAACATGAGCATAAAGAACTCTTTCCTTGTGCACCAATTGACCATACAATTTGCTGGTATTCAATTTGTTCCTCACTGTTGCTTTGATCAATATCTCAGAATTGATGACAGTTGTTAGCTTAATCAGTTTACGCCAATACCAGCTCACATCTGATTGAAGTTTATCATCCCAAATAGACTGCCCTTTAAAATAAATGGCATCAATCCACTTAACCTAAAGAATATCCTGTGTAGAAGAAACAACCCATATATATTTAGCAAGTAAAACCATATTCCATTTGACTCCTTCCTTAAAACCAATACCCCCCAACTGTTTAGGAAGACAAACTTGATCCCAAGCCGTGAGATGCATCTTACTCCTGTTATCATTCCTACTATTAGTACCCCATAGAAACTTCCTGCAAAGATGGTCAATTTCAGCAATAACTTTCTTAGGGAGAAGGAAGATACTCATCCAAAAGGCTCTAATCCCCAATAGCACAGAATGTATCAGTTGAGCTTTTCCAGCAAATGATAAGTGTCTGTTAGACCAGTGATATAACTTCAACTTTATCTTCTTTATTATGTTATCGCAGTCCCCTGCTTTCCACTTTGTAGGTCTTAATGGAACACCAAGGTACTTGAGAGGGAATTCACCTTCAGCATACTGAAGCTCCTTCAATATATCTCTGGTTTCTTTCTCAGTCAGACCACCAAAATAAACTCTAGATTTCTCCAAATTTGCTGTTAAACCAGAGACAGCACTAAAAGACTTAAAACAAGCTTGAATAACCTGAACTGAAGTGTTGTTACCCTTGCAAAAAAGCACTAAATCATCCGCAAAGCATAAGCTCACCAAACTCAATCTTTTACATCTAGGATGAAACTTAAAATCTTTATTCTGAGTAGCTTGAGTGAGAAGTCTAGTAAAGTACTCCATGATAAGAACAAATAACAAAGGGGAAATCGAGTCCCCTTGTCTAAGCCCCTTCCTCCCAGTAAAACAACCCTGAACTCTGCCATTCAACAGTATTGAATAGGATGAATCTTTTAAACAAGTCATAATCCACTTAATAAACAAGCCTGGGAAACAAAAAGCAATAAGAATGTCCTCTAAACAGTGCCAATCAATTGAGTCATAAGCTTTACTTAGATCAACTTTCATCACACATCTAGGAGAGATATGCTTCCTCCTATAACCTTTAAGAATATCCTGAAAAATAAGGATATTATGAGCTAAAAGTCTATCTCTAACAAAAGCTCCCTGGTTTTGGTTGATTAACACTGGAAGGATCATACTCAATCTACCACAAATCATCTTCGAAATGCATTTATATAAAGCATTGCAGCAAGCTATTGGCCTATACTCCACCGCCTTAGTCGGATTCGAAACTTTAGGAATTAAAGTCAACAAAGCATTATTTAGACCTTTAGGAAGTGTACCTTGCTGGAAAAAACCTAAAATGGCATCTGAAATGTCATCACCAATCTCATTCCACATTGCTTTAAAGAAACCCGAACCATACCCATCCGGCCCCGGACTCTTGATTGAACCAATGCTAAACATAGCATTTTTAACATCCTTCTTAGAAAATGGTTTTATTAAGGCCAACTGATGCTCAAGAGAAAGAATATTACCATGTATTAAACAATCCTTTTGTATGGATCCTAAAGTCTTACTGTGACTGCCCATAACATTCCGAAAATGCAGTAAAAAATGAGCCACAACCTCTTCAAAATTCTCAACTATTTGCCCAGTTTCAGTGACAAAGGAGGTTATACGATTTGTTTCCTTTCGCTGCTTCAAACAAGCGTGAAAATAAGCTGTATTATCATCTCCAAATCTAAGCCAATTCACTTTGCTTCTTTGTCGAAGATAACTGTCATATAAACTATACTGTTGAACCAACATATCAAAAGCAGTCTGTTCTTCATTTTGAAACACAACAATATGAGGAGCTTGCTAACATTGAGTTTGAGCCCGATTATACCTCTCCTTAGCAACCTGAAAATTGCGTTCAACATCTCCAATTTCATGCTTATTAAACTGTCTCAGAACCCGGGACAGCCTCTTAAGTTGCACCATCACTTTATCGAGCCCATGAGCATTAACAGGTTTGTTCCAACAATCAATAACAGTATTCCTGAATTTAACATGTTCAATCCACATGTTAAAAAATCTGAAAGGCTTAAACACAGTAACCACCTCCTATAAAGTCTTAATGAGACAGTAACAATGATCTGAAAAAATGTCCCACCTTAGAACAACAACCGACACAGGGAACAAATCTATCCATTCTTCATTCTTAAAATACGGTCTATTTTAGAGTAAATCCTATCCTTACCAGCTTGGTTATTAGTCCAAGTATAGTGAGAGCCAATAGACCTAAGTTCATCAACCATACCTAAAGCTTTCCATCTTTGAGCATCAGTCATTTCAGCTGCAGTCACAGGACGACCCCCAAGCCTATCATCTCCATCAAAAACTGAGTTGAAATCCCCTGTCAATAACCAAACAGCAGCTGGAAACTGAAGGCAAGATAAATCACTCCATAAGTGACTGTAACGCCCTACTACCTTAGAGCCGTTACTAAGTGAGTTTAAAAACACAACTGTGCAACTAACTGACTCTACGAGGTTTTCAAAGACCAAAGTGTGACTAACCAGAAGTTAAGGCTGTAATCCTTGAAAATATTTAGTTTCATTAAAAACTTTAAGTATCAACATCTGGGATCCCAAAAATAAGGTTTACAAAATACTTACAACTCAAAAATAGATTTACACTTGATTGACTATCAAAAGAATAAGTTAATACAGCCATATTCAAAATGCCCCCAACCAAAGCAGTCGGGCATGCCGAACATGTACGCGCCGCCCCCACGCTCTCTATACTCATGGCTGGTTGACTGACCCCTTGCTCTTACCTGCAACACAGAGCACCCGTGAGCCAAAGCCCAGCAAGAAAACTCATACAGTAAATAACATATAATCCACTGATAAACAAGAAAACCATCAGACTGAACAAACACGACCATGCCGCCCAGTGGCCTAACCAAAGCCTGGGGTCTCGGTCCTTACCGTAAGGATAACTCATGTATCCATTGGGTCCCACCCTGACTATAGGCACTCCATGTGCTAAGTGTTACTTCCGGCCCCACGGCCGCTCTCGGCCTTAGCCGTTCATCTCATTATAATCACACATATAGTACATCTCGAAATAATCATTCAATCATATAATAATTCATTTAAGGTTATACATTAGCATGTAATACAATCTAGGGCCATGCCCTGTAATATCACTATGGGCCCATGCCCTATTCTCGGGTGCTACAGTTTTCTTACCTGTATCCCGAGCTTTCCGATGCACCAAGGTCACAAGCACGGTCCTCTAGCACGAGCCTTTCCGAAATCCTAGTCACAACACACATAAAACACTTTTAATACTAACCAAACCCAAAACCACTTCCCGGGACCAATCCCGTACCCTCGGGACCTCTAATTCCTTAAAACAATACATTGGAACCATCCCCCGCGTCCCCGGGAAAAAGCCCTAAAAACCCAAATTTTTGGCTGCCAAAATGGCCTAAGGGCCGCGGCACTCCCCTCAAGGGCCGTGGCTCACAGTGGCTAGGCCATTTCTTGAAGCATCCTCGCGCCGCGGCGTCCAAGAACAGGGTCGCGGCGCTCCTTCGCGAACCCAGATTTCTGGGTTTTCTCTTGCGTTTTTCCCGAGCTACAACCTCCCCAAATCATCCCAAACAAATACCTAAACCCCATGATCAATTTAAAACTTCATATGAACCATCTAACAACCCATAAACACTAGTATCAAGATCAAAACACCATCCCACCCAAAGATCCATCCTTTGATGTCTAATTTCAGCAACTCAACCCAAAACTTTAAAAACTTAGCTCATGCTTTAGATTTCTCAAATCAAAACAGAAACAAATCTTAAATGTGCATAAAATCCTTACCTCAAGTGGAGAATTCACCCAAAAGCTTCCTTGATCTCCTCTTAAACTCCCACTTCAGCCCCTTCTACTCTTCTTCTTCTTTTTCTTGTTCTTGCCCTAGCTTTTTCTTTCTTCTAGTTTTTCTTCTCTTCAATTTTTATCAAAACCATCAAATGACCCAATGCCCAAACCGTGTACCCCAATATCCCAGCTGAAAATTGTCTAAATCCTTTGCCAAATGACCACTTTACCCCTTCCTAATAATCCTTCCTAACTAAACCTTCAAGGGCACTCAAGTCCTTTCACTTCTATTCAATTCTACCATTTTCCATCTAAAACTTGTTACTCAAAGCAGTTACACAGGTTACTCAATCGCCAATAACTATAACCATTAGTTCTCAATTCAACTTACGAAATTCCTAAAGTACCCCTAGGCTTCTTCCGAGCCGGGTACAAAATCCCGTTGTGACTTTTAGACTAACTAGCTCACTAGGACCGTCTCGACGCGTGCACCACAATAAAAACTCCACACTCACGTGGTACAAATCACATAATACAATTATCACATTTATGCCCTCAACGGGCTAAAATTACCAGTTTACCCCCAACATACAAACGGGGCCCGCATGCATCTATATACCACCTAAACATGCATTACTAATCACATAGTCATTCAAATTCATATATTATCATGTAAATTCATTTATTGCCCTCCAGACATGCTAAACAAGGTCTTAAACCTTATTAGCAACTTGGGGTGTTACAGTGACCTCTTTCCTTAATTGTATTTCTGCCATAAACAAAAGTGACACAATAATTCCTATCAGACCGGACCTCTTTAATAAGAGTATGAATGAATTGGTCACTATCTTGAACTATATCCACCACAAGCATATTACTTTTCCACACCAGTAAGATTCTAACTTCATTAACAATCCCTTTATAAAAGCTCCAACCATTAAAATAGCTCCTCATCATATCCTCCAATTTTCTCCCCTTAATTTGGTCTCAAGAAAAGCACCCAAACCAACTTTATTCACCCTACAAAAATCACTGAGGGAGCGCTGCTTTTCCCTCTTATTCAGACCTCGAACATTCCAGCTAAGTATGTGGAAATCCCCCATTTAATTTTTTTACTGAACTGTCATCCATTTTCAAAACCTCAAGAAAAGTATGTGTTTTTCAATTTGTTCTGACCTTTATGAGCCAACTTCTTCACCCCACTTAGGTGTTACCCAAACATCCTCATGATCTGTATTGTTGTTTAATGAGTTCCGGTCCTCCTTTTCTTGATCTGTCTTGGATAAATGAGTAGTTACGACCTCATCATTAGTTGACTTCAAAGGAACATTAGGACTCTCCAAATTTCCATCAGCCTGTTTAGCTCGCAAACCAGTATCAGATTCTGGTGTTACTGACGCAATTTCCTTCTGTATCTCATATGAACTGCCCAGCTTTACTCCCTCAGTTTTCTGTTCTTTTGGTCTCCATATCTCCTCCTTTTTCCTATTACAGAGAGTCTCAGTATGGCCATAAACCTTGCAATTATTACATTGAGTTGGAAGCCATTCAAACTTAACAAATTGTTCCATTAATTGGCCTCTTTCATTCATGAATTGGATAGATTTCGGAACCTCATCAGATATATCAATCTCCACTAAAACCCTGGCAAATTGTATCATAACCAAAGCACTTAAACATTTGGTTCCCCAATATTGCAAACCCAACCCAGGTAATCTCACCCAAACATGAATTGATTTGACTAACCTCATATGATCTAATTCAATGGTCCAAGGTCTCACTATGGCTGGTTTTCTATCAAAATGCAAAACCCCATTCTCTAACACCAAGTCTCTAGTAACTTCATCTCTGAATTTAACAAGAGTATGGCCGGCATTTAATCTTGCAATCTTCTCAATACCCAGTTTACCCCACATTCTCTTTATGAACCCTTCAAAGACTGCAAAAGGGGGGTTGGCACCTAAAACCATACACACCACAGCTGAGTTCCATATAGATGCCTCAACAGAAATTTCCTCCAAATCCACTTGAGCAATTCGATGGCCATCTTGAACCAAAGGTTCTGCAAATTGCAGTCGAGCACCACCTTGGTTCGGTAATAAAGTTTTAAACGAAGACCACTTATCTTTGGCTTGAGTCACAAAATCGTTGTCACCATCTTCTTGTTCACTCCATTTCAACCCAGAATCTTGAACCTCATCCCCATCCATATTCAGATCTCTCTTAATCGAGCCTCCAAACTCAGGGACATCGACCATAGTATCTTTAAAGATTTCCTCCATTTCAGTCGAAGGAACTTCATCATCAACTGCTAATGATTCTTCACCCTCTTTCTCACTTCCTGGTTTATCCTTTCCCTTGTCAATTGTAGCAGGCTTCTGGTGGACTTTCTTGCGCCTCGCCATGGAGAAGCTAGAGAGAACCCTCACGCCTTCACCTGTTAAGACTAAAAATAATAATTGGAGTAATATGTTAGATTAATTATTCACTAGTGAATTAATGGTACTTAAGGAATAAGAAGTAAATTAGAAAGGTAAAATGGTAAATTCTTCCATTCTAATTTATGAACTAATTAATTAGAGGGTTGAACTATTGTAAGATGGTTATATCAATGGACGACTTAAGAAAAGATTTTTGTAAAAATATATCTATAACATAAAGAGTGCAATTCTGAATTTATAGTGGAGTAATATCAAAATTAATAAATTAACTATTATAATTAAAGAGTTTATTTATTGGAGCTTAATGTTATAGGTCCATGGTCCCCGAAATGGCTCAAACAATCACTGACAAAGGTAAATACAAAAATGGGCAAAAATGACTTATGTGATAAGTAAAATATTTTTCTATGTATCAAACATAATTATTGTTTAATTATGTGTAATTAATTAATTAATAATTAATTAATTATTTGATTTAACAAAAATATAATTAATTTTGAATTAATTTATTTTTTGGGATTTTTGGTATTTAAGTAATAATAAAAATTGGGAAAAATCACATGCCATCACTGGCATGTGGTACACATGTAGCACAGTGCACAGTCACTGTGCTACACGCATAAGAGTGTGATCAGTTTCTTGGTTCCACAATTTTAGTTATTTAAATATTAAATAAATAATGAGATATTTTAATATGATTAAAATATTATTATTTAAACAAAAATCTAATAACTGATCAGTTATTTTAAATTGTTTAAAATAACAAATATTTTAATATATTGGATATATTAAATATAGGATATCAGTTTTACAGAACGTAACTTTTCAGGGATAGAAAAATATCTAGAAATCTCTCTCAGAGAAAGAGAATAGTGATACAAAACAAAAGTCACTGTTCTTCACAAAACCTAGGTCCAAACTTTATCAGATCTCATGTGTTGAGAACATCTAATAAATAGTTTTTTTGCCTATTGTTTGTATAGCGAGCCCACACTCGTTCTTTGTGTGCTGAGAACATTATGGAAGATCTTTGTGTGAGATCTCAAGGATTTAGCCATACAAAAAGATAGCAGCAAGGAAGGACCTGAGGTAATTTTTTCTATTCTTGTCTTTGATTCAATATATATATATATGCATGTGAAGAAGTAGATCTAGAAATCTTATGGGATTAAACTAACAATTTGATTGTTGTTCCACTGCGTATAATCTCTGATTTGATCAATAAAAACCAACATAAAATTTTAATAATTTGGTTATATGGTTAAAACCGCACCAAACCGTTTATTTATGGTTTGGTTTGGTTTGTGTAGTCCACCAATTTTTTTTTTTTTTTAGATTATCTAAATTTTGTGATTTATTTTATTTAAATGTTAAGTGTGATGAATTGTTTTATTTAAATGTTGTTTATTTTATTTAGTTGTTGTTTGTTTTATTTGATTGTTTGTTATTTTATTTAATTGTTAGAATTGTTTGGTATAATCTTTTTGAATTTAAATTGTTAATTGTTTGTTTTGTTATTTATTTTAATAAGTGAATAATTGTGTAACTTGTTTATTTTACTATTAGTGTTACATTTTAAATAAGTGTGAAAATTGATGTGATTATGTGAGATTTGGTTGAATGCACTAAGGTGCATGGTAGATAGTGATGCACCCTAGTGATTTAGTGTGTGCAAGTATATGGTAATAAGATGCACATGTGTGGATTTTCTACACATTTTATAATTTCCTTTTATTTGATATTATTGAGTAGTTTTATTTAATTGATAGAAAAATACATAAAATAAAAGAAAAGGGCAAGAGGGTGGACGTGTAGTGTAGTGGGAAAGGGATAGATATTTTTCCATTATTTTTCTAAGGTAAATAAATTTAAATTGGAAGAAGATAGCTATTATGGGTAAGAGAATTTGACCATTTTAATTCAAATAAATCAATCTTTATTATAAAGGATTTTAGGCTTAATTGGATGAGTTAATTAGGGAAATTACCATCATTTTAGTAATGGCTTTACGGGGAAAATGGGAATTAAAAAGGGATTATGGAGAAAAATAGGCCATGTGGCCGTGGCTTAGAGAGAGGATAGAAAGAGAGGGAGTGGCATGAGGTGGCTGCCATTTCTAGAGAGAAGGGAAGAAGAAGAAAGGAAGAAGAAGAAGAAAAAAGGTTCAAGCTAGGGTAAGGTTTTTGGTTGTTTTTCTTATGATTAATCTAGTATTTTGATTGGGTTGTCTCTAACCTTGTTCATCTTCGTCTCCATCTTGATTATTCAAAATATACAACCCCTAGGGTTTGAGCAAGGAGATTATTGTACTCTTGATTGGATTGGATTCTTGATTTTCTATCAAGAAGAGGTATTGAAATCCCTCCCTAAATTTTGTGATTATTGGTTTTGATGAATAGATTATTAGAGGGATTATGGTTGAAGGGGATTTATGTTTTGGGTAGGAAAAATGGCTACTTTGTGTTCTTGATATCTTGTTGATAATAAGTTGTTTGATTTGCATGAAGGGTATCATGGTTTAATGTATAAAAGGGTTATGATGTTGATTTCCTATGTATAATGATTAGTGGTAATTTATGAATACAAATATGGGGTTTCGGCCTAGGCATACCTAAGGATCATCTAGATATTTTGTTTGATGTTGTATGATTTTCAATATATTAGATCCATGTTTTAGGACCTATGTAATTTGGGTAAAATGATAATTGGAAATCTTGCTACTTAGATCCATGAAATTTTGATAGGATGCATGTGATATTGTGAATGAATAAATTATAAGATGCATGAAAATAATGATAGAAACATGTTAGGTTAATATAAAGGCATATGTGAATATGGTGTTTATGAATTAATGTATGTTATTGTTATTGTTAGTGTTTTGTTGGATTTCATGTGTAGATTCAATGGAATAGAAAAATGGTTTTTATAAGATTTCATGTGAATATGTGTTAGTAATACTCTTAGAATTATTCAATAATAAGAGCATGATGAGATTTTGGACATGTATGATTTTATGTGAAATTTTGAGATGAAAGATGAATTTTATGAGAAATTAAGCTTGCTGTTTTTGTAAATAATTGGGTAAAAGTTTGATAAAAAAATGATTTGCATGCATAAGTAATGTCATTGATGTTATGTTAATTTTATGAAATTAAAAAGGGTATTTTAAGTCACAATAAAATGATATTTTACTCAAATAAATACATACAGAATTTTTATTGTATTTTTAGAAAAATATGAGGTTTTAAATTGATTATGGTGATTTTTAAAGATAAAAATGGTTGCTGGAATTTTTGTAAAAAAAAATGTGAAGTGTTTCAATAAAATGAGTTTGATGAGTATTTGAAATAAAATTAATACCCTAAATTATGGTAATATTAAAAATGGTATTTTAATATGGTATGAATGCATATTTTGATAAGTTATGATTTTTCTTTATTTTGATTGAGAAAATTATTTAGAATCAATTTATTTGTGATTTTTAAAGAAATTAAATAGTGGCTGAAAGTTTGGTTTAAAAAATTAAAAATGATTATTTAATTGTCACATATGGGTTTATGTTACATAAAACTAAGTCTTAAATAATTTAAATAAAATATATTTTCCCACACTTAAAAATATATTTTCTCACATCATTTAGGTAATACAATCAACCAATATTAAAATTGATTTTATGAAGAAACATAGTAATCATAAGTATTTTAAATAAATCCCAAGCTTTTTGTTGATTATTTGTAATTTAAGAATAATAAATGAAATTGTCACATATTTTATTTTTTAAGCTAAATAAAATTATTTTATAAAATAAAATAATGTTTTGAGAAATTTAATCAACCTAGAAATTTTAAGAAAAATAAAGCATGTAATAAGTCTATTAATTTTAAAACGATAAAATTAAGATATGTAGAATTATCGTTTTTAAAACGACATAATTACGCAATATTCCCACGTATGCATGTTACATGCGAATCCACTTTTACGTCCAAAATTATGTTTATTATTCAACCATGTGGTTTTTATAGAAAGATCATACATGTAAAATAGGTAAAATGAGCATTATTCTTTTATGGCCTTATGTGCAGTTAAAAATAATTGCATGTTATGTGTAACTCTTATTATGTGTGCATGGCACATGCACACATGAGTTGTATGAAAGGGCAATATAGTAATTTTATGAACCTAAGAAATGTTGTTTTGGTTATGGTATAGGCTCGTTGAGAGGTTGTGAAATTTCTTAGCTCGGACCTGAGGTAAGGAAGTTAGATAGATTCTATGGTGTTATGCTACGAATGGTAAGACTGTTGTATGGATGAATCGTTATGAATTATGAATGCCATAATGTGATGAAATGTGGCTTGTATGAATATGATATGTTTATGAATGGATGTTAGCGTGATGAACGCGACACATCAAATGAGTTACTAAGGATATAAAGACGTAACTCCTATGTTTATGAATGGATGTTAGCGTGATGAACACGACACACCAAATGGGTTGCTAAGGATATAAAGACGTAACCCGAGTTACTAAGGATATAAAGACGTAACTCCTAGGGCGGACGCGCCGAGGTTATTCAAGGACCAGAGACTCTTGTTTACCTCATAGGGTGACATGGACAAGTTAGCGGGCCATGTTCATCATGAATGCTGTATGAATGTGATATGATGTTATGTTACGATAATGTTATGATATGCTATGATGTTATGTTACGATAATGTTATGATATGCTATGATGTTTATGTTACGATAATGTTATGATATGATGATGCCATGATGTTTAAGATGAACGTTAGTGTTTGTATTTGTTGAATCCTTACATGCTTATTGTTTGTACTTCCTTACTGGGCTTTTAGCTCACCCCCTTACTTCCCCTTCCAGGTAGCAAATAGGATTTCTCTGTGGCATGCATGGTGACGTGAGGAGTTCTATCGTCGTAGGGTGTATGGCGTGGGGTATCCTATGGACGGAATAAACGATCACTTTAGGACGCCATTGTAATTATGTTATGTTTTAAGAGACTTTCTAAATTATCAGTGGGACTTAATTATTTAATTTTGTTTCTTTTGAACTTTGCATAAAAACTCATATTTTCTTTTTAAACTAATGGGCCCAACTTGCATTGTTTTAAACAAGTCCCCAGTGAAACCTTTATAATAAGTGGTTTTCTTTTATGAAACAATGTTATGTGAATGTTTTATTAAGTATTAGTTTAGGGCATTCTTTACAGTTTGGTTTTTTAATTTTAATGGTTTGGTTTTTCATTTTGAAAAAACCGCATGAGCGGTTTGGTTTCAAAATTCTTCTAAACCGCACCAAACCAAACCGTGTACACCCCTAATTCACCTTTGCTGCCTTGATGGCAACATTGTAATACTTCTGACTAAATAAGTCCTTGAATCCATCCCAACCCAGAGTAGTAAGAACCCTGGTCTGTGATGCCACTTCCTACCAAATGTGGGCATCCTCTCTTAGCATATATGCGGCACATGCCACCTTGTCATGACTCTCTACTTTTATGAAGTCCAGGATAGCGGTAATCATACGCATCCACTGCTCGACATTTAGTGGATCTAGTCCTCCCTCAAAAGTTGGAGGATGCTGTCTCTTGAGCCGCTCATACAACGACTCCCATCTATTCCCAACCTCCACTTGTTGTATAATCGGTGCCACTGTAGGTGGCACAATGGATGCAGCACTCCCTGACGGAGCCTGCTATCTCATAAGTCAGATCTGCTCGTCTTGGCTCTGAAGCCGGGCTTGCATATCTGCCATAATCTGTTGCTAATTCTCAAGGACTGGCGGAGGGTTCTGGCCCTAGTCATCATCTCTAGTCTCAGACGTGGTGCCGACTAGTCGTGTAGATCATCTTGGATGCATAACTTTCCAAGTTAATCTGCAATCAACGACTCGGCGATCAGACTATAATGACAGGGTAACAATCTTTCCATGCATCACCATTGGAAACACAACCAATCACAAGTTGTTAAGGTATAACAATTTATCCAAATATAATCATCCACATGCACATCAATGCTAATAAGCATGCCTCAATATCATCACACAGCAGTCAAGGCCAGGCTCTATCAGTATCTCAAGCTCCCTATTAATTAAATAGATAACAACATTCATATTTCTTTCCAATCATTTAAGCATATAAACATGTATACACAATTACCAAACCCTGAGTTGAGCATGTCTTTAGCGACGAATATACATGTCCAGCCAGTCTTCAAGAACCCATAATCCTAGGATGCTCTGATACCAAGTTGTAACACCCTGGATAACCAAGGTCGTTACACTGTGTGATTACAAAGGTGCAAAACTTGCTAATCAAGTCATATAGTTGAAAACGTGACCCTAAAGTCGTAATTAGGTTAGGGTTAAAATATTTTGGTCATAAACAGGAAATTTCTCATTAAAATAAACGTTTAATAAATGGGATCCCAAAATAGGTTTTAAAGGAAAATTTACAAAATTTTAAAGTTTATGTACAACTGCAAGCCACTCTAATGGAAAAATAGGCACTTTAGGTTCTCCTGTCCCTGTACCATTTCTCGGCCGTGGCGGCTAATCAGCTGACTATGTCCATATTGCCCCAGAGCTCTCCAACTCAGGACTGATCCACCTTGCCCTTGCCTTTACCTACACCACGTAGCACATGTGAGCCAAGGCCCAGCAAGAAAACCATAATGCAGAGCAAGAAAATCATAATGCATAGCGTAAACGATAATTAACAGTCAGATAATTAACAAATCATAAATCAGATACTCAGCGGGTCACATTATACACATTATCAATGATATCAATCCACAAACCAACATTCAATCATCCAGATAATGAACATGCCATAATTATTAGATTAATAATAATAAACATATCACACAATATCCAGGGTCGACGTTCTTAGGCCGCACCCTCTGATTATCCCACTGACTCTGGTTTGCTTAGGCCGAGTTCAGTGATTATATACTTAACCTCAGCTACCAGTGGCCGAGCCGCGTCCTTGTGCGCCAATAATAATTCCAGCACTCTTAGGCCGTTTATTTCATGTTCACATGGCATAATACCATCATACAATATTACATGCAATTATAGGGAACTCTTAGTCCCAACATAACCACATGACCAGGTGCAGTTTTCTTACCTTTGTTTCCGAGTGCTTTGGCTAATTGAGATGGCCCTAGAGTACGATCCCCTCTGAGCCCTAGCGTACACCTAGTCACAACCGTTAATTAGAATCCTCATTAACATTCAATTCCATAATCCAACTTTGGAACCAATCCCCAGCTCTCGGGAAGCTCAATTCCACCAAACGGGGTGGTGGAATCGACCCCCGAGCCCCCATGCAAAAACCCTAAGAAAAATACCCAAAACCCATTTATGGAGGCAGGGTAGCACTACAGCGCCACATGAAGGGAGCTACAGCGCTACAGTTAGAGAGCCAGCCCCCCTAGAAACCAAGCATAGCGTTGTAGCGCTCTTATCCTAGTGCTACAGTGCTACAACCAACACATGCAAAACTTCTGGGTTTTTCCTTCGAACTTCCCTGAGCCAAAGCTCCATAAACCCACTCCAAACCTCAACTAAAATCCAAATTGAGCCTACCATCCACTATATCTCAACCAACATGACCTAACAACATCAAAACTTGGCCACAAGCATCATCAAACACATAAAACAGAATTGAGCTTGAAGCTCAAGAACTTCATCAGAAAAACTAGAAAACCCAGAAACTTAAATGGTCAAGACTAGAAATTGTTACCTTAGCTGAGAGAATTCGACCTTAGGTTGCCTTCCATGCCCTTCCAGCCTTTAGTTCCTCATATCCCCAAGCTCAAGTCCTTAAATTCCCATCCAAAATTCAAGTTCAGAAATCAACCTCACAAACCCAGAAAATTCAAAGAGAACCTTTAAACCTTACCTTAATTGGTAGCTAACTCCAACTGAATCCCTTAGCTTCTCTAAGGATCAACACCCCAAACCAAGTCTAGACTTCCTCTAAGTTCTTTGCTTCAGAAATCCTCAAGAGAGGGAGAGAGATAACAATTCGTGAGAAAGAGATAGGTTAGGTGCTCTGTTTTGTTCCTTTCCTTTTCTTTCCTTCAGTTTCTACACCTTTCCTGTAATGCCCTACTACCTTAGAGCCGTTACTTAGTGAGTTTAAAATAGAATCGTGCTTTTGACTGACTCTAAGTGGTTTCTAAAACGAAAAGTGTGGCTAAATCAGAATTAAAGGCTGTACTCTTTTAATATGTTTAACTTCATTGAAAACGTTAAGTATAAAACATCTGGGATCCCAAAATAAGGTTTACAAAATATTTACAACTCAAAATAGATTTACACTTGATCAGTTATCAAAAGAATGGTTTAATACAGCCATATACAAAATGCCCCCAACCAAAGCAGTAGGGCAGGCCGAACATGTACGCGCCGCCCCCACGCTCTCCATACTCATGGCCGGTTGACTGACTCCTTGCTTTTACCTGCCACACGGAGCACCCGTGAGCCGAAGCCCAGCAAGAAAACCCAAATAGTACATAATATATGCAAATCATACAGCTGGCATAATTCACTGATAAATAGGAAAACCATCATAATAAACAAGTACGGCCATGCCGCCCCAGAGGCCTTACCAAAGCCTGGGGTTTCGGTTCTCACCGCGAGGATAACTCATGTATCCCTTGGGTCCCACCTTGACTATAAGCATCCCATGTGCTGAGTGTTACTTTCGGCCCCACGGTCGTACCCGGCCTACGCCGCACTCGGCCCTTGCCGTTCATTTCATTACAATCACACATATAGTACATTCGAAATAATCATTCACACACATCATGATTCATTTAAGGTTAAACATTTGCACATAATACAATCTAGGGCCATGCCCTGCAATCACACAGTGGGGCCATGCCCTAGTCTCAGGTGTTACGGTTTTCTTACCTTTAGATTCGGTAGCCTTGATCAACCTGACTCCTTGAGCACGATCTTACCCGAGCCCTAGCGCTTACCTAAGAAAAATCCATAAGTCAAAGTCATCACCAAATCCCAAGACCAAAACCTAGCCTCGGGACTAATCCCGAGCGCCCGGGAAGTCCTAGATCCCCAAAACAAAGTGGCGGAATCAAGCCCCGAACCCTAGGTCAAAAATCCCTTCACAAAAGCCCAAAAATCCCCTCTGTGAACAGTGCAGCGCTACAGTGCTCAAAAGAGGGCGCTGTAGCGCTACAAGCAGAACCACCCCACCAGAACAGGGGCTAGCGCTACAGCGCCCCCTGACTAGCGCTAGTTGCAGCCAGACCAAACCCAAAATCGCATTTTGCGATTTTCTTCTCCCATTTCAACTCCAATCTTGCCCAAGCCTTTTCCAAACATAAAAACACACATACCCACACCTCACACTCATCCCAAGCACCCCATGAACTCAACCACTCATCCCAAGCAACCCACAACTCAAAATCTAACTCAATGAACCCAAAAACCAGAAAATCACTCAAACAACAAGGATAGGGTCTTAGAAATCATACCGTGGGTGGAATTTCGACCTTGAATCGAACCCTAGACCTCCTTGGCTTGCACCTTCACAACCTTGACCTGTTTTCCCCAAAAATCCCATCCATTTAGCTCAAAACACAACTCAAAACCAGTAAAGCCCTAAAATAGAAAATCCCCAAGAACTTACCTCAAATTCAAATGTGATCTTGCTAACCCCTTGTCAATCCTCAAGCCTAGCTTAGGATCCTTGATGCTCAGCCTACCCTAGCTCTCCACTGAGCTTGACTCCAAGAAAATGAAGGAATTAGGTTGGGAGAGCCACAAACCGTTCTTGGACAAAACCCTTCAGCTTTCCCTCTCTTTTCTTTTCTCTTCTTTCTTTCTTTCTTTCTTTTCAGCCTATAACTTTTCTCTACTAAATCCACTAAGTATAAAGCCCTTCATTAATTTATCTCTTACAAGCCTAATGACCAAAATGCCCTCCCTTACTAATTCTAAACCTTTATGTCCATAAAGGGGCATTTTAGTCATATTACCCAAATTCCCACTAATTCCTCAAGTGTTCCTAATAATTCCCGCTCGCTACCCAACCTGATTAATCATCAAATATATACCCAAATTCTCAATTAAACTCCCCAGGCTTAACCCAAGCCGGGTACAGGTTCCCGCTTTGACTTTCTGCTAACCCACTCATTCTAGGATCGTCTCGAGTCATAGATCACAGGTATCAACATAGTCATGCCCAACATGGCCAAATTACAAATATGCTCAATCAGGTCTACATGCATACTAATTCACATAGTCATGCATCACAATTAATCAAATAGTCATATAACGTGCATTAAATCATAATCATGCATTAAATTCATAAAAGTCACACACAGAATCCCATTATACCCTCCAAGCACATTACTCCAGGCCCTTAAGCCTTAATAGCAAATTTGGGGTCGTTACATTTCCCTTATACTCTAAAAACATCAGATATAACAAGCATATCTCCTAATAGGCAAAAGACTCTTTTACCCTCCCATTTAAATCCAAGCCTTTTAATCACTCTAAGGGCAATTTGGTCATTTGCTCCCAATTCCCGCTAATTCCTCGAGTGTCCCTAACGTTTACCACTTAAATCCCGTCATCTAATTAATCACAAATTATTTTCCCCAATGTCAAATAGTCTCCAATATATTTCCCAAATTCCCAGAAATATCCTCAGGCTCCCTCGAGCCGAGTATAAATCCCCGCTGTGACTATATCGCTAAACCGCTCACTAGGATCGCCTCGAGCCTTATGCTGCAAATACATCCACATAATAATGTGGTCTTAACAATTTATCATAAATAATCACATATATGCCCTCAACGGGCTAAAATTACGAATATGCCCTTATAATCTAATAGGGCCTACATGCATACTAATACTCATAATCATGCATCTCATATATCCATATAATCATATATGCATGCTTATCACATAATCATGCATTAAATAATTTAAATCACATATAAACCATTTATGCCCCCCCCCCCCCGGCACACTAATCAAGGCCCTTAAGCCTTATTAGTGATTTTGGGTCGTTACATTATACCTTTATCCATCCACTACTCGTGGGCCTTAGCCTTCAAGACTTAGGACTTTACTGCTCTAGTTCTTTCAACTAAGGACTTTTGCTCGAGTTCTGACAACTCGAGTCTCATCGACTTACCTAGTACTATGCATTTTGGGTACTTAATGTTGTTCCCCAAGCCCACTATCCTCTGGAGTAACTTTAGTGCGTTGTCGAGTAGAGGCGCTCAAAGTTTCCCTATACCCATGGGTTCCAACAACTCAGGTCTTAGGAGGTCAATCTTACTTAGGGCCTGAAGACATAGTGTTAATCCTTAGGCGCGTAGTCCTCAGGAAGGTACACTAGGTCCTTTTTACGGGTCTGCCCTCGAGTAGATTACTTAGTTTTTGGAAATTAGGAACCCGTAGCTAGTCCTTAAGCTCATATTCCCCATGACATGGGTCAAATTCTCTACCCTTCTCGGCCAGGCCTTGCGGTCAAGTTTTTGGTAACTTGACTCTTTCCCCTGAGCACAGGGGACTCTAGGCTTGAGAATAGGTTACTACTCCTCGGGAGGTAACACTAGTTCACCCATTAAGTGGGTTTTTTTAGGTTTTACTAAGGATAGATCTTACTAGGTTACTCTATTCTCATCAACATTGATGCTAGGCTTACTGCGCTCGTGACAAGCTTAGTTTACTTGGTCTTGATCCACGAGTATGGGTGATCAAGTTTTCGGTAACTTGATGTAACGACCCAAATTTCCTAATAAGGCTTAGGGCCTTGATTAGGGGGCCATGACGGAAAATTTTGGAATTATATGATATTTATGTGTATCATTACGTGATTATGTGAGTTATATTATAATATGACTAGATATGCATGTTTAGGTGTATTAAATATGCATGTGGGCCCATTTCTGTTCAATTGGGCAATTTTCATATTTTGGCCATTTTGGGTATATTTGGCATATATGTGGTATGTGTGTGGTGCTTCATTATTATTTGGTTATGCCGGGGTTACACAACATGAGACAATCCTAGGAGGCAAGCTAGTGGGAAAGTCACAACGGGATCCATACTTGACTCGGAGTGAGTCAAGGGGTATTTAGCACATTAACTAGATATTGGGTAATAGGAATAAATATTTGATGAAAAATTGGGAGTTAGTGAGATCAGGGGGGAAATTCTGGGAGTTTTGACTATTTTACCTCGGGGGGGGGGGGGGGGGGTTTGAGACCCCAATTGTTATCCCCATTTCCTGCCTTGGGCCTGGGACAGTGGTCCAGGCCCACAAACTGGGCAATTGGGGTTGGGCCCAGCCCAGGCCCGCTTGGCAGGGAATGACCGGCATCGACGGCCCAAGTGTGGGTCCAGACCCGGACGGTGTCCAGGAAGGATGATCCAGAACGATCACCCGGGAGACGTACAACTGTTTGGGGTTACGGTCGAAATGTATGCAAACGGTCCCGGAGCCTGGTAAACGATCCAGGCCCTATGAAGATGATCCGGGCCTATGGTAAATGAAGAGGGACAGAGGTAAACGAACCCGGGTCAAGTCCTCAGGGTTGGCAGGATAAAGCATCCGTGACCTTGAAGCCGCCCCATGATGCGTGGGGGTTGTCCCCACTTTTCACCCGCGGAAAAGGCCACCTCGGGATTGCACGCCGCTGGTTCAGACCTGCGCTACCACTACACTGACTGATTTTGTCCCCTGAATCTGCCTCATAACTCGGAATGCCCAGACCAAAAGCCCCATTTTGTCGGGTGAAATATAGGCTTTGGGCTGCCCCAATGGGCTTTGATCATTCTTTGTCTTTTATATTTTGACCTTTTTGTATTGGGCTTCCGATAGAGAAGCAAGTGGTATTTATATCCTTGTTGGGCCCGGGTCAGCCCGGCCCAAGCCTAGTGCTCTTGTGAGCCTATAAATATAGGTGACAGAGCACTGGAGAAAAGACCTCTTTTTGGCTTGTATACAGTTACTGTGCTAAAACATAGAGTGAAACTCCATTGTTAAAGACTTTCCAAGCTCTAATACAACTATCTCGTGGACTAAGGCTCATTAACGCCCCAACCACGTAAAAACCTTGTTTATATCTTCCAAACCCCTCATCATTAATCTTGCTTAAGTTTTATTAATATTGATTCCGAAAATCTCGATAAACATTTTGGTGCTTTCATTGAGAGCCTGAGAAAGCTAGCGTTAACGTCAAACCTCTACTACAATGGTGATTACAAGACACACCACTTTCGACCCCACTAACCCTGGCAGGGAAATGGAGAGCTGCTGCCCTCCCAACCTCTTCCTCAGAATCTACCTGAGAACGCTCCTCCTCAGACATCTCACCTTGACGGGTCACAAGACTATGAGGGTGGAACAGAGTACGAAGAGGAGAACGAGGAGGAATATTATGAAGAGGAGGAGAATGAGGGGGAATACCCTTACGAAGCTGCGGATCCTGAGATCCCAGGAGTGGATCCCAACTAGCAGGACCTGGAGGTGACTAGACTGAGGCAACAAGTCCTGGACCAAGAGGCCAGGATTGCTGAGCAGACAAAGGCATCTCGGCGGATGCAAGAGTCCCTCCAAGCCCTGCAGGCTTTCATAGCCGCTCAGGGTTCGGCAACTAATCTCCCAGCTGGCCCACCCCCAGGAGTGCAACAGCCCGCTCCGCAGGCCAGAACCAGAGCCCCCGAAGATGCGCGGCCAGTCCCTCCCCCGAAGCAATTTCCTGCGCCAGGCCCAGGAAACCCGGACCGGAAGAAAGAGAAGGCTGAGGGAAAGGCCCCAGGCAAAAATACCCCCGTCCCAAGAGCCGAGGTCCGTTCCTGGCTGCTCCCTAGGAAAGAGAAGGTGCGCCCCATCCCAGGACGGGCTTACCCGATCGATCAACAAGGGACGCGGCCGCGGGATGCTTGGCCTCGGCATGCCCCAGGGCAAGCCGGACGGGAGAGGTCTTTGCACCCCCAATGCGTCGGTGAACAAGAATTTCCGAGAGCGCCCGCATAACGATGAGCATCACACCCTTAGCTTTTGGGACGACATGTCCCGGGTGGACCTGCGCGATGGACTGAACGCTCGGAAAGAGCGGGCCTGTAAGGAAAAGATCTTCCCTCGAGGCGGCAACCTTAGGAACAACATCAACGACAGAAGGAATGAGAGAACCCCCCTGGAAGATGGCGTGGCCAGACAACTCATGGAGTAACTGGCCGCTTTGAAAAAAGTCACGGACCGTTTGGTCCGCAAGCAGGAAGGAGCGGACACCGACTCTGATGAAGAGGACAAAGAGCCCTATGCAAGGCACATCCTGGACACTGTGCTCCCCAAGGGGTTCAAAATGCCAAGTCTCACGGCCTATACCAGGAGCACCGACCCCAGGGTTCATCTGTCCCGGTACAACAGACTTATGACCGTGGCCCATATGACGCCCCACATCACTATGGCTGCATTCTGGAATGACGACTGGCCCTACAAACCAAGACAAGTCTTTCCAGCGTGCTTTGTCCTCACTCACACACTTCCTGGGAAAACTTCCCAGGAGGTCACCCATCCCTAAATTACTCCAGGCCAAGCACGCTTAACCATGGAGTTCTCAAGTGATGGGCTACCGAAAAGAAGATGCACCTTCCTGATATAGGTAGTACCCATCAATCCATTTAAGCCCTCTTCAACTGTGTAGTCCCATACCTACACAGTCTTAGAATCATTACACTTGACCTTCCCCAGGCGGTGTGGGATTGCACAGCTTACCCGGTCTTTCCCCTTACGGATCACGGGATTCTGACTGTCACAAAAGTTGTAACGCCCTACTACCTTAGAGCCGTTACTAAGTGAGTTTAAAACAGAAATTGTGCATTTAATTGACTCTAAGTGGTTTCTAAAACCAAAAGTGTGGATAAATCAGAATTTAAGGCTGTATTCTTTTAAAATGTTTAACTTCATTGAAAACGTTAAGTATAAAACATCTGGGATCCCAAAATAAGGTTTACAAAATATTTACAACTCAAAAATAGATTTACACCAGGTTAACTATCAAAAGAATGGATTAATACAGCCATTTACAAAAAATGCCCCCAACCAAAGCAGTCGGGCAGGCCGAAAATGTACGCGCCGCCCCCACGCTCTCCATACTCATGGCCGGTTGACTGACTCCTTACTTTTACCTGCCACACGGAGCACCCGTGAGCCGAAGCCCAGCAAGAAAACCCAAATAGCACATAACATATGCAAATAATATCACTGGCATAATTAACTAATAAATAGGAAAATCATCAATTTAAACAAGCACGGCCATGCCGCCCCAGAGGCCTTACCAAAGCTTGGGGTCTCGGTCATTACCGTAGGATAACTCATGTATCCCTTGGGTCCCACCCTCGCTATAGCATCCCATGTGCTGAGCGTTACTTCCGGCCCCGCTGCCGTACCCGGCCTACGCCGCTCTCGGCCTTAGCCATTCATTCCATTACAATTACACATATAACACATTCAGAAATAACCATTCGAACATACAATTATTTATCTAAGATTACACATTCGCACACAATACAATCTAGGGTCGTGCCCTGCAATCACACAGTGGGCCTATGCCCTAATCTCGGGTGTTACAGTTTTCTTACCTGTATTCCGTGCTTTCCGATGCACCACGATCACGAGCACGGTCCACTAGCATGAGCCTCACCGAAATCCTAGTCACAACACACATAAAACACTTTTAATACTAACCAAGCCCAAAACCACTTCCCAGGACCAATCCCGTTCTCCCGGGACCTCTAAAACCTTAAAACAACACCCCGGAGACATCCCCCGAACCCCCGGAGCTAAGGCCTAAAATTGCCAAAAAAGCTATCCTGAAAATGGCCTTGTGCCGCGGCACAACTTTCTTGTGCCGCGGCACCCATCAGTCAGGAGCTCCCTCGCCGCGGCACGAAAAACCTGTGCCGCGGCATGCCTTCGCAGCCCAGAATTCTGGGTTTTCCCGAGCTTCAACCTCTCCAAATCACCCCAAACCAATACCTAAACCCCAAAACTCAAATCCAAACTTCATATGAACAATCTAACACCCTATAAACACTAGGATCAAGATCAAAACATCAACACACCCAAGATCCACATCTTTGATCTCAAATTCAGCAACTCAAACCAAAACCCATGAAAATCTTAACTCAAGCATTAAATTCCTCACATCAACACAGAAAACAAACTTAAATATGCATAAGATCCTTACCTCAAGAGTAGAATCCACCCTAAAAGTTTCCTTGATCTCCTCCCAAGCTCCCATTTCAGCCCCTTCTACACCTCTTCTTCTTTCTTCTTCTTGCCCTAGCCTTTCTCTCCTCTTCTTTTCCTTCTCTTCTAATTTTATCAAAGCCTCAAGTGACCCAATGCCCAAACCGTACACCCCATATACCCAGCTGAAACTTGTCTATTTGCCTTGCCAAAAGACCAATTTACCCCTTCCTAATAATCCCTCCTAACTAACCTTCAAGGGCACTTAAGTCATTTCACTTCTATTTCAATTTTATCACTTTTTATCTTAAAACTTGTTACCCAAAGCAGTTACAAATGGTTACCCAGGTTACCCAATTACCAGTAACTAACCACTCATTCTCAACTCACTTATAAGATTCCCGAAGTACCCCTAGGCTCCTCCCGAGCCGAGTACAACATCCCGTTGTGACTTTTAGACTAGCTGGCTCACTAGGACCGTCTCGATGCGTGCATCCTGATAATAACACCACACTCACATGGCACAATCCACATAGTACAATTATCACAGTTATGCCCTAACATGGCCAGATTACAATCCTGCTCTTTCTAAGACAATCAGGTCTACATGCATACTAATTCACATAGTCATGCATCTCAAATAATCAACTAGTCATATAACAAGCAATAAGTCATAATCATGCATTAAACTCATAAAAGACACACACAAAGTCCCATTATGCCCTCCAGGCATACTACTCCAGGCCCTTAAGCCTTAACACTGAATTTGGGTCGTTACAACTATCCCCTCCTCATGAGAATTTCGTCCTCGAAATTTACCTGAACAACTCGGGATACCGCTCCCGCATATCTGATTCCAGTTCCCATGTCGCCTCTTCGACCTTGCTATTCCTCCACAATACTTTAACCAAGGCGATGGTCTTGCTCCTCAAGACTTTTTCCTTTCTGTCAAGGATCTGAACAAGCTTTTCTTCATATGATAAATCCCGATCCAACTCCAAGTTCTCATAGCTCAACACATGAGCAGTGTCCGATACATACTTCCGGAGCATGGATACGTGAAACACGTCGTGAACCCCTGATAGAGCTGGAGGCATTGCTAACCTGTAAGCCACCTCCCCAACTCGATCCAGAACCTCAAATGGACCAACAAACATGGGGCTCAGCTTGCCCCGAACGCCAAATCGTTTTACTCCTCTCAGGGGTGAAACCCTGAGGAATACATGATCACCAACCTGAAATTCCACGCTCCTGCGTTTCTGATCTGAATAACTCTTCTGGCGACTCTGGGAGGCGAGCATACGAGCTCTAATCTTCTCAAGTGCTTCATTGGTCCTCTGAACCATCTCAGGACCCAAATACCTTCTCTCACCTACCTCATCGCAGTGAATCGGCGATCTGCACTTCCTCCCATACAGCATCTCATACGGAGCCACTCCGATAGTCGCCTGATAACTATTATTGTACGAGAACTCGATCAGAGGGAGATACCTACTCCAAGATCCCTTGAAATCCATCACACAAGCTCGTAACATGTCCTCCAGTATCTGAATTGTCCTCTCAGACTGTCCATCCGTTTGAGGATGATAAGCGGTACTAAACCGGAGCTGCGTGCCCATAGCCTTCTGCAGGCTCTTCCAAAACTTGGAAGTGAAAGTGGGGTCTCTGTCAGATACTATCGACCTCGGAGCCCCATGAAGTCGAACAATCTCCTTTACATAAAGCTCTGCATACTGATCCACAGTATAAGTCGTCTTCACAGGTAAGAATTGGGCGGACTTCGTATACCTGTCCACAATCACCCACACCGAGTCATGCTGACCCACTGTCTTTGGCAATCCAACCACAAAGTCCATGGCAATATCTTCCCATTTCCACTCGGGAATCCCTAGAGGCTGTAATAATCCTGCTGGCCTCTAATGTTCTGCCTTAATCTGCTGATAGGTTAAGCATCTAGCCACATAGTCCACCACGTCCCTCTTCATGCCCGACCACCAATACAAAACCTTCAGGTCATGGTACATCTTCGTAGAACTTGGGTGCAAAGAGTAGGGAGTGGTATGAGACTCGTCCAGAATCTCTCGCCGAATATCTGGATCAATCAGAACACAAATCCGTCCTTTGTACTTCAATAGACCCATCTTAGAGATAGAGAAGTCCTTGACTGCTCCAGTTAGGACATTCTCTCTACGTTCAACTAACTGGGGATCCATTCCCTATGCTTCCTTAATCCTCTCAAGGAGCGTTGACTGAAGAGTAATGTTGGCTAACCTACCAACCACTAACTCTATACCTGCTCTGGTCATCTCTCCAGCTAATCTATCAGATATCTGCCTCGAACTATACAGCTGTCCTGGGCCCCTCCGGCTCAATGCATCAGCTACTACATTAGCCTTCCCAGGATGGTATAGGATATCACAATCGTAATCCTTTACCATCTCTAGCCACTGTCTCTGGCGCATGTTCAAGTCCTTCTGGGTAAAGAAATACTTTAGACTTTTGTGATCAGTGTATATCTCGCACCTCTCTCCATACAAATAGTGTCTCCAAACCTTAAGTGCGAATACCACCGCAGCTAACTCCAGGTCATGCGTGGGATATCTCTGTTCGTACTCCTTTAATTTCCTTGATGCATACGCTATCACTTTCCCAGCCTGCATCAACACGCATCACAGACCTTGTCTCGAAGCGTCACAGTAGACCACAAACTTCTCATTATCTGTTGGCAGGCTCAGCACTGGTGCAGTAATCAACCGCCGCTTCAACTCTTTAAAGCTGTTCTCACATCGATCTGTCCACACATACTTGGTCTTCTTCCTTGTCAATTCTGTCAACGGAGTAGCAATTCTGGAGAACCCCTCTACGAACCGCCGATAGTAACCTGCTAGTCCAAGGAAACTTCTAACTTCAGGAACATTGCTGGGTCTAGGCCAATCTCTCACTGCTTCCGTCTTGCTTGGGTCGACCAGTAACCCATCCTTACTAATAATATGGCCTAGGAATGAAACTTGCGATAACCAGAACTCGCATTTGCTAAACTTAGCATAAAGCTTATGCTCTCTTAACCGCTGCAACACCAAGCGCAGATGATGCTCATGCTCTGCCTCTGACTGGGAGTATACCAGGATATCATCAATAAATACAATCACGAACTTATCCAGGTAATCCTTGAAAATTCTGTTCATCAAATCCATAAATGCCGCCAGGGCATTGGTTAACCCAAAGGACATAACCAGAAATTCATAATGCCCATACCGCGTCCGAAAAGCAGTCTTTGGTACGTCCTCCCCTTTGATCCTCAACTGATAGTAGCCTGATCGGAGATCAATCTTCGAAAACACTGTACTCCCTTGAAGCTGATCAAATAAATCCTCCAGGAATCACTAGATCTCCTCGAGGAGATCCGAGAGGAGTCGCAAGTGTAGTTGAAGATGTACCAGGGTAAGATCGCTCGACATTTCAACTCAAAAGTAGAAAGCTGAAGGTTCGAAACCGGTGACCTAGTCCTGCGAAGAGTCTTCCCTGCTACCAAAGATCCGGTAGTAGGGGTTCTGGGCTCGAATTGGGAAGGGTCGTACGAGATCCACCATGAAGTGTGCCCCGGGACATACCGTTTAAAGAGGTTCGATGGCCGTCCCAAGAGCCTGGAACGCGGAACATCTCCGTAAATACTATCAGTAGTCAGGAGAACGCGTTCCGTTTTTGTATTTTCGTTGGAAATAATGGACTCCTCAAGGCGATCCCTTGAATAATAAAAATGGCGTGTGCAAAACGCCATAAAGAAATGTTATCAATCAATGAAAAGTTTACTCAAGTGACCCCAGACCAGTCTCCGCTCGCTTGTGGGGGGTATCCCCGGTATGAGAAAATACCAGGCGGGGCGCAAGCCTCATGCTAATCCCTGCCCGGACTGACAAGGTCCGGGGGATACAAACTCCGTGGGACCAAGCCTCAGGCTGGTCCCACCCCAGACAAACGATGTCTGGGGTGGTATGAGCAAATACCAGGCGGGGCGCAAGCCTCAGGCTAGTCTCGGCCCGGACTGACAAGGTCCGGGGGATACAAACTCCGTGGGACCAAGCCTCAGGCTGGTCCCACCCCGGACGAACGATGTCCGGGGGTATAAATTAAAAGAGGACCAAGCCTCAGGCTGGTCCCACCCTGGACAAACGATGTACGGGGGTATAAATTAAAAGAGGACCAAGCCTCAGACTGGCCCCGCCCCAGACGAACGATGTCCGCGGGTATAAAGTAAAAGAGGACAAGGCCTCAGGCTGGTCTCACCCCGGACGAATGATGTCCGGGGGTATAAATTAAAAGAGGACCAAGCCTCAGGCTGGTCCCGCCCCAGACGAACGATGTCCGGGGGTATAAATTAAAAGAGGACCAAGCCTCAGGCTGGTCCCACCCCAAACGAACGATGTCCGGGGATATAAATTAAAAGACGACCAAGCCTCAGGCTGGTCCCATCCCGGACGAACGATGTCCGCGGGTATAAATTAAAAGAGGACCATGCCTCAGGCTGGTCCTGCCTCGGACGAATGATGTTCGAGGTATAAATTAAAAGAGGACCAAGCCTCAGGCTGGTCCCGCCCCAGACGAACGATGTCCGGGGGTATAAATTAAAAGAGGACCAAGCCTCAGGCTGGTCCCACCCCGGACAAACGATGTCCGGGGGTATAAATTAAAAGAGGGCCAAGCCTCAGGCTGGTCCCACCCTGGACGAAAGATGTCCGAGGGTATAAATTAAAAGAGGACCAAGCCTCAGGCTGGTCCCACCCCGGACGAACGATGTCCGGGGGTATAAATTAAAAGAGGACCAAGCCTCAGGCTAGTCTTACCTCGGACGAACGATGTCCGAGGGTATAAATTAAAAGAGGACCAAGCCTCAGGCTAGTCCCACCCCGGACGAACGATGTCCGGGGGTATAAATTAAAAGAGGACTAAGCCTCAGTTTGGTCCCACCCTGGACGAACGATGTTCGAGGGTATAAATTAAAAGAGGACCAAGCCTTATGCTGGTCCCGCCTCGGACGAACGATGTCTGGGAGAGAAGAGCATCCGGTATGCCCCAGGGCAAAGCCATGGCCCGCGACTGGTAGAATGAGGGAACTAGGTTTCACAGTAAACTATTTGAACCTCGTTGGCCCAGGCCATCAGGGTTTCGAATTTGAAGGTGGGACGGGTAGGCCGCTGGGCCCTGGATGACATGATTGAAACGATTTGACAAGCTAAAGTCAAGAATAATCTAGTCCAAGCCATTGGAACCAGGACAAAACCCTCAGGACCAGTCATGCACGGTAATATAAAAAAAAAAAAAAAGGAAAACAGAAGTAACATAAATCGGATAAGGCAATAAAAAATTTCTCGGACGTGTACGCGGCCGTAAGAGTTCTTACAAAAATAATAAAAATAAAAGGGGCGAGGTGGGGATCCGGGCCTAGGCTTCATCCTCCAGAAACTCTACGTCCTCCTTCTCCTTGGCCTCAAATTCAGCCCTATTCGAGTCCGGGTCGGGAAAGATCAGGAGATTCATGATTTTATCTTTGCGCCAAGCCATGTAGATGGCCTCCTCAAAGGTGACGCGTAGTATGTCGTCCACCCGCTCCTTTCTGCGGCGGGCCTCCTCATGCACCATCATCTCCTCGCGAAGAGAGCCATCTAGCTCACGAACCCGGGTCTCCAAGCCTTGGACCCTCTCCCGGTCCTGGACAAACTTAATCGCAGCCGCCTCCTGTGCGGCCCTTTCTCTGAGAAGCTCCGCCTCCAGAAGGGCCACCTTCTCGTGAGCCTCGACTTCTTTCCAGGACATGGCCTCTTCAAGCCCAGCCTTGACTCGATCAAACTTTGTGCGGTCTGCATCGGCCTAAGCAACCGCCTTGTCCAAGGACTCCCGAGCCTGTGTCATCTCCCTGGCCAGGGCCTCCTTGGCGACCTCCCTTTGGTTCACGGCCGCCTCCAGCTCCAGCTGGAGCGTCTCCATCTTCATGGCCGCCTCGGCCACCAGGTCGGCATTCCGATGGGATAGCAGAGCCTCCAGGAACAAAACAAAGTTAGAAGAGTCTTTACTAAACAAAAAAAAAAAGGGAAGAAAAAGATATGAACTAAACTTACTGCGGTGGCCTGATGGCGGAGAGCCTGGGAGATGAATAGAATGTCCGGGTTGGCGATGGTGGCATACCGTTTGAGTAGGAGGTTGGACATGGTGTTCCCCACCTGGTCCAACAAGCCCGCCACGAAAGGGGCTGTGTCCTGCCCCAGCTTAGGGCGAAAGCCCGTCTCAGCAGCTGGCCGATCCACGATCGGCTTGGGGATGCTGATGGCCGCCGGGCGCTCAGCAAACTTGACCTGACGAAGAATCGTCAGGACCTTGTACATCTCATCCCTCCTTTCCCGGCCACTCTCCCAGGTCCGGGAAATGAGCCTGGACTGCTCGTCCGTCAAGACGGCTTCCCCCTCCTCGGGTAGGGCCAGATGAATGGGGAGGGCCAGTGTTGCCAGAATCTCCTTTGCGGCGAGGAGGCTTTCCCCGTACGACTCTCCAGCTGAGCTAGCCCGCCTCATCAAGGGCCTCTTGTTCCCGGTTTTGGCCTCTGCCGCGCCCAAGTCCAAGGCCCTCTTCCCGAAACTCTGGTTTACCACAGGTTCTGGCTCCAGATCGATCACCGGGGGATGGGCAAGGCCAAGGACGGCGACTGGGTCCACGGCCGTAACAGGGACCGTGGTAATTGCAACCTCGCCGGGTCGAGGATCCGCCCCTGGCGTCTCCCTGATGCGGGAGGGGTCCAGGCCCGGCGCATCTGGTTTTTTCTTGGCAGCCTTTTTTGCCGCGACCCTGGCCGCCCTCGCGACCCGGACTTCGAGAAGCTGCCTCATCTCGATCATGGGATCAGACATGGCGGAGTCTCCTGCAACAAATGCAAATGAAAGAGTTAATACGATTAATGGGAAAATAGAAGTCAAAACTAAGAGTGACCTGGGACGAATCCTTATCTAAGCCCCGGGCGTGACTCAACTCATCTAACGCGAAAAAGTAGACTCGATCCCCCATGTCGTCCAGGTTCAAGAAATTCCCGTACTGAAGGAACCCGGACAAAAGCATGAGAAATTCCGAGCCTACGGGAAAGAGAGACGAAGGTCTCATCTCCCCGTCAGCCCCGAATGTGGGGCCTTGAAGTGCTAGCCTATCCCTAACTAAGTCCCCAACTTGGGGAGCATAAGTTAAGATCAATGGTGAGTTACCTCACCTTGATACGCTAGCCCCGGGGGTACCCGTGTTCGGCAGGGCCTCCTCGAAGAGGGCTTCCAGCTCCTTAGAAGCGGCCGACTCCGACTTGGCCAAGTCCCTCTTCCACTTGGCCGCGTCCGCTCGTGCCGTAGCCTCTACTTCCCCGATGTGCTTCAGGGCCAGCTGCTCCCTTATGGTGGGATTCTTCTCGCACTGAATTCCCCGAAGGCTCGGGACATCGATAGTATGGTGGGCTGTGAGTATCCCGACCAGTCGGAGGTTGTCCGTATTAACGTAGCCTCCTACGTCCAGGTCTTCTGCGCTCAGCCTGGAGTAAAACCTCCTTCGGTCCAAGATGAACTAGGTGAGAGGAGTCTGGGCAAAAGGTTCTGCCACCCGAAGTAACACAGTGATAAACAAAAAAAGGAAAAGAAAAACCAGCCAGCCAAGGGTCGGGGAAGCACTTACCCACTCATTGGAAGTCCAGCAGCAGGGTGGGGTTCTTCTCCACGAGGAACCTGGACGTCATGAACCAGTAATGTCATACGTCCGGGGGATGCTTCCAGGTGCTTGTAGGAGTGGGGTAACTACCCCGCGACTTCAGCCTGTAGAAGTCGTCCAAGGTCTTTTCCTTGGCGTTGACCTGCGGTTCCATCTTGTCGATGTACAATATTCTGAGGGGGTCGACTCCGCGATCTCCTTCGCGACGCAGAAGACACACCATCCTGCAAGCAGTCGATAGGCTTGGGGCAGAAGCTGGAAGGGTACGATCCCCACGTATGTTAGGAACCACACTGATGTAGCTAGCACTCCAGGCCCTGAACCAGTTCACGGAAGTGTGCGCCCGCTCTTCTATCCTGGCCAGGCAGTTGTGAAAGAGTCCGGGGGTGGACTCTATGCCCAGGCACTTCTCCAGGATGTACATCATCCGGTAGTCCCAGAATAGATTCGATACCGTGTCCATCTCCCATCTGTTGCCTTTGGGGGTCCGGGACCCGAGGAGGGCGAAGGGGGCCCTGTTGACTTCCTCCTCCGAATGAAGGGTGACACCCGACGTCATGGCTGATGATCTGGGAGTAAAGAAAAGAAACCAAGAAATCAATACCAAAACCCAAGAAAGTTGGTTAAGGTACAAGGGGCCTCCTATGGACTGCTTGGAGTCCCTCCCAGATCGGGTCCGGGTTCACCAGAGAACCATGAGACCCAGATCGGGAACGAAAAAGGGGCCACTAAATAGGCTCCATCGCCTACTCGGGAAGCATCTAGACCTGGAGCAACCCAGACTAGGCGGCCTTCCTAGCACTATTCCTAAGCGTAAACAAGTTCTAGCAGCCTAAACATATGAACAAAAAGACAGCCTACGTTCATGTATTTATCAAGGCGAAGGACAGAAGAACTTATTGTGAATAGCTGGGCGTGAAAGATGGTGGTTTTCTGACGATAAGGACGGCAGAATCTCGTTCTTGAACTGGTAAAGGTAGTTCTGCAACTCGTAGACAGGACAGGCCCAGGACGTGCGCTCAGGCAGAGGTGCAGATGCTGGGACTGTTGGAAAAAGGAGACGGCGTAGAGTAAGCAGGCAGTGAAAGATGTCGTCGGCGAGATCGGACATAAACAGATCCTCGGTTCTTAGAATGGCTCGAGAGTGTAAAAGTTTCAAATGAATGTCTGAGGAGTATTTATAGAGACCCAAATCCTGGTCTCTGATCCAGCGGATAAGAAATCCCCCATCGGATGGTCCAAGATCGTGCAGGGGCATTAATGAGCACTCGAGTGCTGGATCCTCTCTATTTCAATCCAACGTCCCAAGAGAGGAGAATTTCAAAGGTCCCCCCATCCTATGGTCCACCTCAACGCAGAAGCATTAATGAAGGGACCCTATGCGGATGGGACGCTTCAGAATCCTTGCTGACGCACTAGCCTAGGCCTAGCGACCCTTGAGGTGGTTAGGTGACCTTCGAGGTCAAGTACCATCGTTGCAGCTGTCGTTGGGCGACACGTGTATCCCCCGTCACGAAACGGGACTTCAGTAAACGGACCCGGACATTGGTAAATGTTCTGGGCTCCGCGTGCGCCTAGTGCACACTGCCCCTTGCCACGGACCCACGATTCTAAGCAGGAACTGGGAAGACAACCGTGGAGTATCCGGGAGCAAGGAAAGCCTCCACCTCGCAGACGCAGGTGAAGGCTTGGGGGGTAAATGTTATCCCCATTTCCTGCTTTGGGCCCGGGACGGTGGTCCAGGCCCACTAACTAGGCAATTGGGGTTGGGCCCAGCCAGGCTCGCTTGGCAGGGAATGGCCAGCATAGATGGCCCAAGTTTGGGTCCAGACCCGGATGGTGTCCAGGAAGGATGATCCAGGACGATCATCCGAGAGACGTACAACAGTTTGGGGTTACGGTCAAAATGTATGCAAACGGTCCCGGAGCCTGGTAAACGATCCGAGCCCTATGGAGACGATCCGGTCCCTTTTCACCCGCAGAAAAGGCCGCCTCGGGATTGCACGCCATTGGTTCAGACCTGCGCTGCCACTACACTGACTGATTTTGTCCCCTGAATCTGCCTCGTAACTCAGAATGCCGAGACCAAAAGCCTCATTTTGTCGGGTGAAATATAGGCTTTGGGCTGCCCCAGTGGGCTTTGATCATTCTTTGTCTTTTATATTTTTACCTTTTTGTATTGGGCTTCCGATAGAGAAGCAAGTGGTATTTATATCCTTGTTGGGCCCAGGTCAGCCCGGCCCAAGCCCAGTGCTCCTGTGAGCCTATAAATACAGGTGATAGAGCACTAGAGAAAGGACCTCTTTTTGGCTTGTATACAGTTACTCTGCTAAAACATAGAGAGAAACTCCATTGTTAAAGACTTTCCAAGCTCTAATACAACTGTCTCGTGGACTAAGGCTCATTAACGCCCCAACATGTAAAAACCTTGTTTATATCTTCCAAATCCCTCATCATTAATCTTGCTTAATTTTTATTAATATCGTTTCTGAAAATCTCGGTAAACACCAAGCATTAGGATTTTGTTGGGGTTACTTAAGATTGAGGTAACCTGTCAGAAACATAAAAAGAATGTTCTCCCTCCCTCCCGTTCCATTTTTGACATCCGATCACATTTTTGTAGGAAACTCGAGTTTCAGGACTCGGATTCAAGTAAGGATCGAGGCATAGCGATTCTAGGAAAGATTAGAAGATTATTAGCTGGAGAATTTAGTTGGGGAACGACTCAATCGGAGGTAATATGATTTTTAAGTTTTAAGTTTTTGAGGTCTTAAGCTTCGATTGGATTTTATGTTTTGATGAGTTTTTGGATGATTTGAAGCTTGGGTTTTGTAACGCTCTGGTTACTCCAAGACCGTTACTGTGAACTTTTAATTGTGCTTAACTCACTAATCAAGTTCTTTGGTTATAAACGTGCATCTAGGTATTATTTATAGGTTAAAGTGAAAAAGTAATCAAAAGGAAATAATATATTTTATTTAAAACCGAAATCTGTTCATGGGCCCATAAGAGCATTTACAAGTTATTTACAATACAAAATGGTCATTATAGTGTAAAAGTTACAACCCGCCGACCTAAGTGGCAAAAATAGGGTTAACCCCCTAGTTCCACCGAGAAGCTCCTTGGCCGTGGTGGTCAAGCGGCCGCATATGTACACATCACCACCTAAGCTCTCCACTCAAGGCTGGGTGAGCATTTATTTCCCTTTACCTGCACCACATATCACCCATGAGCCAAAGCCCAACAAGAAAACTCATTACTGCATGTAAATAATATCAAATGATGATCATGATAATCATACAGAGCTTATAGCCCTAAACAGATGATTGAATAACACTTTAAGGTTCTATTTAACCATGATGGGGCTTATAGCCATAATCAGATGAGTGACTGATGAGCAAGTCACTAACGTAAAAAAGATGAGTGACTGATGAGTAAGTCACTAGCGTAAACCAGATGATTGACTGATGAGTAAGTCACTAGCTTAAACAGATGAGTGACTGATGAGTGAGTCACTACGGGGCTTAGCACCCATAGCCATGTGACGATGCAGTCACCTAAGCCTTCTGGCCCTGGCTCTAAGTGACTAGCCATAGGCTAGAAAAGCGCTTTTAGTTTTCATCGAACTTGAGGGCGGTTCGACATTAATGCTCATGATGAGTCATTCAATGAAGATGTCAATTAGATCTAATCTTTTTGGCTTGCGTTAAAAATGCTAAGTCCGTTCTTGACTCTTAAGCCAATACCATATGACCAGTGCTCAGTACTACTGCCGAACTTGACTAGTGAGTCACAACTTCACAGTTAATACTGACACCATTGCCAATTTTGACTAATTAGTCAGTACCATTCACAAGTAAGCAAGATTTTCTAAGCAATTGATATGCAATCAATGTCCACATTTAAACACCCAACATGCATTAATGATAGCCATGCATATCACATATGGGGTGCAGTTTTCTTACCTTTGGTTCGAGTGAGAAATAGTAAAAGAACGACCCTTGAGAACGATCGACCTTTTGATTCCTTAGCGGTCATCTAGTCATAACCAATTACAATTTCCATTAATGAAAATCAACAATAAAAGGGTCTTGACCTAAACCTCACTCCCGGGACCCCGAATTTTACCCAAACGGTGAGTAGATTTGATCCCGAGCCTAAGGAATTGAAACCCCGAGCCAAAAACCCTTAAAAATGCCTAAAACAGGATTTTGGAAAAGCAGGGTAGCGCTACAGCGCTACCCCCCTAGCGCCCCACCACTCTTGGCAGAGGAGAATCCCTCCTGGCTAGCGTTGTAGCGCCCGCTGATGGGCGCTGTAGCGCTACAACCAGGGTTTTCAACCCTGGTTTTCCCATCCTTCGACACCACCATTTCCAACCCGAAATACCAGCTTCCAAACCTCATTTAAACCCACAATTGAACCCAAAAACAATCTACATATGTCCTAGGCATCATAACCCAAGTAACCCTAGCCAAAAACTCCCATCAATTCCCATTACCAACTCTAGAAATCCAAAACGAAAACAGAGCAAACCAGAGTTTTAATGGCTAGAACCTTACCTCAAGCTCAGTTTAGAACCCTCTTCAATAGTGGAACATAATCCTAAGCCCTCAAGGTCCACTTCCCTAGCTTGAATCCTCAAAAGAAGCTCAAAATTCCAAGAAGAAAAGAGAAGGAAATGATGTAAGGGAGAGGAGTTATTGATACTCTGTATTGGCTAAGCTTCTACAGCCTTCAATGGCTTAAAGATATCCTAGGGTGAAAAGACTAAACTGCCCTTAGGCTATTTAAAATCCTTTAAAGGCTCCCAAGGGTAAAACCGTCCTTTCCCGCCTATTTTGTTAATCAAAATTAACACCCTCCAATTCTCGTTATTCACAAAATTCTCAAATACCAATAATTCATATCCCGTTACACTTTAATTCCCGACAACGTTCTAATCACCAAATTACCCCGAGACTCACCTCGAGCCCCGAACTTAATCCCGTTATGACCAAACCGCTAACTTGCACTCAAAGATCGTCTCATGCCGAATGGCTCGAACAAATCAACATTATTATGTGGCCTCAACAATAGTTCACCAACATGCATACAAATATACAATTACACCCTCAACGGGCCAAATTACCAAAATGCCCATATGATGAAATGTGGACCCACATGCATGCATTTAACATCATATTATAATATAATTTACATAAGCATGCATATAATAATTTAATGGCATAATAAATCAATTATGGCCCTCCCGGCCTCCAAATCCAACCATTAAACCGCATTAGGGATTTTGGGGCATTACAACTATCCCCTCACAGAAATTTCGTCCTCGAAATTTACCTGAACAGCTCAGGATACTGATTTTGCATATCCAACTCCAGCTCCCAGGTCACTTCCTCGACCTTGTTATTCCTCCACAATACATTAACCAAAGGTATTGTCTTATTCCTGAGGACCTTCTGTCAAGTAACTGGATTGGCCGTTCCTCATAGGAGAGATCTGCCTCAAGCTCCAGATCTTCATAGCTTAAAACATGAGTCACATCAGATACATACCTTCGAAGAGCTTAAACATGAAACACGTTATGCAGGGCTGATAGTGCCGGTGGTAAGGCCAACCTGTAAGCCACCTGAACAATCCTCTCCAGGATCTCAAATGGACCTACAAATCTAGGGCTCAGCTTGCCCTTCTTCCCAAATCTCCTTATATCTTTCCATGGCGAGACTCTAAGGAAAACATAGTCTCCCGCCTGGAACTCCACGTTCCTGCGCTTGGGATCTGCATAACTTTTCTGCCTACTCTGAGAGGCGAGCTTCCAAGCTCTAATCTTCTCAATGGCCTCACTAGTCCTCTGAACTGCCTCAGGACCTAAGTATCTCCTTTCTCCTGTCTCATCCGAATGAATGGGAGATATGCACTTCCTACCATACAACATCTCATAAGGTGCAACTCCAATGGTAGATTGATAACTGTTGTTGTAGGAAAACTTTATCAAAGGTAGATACTTACTCCAGGATCCACCAAAGTCAAGCACACATGCTCGCAACATGTCTTCTAATATCTAGATCATCCTCTCAGATTGTCCATCTGTCTGAGGATGATAAGCAGTACTGAACTTCAACTGTGTTCCCATGGCCTTCTGTAAACTCCCCTAGAACTTGGAAGAAAAAGTGGGGTCCCGGTTTGACACGATCGACCTTGGTGCTCCATGGAGGCACATGATCTCTCTCACATAGAGATCTGCATACTGGTCAACTGTATAAGTAGTCCTCACTGGCAAGAAATGAGTTGACTTGGTATAGCGATCCACAATAACCCAAATAGAATCATGATGATCAACAGTCCTGGGTAACCCCACCACGAAATCCATCGTGATGTCCTCCCATTTCCACTCTGGGATATCCAGAGGCTGCAATAACCTTGCTGGCCTCTGATGCTCAGCCTTGACCTGTTGACATGTCAAGCACTTAGCCACATATTCCACTACATCCCACTTTATCATAGGCCACCAATACAACGATCTCACATCCTGATACATCTTCGTGGTGCTTCGATGCAAAGAGCAAGGTGTAGTGTGAGATTCAACTAGAATCTCTCGCCTCATAGCAGTGTCTAACGGAACACATATTTGACCTTTGTATCTCAACAAGCCCAAATCAGACATTGTATAATCTCTGGATACTCCAGCTAAAATATCTTCTCTAATCTTGATCAGCTGTGGATCACCCAACTGACCCTCCTTAATTCTCTCCAACAGTGTAGACTGTAGCGTAATATTGGCCAACTGGCCCACCAACAACTTTATACCAGCTCTGGTCATATCATCTACTAATTCTCGGGCTATAAGCCTCGCACTATAAATATGTCCTGGACCCTTCCAGCTTAAGGCATCAACTACCACGTTGGCCTTTCCTGGATGATACAAAATTTCACAATCATAATCTTTTACTAACTCCAGCCAACGACTTTGCCTCATATTCAAATCTTTATGTGTGAAGAAGTATTTTGGGCTCTTGTGGTCAGTGTAAATCTCACACCTCTCCCCATAAAGGTAATGCCTCCATACCTTTACAGCAAAGACCACAGCCGCCAAATCTAAATTATGAGTATGATATCTCTGTTCATACTCATTCAGCTGACGTGAAGCATAAGCGATCACCTTCCCTGACTGCATCAGAACACAACCCAAACCCTGATGTTAAGCATCACAGTAAATCATAAACTTCTCTTGATCTGTTGGAAGACTCAGAACCAACGCTGTAATTAATCTCTGCTTCAGTTCCTGGAAGTTGTTCTCACACCAGTCTGACCACACAAACTTCTGATTCTTGCGTGTTAGCTCAGTCAATGAAGTAGAAATCTTTGAGAACCCTTCCACGAAATGCTTGTAATAACCTGCCAATCTAAGGAAACTTCTAACCTCTGAAGCATTCTTTGGCCTTGGCCAATCTCTAACTGTCTCAATCTTGGCTGGATCTACCTTAATCCCATCCCTACTAACAATGTGCCCAAGAAAAGATACCTGAGATAACCAAAACTCACATTTCTTGAACTTTGCAAACAGCCTGTGTTCCCCCAGTCTCTGTAGAACCAACCTCAGATGTTGCTCATGCTCTGACTCTGACTGAGAATAAACCAGGATATCATCAATGAAGATGATCACAAATTGGTCTAGATAATCCTTGAACACTCTGTTCATCAGATCCATAAAAGCAGCTGGGGCATTAGTCAATCCAAAAGACATGACTAAGAACTCATAATGCCCATATCTAGTGCGAAAAGCAGTCTTTGGTATGTCTCCCTCTTTGACTCTCAGCTGATGATAACCAGAACGACGGTCTGTCTTTGAGAATACATTTTTACCTTGCAACTGATCAAACAGATCATCTATCCTTGGTAGAGGATACTTGTTCTTAATTGTTAACTTATTCAATTCTCTTTAATCAATGCACATCCTCAGAGAACCATCTTTCTTCTTCACAAACAGAACTGGCGCATCCCAAGGTGAGAAACTAGGTCTAATAAAACCCAAATCCAACAGCTCTTGCAACTGTACTTTCAATTCTTTTAACTCAGCTGGGGCCATTCTGTAAGGTACTCTAGACACTGGCTCCGTCCCTGGTGCCAGTTCTATCATGAATTCAATCTCTCTGTGTGGTGGCAACCCTGGTAAATCTTCTGGAAACACATCCAGGAATTCACAGACTAATCTAGTCTCTTCTGGTCTCACTGGCATGACCTGACTGGTATCCACCACACTGGCTAAGAATCAAATGCAACCTCCTTGCAATAGATCTCTAGCCCTCAGAACAGAAATCATAGGTATATGGGGTCCATGCACAGTGCCAACAAACACAAAAGGATCCTCACATTCAGGCTCAAAGGTGACCATCTTTCTTCTGCAATCTATGGTTGCCCCATACTTCACTAACCAATCCATACCAAGAATCATGTCAAAGACAGTCATAACCAACTCTATCAAATCCATTGACAACTCTCTGCCCTCCACTGTCACTGGCAAAGATCTGACCCATCTCCTGGATACCACCTACTCCCTAGTGGGTAATAAAGTTCCGAACCCCACAACATAATAATCACATGATCTACACAGTCTATGAATAATTCTAGTAGCAACAAATGAATGTGTAGCACCAGAATCAATCAAAACATTATAAGGGGTTCCAACACTAAGAAGCTGACCTATAACTACTGAGGGTGAAGCCTCAGCTTCTACTTGTGTCAATGCGAACACTCGAGCTAGGGCCGAGCTGTCTGCTTTTTTGGGTTCTTCCTTTCTTGCTTTAGGGCAGTTTTTCTTGAAATGACCCACTGCTCCACACAAAAAGTAGGCCTTTGCCCTACACTCCCCCAAATGGTGCCTCTTACACCTAGGGCATTTGAGACGAGTCTTCCAGGCCTCACTACCACCCTGAAGACCCATTGAAATACCACGGGGTCACTTATCAGGACCTGTCAGGAACCTTCCTCTTCTGATCATTGAGGCCTCCACCCCTACCAGAACCCACAAATGGAGAACCTATCCTCCTAAACTCTTTTTTGGCTGCATTGTCCCGCTAGATCTTATTCTCTGCACTCTCAGCTGTGAGTGCCTTCTCAACCACTTGGGCATAGGTAGTAACCCCAGCCACAGTGGTAATACGAACATTCCGGCTAGTCTAGGTTGTAGCCCCTGGAGAAACCTCTCCCTTCTGGTCCTGTCAGTGGGCTCCACCTCCATGGAAAACTTTGCCAATCGATCAAACTTCAGGGCATACTCAGTCACTGACAAACTCCCCTAAAGTAATCTGATAAATTCTTCAGCTTTTACCGCCCTGATGGCATCTTTCAAGTACTTCTCGTTGAACAGAGTCTAAAACTCTTCCCAACTCAAGGCATTGATGTTTCTAGTCTGGGATATAACCTTCCACAAAATTCGGGCATCCTCCCGAAACATATACAATGCACAGGCCACCCTCTCATCACAAGTCACCCTCATGAAATCAAGGATGGGGTAATCATGCTCATCCACTGCTCAGCTTTAGCAGGATCTGCACTGCCTTCAAACACTGGAGGTTGCTGCTTCCTGAACCTTTCATAAAGAGGCTCCCATTTGTTTCCAACCTCAGGAAGCTACTCAACTGCCGGCACCGATACAAGGGGTTCCTCAGGTACACTGGCTACTGTAGGAACTTGTTGTTGTCTCAGGAGGCGGATTTCTTTTCCCTGCCTCAATACTGTGGCCTGCAGATCATTAAACAATTGCTTCCAGTTCTCAGGAGCTGGCTGTGGAATCTGATTCTGGTCATTCTCATGACCCTGCCTATTATCCTGGACAACTGATGAATCTGTCTGTCTTGGAATCATTCTATCACTTATACTGTGCTAAAACAATCAATGCGACCAATTAAGTAGTAATAACAAAACCTCTTGTCGCCTCACAGTCCAAGATCAACAGATAATCACCTATTCCACAATTATACAAATATACAGATGGATACATGATTATAGCATTTAGCATTTAACATGTATCAAATAATAATTCACAATGAACAATACTAGTGAGTATGTTCTAGCAATATTAGTACTAATTAGCATGTTCTTGCTGATGATGCAGTAGTCAAGGTACAACCTTATCAAGGTATCTCATGTATATAGGTAAATCATTTATACTATATTTAAGCAGTTAAATATATAACCACATAAATAATTACCAAACCATGAGTTGAGCTCGTCTTCAGTGGTGAGTGTACATTCCCAGCCAGTCTGCAGGAACCCTAAACCTTGGCATGCTCTAGTACCAAGTCGTAACACCCTGGTTACTCCAAGACTGTTACTGTGAACTTTGAACCGTGCTTAACTCGCTAATCGAGTTCTTTGGTTATAAACTTGCATCTAGGCATTATTTATAGGTTAAGGTGAAAAACCAATCAAAAGGAAATGATATATTTTATTAAAACATGAAACTGTTCATGGGCCCATAAAAGCATTTACAAGTTATTTACAATACAAAATGGTCATTATAGTGTAAAAGTTACAACCCGCTGACCTAAGCGACGAAAATAGGGTTAACCCCCTAGTTCCTCAGAGAAAATCCTTGGTCGTGGTGGTCAAGCAGTCGCATATGTACACATCTACACCTAAGCTCTCCACTCAAGGATGGGTGAGATTTTCTTTCCCTTTACCTGCACCACATAGCACCCATGAGCCAAAGCCCAGCAAGAAAACTTAGTACTGCATGTAAATAGTATCAAATGATGATCATGATAATCATACAGAACTTATAGCCCTGAACAGATGAGTGAATAACACTTTAAGGTTCTGTTTAACCATGATGGGGTTTATAGCCTTAATAATATGAGTGACTGATGAGAAAGTCACTAATGTAAAGCAAATGAGTGACTGATGAGTAAGTCACAAGTGTAAACCAGATGAGTGACTAATGAGTAAGTCACTAGCTTAAATAGAAGAATGACTGATGAGTGAGTCACTACGGGGCTCAGCACCCATAGCCATGTGACGACTCAGTCACCTGTGCCTTCTGGCCCTTGCTCTAAGTGACTAGCCATAGGCTAGACAAGCGCTTTTAGTTTTCATCGAACTTGAGGTTGGTTCGGCATTAATGCTTGTGATGAGTCAATCAATGAAGATGTTAATTAGATCTAATATTTTTGGCTTGCGTTAAACAAGCTAAGTCCATTCTTGACTCTTAAGCCAATACCATATGACCAGTGCTCAGTACTACTGCCGAACTTGACTAGTGAGTCACAGCTTCACAGTTAATACTGACACCATTGCCAATTCTGACTACTTAGTCAGTGCCATTCACAAGTAAGCAAGATTTGCTAAGCATTTGATATGCAATCAATGTCCACATTTAAACACTCAACATGCATCAATGATAGTCATGAATGTCACATATGGTGTAATGACCCAAATTTGCTAATAAGCCTTAAGGGCCTTGATTAGTGTGCCTGGAGGGCATAATGGGATTTTGTGTGTGACTTTAATAAGTTTAATGCATGATTATGATTTAATGCATGTTATATGACTATTTGATTATTTGAGATGCATGACTATGTGAATTAGTATGCATGTAGACCCGATTATCTTAGAATGAGCATAATTGTAATTTGGCCATTTTGGGCATGACTGTGTTGATCTCTGCGATCTATGACTCGAGACGATCTTAGAATGAGCGAGTTAGCGGAAAAGTCAAAGCGGGAATCTATACCCGGCTTGGGTTAAGCTTGGGGAGTTTAAATGAGAATTTGGAAAATATATTGAGGTTAATCTTGATGATGAGGAATGTATAATTGGTGATTAATCAGGTATTGGGTAGCGAGCGGGAATTATTAGGAACACTTGAGGAATTAGTGGGAATTTGGGTAATATGACTAAAATGTCCCTACATGGGCAAAAAGGTTTAGAATTATTAAGGAGGGCATTTTGGTCTTTAGGCTTGTTAGAGATAAGTTAAAGGGGGCTTTATACTTAGTGGATTTTGTAGAAAAAGAGTTATAAGGCTGAAAAGAAAGAAAGAAGGAAGAGAAAAGAAAAGAGAGAAAACAGAGGGGTTTGGCTTTAAAGAATCGGTTTGTGGCTCTCCCAACCTTTTTCCTTCATTTTTCTTGGAGTTAAGCTCAGTGGAGAGCTAGGGTAGGCTGAGCATCAAGGATCCTAAGCTAGACTTGAGGATTGGCAAGGATTAGCAAGATCACATCAGAAATTTGAGGTAAGTTCTTGGGGATTTCATTTTTAGGGCTTGACTGGTTTGAGCTGTGTATTTGAGCTAAATAGATGGGGTTTTTGGGGAAATCAGGTCAAGGTTGTAAAGGAGCAAGCTAAGGAGTTCTAGGGTTCAACTCAAGGTCGAATTTCTATCCACTGTATGATTTCTAAGACCCTATCTTTGTTGTTTGAATGAATTTCTGATTTTTGGGTTCATTATGTTAGATTTTGAGTTTTGGGTTGCTTGAGCTTGGGGTTGAGTTCTTGGGATGCTTGGGATGAGTGTGAGGGGTGGATAAGTTTGTTTTTGGGCTTAGGAAAGATTTGGACAAGTTTGGGGTTGAAATGGTAGAAGAAAATCGCAAGAAGCGATTTTTGGGTTTGGTCTGGCTGCAACTAGCGCTGCAGCACTAGTCAGTGGGCGCTGTAGCGCTAGCCCCTATTCTGGGGGGTGTGGTTCTGCTTGTAGCACTACAGCGCCCTCTTTAGAGCACTGTAGCGCTGCACTATTCACAGAAGGGGATTTTTGGGTTTTTGTTAAGGGATTTTGACCTAGGGTTCGGGGCTCGATTCCACCACTTTGTTTTGGGGATCTAGGACTTCCCGGGGGCTCGGGATTGGTCCCGAGGCTAGGTTTTGGACTTGAGGTTTGGTAATGACTTTGACTTATGGATTTTGCTTAGGTAAGCGCTAGGGCTCGAGTAGGATCGTGCTGAAGGAGTCAGGTGATCAAGGCTATCGAATTGAAAGGTAAGAAAACCGTAACACCCGGGATCAGGGCATGGGCCCACAGTGTTATTGCAGGGCTTGGCCCTAGATTGTTTTACTTGCAAATGTATGACCTTGGATGAATTATTATATGTTTGAATGATTAATTCGAAATGTATTATGCGTGCGATTATAATGAAATGAACGGCTAAGGCCGAGAGCGGCAAAGGCCGGGTACGGCCTTGGGGCCGGAAGTAACACTCAGCACATGGGGTGCTTATAGCCAGGGTGGGACCCAAGGGATACATGAGTTATCCTGACGGTGAGGACCGAGACCCCAGGCTTTGGTAAGGCCTCTGGGGCGGCATGGCCGTGCTTGTTTAGTCTTATGGTTTTCCTATTTATCAGTGGATTATGTCAGCTATATTCTGTGCATATGTTATATACTGTATGGGTTTTCTTGCTGGGCTTCGGCTCACGGGTGCTCTGTGTGGCAGGTAAAAGCAAGGAGTCAGTCAACCGGCCATGAGTATGGAGAGCGTGGGGGCGACGCGTACATGTTCGGCCTGCCCGACTGCTTTGGTTGGGGGCATTTTGTATATGGCTGTATTAACTCATTCTTTTGATAGTTAACCTGGTGTAAATCTATTTTTGAGTTGTAAATATTTTGTAAACCTTATTTTTGGGATCCCAGATGTTTGATACTTAATGTTTTCAATGAAACTAAACATTTTCAAAGAGTACAGCCTTAAGTTCTGGTTTATTCACACTTTTGGTTTAGAAACCACGTAGAGTCAGTCAAAAGCACGATTTCTGTTTTAAACTCACTAAGTAACGGCTCTAAGGTAGTAGGGCGTTAGATATGGGGTGCAGTTTTCTTACCTCTAGTTCAAGCGAGAAATAGTAAAAGAACGACCCTTGAGAATGATCGACCTTTTGATTCCTTAGCGGTCACCTAGTCATAACCAATTATAAGTTCCATTAATGAAAATCAACAATAAAAGGGTCTTGACCTAAACCTCACTCCTGGGACCCTGAATTGTACCCAAACGGTGAGTAGATTCGATCCTGAGCCTAAGGAATTGAAACCCCGAGCCAAAAACCCTTAAAAATGCCTAAACCAGGATTTTGGAAAATCATGGTAGCACTACCCCCTAGCGCCCCACTGCTCTTGGCAGAGGAGAATCCCTCCTGGCTAGTGCTGTAGCGCCCACTGATGGGCCAGCAACGCTACAACCAGGGTTTTCAACCCAAGTTTTCCCATCCTTCGACACCACCATTTCCAACCTGAAATACCAGCTTCCAAACCTCATTTAAACCCCCAATTGAACCCAAAAACAATCTACACATGTCCTAGGCATCATAACCCAAGTAACCCTAGCCAAAATCTCCCATCAATTCTTATTATCATCTCTAGAAATCCAAGCTGAAATCCAAAACGAAAATAGAGCAACCAGAGTTTTAATGGCTAGAACCTTACCTCAAGCTCAGTTTAGAACCCTCTTCAATGGTGGAACACAATCCTAGGCCCTCAAGGTCCACTTCCCTAGCTTGAATCCTCAAAAGTAGCTCAAAAATCCAAGAAGAAAAGAGAAGGAAATGATGTACGGGAGAAGAGTTCTTGATACTCTATTTTGGCTAAGCTTCTACAGCTTTCAATGGCTTAAACATATCCTAGGGTGAAAAGACTAAACTGCCCTTAGGCTATTTAAAATCCTTTAAAGGCTCCCAAGGGTAAAACTGTCCTTTCCCGCCTATTTTGTTAATCAAAATTAACACCCTCCAATTCTCATTATTCTCGAAATTCTAAAATACCAATAATTCATATCTCGTTACCCTTTAATTCCCGGCAACGTTCTAATCACCAAATTATCCCGAGACTCACCCCGAGCCTCGAACTTAATCCCGTTATGACCAAACCACTAACTTGCACTCAAAGATCGTCCCATGCTGAATGGCTCGAACAAATCAACTTTATTATGTGGCCTCAAAAATAGTTGACCAACATGTATACAAATATACAATTACACCCTCAATGAGCCAAATTACCAAAATGCCCCTATGATGAAATGTGGACCCACATGCATGCATTTAACATCATATTATAATATAATTCACATAAACATGCATATAATAATTTAATGGCATAAGAAATCGATTTTGGCCTCCTGGCCTCAAAATCCAACCATTAATCTGCATTAGGGATTTTGGAGCATTACATGTTTTATTGGTGTTGGATAATTAGGATGTTTGGGAACTTTGATTTTGGGATTTAGAGATGTTTGGATAGGTCTTTGGAAGGTTTTTAAATAGAGAAAATGAGGTTTTCAGCTGGGTTCGTGGTTGGGACGCGGCCCAGGCTTGACAAAGAAGGTGAAGTTGGCTGATGGGCAGTTAGCGTGTTGCGGCGCTAGGTACAGGAAGAAATGGGTTCAGCCTCTGTTTGGAGGTGGGCCGCGACACAAGGCTAGGGGAGGGCCACGACACTTAAGGGCAGTTTTGCCCAAATTTGGTTTTTAGTCATGGAAACTTAACTCTAAGGGCCTGGGATCGATCCTACTACCCAGTTGAGTAGGATTCGACGTCCCGGAGGCTTGGGTTGGGTTTGGAAGTATTTATTTACTCATTTTTTATGAGATTTTATATTATGGTTATGACTAGGTTATCGCTAGGGGCTTGGAAATAGGATCGTGCTTGTGGCTTATTTATTGGTAACCTGTACTTGGACCAAAGGTAAGAAAACTACACCCAATATGTGTTGCATGTGATGCATAAGATACATGTGATTAGGGCATGGCATGAATGTTGATTGTGAGATTGATCAGAGGTTGAGTCTCTGTAAATGTGCATGATCATAACTATGCTAGCGAATGTTGAGTAAACATGCTGAATACCTTATATTTGGATATTTGACATATGATATACACCTGGGTGCATTGGTTACTTGTGAGTGGAACTGACTCCATAGTCAGAAACTACAATGGTGTCAGTATTGATCCTGAAGCTGTGACTTATCAGTCAAGTTCAACGGTGATATTAGCACTGGTCGTATGGAATTGACCTATGAGTCAAGAGTGGCGTAAGCCTAATGAACACAGAGCCGAAATGATTAGATCTAATCAACATAAGCATTATCAACATAAGCATGAAATGCTTGACCGACCCTAAGTTTGATGAAATCAAAAGCACTTGTCTAGTCTAAAGGCTAGTTACTTAGAGTTAGAGCCAAAAGACTCAAATGACTCTAACGTCACATGGCTAGGGTATGGAACCCAAGTTCGTGACTCCATAGTCATTTATCTGGTTTGGGTGTGGAACCCAAGTTCGTGAATCCATAGTCACTTATCTGGTTAGGGTGTGGAACCCAAGTTCGTGACTCCCTAGTCACTTATCTGATTGGGCTGCAAGCCCCAGCATGATTACCAGAATCATTATTGATATTCACTTAGGTTTGACTTGATAGTCATCCATACAGGAGGGCAGGGTTCGCAATCATTTATTTGGACTTGCTTGCATGCATGAATAGGGTTATTATTGCTAGGCATGCTTATTGTGATTTGGTGACATATTATTACTTGTTCAAGAGTATATTGAATTTTCTTGCTGAGCCTCGGCTCACGGGTGTTATGTAGTGCAGGTAAAGGCAGAAGAAAGTTGAACCATCCTTAAGTTGGAGAGCTTAGGTGATGATGTGTACATATGCGGCTGCTCGACCATCACGACCGAGGGTTTAAAGAGGTACTAGGGTTAAACTCTATTTTGTTGCTTAGGTCGGCTGGTTGTAAATATTTTATTGTAATTAACCTTTAAAATATATTTTGGGATCCCAATGTATACAGTAAACGTTTAGTGAAACGTTATATCTTCAACCAAAATGTTTAACCCTAAACTGTTAATCACATTTAGTTACACAATTATCGCCAAATGGCTCGGTTGGCGAGTTTAGCACTATTTAAAATGCACAACTTAATGGTCCATGGGTAGTAAGGCGTTACACTTGAAGCTTATGCCTGAGTACCACTATCTCGGGCTTCTATTCACTTTTTGAGACTTATGAATTGGTTAGTGCTTCTCTGATGCATGGTCCTCAGTAGATAACCTCGAATTCACTCTCGTATTACTTATATTTTTTCAACGCTAGGGTTTATTCCCTAGGTTGTGACACTAGGCCTGCCCCGCTCATGATGAGCTTAACTTCCTAAGTTGTTTAGTGCTACTCTGGGCTCATGGTCCCTGAGACGTTACACTGGACAGAGTTTCCCCTCGAGTATAAATTACTTAGTGGTCCGTTTTCCCATTGGAAGTCGAGAACCTGTAGTTGGTCCTTGGGACACAATTCAAGTTCTCCGCCCATTGGCTACTTGGTCTTAGCCTGCTTACGCCGGCCTTGACACCAGGCCTACTCCACTCATGACGAGCTTAGCTTCCTAGGCTTCTCTGGGCTTGTGGTCCTTTAGAGAGTTGCCCATCCCCCCCCCCCCCCGATTATAAATGACTTGGGGGTCCATTTGCCTATCAGAAGTCGGGAACCTGTAGTTGGTCCTTGGGACACAACTCAAGTTCTCTACTCGTAGGTCACTTGGTTTCTTAGCCTGCTTACACCGACCTTGAAACTAGGCTTGCTCCACTCATGATAAGCTTAGCTTCCTAGGTCACGCTCTGCGAGCGGCTATCCAACGAGGAGACCCAGCTAAGTACCCCAAGTGATCTGAGACTTGTCTGCCTTCACTTGTCCAGGCCAGTGAGCGAGTACACCTCGAGAATTGAAATTATTGAATTAAAATTTAAAATACTAGCAGCTTCTCTGAATTTCAACTATCATGTTGTTCATACACGATCTCCATTAATTTCGCCCGTAGGCTACAAAATGACAACAAAATTTAGAAAACACATTGCTTACGTTACTGGTAATACCGGCAAAGGTGCTCGACATTCCTGGCGTGGGGCACCAACTCCTCACTTAGTCGTGCTAGTTTGTATGTCCCTGGACACATGATGCTCTCGACTTGATACGTGCCTTCCTAGTTAGAGCCCAATACTCCAGCAACATGATCTCAAGTGGCTAAGAAGACTCTTTGCAACACCAAATCTCCAACTCTGAACTTCCTATCCTTTATTTTAGAGTTGAGATATTTGGCCACCTTTTGCTGGTAGGATGCTACTCGAAGTTGTGAAACTTCACGGAGCTCCTTTACAAGGTCTAAAGATTCTCGGAGTAAAGCATGGTTTGTGGTCGGATCGTACGTATCTTGTCAGTGCATTGAGATTGTTGCCTCGACTGGGAGCATGTCTTCATATTTGTAGGCCATGAAGAATGGGGCGTGGCCAGTAGAGGTCCTAGCAGTGGTGCGGTAGCTCTACAATGCTTGAGGCAACTCCTTGGTCCAGGTGCCTTTTGCTTGCTTCAGTCTTTTCTTTAGGGTCGCCTTAAGTCTCTTGTTGACAGCTTCCACCTGTTTGTTTTCTTGCAGGTGGGCTATGAAGGAAAATCTCTTCATAACTCCAGGACTTTGATAGAAGTATATGATCAGTTCGCTGTCGAATTGTAGGCCGTTGTCAGAGACTATCTTTCTCGGGAGCCCGTAGCGGCAAATGATATTCTTAATGATGAAGTCTAGTGCCTTCTTGGAAGTAGTCGACTGCCACAACAACGTACTTCACTCCCCCCTTCTCGGTGAGCAAGGAATCGATAAGGTCAATCCCCCAGATTGTGAAGTGCCAAGGACTCGTCATCTGGGTGAGCTCATTTGGAGGAGCTCAGGGTATGTTGGAGAAGCGTTGGCACTTGTCACACTTCCTGGCATAGTCCATCGCATCACCATTCATAGTGGGTCAGAAGTATCCTTGTCTCAAGATTTTCTTGTTGAGGCTCTACCCCCCCAATGTGGTCCCCATAAAAGACTTCATGTACTTCTCGGAGTATAAGGCTGGCTTTTTACTTGGATACACACCGGATAAAGGGCAATGAAAATCCTTGCCTGTATAGCTTGCTGTCCATGATCACATACCGAGGCACTTGGTAAAGTAGCTTCCAAGCTGCTTTCTTGTCCTTTGGTAACTCTCTAGAGATTAGGTACTTCACAATAGGCTCCATCCAATCATCTTGAGGTTGGACTACTTCTACCTCCTTGGAAGCTAAGATGCTAGGGGTGACTAAGTAGTCAATCGGGACCACGTTGATTAACTCAGCATCTGTTATGGTAGCTAGCTTGGCCAAGGCATCAACGTTAGAGTTATGTTCCCTCGGAACTTGTCGAATGGAAAATCTCTTGATGTTGTGGAACATTTCCTGAGCATTTGCTAAATATGCGGCCATCTTTATTCCTCGAGCCTGGTATTCTTCGAGGACCTAATTCACTACAAGCTGGGAATCACTAAAAATCTCAAGGCTCCCAGCCTTGAGCTCTAGGGCCACTCGGTTCCAGCAATAAGGGCCTCGTACTTATCCTCGTTGTTAGAGGTGTCAAAACCAAACCTTAAGGCGTTGTGGACCCTATGCCCTTTAGAGGATACCAATATTAGACGCACTCCTGCTCCATTCTCATTGGAGGACCCATCTATATACAACTTCTACATGGGCCCAACCACTGAGGCATCCCTAGGTCACTCATGCATCCCCGTACATTCGGCTATAAAATTTTCCAGTGCTTGTCCCTTGATGACAATCCTCGGTTGATAAGTGATGTCAAATTGACTTAGTTCGACGACCCACTTGAGGAGTCTTCCTGAGGACTCTGACTCCTGGAGGACTTGTGCAAGGGTTGGTTGGTGAGGACCTTGATGGGATGCGCTTGGAAATAGGGCCTTAGCTTCAGAGAAGCAACCATTATACAAAAAGCTAGCTTTTACATAAGTGGATACTTGGACTCCGCTCTGAGGAGTCTCTTACTCACATAATAGACTAGATGTTTAAGACAACCTTTATCGAACTAAGTTGGCACTGATGGCATCCTCTGAAACAGCCATTTAGAGGAGGAGGGGTTCTCCATCCACGGGTTTTGACAAGATCGGTGGATTAGCCATATGCACCTTCAGTTGCTGGAATGCCTGCTCACACTCCTCCATCCATTTAAGTCTTTGACCTCCTCGGAGGATATTGAAGAACGGAATGCACTTATATGTTGCCTTGGAGACAAAGCGACTAAGCGCTGCTATCCTCGCGGTGAGGCTTTGTACGTCTTTATGCTTTCGGGGGGATGGCATTTTGGCCAAGGCCTTGATCTTCTTGGGATTTGCCTCTATCCCACGGGTGCTAACTATGAAGCCCAAGAACTTCTCGGAGGCAACTCCGAAAGTTCACTTCTGGGGGTTCAACTTCATCCTGAATTTGCAGAGGACAGAGAACACTTCCACTAGATCTATTACGCGGTCGGAAGCTGTCCTAGATTTTACCAGCATGTCATCTACGTAAACCTCCCTGTTCCAACCCAGCCGATTCTTGAACATCTGGTTTACCAATCTTTGATAGGTGGCATCAGCATTCTTGAGCCCGAAGGGCATCACCTTGTAGCAATATACCCCTTTGACCATTTGGTTATACCCCGAGTATGCATCCATAAAGGACAAAAGCTAGTACCCAAAGGTAACGTCAACCATCTGATAGATCTTGAGCAAAGGAAAGCAGTCCTTTGGGTAGGCATTGTTGAGGTTAGAGAAATTGATACAGGTCCTCTAGGTGCCATTGGACTTGTTCACCAGGATCGGGTTAGACACCCACTTCAGGTATTGAGCTTCTCAGATGAACCCGTTCACGAGGAGCTTGTCCACCTCCGCCTTCAAAGCCAAACCTCAGGTCGGATCGATTGTTCTCCGCTTTTGGTGTATAGGAGCAATGTTAGGATCGATGTTCAAGGCATGACATATGATGTTCGGATCAATGTCTGTCATGTCGGAGTGAGACGGAGGAGCAAGTACTTCAAGGTTGCTCGGACATCTGCCTTGAGATCTTTCCCGACCTTTGTTTTTCTATCTAGGACGGAGGCATCAAAGATTACCTCCTCCGTCTCTTCCATGGGCTCAATAGCCCTATCTTCTTGGACTCTAGGGTCCAACTCATCAGACTCCCTTTCCTCTTGAACATCCTAGACCTTCATCTCTTTGGGAGGGGACTGTTCGGGGGCTACCTCAGTTACCATCACATGATGCTTGAGGGGCACATTGTAGCACTGCCTGGCCTCCTTTAGGTCCTCGTGAACTGTGCCTATGCCTGCCTTAGTAGGAAATTTCATGCACATATGGTGTATGGAGGTAATTGCTCCAAACTCCACTAGGGTTGGACACCCCCAAATTGCATTGTATGCAGAGGAGTAGTCCACAATCACAAAAGTACAGTATTTGAAGGCCTAGTGAGGCTCTTCTCCAAGTGTCACATGCAATTTAATTTACTCCATAGGGATGAGACCTTCCCCTGAAAACTCGTAAAGAGTGGAGGTGCATGGGGACAGGTTTCCAACAGTCAACCCAATCTTCTCGTAGCTGACTTATACAGGATGTACACTAAACTTGCATTGTCCACCAAAATCTGTGCCACAATCTTGTTGGAAATATGGCTCTCTACTACTAAAGGATTGTGGTGGGGAAAATGCACCCTATGAGCATTGTCCTCGGAGAAAGTGATGACTTGGTCAGTCATTCGGGGCCTCTACGTTGGTAATTGGGTTAATGCTAGCACTTCATCATCATGGTTAAGGGCCTGCACATACGAATTCTGGGAGCCCTTCGAGGTGCCCCCCAGGTGGAGTCATCCAGAGATAGTCCATACTCTCCCGTTCACCGGGTGAGGTCCATGGGCTATCTGCTGCTCTGGGGCCGCACACACTTGGATGAGAGGTTGAGGAACCACATGTTGAGGCTATCCTATAGTCAGAGCCTGGGCTGGATGGGTGCTTGGTCCTAGCATACTGGTGGAGGTGCCTCAGTTTGATGAGACTTTCATTTTCATCTCTTAGTTTGATGCACTCGTTGGTGTGGTGCCCCACATCATTGTGAAACCTGCAGAACATGGTAGAATCTTTCTTCTCCCGATCCCTCCGCATAGGTGACGATTTGCGATAGTGGACCTGCTACTCAGTGGCCAGGAAAATATTCTCTTGAGTATCCACTAGGTCCGCGTACTCGGAGTATTGTGGATCTTACTTCTCGTCGGAAGCTACTCTAGTTCGCTTAGGCTTCTTGCCCTTGCCTTTTCCCCTGCATTTGCTCCCATTGGGGTCTCGCTGGGTGCCACGGACTGGGATAGAGCTGTGATTCTAACATTGAATGTAGGCTAAAAAACACTATATCCAGTTGGAGCTGCTTCATAGTCTATCAAGGCGACACTAAAACCAATATTTCGCACAATGTTAAAACCAGCTGGTTGGGCAGCAGGGCTGAACTGCAAAGCGCTCATAACACTCATTTGAGCTGGAGTGTATGGTGAGTATTGGGTTCCCGAAGCCATGATGTTTGGGAACAATGGAGTGGGGGAAGGAATTGGTACTTCGAGCGCTCCAATATGGGCTTCCTCCCAGTTAATGTACTCTTGTGCTCGACGAATGAAGTCATCGAGCCTGTGGCATCCTCATCGTTGGAGGTCATCCCATAGTGGGGAACCTGCTCGGATGCCAGCTTGTAGGGCCATCAGCTGCTAGCCATCATCGATCCTCTTGGTTCAGGCCACCTCCTCTTTAAAGCGTTTAATGTACTCTTTAAGGGTTTCAAGTGGTCCATGCTTCATTTTGGCCAAAGCATTGACCTCTAAATTCACCTTCCGTGCAACTATGAATTATCTTCGAAAGGAGGTGGAGATTTGGTGCCAGGAGTGAATGGATCCAGGCTTGTGCTTCTTGAACCCTTCATTAGCTGATCCCGTCAAGGTCAACGGAAAAATGTGGCATTTGGCATCCTCAGAGATGCGGTGGACCGACATTAATCTAATAAACTTTGAGAGATGGTCGGTGGGGTATGTGCCTCCATTGTACAAATTGATGTGTGGTATTTTAAAGCCTCGAGGTAGTGGAGCTGCCACAATGTGGGGAGCACAAGGCTTTCCATCCTCTTCCTCGGAGTCTGAATCATGACCTTGTCTCTGGGCCATCTTCTGCTGGAAGAGGGTCACGATTTTGATTGGCACTTTGTGTCAGGTGTTCTCTCCTCCAAGTAGTAAGGTTGTCTCAGAGGTTTGGTTGTTGTGGTCTCCCAGGATTTTCCTCGGGAGTTGTCCTGCCCCTGCGAGCATTCAAGTCATCTCGCAGGTCTGGCTGTGCTTGGTGGCAACCACCATCCTCAAGGTATCCCACTTCTGTTTCCCCCTCATAATCAACATATTCGTTATTAACTGAGACATTGATCCCTTGTCCTCGGTTGGCGGAGACATTTCTCCTGTTGCCCCTTGGCCAGGGTTTTTGTGAATTTGGCGAGGTGCCATCGGGACACCACCTCCAGGCCTAACATGATCTATTGCAGCACGCCTGGGTAGAACGCCCTGGGCTCCATGAATGCTAATGGACTAGCAGTGTCATTGGGGTCCACGCCCTTGGTTATCACTTACCTTTTTCGAGGGTTGAATGGGCTGAGAAGCCCGATGAGTTCTCTTACGTCCCTGAACAAGATCATTGTCTACTTTTCCTTTGCCAAGGTCTTGTGGCGCAGGTGGGGCTCCAACTCTAGCCAGGTGCGCAGGTGGCATGCCAGAAATTTCTCAGGATACCCTTTTTTAGCTTCTAGGTTGGTGGATCTTGTGCCATGTCAGTGGGTTGCTCGGGAGGCACGCCTGCTGCATTGACGGGTGACACTCCAACTGGGTGCGCAGGTGGCACCCCAACTGGCTGCCTAGGTTGTACTTCTCCATGGGGGTCCACTTGCAGCCATTGGGCCGCCAGAGTAGCCCTCATCATGTTAACCATCTCCTGTAAGGCGGTGATATTCTCCTCCTGGGCATCAAGCTTTTGTTGCTGGAAGACCACCTGGCAGCGGAGCACCACCATCTCTGGTGGATCCTTTGCGTCCATAGGCTAAGAGTAGTCCTCCTCATAGAACATGTCATCATCACCATCGTAGTTAGAATTCTCATCGTAATCTTCTTGGGCCATCTCTGGGAGGTCGTGAGGAGGTGGCTGGTTGTTTTCTCCTCCCTCAGCTCTAATGGGAGGGAAAAAGTCGTCTAGGGCGTTTCTACGCATGGTCACCATAACTATTTCTTCAAGCTTTCTTCAAGCTCTTAATGACAGCACAAAAATTTTGACTACATTTTTCGCCATCAACTTAACAAAAGAACTTTAAAGAAAATAAGGAAGATAAACACCAAGGTTTTACATGGTTCACATTATAAAACAACCCTAGTCCACGAGATTTTACTATTAGAGTTCTTGAAGCTTGAGATGGCAAGGTTCAATGGAGATTTTCTGAGGCAGCGTATATATTACTCTCAGTACAAAAGTTGTGATTTCTTTTTCAATGGTATCCTAGTCCTATTTATACGGGCTGAAGGTCATTAATCTCATTAATTACAAATATTCCCCAATTATTTGGGGAGTTAATTTATGTTTAACTCCTCTGAATGTTCTAATAAAGATTGTGGGCCAGTGCATATCACAGGGGCCCAATCTGTAGGTTGCAGCCCATCAACTTTACAAGAGACACGCATCTGACTTTGTCAGGGTGCGACTGCACGTTTTCCCATGTAGGTGGCGTTGTGGGAAAACCAATTGTCGAGTGTACGAACTCAGTGCCACTACTCGAGGTGCCCAAAAAGTTGTAAGACAATTTTGTGGTGGCCCAAGGCTACAGTGATGGACACCTGGCGCTCTCTCTAGGCCTGAGGACAAAGCTCCTTGACCTAGAGGACTATCGGATCAAGAAGACAGGAGGACCTCCGGGGTGCTCCTCGAAACGTGGCCTTACTTGGAGACATCCACGCCCGAGAGATACTCGGTCTGCTGGGATGGATACTACACTTCCGGGAAGCTCTGGGCGAACTCTGCAGAACTTCATCAGCTCCTGAGGAGCTTGATTACTTCTCTAATGATTGCCACATGTCCAACGATGAAATCACAAACAACTAACTAAAATCTAAAATATAAAATTATTGAAGGATCTTACATGTAAAAAAATACATAATTATTATATTAATCAATAATTAATTTAATTTTTCTAATAAAAATAATAATTAATTTAATTTTTCTAATAAAAATAATAATTAATTTAATTCTTAAAATAGAAACTTTATAAATAATAACCTGTTAATTTTTGATAGCATGTAACGTCACGTAAAATCTCTTAACATAATTTGCAGAAAAACATAACTATTTTCTAAAATAAGGTAACCGAAAATCCATATAAAAAAAAACTTTTCAAAACATGCAATAGTTTAGAAGTATGCGCGTACTTAAAAGAAAATTATAATGTCATACTTTTAAAACATTCAACAAGCCCAAAATAATTTCATAGTTATCATATGGGTTCTAGTCCCCAAAACATAAATTCCTAAAAGGTCGGTCCACATGTACATCCTCGCAAATAAACCCCAGCGCTCACTGATCTACTTTGCCTTTGAGCTTACCTACAACACGAAACAACTAGGTAAGTGAAACGCTTAGTAAGAACAACTTAATAAACATAACCACATAACAGTGCAAGAATTTAACTAATTGTAACTAGGCAGATAATAAGCTAATAATGGGATTCTGATGAAACTGAACCCTAACATACAATTTGAGAACGTGCGAACGTCGTGGAAAACTTATGGTCATGCCTCATAACCAAGATTTATATCCTGGAAGTACACCTGCACGCAGAAAATCTCAGAGCATACATACAGTCTTAACTAGTAACATACGTACTTACTTACTCAGTCGTATCAAAACATACATACTTACTTAGTCATTCGTATCTTAACATACATACTTACTTAGGGTTCTGGAGGAACCTTCAACATAGCTTAATATATCTTAACATATCTTGGCATAGCTTAACATTTCTTAGTACATCTTAACATATCATCCCATAGCGTCGACGGTTGTTGTAACGACCCAAAAATGTTAATAGGGTTTAGTTCCTTGATTAGCATGTCGGGAGGGCATAATTGGATATATGTGTGTTTAATTAGTTAAATGCATGACTATGTGGCATGCATGATTTATATGATTATGTGAATATATTGTATGCATGTTTTTTAGTATTAAATATGCATGTGAGCCATTTACTGTTTATAAGGGCATACCTGTAATTTTGGCCCATAAGGGCATAAATGAGACCATATGTGCTAAATGGTTGACACCACATTATTATGTGGATATATTTGCAGTATATGGCTAGAGGCGATCCTAGTGAGCAGATTAGCGGAATAGTCACAGGGGGGTTTAATACCCGGCTCGAGGGTATTTTGGGAACTTAGAATATAATTTGGGGTTTATTGAGTAACGAGTAAGTATTTGGTAATTATTTGGACATGTCGGGATTAATTGGGAATTGATAGGATGACTTGAGGAATTAGCGGGAAGTTGGGAAAAGACCATTTTACCCTTGGAACAATTAAAGGAGGTTGAGTATTAGAGGGGCATTTCTGTCTTTTGGGGGTTAAGTTTTTCTTAGACACTTTAAGATTTTACTAGAACTATTAGGAAATCACAAGAACCTCTCAGCCTTCTTACTCTCACTCTCTCTAGAACCTAAGTTAAATTTAGAGAATTGAAGGAGAACACTCAGGGAAATTAAGCTGGGATTTGAGGCCGGAAGTGGATAGAGTTTAGCTGGGGGATTCAAGCTATCAATTCAGGTAAAAATCTAACCTTTGATTATTGAATTCTGTTTGAATAATGTTGAAACTTAGAGCTTGCATGAACATGGTTATCAAGTCTAATTTTGGATGTTTAAGGAGAGTATGGAATTGTTATAGATTGGATATGATGTTTAGGTTATAGGGATGAGAATTCTAGGTTCAATTATGAGTTTGGCTGAAGGTTTGGGTTGAATTTTAAGGCTTAGACTCGAGGGCAACGCTGGAAAAAAGGTGGTTTTTCTGGGTTTGGGGGCTCTGATCATGGCCCTATTCTTCAGGCACCACGGTCTGCATGCTTGAGGAGGCTGGATGCCTCTGGTTCCCTAGGCGCGCCGCGACCCAGGGGGTGCAAGTCGCAACCCATGCCCTTCAACAGGGAGGTCTTGGCCTCTATCTAAGGGGCAGGTCGCGACCCTTAGGGGAAAGTCGTGACCTTAAATGGAAAATAAAGGGCAACCAAGGTTTTAGGCTTGGGGACGAATTCTACTACTCGGTTTAGTAGAATTCGAGGTCTCAGAGGCTAGTATTTTTTTCCAAAACTTTTATTTGAATTAGAGATTGATAATTATCCATGGTTATTTGTGACTAGGATTATTGTTAAGGCTCAGGACTGAGGATCATGCTCGGGACCGCTCTTTATTTATCACTCTGGATTCGAGGTAAGAAAACGGCACCCATGTGGCTGTGAATGGGACTGAGTTTCCCTGTAATTGAACGTATGTATTATGTGATTATATGGTTGTTATGCATTATATGAAAGTACGACCTAAGGGTGTCGGGGTTGATGATAAGCGTATTGAACGCAGCTCGGCCTAAGCGAGCCGGGATCAGCTAGATAAACAGAGGGCTCGACCTAAGGGCGCCAACACCTAAACAGTTGTATTACTAATTTAGATGTATGCTTGAAAATACATGTTTACCGTTGTTTAGCTTAATGCTTGTACTTTGCTGAATAATTGAATTAATTGGATTAAAGTTGATCGAATTCTACTGCTGTTATATGTGTTTGCTGTTTATGGTTTTCTTGTTGGGCCTTGGCTTATGGGTGCTAAGTGGTGCAGGTAAAGGCAAAGGGCAACTGAACCAACCATGAGTTGGAGAGCTCTGCGGGCGAAGTGTACATCGTCAGCTGCTCGACCGCCACGGCCGAGGGAAAGTTACAGGAATAGAGTTCTAAATTATAATTTTGCCGTTAGACTGGCTTTTGTTGTATCATCTTTTGAGAGTTGTATTTACCACATAAACCCTATTTTTGGGATCCCATGTATTAAACATTTTTTTAAATGTAAATTAACTGTTTATGATCAAAACCTTTTAACCTTAACTTGTTTGTGACATTAGAATCACATTTATGTTCAAACAACTTGATTAGCAAGTCTTGCACTATTTTAAAATACACAGTGTAACGGTCTTGGTTACCCAGGGTGTTACAAGTGTAAACTAGTTACACCAGTTGCCTAGACTTCTAGAAGAATTCGACAAACTTTCTTTGTCATAGAGATTTGATTCTGGAATTAACTTACTTACGTGTCACAGAGTTTAACCAGACTCTTATGTCATGGGCGTTAAGCCAGACTTCTTACATATTGCGGTGCCCAACCGACCTTAGTCACATAATCATCGCTGGCAAACCGGTTTCTCACTTAGTTCCCCGGTGGCTAACTGGAGTTCATAGTTGTCATGGTAGCTAGTTGAACTCGGAATCAACTTACTTATGTGTCCCAAATTTTAACCGAACTCTTATGCCACAGGTGTTAAGCCAGACTTCTTAGATATTCCGGTGGCCAACCGACCTTAGTCACATAGTCATCGGTGGCAAAACGGTTTCTCACTTAGCTCCCTAGTGGCTAGCCAGAGTTCATAGTTGTCATGGTAGCTAGCCGGACTCGGAATCAACTTACTTATGTGTCCCAGAGTTTAACTGGACTCTTATGTCACGGGTGTTAAGCCGAACTTCTTACATGTTGCGGTGGCCAACCGACCTTAGTCACATAGTCATCGGTGGCGAACCGGTTTCTCACTTAGTTCCTCGGTGGCTAGTCAGAGTTCATAGTTGTCACGATAGCTAGCCAGACTCGGAATCAACTTACTTATGTGTCTCGGATTTTAACCGAACTCTTATGTCACGGGTGTTAAGCCAGACTTCTTACATATTGCGGTGGCCAACCGACCTAAGTCACATAGTCATCGGTGGCAAACCGATTTCTCGCTTAGTTCCCCGGTGGCTAGCCTAAGTTCATAGTCGTCACAGTAGCTAGCCGGATTGCTTACCTTAGTCATGAGTATGCGAACCCTCTAGGACCACGATCTTGAGTAAACCTTCTAAGAATAGTTCAAATTATTAGCTTATAGCTTAGTTATCTAAACTAGTCATTAACGTGTTGTAGCCAAACATATCATAAGTTGTCTTACCAAGATTCCTTAGCACTTTCTTGTGGAAACCTTCTATCCAGAAGCGAGCCTTCATGCTTAGATAACACTGTAGTGAAACCACACAGTGACTCGGATTAAAATATGGCATATTCTTATAGTTAATATTCCATGATAGCTACATTCAATAAAGTTCTCTTAGAGACTCTATACATACATTTCTCTTATACACTTGACAATGTCTAAGACCATATTTCGATTTAAATAAATTTATGGTTTCTTGAGAAAAAAAATTCCTTTACCGCAACATGCTCTCTGTGTCGTGCATTTTAATATTCTAACTCTAGAAGACTCTCTCAATCGTATTTCGCGTATTTTGGTTACTTATAAAAGAAGGTTTAAACGACTCTTAATCATAGAAAACCACTCACTTTCTATTCAAGTACGGAGTTTACCGTTTTCTATTCTTTACCCAAAAATACCATGTTTCGACCATTTACAATTTATTATCCGTTAACGATAATAATTTCCGATTTACGGTTTTATAAAACCTAACTCCCATTTTTACCATCTTTAAATCCATAACCTAGGATCTATATTACGTCATTTTCGAAAAGAAAGGGCAATTGGACCACGAGTTTAGAAAATGGTAAAAACGCATTATCAATAACCTTAAACTAATTTGGGATTTATTAGATATCCAAAACTTTAGCTATTTTTGAAAACAACTTCATTTCCAATTCTGAGCCTAACTTTTTCACTATTCCTTTTAACGTGATAAAAAATCTCGCTTTTAAGCTCATATTAAAAGTTAGGTTCTCTAACCACAATCCTTTAAAATTCTGTTCATTTATTATTTGTCCTAATGACGGGAACTAGGCGAAAGCTCACATCAAAAATTCAATTTAGGTTAGGAGAACTAACCCCCCAAAATTTGTTTTTTTTGTTAAGGTTTGAAATTACTATTTTTCTCCATTTTTAGGTAACTTAGAAAAATTACTACTCTTAAAATGTGACATATTTTAATCTTAAATTTTACCAAGGCCTTAATAACTGTCTTAAAAAAAAATTCACCAAGTTTGAAAATTTTTGGGAAGGCAAAACCCATTAAACCACATAAATAAATCTTGGCAGTGCCTGCTGCCCAGGAGTTTTTCTCAGATTTTAGGGTTCTTAGAAAAATTATTTCTCTGACATCGTAGCCCAGTTTTTTCAAAATTTTTACCAGGATCTTTAATAATATATAATTTAATTTATTTCAAAGTTTCATAATTTTTAGGATAGAGGAACCCATTCAAGAATGTAAGACAATCTGAGCAGTGTTTGCTACCCAGAAACTTCGTTTTTAGATTATTAGGGAAAACTTTGAAAAACCATTACACTTTAAAAAAATTTAATTTTCCTCTAAACAAATTATGTGATCCTTATACATATTTAAACTAACATTTTTCCAAATTTCATGGTTTTTGGCTCAGTAAAACACGTTTAATATTCAAAACAATCTGGGCAGTGCATGCTGCCCAGAAATTTTCCAGATTCCATCAAGATGCCAAAAAGTTCATAGCTTTTGTTTGAAAACACCTTTTTTTTAATTTTCAAAAGAATAAACTCAATTACTCATCTATAGATATGCAAACATACAAATTATTTCCACAAACAGAGGTAGTAGGGTACGATCTGACCCGTTGGAAGTCAGACCACGAAAACTTGGCAGCATGCATTTTTACACATTCTAAGAAAACTAAACACAACTAGAAAAATCCCTAGCCACATGCATGCATGAAAATCAACAAATCAACCAATATAACCCTCAAGCATAAAATAAACTTAAAAAAAACTAACAAAACAACCTATACAACCAGATCTCACATCAATAACCAAAAACAACTCAAAACCATTAAAAAATCTACCTTTGATGGTTCTAGCTTGGAGATAAGGTTCCCTTAGCCTTTCAAACTTCCTCCTTGTGTTCTATACATTCAAACCAAGCCCCAAGGTTCCACATGTAGATTTTTTTTAAGAAAAAACAAATGTTAGGGTAGAAGATGGAGATGAGTGGAAAATTGTCAAAACTCTAAAATCTTTACCTTTGTTCTCACTAAAACATCAACAAGATCCAAATCTTATAGATCCTCCTAGAACCACCACTCTTGAACCCTAGAATACAAGATCCATGCCATGCATGGCCATTAGAATCGCATGCATGCATAGTAAAACTCCTTAGGGTTTTGGGTTTGAAAGAAAAAGAGAAGAAAATAATGTACTAGGTTTGAAACTTACACTTCCCTAATGTGCTCTTGAGTTTTCTTCCTTCCTTCAATGGAGATTGAGAGATCTTGCTCCTTTGAGAGAAAAATGGCAGAAAATGGAGAGGGAAGAGGGAGAGCTTTTTTTTTTTGTTTTCTTGAGGAAGAAAAAAAAATTAAAAGAATTAATGATTGGTGTGTAAGAGGAATGATTGGATGGTTAGCCAATGGGCCTCTTACTCTTCCTATGATAGGTGTCATAGACACTTGAGTACACTAGCGCATAGCCTAGTTGCCCATCACACCCTCTCTCCTCCTTTGGAAATGATTAAAATGCCATTGCCCCTTTTAACTCACTTCTAATGCACTTAAGGGCCCTTTGGTAATTTCACTCTCCAAAATTTAACCAAATTTTTACTCTAAAGTTTTTAAATATCTCCAAGCTAAAATAAAATGAATGTGATCAAAAATAAATTTTGTCACATAACACATAATTTTGGTAATTTTATTCAAATTGACCAAAATGTCCTTAGAGGCTCGGGCAAGAATTTCTCATTCTTAAGCCTGGTTGATTGAGATTCAAACCTCAATAATTTTTTCTTAAACTTAATAGCTCAACTATAAAGTCCCAGTGCCAGACATAATTAATATTTTTATGCCATTATATTTCCTATTGAGATTTTTTTTACCCGATTAGGGTTTTTGACCCGGTCCACGACCAAAGGTCTCGATTTCTAAAAGAAAAACCGCACTTACCACAACATGGCTAGCATTCAAACATCACAACTTCTTGTAACATAAAAGGTTCCCATGACATAATACATAATACAGGGAATTAAAATACTCGAACTAGGGTTTACTCGGTGCCCTAAACGCGGGTTGTTACAATACATACAATTTATACAAGTTTCGTCCTTGAAACTTAGAACAAATATGTGTATAACTCTCATCCGGTCTTAGGGTTCCCATATTTCTTCTTCTACCCCGTGGTTACACCACTGCACCTTTACCAAAAGTATTGTTTTGTTCCTTAACACCTTGTCTTTCAGATCCATAATCGCGATCGATTTTTCCTCATAGCTTAGCTGAGGATCTATGCTAAGTTCATCGTAACTTAGCACATGAGTGGGGTCGTTCACGTACTTCTGTAATGTTGACACATGGAATACATCGTGAACTCTAGAGAATGTGGGCGGAAGGGCTAGTCGTTAACACATGCAAATTTCTCTTATTTATTTTTTAGGAGACAAAATTAATTTTAGGATTTCATTTTTATTTTAATACTGATTTATTTATTATTTTAACTAAAATAGATTTTTAATATTTTTTTATTTTTAAATCAATTAAAATATTTTTGAATTATTTTTATAATTTAACATATATTTTAATTATGCTATTGAAATACATAATAAGATTTTTATTTTAAAGGAATAAAATAAATGATGGAATGTTAATACACTCGGAATGATATATTATTTTTCATAACATTGATTAAGACATGAAAATGTCATTTTATTGATATAAAAAGTTAAAAAAAAGTTTTAATTAGTATTTTTATATATTTAATGTGATATATTTTATAAATTAATTTTTTTTATTTTTTTTTAATTTATGTTTGTTTTAAAGAAAAATAAATGCATTTTTGCATTTTTGAAATAAAGAAAAAAGAAAAAAAAATTAAATGGTATTTATTAAGTTAAAAATATATATTTTAATTGATTGAAAAATTAAAAAATATATATGTTAATTAAAAAAAATCCCTATTAAAATAAAAATAACCAAAGGGGGTTTTTCATAAATACACATTTTTTATGTTTTTTTTTTTTACATTTTTATGACCCCTAACTTTTTTTTCAATTTTACTAATTCAAATTTTCAAAAATACGATTTCAACTAGACATCAGTCCCACAACAAACAGTGTTGAAAAAACAACTTAAAATCAACTAGACAGCAGCCCCACAACAATATAGTGTTAAAAAAGTAATTACAAATCAATTAGACATCAACTCATTGTATCAACTCAAAATAAACTAAAATCCAACGAAAAAAAATAACCTAGAAAAACTTATCCCTTCATTTTAAAATGTGTAAAAAATAAACTCAAAATATATCTCAAAACAACTAAACATATACTCAAAATAAACTAAAAAATAACTTACAATAAATATTATAAACAAGATATCAACCCAAAGTTTACATCAAAACAACTATACATACACCCAAAATAAAATAAACATCTACAATGAAAAAAATCACTGAAAGTTAACCCACACAATAACAAATGTTTAAAATATGTCCAACCAAAGTACCCAAAAATAAACTAATGATATACCCCAACATAGATTGAAAATAAACAAAAAAAATATAATCAACTAGACATCAACTCACTATATACAAAAATATGCTTAAAATATAATAAGAACAACTAAATACAAAACCAAAATAAATTACAAAATAACTAAAAACCAACTGCAAAAAAATGACAAAAAAAAAACACAGTTTAATCAAATAAAAAACTAAAAATCAACTCAACATATACTTTAAAAAAAACTTAAATATGTTGTGTATTAAAATTTGCCAAAAAAAATACTCAAAATAAACCTGAGAAAAATTAAACATATACACAAAATAAACTAACAAAATTACTTAAAATCAATCCACAAAACTACAAAAGTTAAAAACATATATATTTATACACTCAAAATAAACTAAAGATAAAAAACTAAAAAGTCACTAAAAAAATATATATAACCAAAAAATAAAAATAAAAACACAATCTCTTGAATATGCAAAGAAGCATAGTATTTACCTATTTAATTTTTTTTATTATTAGAAATATTCATATTTCATGTAGATATTTTTTATAGTATTTCAGAATTTTTTAATTGCTAACAGTGAAATATACATATAATTTGTAGCAATTGGTGTACCTTAAAAATTAGCATGAGTTTAATCACTCAGCTAGGGGTATAGTTGGCTGATGAATATATGGAAAAAAAGTAGATGAGTAGAACATCTAGTTAATGATGATGTCAACTGCTCGAGTTAGGGGCTTGGTAGCACGACAGTCAGTTAATTAGCAGGTCGCCTCTTAGAATGATGGCCCAGTTCGAGACATGTAGCAGTCAAATCCCCTTTAGGGCACTCTGAATATGCTCTGCTCTATGGAAACCTTGTCATGATGCATACTGAAGGATCCTAAGAGACTCGGAGGCACTCTATACGCTCATTAATGTCCAGGCTATATTGCACATGTATTGTCTGAGATAATAATAGTATATTATGTTAGACAATCATATCCCTATGTAAATGGGAATTATCTATATTAAATGTATACCATATTTATGCACACGGTTACCCAAACTTGTCCAAGAAATTCAACTATAAATATCATGGATAATGGACAGGAAAAGGGGCTGCCTTTTTGTAATGCTGAAATTCTGCAAAAATTGTGAGAGAGCAATAATATGATCTCGTGGACCAGGTGAATTTTAACCACTGAACCACGTAAAATTGTGTGTGTACGAAAGGGTTCATATAAGTTCATTATGGTTTGCAAATAAGCACTAATACTCTTAGTAGATTTCTAAATCTGCAGTTGGTGAAAAACCGCGTCAACAGTTTGGTGCTTTCGTTGAAAGCTTATTAGTGCTTAATACTTTACAAGTTTCATTCGACGTTCATCGTGGTGGTTACTCAATTGATGCATGATAACGAAATGGAACAGCCTAGTGGGTAGGAGGTGCATCATACAGTCGTTCCCACTGAAAAGGGCACAGATGTTCAGCAACGTCTTGGGAAGCAACCGGTGGGCCAAGACGACACTGGGAGTTCAACGTCCCGCCCACCAAATCCTAATCTAGGATATCTAACAACCATCGAGATGGAGAATGCCCAATGAAGGAGCCATCTCGCTAGGGAAAATAGACAGATTGAGGAGGCCCTGGCTCGGTTACCCCCTCTTGCAACCGATGCTAATGTCGGAAGTAGGCAAAGTGGGTCCCATAAGTCCCACAGGAATAACCAGTCCAAACCCAATCATTTTTTCAGGACTGCCACTTCGAGCTCTGTACCTTCATAGTGAAATTACCAAAGTGCTCAGTCCACTAATCATCACAAGAACCATCTTCCACATGTTAGTCGGTTGGTCAGAACTGCGATCCCCAGCTTTGTGCCTTCCGCACAGATTCCCAGGAATGCCCATAACAACCCACCAGGGCGAGCTGGGAAAAATTAACGAAGACAAAACACCCAAGCGAATCATCTTGCATCGTGATCAGAACCCCAGGCATAGAGAACTTGAGACATCGGGGTAGAACCAAGGCAAGATAATTTAGTTCATCCTGATGGAACGAGGATAGCCTCACCGATAAGACATCTGCCATCACCGGTTAGACATCCTACACCATCGCGCCCTCAAAGAGATGCTCCAGCTCGTGGAAATAGTAGGAGAAATCCTCCCCTGTTAGTAGACACTTACGTCCCACAGGCACGTGCTGATAATCCAGTTCCTTGACCTCAGCCGCGGAATGTAAGTTTCACAAATGGAAGTTACTAGATGGGGAGCCAGTGTGGAGGCATGTCTAAAAGAAACCTGAGGAATCATCTTAGTTCATCACAAATTCCTCGTTTCGATCCGCATCCCGACCTGCGTGATCATCTAAATTCACAAAGGAGGTATCCAGCTCGCAATAATGATATGAGTTATTATAACGACCCAAAATTGCTAATAGGGCTTAGGGCCTTGATTAGCATACCAGGAGGGCATAATTGGTTTATAAGTATGTTTAATTGGTTAAATGGGTGACTATGTGGCATGCATGATTAATATGATTATATGAGTATGCGATATGCATGTTTACGAGTATTAGATATGCATGCGGGCCCTTTATAGCTTATAAGGGCATAATTGTAATTTTGGCCCGTTGAGGGCATAAATGTGATTATATGTGATAAACTGTTAAGACCACATTATTATGTGGATATATTTGTAACATATGGCTCGAGACGGTCCTAGTGAGTAGATTAGCGAAATAGTCACATGGGGTTTAATACCCGGCTCGGGGGGAGCCAAGGGGTATTTTTGGGAATTTAGAGAATATATTTTGGGAATGATTAGATATTGAATAAGCACATGGTAATTTATTGGAGCGAAGGGATTAATTGATAGATATTAGGAACACTTGAGGAGTTAGCGGGAACTGGGGAGAAAGGACTATTTTACCCTTAGAGTAATTAAATGGCTAAGTAGTTTAGGGGAGGATATTTTGGTCATTTTGTTGTTGGGGATGTGATCAGCTAAGGACCTAGAGGTATTTAGAACTCACTAGACATATTAAAAAGACTCCAAACACACTCTCTCTCCCTATTCTCTTACACGATTTCTCATTCCCTCTCTTTCTCTTTGAGAGTTGTTGAATTGAAGGTTAAAGCTTAGGAAAATTTTGTTGGGAAGTCTTGAGGAATTGAAGCATTAAACATGGGAATTCAGCTGGGAAACATAGGAAATTAAGCTCAAGGGTAGAAGGCTGGAAGCTTGTGAGGATTCAACCAATAATTGAGGTAAGTTCCTGACCTTAATTATGATATAGAATTCTGGTTTTCGGGGTAGAAATAAGCTGGATATTGAGTGATGAATTTCTATTGAATTGGGATAGTGATTACAGTATAATTGTTAAGGTTTTGTGTTTAGAATATGTGATTAAAAGTCTTAAATTTGTAGCTAAGCTTGGTTTTAGTTAAAAGGTTTGCTAAGATTAAATTCTGGGAAATTTGGCAGGAAAAGATGTTGAGCAAACCCATAAATTCTGGGCACGAGGGGGCGTGCCACCATCACGCTGCAGCCCTAGGCGGGGTGGGGGGGGGGGGGGGGGGCGGGGGCAAGTCGCGGCCCACCTCCCCTTAAGGCTTGGGGTTGAGTCTCTGACTAAAGGGCGCTCTGCGACCCTTAGGGTCAGGTTGCGAACCGCTTAGGGGATTTTTCCTTAGGGTGGTTTCTAGGATTGGTAAGGCTCGGGGGTTCGAACCTAAGTGCTCAGAATGATTTTTACTACCCAGTTTAGTAGAAATTGAGGCCCTAGAGGCTAGCTATTGTTTCCTAGGAATTTAATGGGATTAGAAATTGATAATTGCCCATTGGCCACTGTGACTAGGTTTATCGCCAAAGCTCAGGACTGAGGATCATGCTCGGGACCGTTCTGTATCCTCTGCTCTGAATTCAAGGTAAGAAAACTGCAGCCTTATGTGGCTGTGTTGGGACTAAGATTCCCTGTATCTGAGTATATGTGTTGTGTAACTGTGATATAGTTATGCGAAACATGAAATGAATGACCTAAGAGAGTCGGGGTTGATGATTTGCGCACAGGACACAGATCGACCACTGTGAGATGGGGTCAGCTAGATAAATAAAGGATTCAGCCTAAGAGAGCCGGAGTCATTTGAGCAAACAGAGGGCTCAGCCTAAGGGGCGCCGACCCTAAACACTTGTATATTGGTTGAGATATATTTTTTAATGTACGTGTTTACTATTCTCAGTTTGATGCTTACAATTTATTGAACTTTTGAGTGACTGTCTTATAATTTATTGGCTGATATTACTGATTATGTATTTGTTGTTATGGTTTTCTTGGTGGGCCTTGGCTCACGGGTGCTATGTGGTGTAGGTAAAGGCAAGGGTAAGCTGGACCAACCATGGGTTGGAGAGCTCTGGGGGCGAGGTGTACATTGTCAGTTGCCTGTCCGCCATGACTGAGAGAAAGTACAAGGACAGAGCCTAAAATTTGTATTTTGCCATTATAATGGCCACTGGTTGTATATAACTTTTGAGAATTTAAATTTGTCTCTTAAACCTTGTTTTTGGGATCCCATGTACCAAACGTCTATTTTAATAAAAATTAACCATTTATATTCAAAATCTATTAAACCTAACCTAGTAATTGACCTCAGGATCACATTACTGTTCAAACGACTTGATTAGCAGGTCTTGCACTATTTTAAAACACGCAGTGTAACGGTCTTGGTGATCCAGGGCATTACAACTTGGTTTCAGAGCAGTCTAGGTTTAAGGGTTCCTAAAGACTGGTTAGACATGTACACTCGCTGCTAAAGACAAGCTTGACTCAGGGTTTGGTAAATGTATATATGTGATTATATGCCTAAATGTTTGAATGGAATATAAATGCTTTGTCACATGATTAATAGGGAGCATGAGTTACTGATAGGGCCTAACCCTTGACTGTTGAGTGACTATTATGGGGCATGCTTATTAGCATTGGTGCTGCATGTGAATGAATATTTGATTGATGGTTTGCATCTTGATTGCTTGTGGATGGTTGAGTTTCAATGGTGAACTATGGAAAGATTGTTAACTTGTCATCTTTGCCTGACCACCGAGTCGTTGATTGCAGATAAACTTGGATAGCTATACGTCCAAGGCGATCTATAGACTAGTCGACACAGGGTCTAAGGCTACAGATGGTGATCAGGGCTAGAATCCTCCACCAGTCCCTCAGAATTGGCATTAGATACTTGCAGATATGCAAGCCCAGTTACAGAGTCAAGAAGAGCAAATCCGCCTCTTGAGACAGTAGGCTCCGTCAGGGACTGCTGCACCTATTTTGTCACATGCTGTGACACCAATTGTACATACACCTGAGGTTGGGAACATGTGGGAGCCAATGTATGAGTGATTCAAGAGACAACATCCTCCAAACTTTGATGGAGGACCAGATCCACCAAAGGTCGAACAGTGGATGAGTATGATCACTTCTATCCTGGATTTTATGAGAGTAGAAGGCAATGACAGGGTGGCCTGTGCCACCTATATGCTTAGAGAGGATGCCCATATATGGTGGGAGGTGGCATCACAAGCTAGGGATGTTTCTACTCTGAGTTGGGATGGGTTCAGAGATCTGTTCTGCTAGAAATACTATAACGTTGTTGTCAGGGCAGCGAAGGTGAATGAACTCGTGGGGTTGGTGCAGGGCAACATGATAGTTATTGAATATGCCCTGAAGTTTGACAGGCTTGCGAAGTTTGCACCAGACCTAGTGCCTACTGATGTAGCCAGACATGATAGGTTCGTCTTAGGGCTTAATGCTATGATAGCCCGGGATGTGAGGATTACATCGGTACCTGGGCAGACGGGAGGTTCGCATGGCGGTTCCTCCACACACAGGGTCCGCTAGGGGCAGAGACCCCAATGATTTGAAGAGGAAGACCCCTGACACTTTGACCACCGCTGGTCCTGATAGAAGGGGTTGGGGTGTTCAGGGTGGTCGCCAGGGAGGCGGTGAGACATGGAGAAGTTACCCAGAGTGCACGAGGTGCAAAAGGCGCCATCCGGGTGAATGTCGAGCAAAGGCCTGTTATGTGTGCGGGGTGGTGGGAAACCTCAAGAAAGACTGCCCAATAGCGAAGAAAGAGGAATTGGGGAAGGTGGATAGCTTGACTCCAGCTCGAGTGTTCACCTTGACGCAGGCAGAGGCCGAGGCTAGTTCCTCGGTAGTGATAGGTCAACTTTCTAGCGCTGGCTCTTCTTATACTGTATTGATTGACTCTGGTGCTACACATTTGTATGTTTCTAGTAAGGTAATTGATAGATTGTGTAGACCTAGTGAGTATTATACTACGGGGTTTGGGACTATACTGCCTACAGGGGAACTGGTAGTTTCTAGGAGATGGATTAAAGCACTGCCTGTGATGGTAGATAGTAGGGAACTATAAGTAGATTTTATCAAGTTGGGTATGGATGACTTTGATATGATTTTAGGGATGGATTGGCTGGTCAGATATGGGGCTACCATTGATTGTAGGAAGAAGATGGTGACTTTTGAGCCTGAGGGAGAGGATCCCTTTGTTTTTGTGGGTGTTGTGCATGGACCCCGTATACCCATGATATCAGCAATGGGGGCTATGGACCTGTTACAGGGAGGTTGTATTGGTTTTTTAGCCAGTGTGGGTGATACCATTAAGGTTATGCCAACAGGACTGGGAGAGACCAAATTGGTACGCGAGTTCTTTGATGTGTTTTATGAGGATTTACCAGGACTGCCGCCACATAGGGAGAATCAGTTCGTCATCGAGTTAATGTCGGGGATAGAGTCAGTGTCGAGGGCACCATATAGGATGGCTCTGGCGAAATTGAAAGAGTTGAAGATACAGCTGTGTTGACCCTTGTTTTGGTCAACTGACACGGAGTCAAATGCTTGATGTGATAGAAGGTATTGAAATAGATCTAATGGAAAGAACAATAAGCGACACAACAAATTATAATGGTTCGGTCCCACGAATTGGTAATGACCTACGTCCACTTAAGTTATTATTGATATTGATTCTCAAAGGAGTGATCAAAGAACTAGGGTTCTTCGAGTTTCACAAGCCTTAGAGGGATGAATAATACAATCGAAAGATAATAGCTATAATTCTCTTGTAAAGCATAAACTTAGAATTAACCAAGAGTTCCTAAGTCCAAAAACAAAAGGTCCATCCCTTGAGCTATTTCTTCTCTATTTATAGGCTCAAGGAGGATTACATGAATTAGTTACAGATATTCTTTCCTAAATAATCGGATACTCAGGAATTATGGGAGATAATTTCGGATATGATTACAATTGCACAAGATCTTCTCAAAATACACGGAGTATACAACCAAGCTGGTCGTATATAAAATCCAAATGTTATGCCAGGGGAATCTCCCTGGTCGATAGTCGAACAGAACCTTTGCCAGGTGTCAACCACGTGTTAAAAATGTCTGCCACGTCATCCACGCCTGCTCTTTGGATAACATTTGCCCCCCAAGTTTATTTATTGCAACCAGCAATAAGTAAACTTAGGAAAACAACATTTCATATGCCCCACGAAATCTGTCAGAGCCCTCGTGTGTTCTTGAAAATTGTGATCTAATCACGTCTAATCAAGCCTTTTCAGTTTTCAAGAAACCACTCCGACGGCTGTTACACTCCCCCATGCTTTGAAAAAGGGAATTCATGATTACTACTTTTTGTCACACCTCGGCTTCTATAAATAACCCTCTCATTCACCTTTTAACCTTTTACTTGCCATTTCCTGCCAAGAACTCTCAAGAACTCCATCCCAGAGCTCAAAACTCTGAAGGTCTCCCGTCACTTTGCTTAAGGGTTCTTTGTTTGCAAGCCCAAAGTCGTCCCATTTCAGAATCTCCAACCTTCATCCAGGTAAATTTCTTCGTCTTTTAAACTCTTCGAGATGCCATGCATACTGCTTCTGTGCTCTGAAATTTTTTTGCATTCTTGAGTATAAATTTGTGAGGATTCTATATATGTCGTTGATGCTTGATAAGGTAGTGTACTTTTGCTCTATATAAGTTAGGAATCAGTTTGATAGTTAGGATCATAGTTTAGGGCGTAAAATCGACGTAAAAATTTGATTTTTAGGCTAGTTGAAAAACCGGGTTTTTCCCGCCCCTTTGGAGTTGAAAAAGCTTCTTTTCAGAAAACTTTTTACTTTCACTTTTTGATCTGTTTTTGAAACTGCTAGCATAAAACTTAGTGTTTCAGTTAGAATGCTGCTGGTCGATAGATGCGAGCAACGTTATTCCAACTTTCAACATAAGCTCTCAAACTGTGCGTCTTATCTCCTCCTTTGTCTGTTTGCAGTTCATATGCAAGACCCGTGGGGAGGAGAAAGACCCATCGACGACGATCTGCTGGCTCAACTGCTCGAGGATGAAGAACAATACTCGATATTGATTCCTAATATTCCTTTTTCTCACATTAACCTAAACACTTCCCCAGTTTTGACTCAAAATATGGCTCGTACCAAAACCAAAGCTCGAAAAATAAAAACTCCCAACACTTCTCATCAACCTACTGTTGATGCTCCCTCGACCAGTGGTCGAGACGAAAATGCTCCTGATCCAAATGTGCAAAGGCATGCCCGCCCTCGACACGCTACTCAGCCAGACGTCGAGTGGCATATAGTCTCTGAAAGTAGGGTGACGATCAGAATGATCGCCAACTACTTAAACAAATACAATCTGACAGGGGTGACCCTAGTCAAACCTAACCCAGACCAAAGGGCTAATCTGCCTGGAGGTGCCTACAGCGCCTGGTCGTGATTTCATATTGAGGCAGGAGCCACTTTGCCTCTTCATGCTTTCTTTCAGGGGGTGGCCAACTATTTTGGAGTTGCACCCCTTCCAAATTACTCCAAACGGATATAGAATGCTGGCCGCACTCTATATCCTGTATAGCTAGAAAAAATGGCCTGCGCCGTCGCCACATGAGGTCAACTACCTATTCAACCTCAAGTCTAACCCCAACCAAGAAGGCACGGGGTTTTTCCATCTTTGTCATCAGGAAACCGGGCGCACTTTCGTGACTGACACAACCCATATCTCTAACGTGGGGAGGTACTACCAGGAGTACTTCCTTACGCCTGACCTAGTCGCAGATAACTTGGCTTTCACACGAAGAGGTAAAACTTTCACATCGCTGGCTTCTTCACTTAGTATTTTTCCACAACAATGTCTTGAACTTTCAATGTGTTTCAGGCCCATGGCTGCGACCGAACCCAACTCCAGGGATGGAGTCAAGGGTGGCACTCTTAGCCACCATGCCAGATGCTGATAAGAGTGTTAAAAATCTAGTTACAGAGGCTAACCTTAGGTTGGCTGGCCTCTGGGACCCTCAACCAACTATGAGTTGGCCTTCGGCAGGGAATGCTCGTGCCGAAGCGGAACTCGAGCAGCAACCCCAAGCGTCTCCTCCACGGAGAAGACCAACCGGGGTTACGATCAGGGAACCTGCCAATACTCACCGAGCGGAGAGGCCCTTGGCTCCCAAAGGAAAATGAAAGCAAAAGGCCGCCGAGCCTACCGAACTCTCTGACGACTCGTCGGATGATAACGGTATAGTAATTTCGCTTTTAAACCATTTTCCAATTCCCTGTCATCTGTTCGACGGGGATGGAAACTTTAAGAATGATCCCATCTTAAATTCAGATTTCTTCCAGGCAGTAAGTAATTCAGTAAATAATGTAGCGACCAATAGTTGTAGCGCGGGTACTTTACTTGTAATCTTTCCACTTTCATTTTTTGGCCCTGTGTGACCATCTTGTCTCACTGCCCGCATTGTTTCATTTTGTGCAGATATGGACTCTGAGGATGTGTTCAAGCATTACAGGGCTGCTGCCACCTCTTCTGGACAAAAGAAGGGCAGCAAGAGGGCTCGAGGGGAGAGTAATAAGACTACCTCAAAGAAGGCCCGAACTGATGACCCTCCGGCCACCGCCCCTTCGAAGGAGAACTCACCACCTCCATCGCCTCTCTAGCAGCCGGCCTCAAATCCCACCGACCAGCAGCCTTCTCCCAAGGGTCCTAGCAGCCAAACATTGCACACTCAGCCCGAAGGCTCCCTGCCCAGCATCGTGGTCAGTTCTGCCAGGGGGAAAATATACAAGCTCTCCAAGCATAAACGCAGCCAGGAAGCTATCACTGAAACTGCCTCTATCGAAGTTGATCAAGTTCTCAATAGAGGGCTGAATGAGATAGTTAGCGTAAATTAACTCTTGCTGATGTAACATTTATTTTCGATTCCCTGCCTTTACTTTATCTTTTTTCTATCTGACTTCAGGGACTGCTGACCATAACCGCTGGCTGGCTCCGTGCTAAGCAAGCACTCGAAGCTAAAAACAACGAGCTTGCTAAACAGAATGGCGAGTTGCTCGAGGAGAAAATGGAGATGTCCAAGCAGAAAGATGAACTGCTCGAGGACAAAGCTACTCTGACCAAGGAGCTCCTGGAAACCCGAGATGCCCTGAAGAAATCCAACGAGTCTAGGGAAAATTTTAGGGAAAGATCCATGCTTAACTATCAAGAAGTTGTACAGCTCGAGCTTGATCTGATCGCCAGCAGGCAGGAGGCGGAGGAACTCAGAAAACGAGTGCAGGAGCTTGAGGAGGCTGGAGCCAAGAACTTGGAGAAATACAAGGAAGCCACTCATCTTTGCTTCTACGAGTTCTGGAAGCACAACCGGGAGGCTAACTTCAGCTATCTGTCAAAACGCTTGAGGAGGACTTTATTTTCGCAGTGTGCCCTTCGTCTGGAAGAAAAAGAGAAGGCTGAAGTGCCTACTTCCCCAGAGATTTCCCTGGCACAGCCGTCGACCAAGATGTTCCTCAAGACCCTCCAGCTCCTTAATCCTTTTTTTTTTGTTATCTCAACTACACGACCCACGGGTTGTGATGTAAAGAAATTTTTTTTATTGCTGCAAGGGCAGCTATTTTACTTTTACTTGAACAGTTACATCCGAGCAGTACTGCTTGTAGTGTAAAAGGATTCCTTTGACATTATAATATTTTTTCTTTATTATAATACATGTTCGCATGACTGAACCTAGCATAGTACTTTGGCTTGATTTTTCAAAATATAAATTTTGAAAAATACTCTAAGTACCGTAGTATGCTTTCACTTATTTTGTTCATGTGTTTACATACCTCTTGGTATGCTTTGCTATCGATGTACCTTATATGCCCCCCAAGTGACTGAGGAGCTTTAGGTCCTTGGTCACTTGCCTTGACCAAAACCTGTACGAACATTACTGCTCGGTATAAAATGTAGAACTTATAATACAGCAAAACAACACACATAATGAACAAATACTTGTAAAAAATTACAAAGTTTGGCAAGAATGACTGGCTGCACACAGTCCCTTATAATTCTCATATTCAAATGTACTAAACGTGTCTTTACGAGTGATCTTTGAAAGATCTTACACTTATAAGTGATTAGCCATATAACATGACTAACCCTTTTCCAGAACTTGTAAAAAGTAAAAATTAATCCAAGCTAGTCCTTTAAGAAGGACTGTTTATTGATAGTAGTTGCGCAGGTGTTCTCCATTCCAATAACGTGGAATGAGATCTCCATTTAAGCGTGCAAGTTTATAGGTGCCTGGATGAAGGACTTCTTCAATCTAGTAAGGTCCTTCCTAGTTTGGTCCGAGTACTCCAGCAGCTGGGTCACGAGTGTTTAAGAAAACTCTTCGAAGCACTAAGTCTCCGACGTTGAACTTTCTTTCTTTTACTTTGGAGTTATGGTCTAGGGACTCCATCAACAGTTGGCTATTTTGGCCTTAGTCATATGTGATTCTTCGATGCGAGGGCGGATCTAACTCGACAGGAAACATAGCTTCATACCCATATGCTAAGGAAAATGGGGTATGACCTGTTGCTGTTCGGTGAGAAGTTCTATAAGACCAGAGTACTTCAGGCAGCTGTTCTGGCCATGCTCCTTTAGCTTCCTCAAGCCTTTTCTTCAGAGTATCCTTTAATGTCTTATTTACTGCTTCGACTTGCATGTTTGCTTGCGGATGAGCAACTGAAGAAAAGCTCTTGATTATGCCATGCCTTTCACAGAAATCTGTGAACATGTCACTATCAAACTGGGTGCCATTATCCGAGACAATCTTTCTTGGCAATCCATATCGACAAACAATGTTCTTGATGACAAAATCAAGTACTTTCTTTGTTGTTATGGTTGCGAGTGGTTCGGCCTCGGCCCATTTGGTGAAGTAGTCGACCGCCACAACTGTGTATTTCACCCCCACCTTTTCATGTGGGCAAGGACCCGATTAAGTCTATACCCCATACTGCGAAGGGCCATGGACTTTGGATTTTCTTTAACTCATTAGGAGGTGCCCGTGGAATCTTGGAAAATCTCTGACACTTATCACATTTTCGCACAAACTCCATCGAGTCTTCGTTCATTGTTGGCCAGAAATAACCTTGCCTCAGAATCTTCTTTGATAAGCTCTGCCCCCCAGCGTGGTCTCCACAGAAGCCTTCATGTACTTCCTTCATCAGTTCTTTAGCCTTTTTTGGTGTAACACACCTGAGCAGTGGCATTGAGTATCCTCTTCGGTAAAGAACACCATTGACCAGTATGTACCTAGCAGCCTGTCTCTGAAGGGTCCTGGCTTTGTTTCTATCTGTTGGTAGTATATCGCTCGTGAGAAACTCCAGGTATGGTGCCATCCACGTATCTGCTAACCGGACCTCCATATTGGTTTCGTCTACTCGTATGCTTGGCTCGCGCAGCCGTTCAACTGGCACTATATTTAAAGTGGCAGCATCCTTTTGCACTCGCGAGTTTGGCTAAGGCATCTGCGTTTGAATTCTGATCTCGAGGTATTTGCTAGAGGGTATATTTTTCAAATTGTGCCAACAGATCTTTGGTTTTGTTCAGATAGGCCACCATTTTCAGACCTCGTGCTTGATACTCCCCTAAGACTTGATTCACTACCAGCTGTGAATCACTGTAAATATCCAACACTTTAATGTTCATGTCTTTGGCTAACCTTAACCCAGCAAGTAGGGTTTCATACTCAGCTTCCTTGTTTGAAGCGGTGAAATCAAACGTAACTGCGCAGTGAAATCGATGCCCTTCCGGCGTTATCAATATCACTCCTGCTCTTGTGTGGGATTCGTTGGATGATCCGTCTATGAATAGCTTCCACGAAGGAGCTTCAACTTGAGGCTCAGGCGCACTAGGATTTTCACCCTGCTCGCTGTCTGGGAGTTCGGTGAATTCAGCAATGAAATCAGCCGCAACTTGTCCTTTTATTGCTGCTCGCGGTGAGTATGTTATATCGAAGTGCTCGAGTTCGACCGCCCATTTCAACAAACGACCAGCAGCCTCTGGCTTTTGCAAAACTTGCCGAAGGGGCTGATTAATCAAGACTGTGATTGGATGGGCTTGGAAGTAAGGACGTAACTTTCGTGAGGCCAAAATTAGGCAATAGGCTAATCTTTCAATGGGAGGATATCTCAATTCGGCCCCGATTAACCTCTTGCTCACATAATACACCGCCTTTTGTACGCCTTCTTCTTCTCTCACTAACACCGCACTAGCAGAATATTCAGTGATCGCCAGGTATATGAACAAAGTTTCCCCATCTATAGGCTTTGATAAGACGGGAGGCTACGCCATGTGGGCTTTTAAGGCTTGGAAAGCATGTTTGCAGTCTTCAGTCCATTCGAACTTCTTGTTGCCCCTGAGTAGATTAAAGAAAGGGACGCACTTATCCGTTGATTTTGAAATAAATCTACTGAGCGCGGCAATTCTTCCAGTCAGACTTTGCACATCTATGATCTTTACTGGTGATTTCATATCGATCAGGGCCTTGATCTTTTCGAGATTAGCTTCGATTCCTCTCAAATTGACAATGAATCCCAAGAACTTCCCTGATCCTACTCCGAAGGAACACTTGAGAGGATTTAGCTTCATTTGATATTTATTCAGAGCATTGAAACACTCTTGTAAATCCTTCTCATGTCCTTCTGCCTTTTTTGACTTTACCAGCATGTCATCAATGTACACCTCCATGTTTACTCCGATCAACTCCTTAAACATGTGATTAACTAGTCGTTGGTAAGCCGCACCAGTGTTTTTCAATCCGAAGGGCAGTACTTTGTAACAGTATAGCCATGTATCGGTCTGAAAGCTAGTGTGATCCTCATCAGGGGGATGCATACTAATCTGATTGTATCTTGAGTATGCATCCTTGAAAGAAAGGATCTCATGGCTTGCAGTTGCATCAACCAGTTGGTCGATCCTTGGGAGTGGGAAGCAATCTTTAGGGCAGGCTTTATTAAGGTCTGTGAAATCCACACAGGTTCGCCATTTTCCATTCGTCTTGGGAACCAGTACTGGATTAGAGACCCATGATGGATAAAATGCCACCCTGATGAACCCATTCTCCTTTAATTTTTCAACTTCCTCTTTTAAGGCTTTTGATCTTTCTTTATCGAGCAGCCTTCTTTTCTGTTGCACGGGTGGAAAGCTTTTATCGACGTTCAAGACATGGCTGATGACTGCAGGATCTATCCCAGCCATGTCTTCATGTGACCAGGTGAAAACTTCCTGGTTCTTCTTTAAAAATTCCACCAGTGCGTGTTTTGTTGTTGCTTCTAAATTATTGCCGACCTTTACAACTCTGGTCGGAAACTCTTTGTCAAGTTGGACCTCCTCAAGGTCCTCGACAGGTCCTACATCTTCTTCAAAATCCCCAAACTGAGGATCTAAGTCTCTATCCTCACTTTGGGCAACACCCTATTTGGTGACTTCATCACCTGATTGGGCTTGTACATCAATGGCCATCTGCAACTTTTTTGGGGGAGCGCTCCTCAATATACCCTTCTTGGCCTCAGTGATTGAGGCATTGTAGCACTCCCTTGCTTCCCTCTGGTTTCCCAATATGCGTCCTACCCCTGCATCTGTTGGGAATTTCATGGCCAGGTGCCAAATAGAGGTGACGGCCCGAAGTCGACCAGTATGGGCCTTCCAATTACAACATTGTAGGCCGAAGGACAATCAACTACTATGAAGGTAGTGAGTAATGTCCTGGTAGTGGGCGATGTACCTGCAGTTACTGGAAGCCTGATTGACCCTGTTGGAGCGAGTCCCTCGCAAGAGAAACCATAAATTGTTTGGCTGCAGGGCTCCAAGTCCTTGACAGACGACTTCATTCGTTCCAGTGAAGATTTATACAGAATGTTAACTGAACTTCCTGTATCGACCAGCACTCTTTTCACCATCATGTTGGCAATTTGAACATCCACGATCAGCGGATCGGAATGTGGGAACCGGACATGCTGGGCATCGCAATCAGAGAAGGTTATTTCACCGTCCTTTGTCCGAGCCTTCTTTGATGCTCGATCCTCCACAGTCATCATCTCGATGTCCTGGTCATGGCGTAGGGTCCGAGTGTATCGTTCCCTTGCCTTTCCGCTGTTTCCCGCAAGATGCGGGCCACCGCAGATGGTGAGTAAGGTGCCAGCCACGGGGTCAGGCTATAAAGGTGGCGAGCGTTGGCGTGTAGGCGCCTGCTCGTTGCCACTTGGAGCCTCTCGTTGGGAAGCTCCTGAGACCCGCACGTATCTCCTCAAGTATCCTTGTCTAATAAGGAACTTGATTTCATCCTTCAGCTGGTTACACTCGTTTGTATCGTGTCCGTAGTCGTTGTGGAAACGACAGAACTTGGTGGTATCCCTTTTCGAAATATCCTTTCGAATGGCAGCGGGTCTTTTGTAAGGCACACTGGAACTTGTGGCCTGATACACCTCTGCTCGAGACTTCACAAGGGCAGTGTAGTTGGTGAACCGTGGCTCATAATGACTTCCCTTAGCGCGCTTGCTCTCAAAAGTAGAAGGTTCATTATGGGGCCTCTTCCCCCCATTCTTTCCGTTGCCATTCCCATTGCCTTTGTCGTTTCTGTTGCCATTTCCGTTGTGCTTTGACCCATTGGCGGCTTTGGCGGGGTCTTCAGTCCCCTTATCTTTATTTGGGGTCTTTCCCTCGCTGGAAATCGCATCTTCGAGCTTGATGTATCGATCAGCTCGATCCAAAAATTCTTGGGTAGTTTTAACCCCATGTTTTCTAAGGCTACTCCACAGAGGTGTACGGCGCCTAACTACTACAGTTAGGGCCATCATTTTGCCTTCGTCTCCCACTATTTTGGCCCCAACCGCAGCTCGCATGAAACGCTGGATGTAGTCTTTCAGTGGTTCTCCTTCTTGCTGGCGTATCTCGACCAGTTGGTTTGCCTCAGTTGGGTGCACACGACTTGCATAAAATTTTCCGTAAAACTCCTTTACGAACATCTCCCAAGATACAATACTTGCAGGAGGGAATTCAAAGAACCACTCTTGTGCAGCATCAGAAAGTGTTGCAGGAAAGATCCTGCACCGAACGTCTTCGGACACCTTCTGAATTTCCATTTGTATCTCAAATATGTTGACATGAGATACCGGGTCACCATACCCGTCAAAGTTCGGAAGTGTGGGCATTTTAAACTTACTAGGAGTTTCTGCCACAGCAATCCTCTGAACGAAAGGAGTGCCCCTTCTCCTATCGTACTCGATGTGAGACGTTCTTCCCCCGACCAGCTGTTGCACTGCTTGGTTCAGGGCATCTATCTGGGCCTGAACAGCTTCAGGAATTGTCGGGGCCTCTGGTGCGAGATGAATGTACTCGTCGTGCCATTCCTGGTGGTCGTTGAGTACATCCCTTAATTCATCATCTCTTCGCCGTTGCTCGCTGGCTCCGAGCCGGCTAAAGACATTGTTTTGTCTGGGCTGCCCCCTAGCATTACGTCTCACCTGTTGGTCTTCTCTGGGTGGTGGGCTTCTGCCTCCACCTCTCTTCTCGTTCCTCCGACCGGCATTCCCTCTGCCTGAGTCGTCCTCATTGTATCCATGGCCATCTTTGAACCTCGATTGGCTATGGTGGGATCGACTGTCTCCTCGGTTGCCTCCTCAGGCTGGAACTTCCCGAGCGTTAGGGGGAGGCCTGCGTTGGTCGGTAGGTCCTCGTGCATTATCATGTCGTGGGGGGGCCCTGATCGTAGATCCTATCTCTGAGTTCCTTCTATTGCCAGAAGAATGCTATCCCCTGCTCGGTGGGTGCGGCTCTTCACCCCCCTGGCGTCTAGGACTGCGGGGCTGCTACCCGGCCCTATTCTGCCTTGGATGCGTAGGATTGCCTCGACCAGCCTGGGATGGAGGTTGCGTCTCAAGGTCCCTAGGTGGGACATCATCCTGAGGCATTGGCGGGTGCTCCAGCCTTTGGGGGCTTGTTGGCTGAAGCGGAGGGCTAGGATTGGGACCTCTTTGAGGTGGCCCATTTGAGGGTTGATCAGGCTGCGAGGCAAGTGTAGCCTGATTCCTAGCCAATTGGAGGGCAGCTTCGAGGGCTGCCATGGCCTCCCTCTGATGACGGTCCATCTCCACCTGTCTTTCACTCAGTTCTTGGCACTGATGCTCTATTTCTTACTGCTGTCGCGCCATGGTCTCCACAGCACTTTCTTGACTGACCCTCAGATTGGCCAATTCATCTTGCAATACTCCCGGAGTATTTCTCAGCGTTTTAGAGTCCAATTCCTCCTCATCAAACTCCAAGTGTGGCTCATTCTCAGCCATATCCAGAGGAGGAGGTTGAGATGGTGCAGTGCCAGCCGCCTGCCCAATCTTCCTAGTTGTCTTTGCCATTAGTGCTTCAACAACCTCATCTCAAGCTGTAACGCCCCAACTCCAGGGACCGGTACGGTGTGCCTTTTAAATAGTGCTAAACTCGCTAATCGAGTCATTTGGCCAAAATCGTGTAACTAGGTATGATTAGCAGTTTAGGGATTAAAAATTTTGGTGAAGATATAACGTTTCACTAGAACATTTAATATATACATTGGGATCCCAAAAACATAATTTCAAAGTCTATTATAGAAAAGTATTTACAACAGGTCGTTCTAAGCGGCAAAACAGGGTTCAACCCTAGTTCCTCTTTAAACCTCGGTCATGGCAGACGAGCAGCTGCATATGTACACATCATCACCTAAGCTCTCCAAATCAAGGATGGACCAGCTTCCTTTTGCCTTTACCTACACCACATAGCACCCGTGAGTCGAAGCCCAGCAAGAAAACACAGTATAACATGATATAATATCAACAGTGATTGTATTACTTATTCAGGACCAACAATCCAAACAAATAGGTGACTATCACAAATATGGGGACAGCACCCTTTTAGCCATGTGATGATAGGATCACCAGGGCTTAACAAATAGGTGAGCATCTCACTAGATTTAGCAGGATAGGTGCATGGTGATTAGTCACCAACATAACCTTCCTCTTGACTCTAGAGTCATAACTATGGAACAGCGCTCCCTAGCCATGTGACAAACAGTCACCGGGCCATATGCCCTGGCTCTGAATAACTAGTCTCAGACTAGCCAAGCGCTTATAATTTCGTCGACCTTATGGTCGGTCCAACGTTAATACCCCATATGAGTCATTCTTGCTGGTATCGATTAGATCTAATCTTCATTTGGCTCGGCGTTCACAACGCTATGCCATTTCTGACTCTTAGGTCAGTAAAACACGACCAGTGTTCAACCCATTGTGAACTTGACTAGTAAATCACAGCTTCACAAATGGATCTAACACCATTGCCGATAATAAGTCAGCGCCACACACACAAGTAAGCCATGCCACCAAACATGTATCACATATCCAATATCCATAACAAGGTATTCAGCATGCTTACCTAACAAGTACCAGCACAATTAGGGCTATGCACGAACACAGAGGCTCAAGCTCTGAACGATATCATACTCAGTATATAAAGCATGTCCTAATCACATGTTTCTCACGCATCTTATGCATTATATTTAACAATCCAACATGCACCAATAATATCCATGCATGTCACATATACACAGGGTGCAGTTTTCTTACCTCAGATTCGAGCTAGAATGATTAAAAGAACGCCCTTTGAGAACGATCAACTTTTAGTCCTTTAGCGGTCACCTATTCATAACCAAATATAGGATACCATCAATAAAAATGATCAACATAGGTTCCCAAACCAATATCTAGCCTCCGGGACATCAATCCACACTTAACCGGGTAGTAGGATCGACCCCGAGGCCTAAAGCTAGCATCCCCAAGTCAAAAACCCATTTCTGGCCAACCCTCCTTGGCCATGCTGCAGCCCGCCCCTCAAACAGAGGCGCCCAAACTCAGCATCCCTCAAGGGCCGTGGCCCTCCCTGGCCATGCCGCGGCCCAACCTCCAGTTCAGCCATAACCCCTGTTTTTCTTTCCTTGCGACTTCTCTTGGAGCCAACCCTTCATACCAAGTTTAATCACCACTCAAACCTCCAATACAACCCCTAAACTTGATCTATATCACTCCCTTAGCAAAACCCAAGATATACCCCAATCAAAACTTCCATTAATTCCAAACTTTCCATCAAGAAATCATAAACTAAAACCAACGCCCAAAACAGAGGACACCATAAAATTAATGGCTGGAACTTACCTCAAGCTTGATTTTCAATCCCCTTTAATGGTTGAATCAAGTTCCTAAGCTCCCACCTTTGATCTCCTAGCTTGATACCTCAAGATGGCTCTCAAAAATTGAAAGGAAGATGAAGGAGAAATGGTGTACGGGTGAGGGAGAAGGTTGAGGATAATGATGCTCTGTTTTTAACCATTCCACAGCCTTCTAAAACTCAAAGGCTGATACAAATCCTTAAGGTCAAAAGACCATAATGCCCCTAGGCCAATTAAAGACTTCTAAACACTCCCAAGGGTAAAATCGTCCTTTCCCGCCTATCTCGTTAATTAAAATTAACACTCTCCAATTCCCATTGTTCACAATATTCTCAAATGCCATTAATTCATATCCCATTACCCTTTAATTCCCGGTAATGTTCTAATCATCAAAATGACCCCAAGACTCACCCCGAGCCCCGGACTTAAACCCGTTATGACTAGACCGAACACTTACATTTCATGATAGTCTCATGCTGAATAGCTTGAACCAATCCACCTTATAATGTGGCTATATTAATTAATCACAACCATGCACCCAAAATACACAATTACGCCCACAGTGGCCAAATTACCAAAATACCCTTATAATTATAATTACACCCATATGCACACATTTACCATCATATAATAATATAATTCACATGAACATGCATATGATCATTAAATAGCATCATAATTTAATCATGGCCCTCCCGGCCTCCTAATCAAGGTCCTAACCCTTATTAGGAAATTCGGGGCATTACACAAGCTCTCAATGAAAGCACCAAAATGTTGACCCTTGTTTTGGTCAACTGACACGGAGTCAAATGCTTGATGTGATAGAAGGTATTGAAATAGATCTAATGGAAAGAACAATAAATGACACAACAAATTATAGTGGTTCGGCCCCACGAATTGGTATTGACCTACGTCCACTTAAGCTATTATTGATATTGATTCTCAAAGGAGTGATCAAAGAACTAGGGTTCTTCGAGTTTCACAAGCCTTAGAGGGATGAATAATACAATCGAAAGATAATAGCTATAATTCTCTTGTAAAGCATAAACTCAGAATTAACCAAGAGTTCCCAAGTCCAAAAAAAAAAGGTCCATCCCTTGAGCCATTTCTTCTTTATTTATAGGCTCAAGGAGGATTACATGAATTAGTTACAGATATTCTTTCCTAAATAATCGGATACTCAGGAATTATGGGAGATAATTTCGGATATGATTACAATTGCACAAGATCTTCTCAAAATACATGGAGTATACAACCAAGTTGGTCGTATATAAAATCCAAATGTTATGCCAGGGGAATCTCCCTGGTCGATAGTCGAATAGAACCTTTGCCAGGTGTCAACCACGTGTTAAAAATGTCTGTCACGTCATCCACGCCTGCTCTTTGGATAACAAGCTACAAGAGCTTCTTGATTTGGGGTTTATCAGGCCTAGCTTTTCGCCATGGGGTGCTCCGGTTTTGTTTGTAAAGAAGAAGGACGGGACTCTGAGAATGTGTATAGATCACAGGGAGTTGAACAAGTTGACCATCAAGAATAAATACCCCATACCAAGGATTGATGACCTGTTCAATCAGCTGCAGGGAAAGACGGTGTTCTCGAAGATTGATCTTCGATCCGGTTATCACCAGCTGAGGATCAAGGATGAGGATATACCAAAGACGGCCTTGCGAAAGAGGTGTGGGCATTATGAGTTCTTGGTCATGTCATTTGGTTTGACCAATGCCCCAGCAACATTCATGGACTTGATGAACAGGGTGTTCAAGGATTTCTTAGATCAGTTTGTGATTGTATTCATCGATAACATCTTGGTTTATTCTAGTTTAGAGGCAGAATATGAACAACATCTCCGATAGGTATTGCAGAGATTGATAGAGCATCTGTTATATGCCAAGTTCAAGAAGTGCGAGTTCTAGTTACTAGAAGTGACATTCCTTGGACACATTGTTGGTGAAGATGGGATCAAGGTGGATCCAGCTAAGGTGGAGGCAGTGAGAGAATGGCCAAGGCCAAGGAACGACTTAGAAGTTAGGAGCTTCCTTGGATTAGTAGGTTATTACAGACGGTTTGTGGAAGGATTCTCAAAGATTGTTGCACCGATGAAAAAATTGGCACGGAAGAATCTGAAGTTCACCTAGTCAGATAAGTGTGAGAATAACTTCTAAGAATTGAAGCGACAGTTGATTACTACTCCGGTGTTGAGTCTTCCTTTGGAGGGAGGGAAGTTTGTGGTATATTGTGACACATCAAGGTTGGGTTTGGGATGCGTGTTGATGCAAAATGAGAAGGTTATTGCTTATGCATCACGGCAGCTGAAGGAGTATGAGTAGAGGTAACCTACCCATGACCTAGAATTGGCAGTGGTGGTATTCGCACTGAAAGTTTGGCAACATTATCTGTATGGGGAGAAGTGTGAGATATACACTGATCATAAGAGCTTGAAGTAATTCTTCACCCAGAAGGACCTAAATATGAGGCAAAGATGCTGGCTGGAATTGGTAAAGGACTATGATTATGATATCCTTTACCACCCAGGAAAAGCCAATGTGATGGTAGATGCGCTGAGTCGGAGAGGTCCGAGACATTTTTTTAGCTCTACACAGATATCGAGAGAGTTGGCGGAGGAGATGACTAGAGCAAGGATAGAATTGGTTGTGGGCCGGTTGGCAAATATTACCTTGTAGTCTACCCTCCTAGAGAGGATAAGAGAGGGTCAGATAGATGATGCACACTTAAAGGAGGTTAGAGGGAATTTCCTAGCTAGGATAGCTAAGGATTATTCCATTTCGAAGACTGGTTTGCTACAGTACAAGGGTCGGATTTGTGTCCCGGCAGATGTGGGTATTAGACAAGAGATACTGGATGAATCCCATACTACACCGTACTCACTCCATCCAGGCACCACAAAGATGTATCAGGATCTATGGACGTTATATTGGTGACCTGGAATGAAGAAAGAAGTAGTGGAGTACGTTGCCAAGTGTTTAACTTGTCAGCAGGTGAAGGTTGAGCATCAGCGACCAGCGGGGTCGCTACAGCCGTTGGGAATTCTCGAGTGGAAATGGGAAGACATTACTATGGATATTTTGGGAGGTTTACCCAGGACAGCGGGGCTACATGACTCGGTGTGGGTGATAGTAGATGAATACACCAAGTCAACTCACTTTCTGCCAGTGAAGATGGCCTATACTGTGGATCAGTATGCGGAGCTGTACGTGAGAGAGATTGTACGTCTCCATGGGGTTCCCAAGTCTATAGTGTCAAACCGGGATCCTATATTTGTAATCCAAGTTTTGGGGTAGTTTGTAAAAGGCTATGGGGACTCAACTGAAGTTCAGTACGACCTTTCATCCTCAGACTGATGGACAGTCTGAGAGGATGATTCAGGTATTGGAAGACATGCTTAGGGCATGTGTGATAGACTTTGAAAGGTCTTGGAGTAAGTACCTCTCGTTGATTGAGTTTGCATATAACAACAGTTATCAATCAACGATTAGAGTAGCTCCATACGAGATGTTGTATGAAAGGAGATGTAGATCGCCCATTCATTAGGATGAGATGGGTGAGAGGAAGTATTTAGGACCGGGGATGGTTCAAAGGACTAATGAGATCCGAGCTCGAATGCTCGCTTCACAGAGCAGACAGAAAAGCTACGCTGATCCTAATCGTAGGGACGTGGAATTCCAGGTAGGGGACCACATATTTCTACGAGTCTCACCACTGCAAGGGGTGAGAAGGTTTGGAATTAGTAGAAATCAAGGCCCCAAAGTCTAGCTATTGTTTCCTAGGTATTTATTGGGATTAGAAATTGATAATTACCCATTGGCCACTGTGACTAGGTTTATCGCCAAGGCTCAGGACTGAGGATCCTACTCGGGACCGTTCTATATCCTCCGCTCGGAATTCAAGGTAAGAAAAATGTACCCTTGTTTGGCTGTTTTGGGATTGAGATTCCTTGTATTTGAGTATATGTGTTGTGTAATTGTGATACTGTTATGCGAAACATGAATGAACGGCCTAAGAGAGTCGGGGCTGATGATTTGCACACAGGACGCAGCTCAGCCACTATGAGCTGGGGTCAGCTAGACAAACAAAGGATTCGACCTAAGCGAGCCAGAGTTAGTTGAGTAAACAGAGGGCTTGGCCTAAGGGCGCCGACCTTGAACATTTGTATATTGGTTGAGATATATTTTTGAATGTACATGTTTACTATTGTCAGTTTGACGCTTACGATTTATGAACTTTTGAATGACTGTCTTATAATGAATGGATGTTATTACTGATTATGTATTTGTTGTTATGGTTTTCTTGTTGTGCCTTGGCTCATGGGTGCTACGTGGTTCAGGTAAAGGCAAGGGTAAGTTGGACCAACCATGAATTGGAGAGCTTTGGGGGCGAGGTGTACATTTTTTGCTACTCGTCCGCCATGGCCAAGGGAAAGTACAGGGATATAGCCTAAATTTTGTATTTTGCCATTAGAGTGGCCACTGGTTGTATATAACTTTTGAGAATTGTAAATTTGTCTCTTAAACCCTATTTTTGGGATCCAATGTACCAAATGTCTATTTTAATGAAAATTAACGTTTATATTCAAAATCTTTTAATCCTAACCTAGTAATTGACCTTAGGATCACATTACTATTCAAGCGACTTGATTAGCAGGTCTTGCACTATTTTAAAACACATAGTGTAACAGTCTTGGTTATCTAGGGCGTTACAGTTATACTTAGCACGAGGGAGGTTCGTCTATCGTACGTGACAATGGGAATGTCCCGCCTGACCAAGCTCAAACTTGGATGGAAAACAACCCATCAAACGCATACAATAGGATGGGAGCTGGTGAACAGCTACCAGCTAACCTTGAGACCAAAGACCCAACCACCCAACCCTCTAGTGATTGGCCTTGATGGAGGGGATTGATGATTGTGACTCCAATGAGGAGCTTGAGCCTTTCGCCCCGAACATTGCAACAGTTGTGTATCCTATTGGCTTCAGAATGCTGAACATGGCAACATCTGATGGAAACGCAGATCCATCCGACCACCTCATGATGTTCAATACATTGATGATGGCCCACAATGTCGAATTTAACCTAAGGTGTATTCTTGCAATGACCCAAAAAATTGCTAATAAGGCTTAAGGTCCTTGATTAGTGTGCCGGAAGGGCATAATTGGTATATGTGTGATTTTAGATGATTAATGCATGAGTATGTGGCATGCATGATTATATGATTACATGATTACATGATTATATGGATATGATTAAATGCATGTTTATGAGTATTAAATATACATGTGGGCCCTGTTTAGCTTTTAAGGGCATATTTGTAATTTTGGCCCGTTGAGGGCATAAATGTAATTATTTGTGATAAATTTTTGAGACCACATTATTATGTGGATATATTTGCAACATATGGCTCGAAACGGTCCTAGTGAGCAGATTGGCAAAATTAGTCACAGTGGGGATTAATACCCGGCTCGAGGGAGCCTAGGGGTATTTTTGGGAATTTAGAGAATATATTGGGGATTATTAGACATTGGATAAATAGTTAGTAATTAGTTGGATGATGAGATTAATCGGTAAATATTAGGAACATTCGAAGAATTAACGGGAATTGGGAGCAAAATGACCCTTTTACCCCTAGGGGCCATTTGAGGATTAGAAAATTTTGGAGGGGTAATTTGGTCTTTTGTTTAGGTGATATATTCATAATTTAGTAGAACAAAATAGAAGGTAGTGGATTAACTCAAGGGAAGAAGGTTTCTCAGCTCACTCTTACTCATCTCTCTCTCACGAACTCCCTCTCTCTCTCATTATCCTTTTATGGAACTTAAAGCTAAGTAACAAAGGGGATGCATAAGCTAGACTTGGGCTGGTGATCTTTGTAGGAGTTGGAGAGGAATTTAGCTGGGAATTGGAGCTAGAAAACAGAGGAGACTTCAAAGGATTAAGCTGAATTGGTGCAAGAATTCAACTGGGGAGTAGGGCTACAATTTGAGGTAAGAATCTTGGTAATTAATCTCTGTGTTTTATTGAATTGGTTTAGGCTAAATCCTTTGTTCTTCAGCAGAATTAGTATATACTTTTGGAGTGTTTGATTCTGGTGGAATTGAGACAATGATGTTGTTATTATTACTAAGGTTTTGATGATTATAAATGTGTAATTTAGTCTTGTAATTGTGGTTGGTTTAGTGTTAAATTGGGGGGAGTAGATAGGGAAAATTATGGGTTCAATTGGGTGTTCTTGGCTGGGAAGAAGAATGAGGAAAACCCAAAATTTTCTGGGTCGAAGGGGGCGCGCCGCGGCGCGTGTGGCCCTTCTGGCCTGGGAGGCTCTCTGACTTGGGGCAAGCCGTGACTTGCTAAGCCAAGTTGCAACCCGCCTGGGAATTTTGGCCTTGGAAGTGTTTCAAGAATTGTTAGGGCTCGGGGGTTCAAACCTAGGTGCTCGGGACAACTTCTACTACCCGGTTTAGTAGAAATTAAGGACCCAGAGGCTAGTTTCTAACTTTTAGGTATTTTATTTTGATTGGAAGATGGATACCAATGACCCTTGTGACTAGGTTTATCGCCAAGGCTCAGGACTGAGGATTGTGCTTGGGACCGCTCTGTTACCTCCGCTCGAAATTCAGGGTAAGAAAATTGCACCTTTACGTGGTTGTGTTGGGACTGAGATTCCCTATATTTTAATACAAATGTTGTATAATTATAATATGCCATGTAAGCATGATATAAATGGCCTAAGAGTGTTGGGACTGATATTTGCGCACAGGACGCAGCTCAGCCATTGGTAGCTGAGGTTAGTTAAATAATCATTGAGCTCGGCCTAAGCGAGTCAGAGTTAGTGGGTTAAGCACTGAGCTCAGCCTAAGTGAGCTGTAGACAGTGAGTTAAACAAAGGGTACGGCCTAAGGGCGTCGACCCTGAGTATTGTATGATGATTGTGATAAACTGTCGACTATGAATGCGTTTACTGTTGATTAATCTAATGTTTATGGCTTGTTGAATTTCTTGAATGATAGATTGATGATTCTTTGATTATCGTCATTGATTATGTGTCTGCTATGACCTGCTGAATATCTGGTTAATGTTTTATGAATTATTTGGTTATCGATATTGATCATTCTATGATGTTATGATTTTCTTGTTGAGCCTCGGCTCACGGGTGCTACATGGTGCAGGTAAAGGCAATGGTAAGATGAATCAACCATGGGTTAGAGAGCTCTGGGGGCAAGGTGTACATTGTCAGCTGCTCAGCCGCCACGGTCGAGGGATTGTACAAGGATTGAAACCTAAAGTGTATATTTTTCCATTAGAGTGGTCTTGATTGTATATAACTTTTGGTATTTTGTGAATTTGTCCTTTAAACCCTGTTTTTGGGATCGCGTGTACTGAACATTTATTTTAACGAAAGTTATCCGTTTATGACCAAAATCTTTTAAACCTCATTCGTTTATGACTTTAGGATCACATTTTCATTCAAATGACTTGATTAGCAAGTCTTGCACTATTTTAAACACATAGTGTAACGGTCTTGGTTATCCAGGGTGTTACAATTCTATTCCCCAGGACTCTGATCGGACCTACCAGACAGTGGTTCAAAAAGTACAAAAATCATTCGATAAGCTCTTGGAAGAAGTTGTCTTCCGAGTTCAAGAAAGCATTCCGAACTTCAAAGGAAACTAGCGTAGAGCCTGACTCATTGGCCAACAACAACCTGGTGAGTCCTTGAAAGCGTATCTGAGCAAACTCACCAACGTTGTAGCACAAGCTAGAGACGTTGATGATAGCTCCAAGCTCATGGCAATGAGAACAGGAATCCTTGTGGGAGGTGATCTATGGTAGGAGCTCCAACAAAAAGGGCTTAAAAGTGTAAACGAGCTCTTGGCCTAAGCTCAAGAGTGGATAAATTTGGAAGAGGCGCGATCTGATGTCGCTTGAACCAGCCAAGCCCCTATTCAGCCCGCTGGAGCGGTGGTAGGTGTTGCAGCTATGGCTCAACCTGTTACCCAGAATAATCAAGCGGGAAACAACAAGAGGTAAGGGAATGATGAGGGCGACCAGAACGGCACAAAAAAAACAAGTCTGAGGAAAAATTCAAGCCCATTTATGCCACCTACACTGATGTAACAGATACACAGGAACATATTTTCCTAGCAAACTCTAATTTCCTTCCGTGGAAGAAGCCAGAGCCATTAAGGCATCAGAGGACGAAGAGTGTGTTGGGGTTTTATGCCCTAATTAAAACCCAAATTCTTTGTAATCTCATTTTATTATCAATAAAAGAATAGAAATCATTTTCTTACTTGGTCAATCACTTTGCTCACATGTTTTATTTTCATGATTATTTGTTTAATATAAACTTCTATTAAATCCTGAGCATATAGCTAATCTTATTTATAGTGACGTAATCACAGTGGAATATAAATATGATTATATGTTCAAAATAAGTTAGTCCTAAGATTAGTCAGTGTACAGGATTTACACTGACTTGCTAATCTACGATATGATCTACTTACACATTACGGTGTTATGTTCTTTCCAGAACATTAGCAAAGTAGATAAGATCGGATGTATTTGTTACATCAGACATGACCGATATTGACAGTTGATAAGATAAGTAAACATACCGTTATCATCTATTCTATTCATATCATATAGTTTAGGTCAATTCAATCTCAATTCTGAGTGGTTAGTATTCTAACTGATTGTATTATTTGAGTTCTTTGACTTGTTCGTTACCAACTTACCCTACGGACTAGCCCATACTTACATCTTGGGAACTCGGTAGTATAATTGAGTGTGAGTGTTAATCATAGATATGAGCATCTATAGCTTCTGATGAAGAAGTGAAATGATGGTTTCCTTTTAGTTTGGTTCAAGGTGTTAAATGATAGAGATCTCATTTCAGTAATTAAATTAATTTACTGAAATATCATTTACAAGGAACTAAGTGTTTTAAGGATAAAATACAATGAGGGGTAAAATGGTATTTTAGTCCTATCTCATTGTAGACCGTCTATAGAGGATTGAGTGACAATTATGGTTGTGACAATTATGGTTGTAACAATGGATAATTAATAGCGTATCTATATTTGTTATAGAGCGTTCTATGAATTCAAGAGTGCAATTCCGAGTCTATAGTGGAGTCACGATGAATTAATAAGTTAGTAAATTTATTTGTTAGATTTATGATAAGTTATTATAGCTTGATTTCATAGGCCCATGGTCCCCATTGTACCTTGTATAAAATCATCTAGATAGTCTCAATTAATTGATTTAATCATCAATTAGAATTATCAAAGTTGACCAGGTCAATTTTGGATAGTTTCACAGAGTTATGTATTTTTTAGAATAAAAGATAAATTATGGCAGATTTATTAATTAAGATAAATTGGTATCTAAATTAATAAATAAGTTTAAATCAAGGTTCAAATTATAAATAATTAATTTGATAAAGGATTTAAATGATTATTTAATTAATCAAATCAATAGAAAATAATACAGGCCTTGATTTTAAGTCCAATGGGCTTATAATCAAATGAGAAATTTCACGGGCCTAAAGCTCATGATAATTTTGACCTAGGGCTTTAAATTGGCTATTATTTTATTGATTTTTTAATTAAATTAAATGGCCTAATTGAGTCTATAAAAGGAGTGCTTAGAGAGAAGTCAGAAAGACAAGTTTGATAAGTCACAAGTAAGATTTTTCTGATAGTTTTAGATTCTCTCTAAACACAACTCATTTTCTAAGCCTCTTTGTTATTTTCTCTTCTTCCCTCTATATCTATCTCATGTGTTGAGAATTTCCCACACTAGTCTAGGTGATTCTAAGGATACATTGGAAGACTGTGAAGAAAATAGAAGATCGGTTCAGTTTCTTGATAATACTCTATGACAGAGAGGATACAAGAGTTAGAGAAACTAAAGGAAGGACTATTTCATTCCGTTGCGTATACTGTAAGTATTCTTATCTTTGTTTCTCTTTGAATTCAATTTCAGAAACATGTTCTAGGTTATCTAATATTAATTTGTTTAATATTAGATCTACATGAAAATAAATAAAATCATGTATAAGTTTTCCTAACAGAGTGATCCCTTAAAATTTTGTCGATACCACAATGACATCGGTCATAATACCAATGATTGCTAACAACTGAAGGATGAGATTGTGACTCTCATTCGGGTTGGATCACTAACCCAGTACACCCGAAACCGAGTTGCTCCCAATCAATCTACCGAGCAAAATTCTCGTCCAGCTCTGGAAACTCTGACATGTCAGATGAGGACTCAGATGAATCAGAACCAAGTCGACCCTCCCCCAATAGTAGGAGGAGATATAACTACTATTTCCGGAGGACCTCATTTGGCGGGCATGGGAAATGGAGCCCAAAAGAGGTATATACAGGAGCTGAAAACTCATAGCGATATGAAATTATCCCGGAGCAACAGTTATCAAAACAACAGTGGTTGGAAAAACAACCAATCATTTTCACAGAGGAGGACGCTAGCCACGTCCAATTCCCACATATTGACCAGCTAGTGGTAACTGTGCAGCTCGTTAATGAAAGGGTACGAAGGATAATGGTAGATAATGGAAGTTCAATAAATGTGCTTTTCAGGTCCACCCTAGAAAAGATGGGATTATCCATGACTGATCTAAAGGTGACATCAATGACACTATACAGATTTTCAAGTGAAGGGACGACAACCATAGGGACAACTGGTGGTTACGCTAGGGGATGATGCATGAACTGTTACTAAAATACTTGAGTTTGTTGTAATCGATTCTTTGGCTGCGTATAACGTGATTTTGGGACGACCCGCATTGATGGTTTATGAAGCCATCACCTCGATCTGACACCTGGAAATGAAGTTCCCCTCAGCCTTGGGGATATGCACAGTACGTGGAGACCAGCTCACCGCCCGAGAATGCTACAGCGTAGCCATGAAGGGAAAATCACAAGCAGGGCAACAAGCAATGGTCATAGACGAAGAAGGTGAGGAGTCCCGGGAAATGGAAGTTACCCATGGGATGGAAGAACATCGAGAAGGGGATAACGAGGTCGCCCAACAGGACAACATTGATCCACGAATAGGTGAAGATAGATCTGAGATCAAAATTGTGGAGGAGCTGGAGGAAATTAGTATCAACCCAGAAACACCTTCAAGAGTTGTGAAAGTTGGGAAAAAACTTGGAGCTGAAAGGAAGAAGGAGTTGGTCGAATTCATGAGGAAGAACCTAGATATCTTCACCTGGTCGCATGAATATATGGTGGGAAGCAGTCCGAGTATAATAATGCATACTTTAAACTTGGACAAGAATGTGCCTGCAAAGTCCCAAAAATGAAGGCTTTTAGGGAGAGTACGGTCAAAAGCATTGGAAGAAGAAGTAGCTCGCCTACTTAAATGCAAATTTATCAAGGAAGAAAAATACCTGATCTGGGTTGCTAATCCCATTCTGGTCCCGAAGCCAAACGGGAAGTGGAGAGCTTGCATTGATTTCTACGACCTCAACAAGGCATGTCCAAAGCATTGTTTCCCATTACCTAGAATTTATTAGTTTGTAGATACTACCGCCGGTCACAAGCTCATGTCTTTCATCGACTTGTATTCTGGACATAACCAAATCGCGATGAACCCTGCAGACCAAGAGCATACCAGCTTCATGACTGAGCATAACGTATACTGCTACAAAGTTATTTCATTCGGACTGAAGAATGTTGGTTCTACGTACCAACGATTAGTCAAAAAAATGTTCGCTAACCAGATCGAGAGAAACATGGAGGTGAATGTCGATGATATTCTCATTAAATCAAAGACTGCCAGTAACCATGTATCTGACCTGGAAGAATTTTTTGGCGTATTAAGGAGGTATGGCATGAAGTTAAATCCCCAAAAGTGTACTTTCAAAGTTTTGTCGGGAAAGTTTCTGGGTTTATAGTCAACACAAGGGGGATAGAGGAAAATCTAGAAAAAAAAATTAGATCATTGTTGGAAATGCCTTCGCCTAGGTCGCGCAAGGAAGTACAAAATTTAACTAGAAAGGTGGCGGCCCTAAACCGCTTCGTTTCAAAATCCCCTAACAAGTGCCTCCCATTTTACGACTTACTTAGAGAAAGCAAGAAGTTCGAGTAGACGCAGAATGTGAATAGGCATTTCACAACTTGAAAGCCCATTTTGCTGAACCCCCCGTACTATCAAAACTGGTGTCTAGCGAATGTTTGTTTTTGTATCTGGCCGTGACAAAAAATTTGGTCAGTATTGTGTTAGTTCGAGAGGAAAATCGGGCGCAGAAACCAGTATATTATGTAAGTAAAAGACTTCTAGGAGTTGAGTCCCGGTATCCATTAATAGAAAAGCTCATGTTCTGTTTCATTTTGGCTTTAAGGAAGCTCATACCATATTTTCAGTCCCACACTATCCACGTCTTAACCGACCAACCTTTAAGGCATGTTTTGCAAAAACCTGAAATGTCGCGTCTACTAAAATAGGTCATCGAACTCCACCAGTTCAAAATATTATATATTCCATAGACAACAATCAAGAGTCAAGCCCTCGCTGATTTTGTGGCCGAGTGCACAGGTTTTCAGGACAAGCTGATAAGAGAACTGGTGCAGGAATTGTGGAAAATCTTCGTTGATGGATCCTCTAATGAAAACAGATCAGGGGCTAGGATAATTTTAATCTCACCTGAAGGGAATCGATTCCATACAGCTCTCAGGTTTAGATTCGAAGCATCCAACAACGAAGCGGAATATGAAACCTTATTGGTAAGGCTAAGGGTGGCGAAAGAGCTAAAAACAAAGGCGATCCAATATTATAGAGATTCCCAGCTCGTAGTCAATCAGATATTGGGAGAATACCAAGCTCGCAGTATCAAGATGACGGCCTACTTAGCCAAGGTTAAGGGGGAGTTGTCTGAATTCGAGTTTAGCTCCGTTGAAAAAGTACCCCGCGAGCAAAATTCCAATGTTGATGCTTTGGCTCGACTTGCTACCACCAAAGAGGCAGATACACTGAATGTAGTTTCGGTGGAATTCTTGGAAAGCCCAAGCATAACAGTAGAAATGGTTGAGGTCAAAATGATTGACATAAAACTGACCTGGATGACCCCTATAATGGAGTGTCTCAAAACCGAAAAGTTACTTGATGATCGAAAGGGTGCAAGAAAGTTGTTGTATCAAGCTCCGCGATATGTTATGGTTGAAGGGAATCTATATCAACGAGGGCATTCGTTACCTCTCCTACGATGTGTTTTGCCCGAGGAAGCATAGACTATCTTGCAAGAAATACACAAAGGCTTCTGCGGAGACCATGCTGGGGGGGCAAAACCTAGCTCTGAAGGTACTGAGACAGGGCTATTTTTGGCCCACGCTGACAAAGGACTCGATCTCGTATGTGTAGAAATGTGACAAATGTCAACACTTCACCATAGTTGCTCGAGCAGCTCCTATTAAGCTAACCATGATCTCATCCCCTTGGCCGTTTGCAGTATGAGGAGTTGACTTGATTGGTTCTTTGCCAATAGGAAAATGAGGAGTTCATTATGATGTTATCGCCATCGATTACTTCACAAAGTGGGTGGAGGCCGAACCTCTGGCAACCATCATCTCGAAGAGAGTCCTGAATTTTATCATAAAAAATATCATATGTCGATTTGGGCTCCTGAAAAAAGATCGTGTCTGACAACAGAACTCAGTTCGATAGCGATCTCTTCACAAACCTTTGTGAAAAATATGGCATAACCAAGAGTTTTTCGTCGGTAGCATATCCACAGGCTAATGGGCAGGTCGAGGCCGTAAACAAGACCCTAAAGGCGAGCTTAAAGAAGCGATTAGATGAGGCCAAGGGACTATGGCCCGAGCAGCTCCCACAAGTACTCTGGGCCTATAGAACCTCACATCAAACCTCCATGGGACATACCCCTTTTTCTCTGACTTTTGGAAGCGATGCTATGCTCTCAATTAAGGCGCTGGTGACGTCCCACAGACAGAAGACCTTTGATCAAGATCAGAACCATGAGCTACCCATTGTATCCCTTGATCTTATCGAGGAAAAACGAGAAGCATCACAATTGCAGCTCGCCCATCATCAGCAGAAAATCACTCGTTACTTCAACTCGAAGGTAAAAAGACGCAGACTAGGATTAGGTGATTTGGTTCTTCAAAGAGTGTTTTTGGAAAGTAAAGATCCCAATGATGGTGTGTTAAGGCCGAACTTGGAAGGACCATATCAGATCGTTGAGGTCCTGCGTGAAGGGACCTTCAAGCTAGCTTGGTTAAGTGGAGAAATAGTTCTACGGACCTGGAATGCCCTACACCTCAAAAGGTACTATCAATAATTTGGTTTTCTTTAATGTTTTTGGAATTATTGTTTATGTAAGTCTTATCTATAAAAGACATTTCATTTTAATAACAATGGAATTATTACGTAATCAATTTTGTCTTTTTATTATCGCGGGCTCACTATGTAAAAGCAACCTATAACATTTATAAGTTCTAGTTGCTTAGGGGGCACATAACCGAAGGCGATTGTTTTAAAAGAGTTAAGCGTATTTGGATTGAATCTAAAGTTTGGAAAAAATTGATCATTCAACGGCTTTTTAAAGCTCGGATTTTCAAAATTCCAAACACGAACTAAGATTGAGAAATTTCTAAAACAAAACCTCTGAAATAACCAGGTCTGATGCCTGATTCCTAACAGGTACAATGCTATTAAGTAGACTAAAACCCCTGGATACGACCAAGTCCAAAGCCTGACTTCTAATAGGTATAACACAATTAGGTGGGCAAAATCTTGGATACAACTAAGATAGCGACTAAAGACAACCCCTAAGGTTTCGAGTGTACAAGAATCTAAGAATTCACAAACATGAGAAAACAATAGACTAAGGGGAACACAAAATAGATCACAAATTAAATATGTATTAAAAAACATATAGTTATCTCGAGGAGGAAAAAATCTCGATCTTAGCCCGAAGGCGATTGTTTTAGTCCCTAGGGACTTAGTTACAAAATATAAAATAACGAAAGGGAATCATTGAGCTCCATTGACTAGCTTGGAGGATGTCACTTCCTCGCCATCTCCATCAGCAACATCGAAAACCTCGACGGTCTCGGAGGGCTCCTGTGAGAATCGAATCTTGAATTTGGCAAGAAAAGGCTCCCAAAACCCTGGCTACATGAAAGTGAAATTCCTGTCCTGGTTGAAAGCCCAACACCGGTAAAGCATCTCCTCCCTTGAGTTTGATGACTTCGTAAGCTCCTTTTTGAGGCCCTTATTCTCAGTCTGCAGCTGGTCCAGTTGACGGCCAACTTCCACGACCTGATTCTTAGCAATTCGCTCGCCTACCTGGGAAGCATTCAGGGTAGCCTTTGCAGACCGCTCGCTCTCCTGAGAGGAAACCAGGGCGGCTTTGGCGGACTGGTCGCTCTCTTAGGAAACACTCAGCGTGGCTTGGAGCTCATCATTCCTAGCTCGAACCCGAGCAATTCCACAGAGTTGAGCTAGGAAAAATTGCAAAAGGGAAAGGCGAGTCAAGGTTAGTAAAAAAAGAGAAGAAAAGAAAAAGAAATGCTAGAAGAATGAAAGGGGCTCATAGTGAGGTTCATGCCCATAGCAAACTCGAGAATATCTTTGGGAGTATGCTCCTCCATGGCCCTTAGATCCTTGACATTGGCTCTATACGCATGGCCCACCATATGGCTCACCATCTCATATACAGTCCCCCAAAACACTTCGAGGATCCTTGCTAGCTCGAGTGGCTTTACCGAGATTTGAACGGAGGGAGCTTCACCTTGGATCACTTGAGGAGCAGAAGAAGGTACATGTCGAAGGAGAGGAGGAGGAGCCTTGAGAAATGTGACTGTTGTCGCCGGAGCTGGGAGTTAAGTCTGTTGTTGTTGTTCCTAGGTGGAGTTGGCACCTTTGTCTTTGACTGGAGACTTGGTGGAAGTTCTAGTCTTGGAGGTGTGTTTCTTTGGCAATCTGGGCCTCTTCACCACGAGCCCAACTCCAGCCCCGCCAGCCTTAAAGGTACCCCTTAAACCCGAGGCGTCTGGCAAGTCCATCTCTTCACCTGAAAAGGAACGAGCGGGAGATTCTGATACAAGGGATGGTTAGTCAAAGTAATGCAAAGACAAGAACAAGAGCAAGAACCCTACCCTCCGAGCTAGGGGAGGAATCTACTATGATCAGCTCGGGGTTATGGACTGGACTAGGTATAACCTCTAACTCCTGGACTACCGGAGGTGGGGGAGAGTCTAGAATTATTACACCCTGGGTCCTAAGGGGTTCAGGCTCTTCTTCTGGGTTGGATTCATCTACATACTGCCTAAAGCTAGGGGAGAATACACCTTACATAAGGAAGGCCATGTCCTACGATTTGTCCCATATTTCTCAAAAATAGAGGACATAAAGTGGAGGGTGTTGTCACCACAATGGTGCATCTAGGTAGCTATGATCATAGTGTATCACCAGATGATCCACACACTGGAGGAGTGTTGTGTTCAAGTCCGGGTTAGTAGGATGTCGACTAACGAGCCGATGGGGGTTGAAGCAAATTAGCCTAAAACGGGCAGCAGCCCGATCTAATTCTCTATATGGGCTACCTTGGCCAGAAGTGCCGGCTGTTGCCCCAGACGCAACTCGCTCTAGATCAGGATCCAAATCATTTTCAGGAGCTTTCCTCTTGCACACCACCAATGCCACATCCTCTCCCTCCTCGATGTCTTCAATGGCTGGCAGGACTCATTGAAGAGGAGGAAGCTCAAGAAGAACGGGAGGTGGACCTCGGGTCCTGATAGCCAGCGTTTGGCCTTTGCCGATCAGGTTGCAGGCCACAATGGTAGCATCATTCACTACCTGACGGAAGTCCTCATCCTTCAAAGGAAGATGGGACAATCTCTCGTATTGATCCCCAAGGGTCTCAGACTGCTCTGCTCTCTTGAATATAGCTGGGCAAGGAACGAACTCAGTTAGAAGGATTAAACTAAAAAAAATGAAAATGATAAGAGAGTTCGCATACAGAATTTAGAAAGTTAGGAGACTTACGAGGATGGTTGAAGTATCAATGATAGAAATTCTTGAACCCATTTGACATAAAGAACTAGTCTTTATAGTCATTTGGGTGGCTGGGGAGGTCAATGACGGAGGCCGAGTTGGGGAAGCGAGTGAGGTAATAAAAGTTGTCACCTCGCCCCTTCTGATCAGGACTGGCTTTGAGGCAGAAAAAGTACATAATATCTGTCGGGGTGGGGACCTCCCACTCGTGCCTCAGAAACAGATATTGAAACCCCGCCAAAAGTTGATACGAGTTCGAGGGGAGCTGGAACAGAGCCAATTCGACGAAGTTCAAAAAATTCGCGAAGTACTGATCTAATGGGAGGAAAGCACCTGCCTTCAGGTGCTCATCACTCCAAGCCCCCAAAGTCATCTTGAAGAGGGGCGCAGCACCGCTCCCCTTCCAACGGAGGTCGAGCGAGGTGGCCATCAGTTCCCATCTTGATCCCATGGCTCAGCAGTATTTTTTTCATTTCCCCTACGACATTATTCTAGATACGATGTGCTCGACCTCAATAAAAGCGTCAGGGTCGACAACAATATCCCTCTCCACCACTGGGCCAAAGTGAGGAATTGGAGATTCGGACGCGATCTGCTTGTCTTTATTCTTGTTCTGAGTAGAGGAGCTCGCGACATTTTTCTTTGGTGGGACCATGATCTAGCTCGCCTAACGACAAAGTCACCTATTAGTGGCGACCTAGGACAATTACTACCTACGGCGACAAAGGTACGGTGACCCGAGGGTTTAAGTGGTTTACTTTTTGTGATTCAAAATTTACACAAGCTAAGATATGTCCTAGCATCAACGCGTAGACCTAGGCCACGCACTATGAATTCGGAAAGTTCTCTTATACTTTGGGATTTGTGTGTCAGATCCGTCAAACCCACTACTTTTCTTTTGAAAGCGGTTTAATGCAAAATCGCTTAAGGAATCGTGACCCTTAAGCTACCCAGGGCCAAACCAAAAATCCTCTCAACCTCTACATCCAAACAGGTATCCTGATCTATTCATCAATGACATTTTTCTTGCAAAACCCAGAAAATTTGCCCAGTTTTCGAATACCTTATTTCTAAACAAGTCTAGTATCGTTCTTTTAGCATAAACCGAACCCTATTTAAACTCATACATGACCAGAACACAAAACGATACTGAACAAGAAATGTTTTTCGAAGTAAAAAACTCACTGGAAAATAAAGAAATGAAATATTCAAATGAGATGAGGAAATACTTACAGTTTATACGTTTGTTTGATGAGAATGCTGATGTGTCCACAGGCAGGAGCTTGAGAGCTTCTGAGAAACTGAAGGTCGATGAAGGTTTTTGGAAAAAGTTTGAGAGAAAAAGGGAATTTTTGTTTCTGAAAGGAAAGTTTTTGAATGCAAAGGTGGTAAGGTTCACGTCTAATCTCCCTATTTATACGTAAACTTTGGGAATTAATTTGGGCCATCCGATTAGGTCAGCTCGAGATCCAAAGGCCAAGATTAAATGACTCGTGCGGCGACAAAAAGTTGACAGGACAGTTGTCACGGTCCTTGAAACTCGAACATACGCCAATTACAGACAGCCACGTGTTCAACACTCGAGTAGTAGGCAGGCACGACTTTACATGACAGAAGCCTTGTGCCTGTTAGAAAGTGATGACGTCAAGCTTGAGTAGGAGCTTAGGGGGCAAATGCTGTACCCTAAAAACTAGCACGAATTTAATCACTCAGCTAGGGGTACAATTGGCTGAAGAATACATGGAAAAAGTATACGAGTAGAACATCTAGTTAATGATGATGTGAGCAGCTCGAGTTAGGGGCTTGGCAGCACGACAGTCAGGTAATTAGCAGGTCGCCTCTTAGGATGATGGCCCAGTTCGAGACATGTAGCTGCCGGATCCCCTTTAGGGCACTATGAATATTTCAGCTCGTGGAAACCTGGTCATGATGCATACTGAAGGATCCCGAGAGACTCGAAGGCACTCTATACGCTCATTAATGCCCAGGCTGTATTGCACATTTATTGTCCGAGATAACAAGAGTATATTCTGTTAGGCAATCATATCCCTATGTAAATGGGAATTATCTGTATTAAATGTATACCATATTTATGCACACAATTACCCAAACATGTCTAGGAAATTCCACTATAAATATCATGAATAATGGACAGGAAAAAGGATTTCCTTTTTGTAATACTGAAACTCTGCAGAAATTGTGAGAGATCAATAATATTGTCTCGTGGACTAAGTGGATTTTAACCACTGAACCACGTAAAATTGTGTGTGTACGAAAAGGTTCATATAAGTTCATTACGGTTTGCAAATAAGCATTAATACTCTTATTAAATTTCTAAATCTACTGTTGGTGATAAACCGCGTCTACAGCAATATATATTAATACGACAAAATGCAATGCTGAAAAAGGAAAAAAATTGTTATTATTTTTCTTTTCTTTTTTTCTTTCAAACTCCAATTCACACACTTTTTACACACCACAATCCCCATCATCCTCTCCTATCTTCCTTCCTAGGATATATGCATATAAACATATATTTATAGGAATTTTCTTAGGTAGGGGCATCACTTTTGTCCCTACCGTAGGAGCATTTTTCTATTTTCGACACTTTGAGAAATTATAACGTATTGTTTTTGTATGATGACGTACATTGTAGTTACAATAGGCATCCCACCAATTTTCAGAAAATTCCGTATAATTTACAATGCTGAAATCAGAGTTCAAACAGTCAGTTGCACGAGTGCCTAAATTTTTTTTATACGCGTGGAAAATATATTATTTAAACTCTGATTTCGGCACTATAATTTATTTAGAAGTTCCCGAATATTGGTGGAATGGCTATTATAACTATCACGTACACTGTCATATAAAAAATTTGAGTTATAATTTCTTCAAGTACCGAAATTAGAAAACGCTCCTACGGTAGGGGCGGTAATGATGCCCCTGCCTACTAAGCTCCCTATATCATTGCCTTCCTGCGCGCGAAGCGAATGGGCGTTGTGTTGTGGGTCAGTTTCGGGGCATTATTATATGAAGTTTTTTTTTAAGCACATCAGATCTTTCTTACTATTTCGGTATGAAGAGAGGATGTTGTGACAGTTGGGAGCTTGAGATCATTCTCGTTACTCTCACTGAATGAGAAGCCAGAGTTCATCGGGGTCGTCTTTCAGAGTTCTCCGGAGTCATTTTTCAGAGTTCCTTGAAGTCATTTTTCAAAAAATTCATCATCAATCACCTGTTTATAAGAAGCCAAGGAAGCAAGATTGGTCGTGTACACATTGGGAAAGATTTCTTCTTCTCCAACTTTATCATGTTATCGACATTGCCACACCGTAAAACACTAGCGAGTATTCTTCCATGTAAGTGATTGCCACCTCTCTCCACCTCTTTCTTTCATTTTCTTCTCCTTCCACCTCCATTCACAGCAACACCACCAGCAATCGGAGACCGCCGTTGAGGATACCATGTGTGCCACCATCGTTTTCATCGTCAATGAACAACCACAGCGCCGAAGACTCCCCACTGACGCACCATCTCCACCACGTGCGAGCAACACCATGAAAGTTCCATATCCACCTGGCTAGAAAAGGGACTTCAGATGCTTGGGATGGGTGGATGACTTGAATCAGTAGGTGTTACGTATACTGTAAAAAAGAAAAAAATATATTCCGATCGTAAAAATGTAAAATTTTCCATGTGATCATATATATGTTATTTTTTGGGTTAATATAGTGCTGTGTAAATTTCTCAAAAATAATTCCTAAAATTTATTGTCTTCTCCAAAATAAATAAGAGAAATTTGTAGCTAAAATACTTAAACTTTGTGTTAACTTATAACTAAATATTAAAACTTTATTTTTTTGGTGGTGGAAGTACCAAACATAGACCAACTGTTAGTTGACACATGACCATTAACAAGTCAAAACTCAAAAATCACTTAATGATTGATACCGAAATACAAGAAAATATAATGTTTTGGTACTTTCACCACAAAAAAAAATAATATTTATACATAAAAAAAAAACTAAAATTTTGTTACTTTAGTCACAAATTTCCCATGTCTATCTGTAAACATATTTTATTTTAATAAAAAATCATGAATAGTTTAGGAACTACATTGCCAAAAATACTTTATACAATATATATTATTAATATACAGTTTCACTCCAATATAGATATAAAATAAAAATAGAAAATGTGTATATATATTTTCCATAATATTAATAACTAGCATTGCCCAATCTAGTAGGTTAAACTTTTACTAAAATGAAATGCAAAATCTATTGACCTTTTTCAGCAGGGGAAAGCGTATTAAAAAGTCATCTAAACTAACAGGTGAAATGCAGGCACCCTTACGTTAGTGTTCTTTTAAAGGGTCAAATAATTTACAGACGTACTGTAACAGGATTGTACAAATTGGTCAATGCTTCTACTTTTTCATTAAAATCCTCATCGTCACAAATCAGCTTCAGTATCGAAGCCAACCCCCGCCCTATCATATTTCAAGAGATCCTTTAGTTGGTTTAGCGAGTTCAGCACAAAATAAGGCGACATCGTTCAGCCAAACATGTATTCTTTGTTGCTGATGTCTTGCAAGCAAAATTGGAGCCGCACATCTCAGTTTTCAGTCTCTGAATTAAGAACACCAAGGATGCTGAGGGCTGACGAACCAAGGTGCAGGCCCCGGATAACCCCTCCATAGCCAACTTTAATCCTGTGGCACATGAGCAAGATGGAATCCCACAATGCCGTTCTTCCCTGAAAATAAAGATCATGCCACTGTCTTTTTCAACCAAATGAAGAAACACTATTTCAAGTAAGTGAAATATTGCTAGTAGCCAGACAGAAGCCCAATATGTATTTCACAGTTGCAGAAAAGCATGCATTGATGCAAAGAGAACATTTTTGCATTCAGTGATAATGGAATGATCACACACTTATACACAAACATATATGCATATGTATTACCTGGAGAGTTCTATTTTTAAATGATTTTTGAAGTCAAATACTTCAAAACCCCCTTGGGATGCAAAATAAATCATAGATATACAAAAGGGTATAATGTGCAATTAATTTGCCAACCTGGAGTGAAAACTGCAACTTTTTATCCCAGTACAAGGCAAAAGTTGGAGGGCTTTGCCTTCCAACAACCAGTATACAAGCACCAGGGTGAAGAACAGAAGGGACTCCTGGTACAACAGCAATGTACTTCTCAGGAAAACTTTCCTTTGGAGGTAGAACTCCCAATAATAAGGGATTTTTGCTAGATTGGACTCCAGCATAAGATGAGGGATCTACATGTAACATCCACTTAGGATGCTCAAGAAAAGCACAAAATAAATACAAGAGCAAGTGAGAATCAGTTGGAAGCTCTGGAGTCCATTTCTTGTTCTTCTTATCATAAACCTCTCCATTTCCAAGATACTCGTAATTCTTCAAGCAGGTGCCTTCAGCAAGCTCTATGAAAACCCCACAGGCAGGTGATCAGTTTATGTTAGACAGACTAGATGAAGGTTTACAGCTATAATAAAAATGTAAAGGCATGAAAAATTGAGTGATAAAAAACTCTAATTACCTCGAATTCTTTGTACTGTATAATCTGCCCGAACACTACTTTGGGGGAGCAAACCTTTAACCCATTCCCCTTTCATCAATGCTTGAAGCTTCTGGTGTTCAGAAATGGCGTCCACACACTCCTGCATTACAGGTACTAAGGCATTCTGCTGTGGGGACTGTTGCAGACTGGCTTGAGGTAATCTAGCTGCATGTTATGAGAAAAGACACAATTAGCAAAATCTATAAATGTAAATTAGTCCGGAAATGTCTAAAATGAAATTCAACAATATGTACGTGTGGATGCATCAATAGCCTGGAGGAGAGTAGCTCGTAGCTGATGCAGAAGTCCATCTTCGTCAAGAGTCACAGCTGGTTGCCATTCTTTACTCCTATCAACCAATGACACAGTAGCAGATCCACTAGAAGGTAAGTCACTACCCACTTGACTAATTGTGATTGACACACCAAGTTTAGCAGCTGCTTGCATTACCTATTATGACAAGCATTTTATAGTAATCAGATTTAAAATGAAAGTAATTAAAAGCACAAGACAGATGCTACTAAGACTATCTTACTTAATTTCAGCTTTTGCAATAATCACTTGATACCATACATCACTATTATAGGGCAAACCTCGTATACACACTGCATGGGAGTATATGTGCAGTTTTTACAGAGATTCCCATATTGCCTATCCTAACTATAAAAACTGACTCTTCGAAGTTATCTTCACAATAAAAATTACTAAGGAAGGAACTGTTAGATATTTATTATTATTTATGATCAATTTACTTTTTACCAAACTGAAGGAAGTAGAAGTAATCAAAGATGTACCATTTTTACCAAGCACAAATTATCCAATGCCCAAAGTTATAAAAGGAGAAGATGAGCAAATGATCGTTGACAAACAAGACAGGAATAGTGATGATGGCAAACCTGAATATGACTGGTTTCAATCTTGCTTACAAGAGGATTAAGCAATGCAGAAGAAAACCACTGCCTAAGATGGTCACGCCATTGCTCAATTTGAGGATAGATGCCTAAGTGCTCAAATGTTGCAATAGATTCTTCCATGGACATAGGCGGAGGAAGCTCACCTTCTCCTTTCTTAGGTGGAGTTTTGAACTTCTGGGAACCTGGGGACATCCTCACAGACCTCAATGGTGTGCTTCTCGCTGTTCCAGAAGTATTAGCTGAAGTGCTAATGGTGTTTGGACTGGCAACACCAAAGCCTCTGATGGTTGGTGGCGGAGTAGCTAATTTTGCAGCCGATTCAGTGATTTTCTCATCCACATCTGCCAAGAATTGTTCAAATTTTTCTTCTGAAGTTATCTCTTTTGTAGAGTGTCTCTTACTAGACCAGGGTGTACAGACCAGTGAATCCAAACCTGGTGAATTTTGCACAGAAGACATAGGCGAGATGGATCCTGGAACTAGATACAAAGAAGATGATGAACTTGGTGACTTGGAAGGGCTGCTGATAGGACGCATCTTATTTCCCCCACTGGAGTTCAACTTATCTGTGCTGCTTCGAGCAGAATGATTGGGAGTGGTTATCGGCTGATGAAGTGGAACGAGGACATCCGAAGAGGGTTTAGACTTGGGAGGTTTTTTTGAAGAACCGGATACAGTTTGTCCAACATTTGGCTTTATTCCCAAAAGTCCTAATTGACGATTTGTAAGCTGCACTTGATCCTTAGTTTCCTTCAAGGAAGAAGTAGCTGGTAGTATCCCAACAGTTGCTCGGCGCCGTGATATGGTTTTGAATAGCGCAAATGTGGTGCCAATAAATACGCAACCCACAACTGTCTCTATTAATTTGACAAATAAATCTACAGCACGTACAGAACACTTATTGTAATAGGATTTAAACTACAGAAAACAAATTGGTCAAGTCAAATCACAGAAAATCAATTTTCATAAACTTACAGGATGTCTGTGGTGAAAAAATCTTGACCTTCAAATTGCTTACAAGCCCAGATTCCCTTTAACAAATTTAGCACAACAAATTTACGTTAGCCACAAAAAATTTAACACCAAAAACAATGGGTATAAGCCAACATCTAAAAAAGCATATTATTAGTTTGAAACTCTAATTTAGGAAGATAAAAGAAAGAAAGCCCAAAAGATTATTTCTCTCGATCAAAAAACTAAGCCTATAGCAAACAACGAAAAGATTCAATCTTTACATGCCCAAACAATTATGTATTACTACCAAAAATAAAAGTTTTCTTAAACCCTCGTAAAACCCTAATGCACATTAGTCTTCAGACATAAAAAGACTAGGGGGTACATATGTGAACATAAAGATAGTCATTACTTCAGAAAACTAAAGTTTCGGTGAACTTAGCCAAAGACAGAAAGAAGAAGTTGATGAGCACCTGGAAAAAATGGCGAGGAGAGCGAGAGCGGAGGCGGAGGAGAGAGAGAAGAAGCGGAGGAGAGTAGATTTGGAAGGCTGGAGACTGTTGGCAGTGAGTGCAGCGGAGAAGGCTGGGTTCTGGTAGACGGAGAACTTGGAGCGGGGCTTCAATGGAGGCGAAGAACCCTTTTCCCTCGCACCTCCTTCCATGGCCGTTGTAGTGTGTGTCTATGACCAGACCACCAGTATAATTCGATTTAAGCTTCTTATAAATTTTAAACCGAAAGGCACAAAAAGCCACCGACCCAAACCAACATTTATTTATTTATTTATTTTATCAAGATATAATTGAATATTCATATATGAATTATAATTTTCTTTATAGAAAAATTTGGGCATACATGTAAATATCTAAAGTAAAAAATTTAGCTACAAAAATACTTACTAATTATACTTTCACTATATATGCTTAATAGTCTCTACAATTATAAAAAAACAGTACTATTATTCATTCTTTCATTTTGATGCTATACATTACTCGTATACCCAAAATATCATTCCCATTATATCAAGAACATCAAAACCCTATCTTCCTCTCTCTCTTTCTCTCTCACAAAACCATCACCAAAACTCACGGTTTGTACCTAATTTCTTACTGAAATCGTGTTAGCCATCTCTATTGTCTTTGTAAAGATCATATCAAATGCAACATCCATTTTGAGTAATTTTGAATGAGAAAAACCACGGGTAAGAAGATTTCTCATTTTTTTGTGTTAGGTATTGGTTGTTTACTTTTTTGTTGGCTATTTCAAACAGATCTGAGCTCATATTGGTGTGTATTTTCGGTTTGTTAGATAGATTTCGTGATATGCGTTTTTTTGGATTTTCTGCGTTTTCTACAACATTTTTGCTCGATAGGAGCTTGATAACAGCTCGATAGGTGCTCAATACTATGTAGAAGACGGTTAAGTTGTGAGCTCGATGCTGCTCGATATTGACTCGATGATAGCTCGATAGGTAAAGAATTTATTTCTCGATGGTGCTCGATAGGAACTTGATATGGGTTTGATTGGACTCTAGACTATTTGGTTTAGTAGTTTCTCGATATGTGCTCGATGGGAGCTTGATAGGGGCTCGATAATATGCAGATGGTGTAGGTTCTGTTAAATTCTCGATGCTGCTCGATTGTGACTCGATATATGGTGCTCGATGATGCTCAATTAGTGCTCGATAGGAGCTCGATGAAATGTTTGGTTAGGGTTATGTTCAGTTTAAAAACGTGTTGCTCAATGTAGGATCGATAGAAGCTCGATAGAGCTCAACGTAAGTTCGATTACAGCTCGATAGAGCTTGATAGATTTCTTTTTAAAACCTGGAAAAAAAATACTATTTTTTTAACAACTTTTTTTTGTTTTTTTTTTCATCACGAGTTCCATTGTTTACGTTTTTGTATCTTACAATGGTGTTTGAGAAATAGAAGGGAGGAAGTGGATTTTTAAGGATGCTTAATGCATAGTGATACCAATGGAGAATGATGTAACGTACTTGCAACTTCTTGACATATTGCATAAGGAACTTCATGTTGATAAAAAGATGTATGGGTTGAAATTGGAGGTTCCTTACACATGTGGTGACCAACCATTTAAACCTGTTCATGTTGAAAGTGATCTTGGTGTCCGTGCATTCTTCGGAGTAACAGCAAAAGAAAGGATTGCCTTGTGTGTCACTCCTGTTAAGAAGATTATCATTTTAGATCCATATTCCACTCTCGGTTCCAGTGTTAATAAAGTTCGTAGTGAGGTGAGTACTTTTGTTCCAGAAAGAGATCTCGTGGATGCACCTGTGGGTATTGTAGGTATTGATCCTGTGGGTACTGTTGGACTTGAGGGAGATCATGTGGGAGGTCCTATTGGTGACCTGAGGGAAAACCAGTATGAATACGACCCCTATGTGAATGACGATCCAGTAGCTGAATTTAATGAGGGGTCAAGGTACGATTCAGAGGCATATTATAGTGCAGAAGTGTCAATTGATAAGTCTGATGATTTGCAAGTCGAACAAGTACAAGAACAGGCAGTACGTCCTATTGCACGGGCGAACCTACCAAGTCAAGGACTCTAGGCACCTGAGACCAACTCTAGTCGTCCTGGTGGAACAAAAGGAAATGCTCCAATATTTTCAACAAAAGATCACAAAAGATGGAGTGCTCTCATGTTTACGAAAGAAGATATTACGACCTCTGCTCGATCACATACCTCCTATTCCGGTGCACTGTTGGGAGAAATACACCTTGAGAAGACTTTTGAGAACAAGATGGATTTGAAAACCAAAGCGGCTCTCTTCGCAATGAAGAATAATTTTAAGTTTGTGGTGAAGAAGCCTAGTGCTGATGTGTGGTATATCACCTGAAAGGATCCTGACTGTGGTTGGAGACTAAGAGGGAAGAAAGTAGTGTGGTCTTCCATGTTTGAGATCATTGTTTAAAATAGTGTACATGCGTGCTCACTAAGAGTGCAATAGAAAGAACACCTTCAAGCAGCACCTTGGGTCATTGGGCACCTTATCAAGAACAAATATGTTATTGATGCACTAGCTACATGGAAAACAACATAAAGGAGGATATGAAGAAATCTTTTTGGATCGATATGAGTTATATGAAGGCATGGAGATGTAGAGAGAAGGCACTCAGTTATGTCAGGGGGACACCTGAAGAATCCTACTCCAAGTTACCTTCTTACTTGCACATGCTGCAGCAAAAGAATCCAAGTACAATAACTGATTTTGTCACAGAGGATGATTGCTTTCTTTACTGCTTCTTCTCACTTGGAGTTTGTAGAAGGGGATTTACATCATGTCGTTCTGTGATATGTGTGGATGGCACTTTCTTAAAGACAAGGTATGGTGGCTACATGTGTGTTGTTGCATTAGATGTGAATCGCCACATTTATCCAATTGCGTTTGTGTTGGTGGACAGTGAGAATCACAATTCTTGGAAGTATTTCATGATGAAATGGAAGGAAGCCATTGGAGTTGTTGATAATCTGGCTTTTGTATCAGACAGGCATGCTAGCATTATGCATGCTCTTGAGGTCATCTTCCCTGATGCCTACCACGGTGCATGCTACCATCATATCAGTATGAATGTAATCACTAAGTTCAAGACTGGTCACTATCACACAGAGATGTGGAATGTGGCATATGCAATTCGGAAGTCAAAATTTCACAGGTTCTTTAACAATATAAAGCAAATGGATCCTGCCATAGGTCAATATCTCAAGGGTATTGGCTTTGATAAGTGGACTTGTAGCGTCCCAAATTAGCTAATAAGGCTTAAGGCCTTGATTAGTGTGCCTGGAGGGTAATAAGTGATTTATTGTTATTATATGTAAATTTTGAGGAATATGTGATTAGAGATGCCTGTTTAGGTGAATTAAATATGCATGTGGGCCCCATCTGGTTATTAGGGGCATGTTTGTAATTTTAGCCTGCTGAGGGCATAAATGTAATAATTGTGATATATCTGTGTTGCACGATCCGAGACAGTCCTAGGGAGTGGTTAGCTAGAAAGTCACAATGGGGTCGAATACCCGACTCAGGGCGAGTCGAGGGGTATTTCGGGCATTGGATGTTTTATGGGGTTATCGGGTTATGAAAATAAATATTTGGAGATATATTTGAAGTTACAACGTTTAGGAGGGAATATTGGGGAAATTTACAATTTGCCCTCGGTGACGTTTTTGGTACCCCGAGCCTTGAGGCAACCTTAGAGACTAAGTTAACTAAAACAAAACATAAGAAACATTCAGAATTCTCTAAACCGACCCAAGCATCCTCTCTTCTCTCTCATTCTTCTCTAAGTCATACCAAGGGGAATTTTGAGGATCAAGCTAGGGATTGGAGCTCTAAAACTTGGAGAATTGTTCAGTATCAATTTGTGGATTCAAGAAAAGCTAAGGTAAGCATTAAACTGGGATTTTAGTTATTTACTTCTGTGATTTATTGGTTGGGTTTCAAGTTCTTTTGAGATGTTGAATTTGAAGATTGAAATTTGGGTTTGATGAGTTTTAAAGCTAGAGATTGCTGCTAGAATCATAGTGGAACTTCTGAGATGATTAAATTAAGTTGTTAGACTGATCTTAGGGGTAATTGGCTTGGTTTTGGTAGAGAAAATGGAGGATTTTTCTGGGTTCGAGGGGTCGGGCCGCAGCATTGTTCTTGCTGAGCCGCAGCCCTTTAGAACATCTGGGCGACCTGAAAACAGGGGTGCGTCACGACGCCCTACGGGTAGGGTCGCGGCTCGTGTGGGCAAAAATGAGGCTGGGCCTCTAGTTGAGCGTGGGGCTGCAGCATAGGTTCATGGGCTGCGGCGCTTAGTGTGCTTTTGGGCTTTAAGGAGGTTTTAGGCTCAAGAATCCAAAAGGCAAGGCTCGGGATGAATTTTATCACCCGGATTGATAGAATTCAAGGTCCCGGAGACTAGAATTATGATCCAAAGTTATTTAATGGGTTAGAACTTGTGGATGGATATTGTTGATGCGTTGTGACTAGGGTTCTAGCGAGGCTCAGACTAGGGGACTGTGCTCGGGACATCGGTGCTTGAAAAGCTCGGGACACAGGTAAGAAAACTGATGTACCCGTAGAGCAGGGCGAGGCCTTATAGTTTGTGTTGCAGGGCATGACCCTAAATGATTGTGTTGCAAGGCGTAGCCCCATTGATTGTGCTTATTCATGTTTAAGTATTTGTTTAATTATGCTATGTATGCATATATGTGAATGAACGGCAAGGGTCAGGAACGGCGAAGGCCGAGAACGGCAAGGCTGAGTACGGCAACGGGCCGGGGGCAGCGTTTAGCACGCGGAGTGCGAGTTGCTAGGGTGAGACCCTAATGGATACCTGGGATATCCTTACGGTGTAGACCGCGAACCCAGGGCTTGGTAAAGCGCTTGGGACGACATGGTCGTATGTGTTTAGCCTATTGGTGGCTTGATTACATGTTGAATGTTAAATATGCATATGTTATCTTCTTGTGAGGGTTTTCTTGCTGGGCTTCGACTCATGGGTGCTCTATAGTGCAGGTAAGGGCAAGGGGAAAGTCGACCAACCATGAGTACGAAGAGCGTGAAGCGGCGCGTACATGTTTGGCCTGCCTGGCTGCCACGGCCAGTGGTATTTTTGGGAGATGATTGTACTAAACCTAGATTTTGTTGTTTAGTCGACTTTAGTTATATTTTTTAGTTGTAAATATTTCTAAACAGTATTTTGGGATCCCAAATGTTAAACGCTTTATGATTTTCAATGAATGGTATTATTTCCAACGTATAAGACTCTGTTTATGGTTTAATTACACTTTTGACTTAAAACCTCGATTAGCGAGTTAATTGCACGTTTTAAACTCACTTAGTAATGGCTCTAAGGCAGTAGGGCGCTACAACTTGATATCAGAGCGATCCAAGGTTTATGGTTCTTGGAGATTGACCGAACATGTACACTCGCTGTCAGTGACAAGCTCGACTCAGGGTTGGTTGGTAATAATTGACTTATATGCTGAATATGTGCTTAATGCTCTTTTTGCCTGCTTATTTTATATAGAGTGTGATGAATGAGTTAACATATGCATGATGCCAGGGCATGGCCCGTTGAGTGTTATATGCTATTTATATGTTTTGTCGATTGTTATTATGGTTGGTTGATGAGATTGGGAGGTGGTTTTGGATGTTGTTATCATGCCTGATGAGCAGTGTCGTTGATTACAGGCATATTTGTTGAGATGCCTTGACAATCATCGAGACTCCGTGACAGGAGGGCCGGGGATGACAACCAGGGTCAAGACCCTCCACCTACCCCACAGAATTGGCAACAGATGTTTGCTAAAATGGAAGTAAGGTTGCAACGAACAGAGGAAGAACTTCGACAGTTGAGGCAGCTGGCCCCTTCTCAGGCCACGGGGTTGTCAGTTCAGCACGCTGTGACGCCAGTGCCAATTCAGCCTGTTATGGAGAACAGGTGGGAACCTTTGTATGAGAGGTTCTATTAAACAGCATCCTCCCACCTTTGAGGGTGGACCAGACCCACTGCGGCAGAGCAGTGGATGAATATGATTTCCTCTATTCTGGATTTTATGAGGGTTGAAGGGAACGAGAGGGTAGCTTGTGCTAGTTACATGTTCAAAGAAGATGCCCGCATCTGGTGGGATGCAGTAGCTCAGAGAAGGAATGTGGCAGTGATGACTTGGGAAGAGTTCAGGAACATCTTTAACGAGAAATACTACAGTGTAGCAGTCTGAGCTGCAAAGGTTGACGAGTTCATCAACCTGACTCAGAACCGGTTGATAGTTACTGAGTGTTCCCTAAAATTTGACCGATTGGCGAAGTTCGCGCTGGATTTGGTGTCGACTGATGCGGAAAGAAGAGACAGATTTGTACGGGGGTTGAATGTTATGATCGCCCGTGATGTGAAGATTACTTTAGATCCAGAGACTACTACTTATGCTTAGGTTGTGGACAAGGCCCTTACAGTTGAGGGGGGCGAGGATCAGATTTGGAGAGAGAGCGCAGTTAGGCGCGATGCCAGGAGGACGGTGCCTCATTTTATTGGATCCAATTAGGGAAGTGGCTCTAGTGAGCAGAAGAGAAAGGCCCCAGATACTTTTGTTCCTTCTAGCTCGGATAGGAGAGCACGGGGTGCTTTTAGTGGCCGTCAGAACGGAGGTGACATCTGGAGGAGTTTTCCAGTGTGTCCACGATGTAGACGACGACATCAGGGTGAGTGCAGGATTAGGGCCTGCTTTATCTGTGGGAGTGCCAATCATCTGAAGAAGGACTGTCCACAATCCAGGAAAAAGGAGCTGAAGCAGGGCGACAGTCTCGCTCCTGCCAGGGTGTTTACTTTGACTTAGACTGAGGCGGAGGCTAGCCCCTCCGTTATGATAGGTCAGATTTCTAGTGTTGGGTTTTCTTGTACTTCATTGATTGATTCAGGAGCTACTCATTCATTTGTATCTACTAGAGTGATAGATCAGCTGTGTAGACCTAGAGTTTTGTATGCTAAGGATTTTTAGACTTTGCTGCCGACTGGGGAACTGGTAGTATCTAGGAGATGGATTAGAGCTTTGCCAGTAGAGGTAGATGGTAGGGAGTTTTCTATTGATCTGATTGAGCTTGCGATGGATGACTTTGATATGATCCTAGGGATGGATTGGTTATCGAAGTATAGGGTGACGATTGACTGCAAGCGCAGGATGGTGACTTTTGAACCAGAAGGGGAGGTACCCTTTGTATATGTGGGGACAGTTAGTGGACCGCGAGTACCTATGATTTCAGCACTAAAGGCTAGAGACCTGATGTAGGAAGGTTGCATAGGATTCTTAGCGAATATTGTAGATACTTCTAGGGTGGAATCGGTTGGACCGAGTGAGACCAGATTAGTATGTGAGTTTCCAAACTTATTTCCAGCAGACTTACCAGGGTTGCCACTGCAATGGGAGATTGAGTTCGTTATAGAGTTGACGCCAAGGGCAGAGCCAGTATCTAGGACACCTTATAGAATGGCTCCGGTGGAATTGAAGGAGTTGAAGATTCAGTTGCAGGAGTTATTGGATTTGGGGTTCATTAGACCGAGTTTCTCACCATGGGGGTGCTCCGGTGTTGTTTGTCAAGAAGAAAGATGGATCACTTAGGATGTGTATTGACTACAGGGAGCTGAACAAGTTAACCATTAAGAATAAGTATCCACTGCTTAGGATCGATGATTTATTTGACCAGCTACAGGGAAGGACAGTATTTTCCAAGATTGATCTCCGATCAGGTTACCATCAGTTAAGGATTAAAGAAGAGGACATACCAAAGACCACTTTCCACACGAGGTATGGACACTATGAATTCCTGGTTATGTCCTTTGAATTAACCAATGCCCCGACAACTTTTATGGATATGATGAATAGGGTTTTCAAGGATTATCTGGACAAGTTTGTAATTGTATTTATCGATGACATCCTGGTGTACTCTCAGTCAGAGACAGAGCATGAGCAGCATCTATGTTTGGTATTGCAGTGGTTGAGGGAGCATAGGTTATATGCTAAGTTCAGCAAGTGCGAGTTCTGGCTACCACAAGTTACATTTCTGGGCCACATTGTTAGTAAGGAGGGGATTCTAGTTGACACAAGTAAGATTGAGGCAGTGAGAGATTGGCCTAGACCGAGCAGTGTTCCTGAAGTTAGAAGTTTTCTGGGACTGGCAGGGTATTATCGGCGATTTGTTAAGGGGTTCTCCAGGATAGCTACGCCATTGATAGAATTAACAAAGAAGACGAAAAAGTATGTTTGGATAGACAGATGTGATAACAGTTTCAAGGAGTTGAAGCAGCGACTGATCACCGCGCCAGTGTTGAGTCTGCCAACAGATAATGAGAAGTTTGTGGTTTATTATGATGCTTCCAAACAGGGTTTAGGGTGTATGCTGATGCAAGTTGGTAAAGTGATAGCCTATGCATCGAGACAGTTAAAGGAGTATGAGTAGAGATATCCCACGCGTGATCTGGAGTTGGCAGCAGTGGTATTCGCACTTAAGATTTGGAGACATTATTTATATGGTGAGAAATGCAAGATATACACCGACCATAAGAGTTTGAAGTACTTATTTACTCAAAAGGATCTGAATATGCGCCAGAGACGGTGGTTGGAGTTGGTAAAGGATTATGATTGTGATATCCTATACCATCCTGGGAAGGCTAATGTAGTGGCTGATGCATTGAGCCAGAAGGGCCCAGGACAGTTGTTCAGTTCAAGGCAGATATCTGATAAGCTAGCTGAGGAAATGACTAAAGCGCGTATAGAGTTGGTGGTTGGTTAGTTAGCCAACATCACTCTCCAGTCTACACTCCTTGAGAGGATCAGGGAGGCGCAGGGAAAGGATTCCCAGTTGAGAGGGCATGGAGAGAATGTCTTAGTCGGAGCGGCTAAGGACTTTTCTATCTCGGAGATGGGATTACTGAAGTACAAGGGTCGGATCTATATTCTGATGGATTCTGATATCCAGCGGAAGATCTTGGATGAATCGCATACTACTCCCTATTCTTTACATCCAGGTACGACGAAAATGTACCAAGACTTGAGAGCTTTGTATTGGTGGTCGGGCATGAGGAGGGAGGTGGTGGATTATGTGGCCAAGTGCTTAACTTGTCAGTAGGTCAAGGCTGAACATCAGAGGCCAGCAGGGTTGTTGCAGCCTCTAGGGATTCTAGAGTTTAAGTGGGAAGATATCACCATGGAATTCATGGTTGGTTTGCCGAAGACCGTGGGACAGCATGACTCAGTGTGGGTGATTGTGGATAGGTATACCAAGTTCGCCCACTTTTTACCTGTTAGGATGACTTATACTGTGGAGCAGTATGCCGAGTTATATGTGAAGGAAATTCTTCGACTTCATGGGGCTCTGAGGTCGATAGTATCTGACAGGGACCCCACCTTCACCTCCAAGTTTTGGGAGAGTCTGCAGAAGGCTACGGGCATGCAGTTACGGTTTAGTACTGCTTATCATCCTCAGACAGATGGACAGTCTTAGATGATGATTCAGATACTGGAGGACATGCTACGAGCCTGTGTGCTAGATTTTGGGGGATCTTGGAGCAAGTATCTCCCTTTGATTGAGTTCTCGTACAATAACAGTTATCAGACGACGATCGGAGTGGCTCCGTATGAGATGCTTTATGGGAGGAAGTGCAGATCACCTATCCATTGGGAGGAGATGGGTGAGAGGAGATATTTGGGTCTTGAGATGGTTCAGAGGACCAATGAGGTGATTGACAAGATTAAAACTCAAATGCTCGCCTCCTAGAGTCATCAGAAGAGTTACTCGGACTTGAGACGCAGGAGCGTAGAGTTTCAGGTTGGTGACCATGTGTTTCTTAGGGTTTCACCTTTGAGGGGAGTGAAACGGTTTGGTGTTCGGGGCAAGCTGAGCCCTAGGTTTGTTGGCCCCTTTGAGATTCTGGAATGGGTTGGAGAGGTAGCTTACAAGTTGGCGATGCCTCCAGCCTTATCAGGGGTTCATGATGTTTTTCACGTGTCTATGCTCCAGAAGTATATATCAGATTCGATGCATGTTCTGAGTTACGAGAATTTGGAGCTGGACCAGGATTTGTCTTATGAGTAGAAGCCGATTCAGATTCTTGACCGGAAGGATAAAGTCTTGCGGAGCAAGACCATCGCCTTGGTGAAAGTGCTGTGGAGGAACAGCAAGGTTGAGGAGGTGATGTGGGAACTTGAATCAGATATGCGAGAGCGGTATCCTGAGTTGTTCAGGTAATTTCGAGGATGAAATTTCTGTAAAGGAGGGGATAGTTGTAGCGTCCCAAATTAGCTAATAAGGCTTATGGCCTTGATTAGTGTGTCTGGAGGGCAATAAGTGATTTATTGTTATTATATGTAAATTTTGAGGAATATGTGATTACATATGCATGTGTTAGATGAATTAAATATGCATGTGGGCCCCATCTGGTTATTAGGGGCATGTTTGTAATTTTAGCCCGTTGAGGGCATAAATGTAATAATTGTGATATATGCTTGTGATATATTTGTGTTGCACGATCTAGGGGTGAGCATCTAAACCGGAAAACCGCGACGACCGACCGCACGCACCATACTACACCACAAACTGCGGTGTCAAATGTGGAATAGTTCGGTATGGTTTGTATCTTAGCTAAACTGCGCAGTGCGGTGCGATGCGTGGTTTGGCGGTGTGAAATTTTGGTTTGCACCACACCGCACCGTATACTTACAAATATGTTAAAAAAAAATTAAACTTTACATATTTACAATGTTTTAGTAACCCAATCTGAAACTAGGAGTCCACTTAAATTAGGAGCCTACTTAAATTAGGATATAACCTTATTCTCTAACACATCATACACGACAACAACTCTTTCCTCTCTCATATCATTTGCGCCTCCTCTCTATCATCATCTCTATCTCACACATATTTTTTAACACACTTACACCGTGGAAAACCACCCAAACCACATCGCAACAAATGGTTTGGTTTGGTCGGTTTGGTGCAACAAAATCACACCGCACGGTGTGTTCTAGCTACTACACTGCACTTGTGGCATGGTGTATTAAAAAGTGTTCAAACCGCCCAAACCACACCGTGCACACCCCTAGCACGATCCGAGACAGTCTTAGGGAGCGGTTAGCTAGAAAGTCACAATGGGGTCGAATACCCGACTCAGGGTGAGTCGAGGAATATTTCGGGCATTGGACGTTTTATGGGGTTATCGAGTTATGAAAATAAATATTTGGAGATATATTTGAAGTTACAACGTTTAGGAGGGAATATCGGGGAAAATTACCATTTTTCCCTCGGGGACGTTTTTGGTACCCCGAGCCTTGAGGTAACCTTAGAGACTAAGTTAACTAAAACAAAACATAAGAAACATTCGGAATTCTCTAAACCGACCCAAGCATCCTCTCTTCTCTCTCATTCTTCTCTAAGTCATACCAAAGGGAATTTTGAGGATCAAGCTAGGGATTGGAGCTCTAAAACTTGGAGAATTATTCAACATCAATTTTTAGATTCAAGCAAAGCTAAGGTAAGCATTAAACTGTGATTTTAGTTATTTACTTCTGTGATTATTGGCTGGGTTTCAAGTTCTTTTGAGGTGTTGAATTTGAAGATTGAATTTTGGGTTTGATGAGTTTTAAAGCTAGAGATTATTAGGTTTTGCTGCTGGAATCATAGTGGAACTTCTGGGATGATTAAATTAAGTTGTTAGACTGATCTCAGGGGTAATTGGCTTGGTTTTGGTAGAGAAAATGGAGGGTTTTTCAGGGTACGAGGGGTAGGGTCGCAGAATTGTTCTTGCTGAGCCGAGGCCCATTAGAACATCTTGGGGACCTGAAAACAGGGGCGCGCACGCGGCGCCCTACGGGCAGGGCCGCGACCCGTGTGGTCAAAAATGAGGTTGGGCCTCTGGTTGAGCGTGGGGCTGTGACATAGGTTCATGGGGCCGTGACGCTTAGTGTGCTTTTGGGCTTTAAGGAGGTTTTAGGCTCAGGAATCCAAAAGCTAAGGCTCGGGATGAATTTTATCACCCGGATTGATAGAATTCAAGGTCCTAGAGACTAGAATTATGATCCATAGTTATTTAATGGGTTAGAACTTGATGGATGGATATTGTTGATGCGTTGTGACTAGGGTTCCAGCGAGGCTCGTACTAGGGGACTGTGCTCGGGACATCGGTGCTTGAAAAGCTTGGGACACAGGTAAGAAAACTGTTGTACCCGTAGAGCAGGGGGAGGCCCTATAGTTTGTGTTGCAGGGCACGACCCTAAATGATTGTGTTGCAGGGCATAGCCCCATTGATTGTGCTTATTCATGTTTAAGTATTTGTTTAATTGTGCTATGAGTGCATATATGTGAATGAACGGCAAGGGCCGAGAACGGCGAAGGCTGAGAACGGCGAGGGCCGGGAACGGCGAAGGCCGAGAACGACGAGGGCTGGGAACAGCGAAGGCCAGGAATGGCGAGGGCCGGGAATGGCGAAGGCCGAGTACAGCAACGGGTCGGAGCAGCATTTAGCACGTGGAGTGCTAGTTGCCAGGGCTAGACCCTAATGGATACCTGGATGTCCTCATGGTGTAGACCGCGAACCCAGGGCCTGGTAAAGCGCCTGGGACGACAAAGCCGTACATGTTTAGCCTATTGGCGGCTTCATTACATGTTGAATGTTAAATATGCATATGTTATCTGCTTGTGAGGGTTTTCTTGCTGGGCTTCGGCTCACGAGTGCTCTATGGTGCAGGTAAGGGCAAGGGGAAAGTCGACCAACCATGAGTACAGAGAGTGTGAAGCGGCACATACATGTTTGGCCTGCCTGGCTGCCACGACCAAGGGTATTTTTGGGAGATGATTGTACTAAACCTAGATTTTGTCGTTTAGTCGACTTTAGTTATATTTTTGAGTTGTAAATATTTCTAAACAGTATTTTGGGATCCCAAATATTAAATGCTTTATGATTTTCAATGAATGGTATTATTTCCAACGTATAAGACTCTGTTTATGGTTTAATTACACTTTTGACTTAAAACCTCGATTAGAGAGTTAATTGTATGTTTTAAACTCACTTAGTAATGACTCTAAGGCAATAGGGAGTTACAAGACTCATGCTTACTTTCCTGGGAATCAATACAATATAATGATAAGCAACTACGTTGAAAGCTTCAACAAAAAAACTAGAGCCGCAAGAACCTTCTTAGTCACTACTTTTGTAGAATTCATCCGTTTCACAACTCAGTCATGGTTTGTTGGGCGTTGTGATGAGGTAGAGAAGTGCACATCCAAATAATCACCATTAATGGAGAAAGATTTGGCAGGTATTGCAACTGATGCAAGGTACTTGAAAGTCCACACTCTTGGACAGGTCAAATTTCATGTGGTAGACCCAGATGGTGATGGTGAGGTGAATTTGATGACCAAATCATGCTCCTGTGGAATGTTTCAGATTATAGAGATTCCTTGTGTTCATGCAGTGGCTGTAGCCATTGACCGTGGTGTTAACATTTACTCACTGTGTTCCCCATTCTACATTACTGAGATGTAACACTCTACTACCTTAGAGCCGTTACTAAGTGAGTTTAAAATCGTGCAATCACTCGCTAATCGAGGCTTTTAGAGTAAAAGTGAAACTAAATCGTAAACAAGGTAGAAACTTTAGAAAATAACTCTTTTTCATTGAAATTCATAAAAGTTTAACACTTGGGATCCCAAAACACTGTTTATAAATATTTACATCATATAAGTACAACCAAGTCAGCTAAACGACAAAATCTAGATTTAATTACAATCATCTCCCAAAATCCACTAGCTGTGGCAGCCAGGCAGGCCAAACATGTACACGCCACTTCATGCTTGCTACACTCATGGTTGGTTGGCTTTCTCCTTGCCCTTACCTGTAGCACAGAGCACCCGTGAGCCGAAGCCCAACAAGAAAACCCACAAACAGATAACATATGCAAAATAAACACACAGCAAATAAACAAACCATCGATAGGCTAAACACATACGGCCAAGCCGTCCCAAGCGCTTTACCAGGCCTTGGGTTTGCGGTCCACATCATGAGGATATCCCAGGTATCCCTTAGGGTCCCACCCTGGCAACTCACACTCCACATGCTTGACGCTGCTCTCGGCCCCTTGCCGTACTCGGCCTTGCACTCAATGTGCCTAATGCCGTACCCGGCCCCTGTCGACCTCGGCCTGCGCCATTCCCGGCTCTTGCCGAACATTTACACAATAACATTCATAGCATAATAAACAAATACTGAATAATAACAAATTCAACCAAAGGGCTACGCCCTGCAATTTAGACATATTGGGGCTCAGCCCTGCATACAAGCTCTATGGAGACAGGGGTTTTGTTACTTGCATCCCGAGCTCTCCGAGAACCGATATCTCGAGCACAGCCCTCTAACTTGAGCCTTGCCGAAACCCTAGTCACAACACATTAAAAATATCCATCCATCAGGTTCTAATCCACCAAATAACTTTGAGCCATATCTCTAATCTCTGGGACCTTGAATTCTATCAATCTGGGTGATAAAATCCATCCTGAGCCTTAACTTTTGAGTTCCCAAGCCTAAACACACTTTAAAACACAAACTGGCACTAAGAGCCGCGTCCCTACCCACAAGCGCCGCGGCTAGCCTCGAAACAGAGGCTAGCACCTTCCTGAAGCATGCACGGGCCGCGACGCGCATCCAACATCATGGCCTCCCATGACCGTGCACGCACACGGGCTGCGGCATGCCCCTCTTAGGGCCGCAGCCCTCGCCTCCAAACCCAGAAATCTCCATCCTTTTCTTACATTTTCTTCAAACCAATTCACCCAAAACCAAACTAGCAATTCTAGATTATCACCACAAAGGTTCTAGCCCAGTTTTAGCATCAAAACCTATCAAAAACCTGCTCCAAAAACTCAACTAAACACCCTAGAATAGATCAAATCCTACCCACATGCATTTCCCAAGAACACAGTAGAAATCAACCTTAAGTATCAGAGTTAGAACTTACCCTTGCTGAGTTTTGATTCAGACTTGTTTCCCCTAATTTCCAACTTCAACTCCTCAAGCTCCAAGCCTTGATTTACTGGTTAGAATCTCCCAAGTTCTGCCCCAATTCTAGTTTTTGACTGATTTCTTTCCCCTTGCTTGTTTCCTTGAGTTTATCTTAGAGAGTAAAAATGAGAGAGATTAGAAACTATCTTCAGCTGGGAAGGAAAAGTGAGTGTCGGTTTCTAAGTCTCCAAAAGCTTCCTAGACTTTGTTTTATTCAACTTAAGCTTTAAGGTTACCTCAAGGCTCGGGGTACCAAAACGTCCCCAAGGGAAAAATGGTAAATTTCCCCAATATTCCCTCCTAGACATTCTATCCTCAAATATATATCCAAATATTTATTTCCATAACCTGATAGCCCCATAATACATCTAATACCCAAAGTACCCCTCGACTCACCCTGAGTCAGATTCTCAACCCCGTTGTGACTTTCTGGCTAACCGCTCCCCAGGGCTGTCTCGGATCGTGCTACACAAAAATATATCACATGCATACCATATTTATCACATTTACGCCCTCAACGGGCTAAAATCACAAACATACCCCTAATATCCAAACGGGGCCCATATGCACATTTAACTCAACTAAACATGCATCTCTATCACATACTCACATAAATTCACATATTAACATATTAAATCATTTATTGCCTTCCAGGCACGCTAATCAAGGCCCTAAGCCCTATTAGCGAATTTGGGTCGTTATAACTATCCCCTCCTTGCAGAAATTTCATCCTCGAAATTACCTGAACAACTCGGGATACTGCTCCCTCATCTCTGACTCAAGTTCCCACGTCGCCTCCTCAACCTTGCTTTTCCTCTACAGCACCTTCACCAAGGCCATGGTCTTGCTCCGCAAGACTTTATCCTTCCGGTCAAGAACCTAAACCGGCTTCTCCTCGTAGGAAAAATCCTGATCAAGCTCCAGATTCTCATAACTTAGAACGTGCGTCAAATCTGACACATACTTCCGCAACATGGACACATGGAAAACATCATGAACCCCTGATAAAGCTGGAGGCATCGCTAGTATGTAAACTACCTCTCCAACCCGTTCCTAGATCTCGAAGGGGCCAACAAACCTAGGGCTCAGCTTGCCCCAAACACCAAACCGTTTCACTCCCCTCAAGGGTGAAACCCTAAGGAACACATGATCACCAACCTGAAATTCCACGTCCCTGCGTTTCAGGTCTGAATAGCTCTTCTGACGACTCTAGGAGGCGAGCATTCGCGATACAATCTTCTTAATTGCCTCATTGGTCCTCTGAACCATCTCTGGACCCAGATACCTCCTCTCACCTATCTCATCCCAATGAACAGGTGATCTACACTTCCGTCCATAAAGCATCTCGTACGGAGCCACTCCGATGGTCGCCTGATAACTGTTGTTGTACGAAAACTCGATCAAAGGGAGATATTTACTCCATGATCCCCCAAAATCTAGCACATAGGCTCGCAACATATCCTCCAATATCTGAATCATCCTCTCAGGCTGTCCATCCGTCTGAGGATGATAAGCGGTACTAAACCGTAACTGCGTGCCCATAGCCTTCTGCAGACTCTCCCAAAACTTGGAAGTGAAGGTGGGGTCTCTGTCGGATACTATCGACCTCGGAGCCCCATGAAGTCGAACAATCTCCTTCACATAAAACTTAGCATATTGCTCTACAGTATAAGTCGTCCTAACAGGCAAAAAGTGGGCAGACTTGGTATACCTATCCACAATCACCCACACCGAGTCATGCTGTCCCACGGTCCTCGGCAAACCAACCACAAAGTCCATGGTGATATCTTCCCACTTCCATTCTGGGATCCCCAGAGGCTGCAGCAACCCCGCTGGCCTCTGATGCTCAACCTTGACTTGCTGACAAGTTAAGCATTTGGCCACATAATCCACCACATCCCTCTTCATGCCCAACCACAAATACAAAACTCTCAAATCCTGATACATCTTCATTGTACCCGGGTGCAAAGAATAGGGAGTGGTATGCGATTTGTTGATCCCAAAAGAGGGTGTTTTAATATTTAAACTCGCAAGTGCACGAATCGTTTCGGAATATAATGTTCATGTAAGTACGAGGTTGAACCCATGGGAGTTGACTAACATCAAAAGAAACTATTTCAAATAAAGCAAGAATATTCTAACCTAGTTCCAAATATTTGATGAGATTTTGTTTTAGAAAAATAAAAGACAAGTAATAAAAAGATTTAAGATTAAATAGAAAAATGGTTTTCAAATGGAAGTTCAATAGTATTTATAAGTATATTGATTCCCAAGTTTAGATATAGTTGAAATAAATCACACTATACTTTTTTTTCAAAATACATTTTCTATTCAAGCACAAGTTACTTTTAAAAATGTAGGATTTTTCTTCACTTAGATAAGATATAATTTCTAAGCATTAGTTGTGTTACAACCTAATGAAACTACAAAAAATCAAAGAGATTATGTTTAGGCAAAATATGATACTTATGCTCTAAGAATTAGATGTGAACAATTTAATGAAAAACATTTAATCAAAGAATATCATATTTTTGCATAATGAAGAACTAAGTGTAATATGCTTTAATAATCAATAATAGATGAAAAATGCATATCTTTGATAGAAAAATCCATAAACAATGTTGTATAAATGGGAAATCAACATACAACAAAAAATACTATCTAGTTACATTTTGCTTCATCATCATCTTAATAATCTTTGAAAAAGATTATAAGCTCATAACTAGATTGAAATAAAAATTACAAAATAACATACTTGACATGCTCTTCAAAAGATGAAAATGGTAGAGAGAAAATAGTGAAAAGAAGAGAGAAAAATATGTGTAGAAGATGTTGAAAAGATGAAGAAGAAGAGCTCCCCAAATGGTCTTACAAGACTCTATTTATAGGCAAAATATGGAGATTAAATTAATCAAATTAAAATAAATAAATTGATTAATTTAATTGTGTTGGGAAGTGGTAGGATAAATAGAGTAAGTGTAAGAGTATTGGAAAGATGAAATGTTTGGTTGGGTAAAAGATTAGTGAAAAGCTAGGGTAAAAAAATGAATTAGGAATGTTTATTTAGGTAAGAAAAATAGGGAAGAGTGAATTGATATTTGAGTGAAAAATATTGGGAATAAAAAACATGATTTTTGGCATTTTGGTGGCTGTGTTGGCAGCTGGTTCAGCTGCCAAGGCGTGGTGGGCCTGATTGGGCCGAAATGGGGCAGCTGGGATTGTTGTAGATGCTGGAGCTGTGGGGTGGATTGGGCCTGGGCCCGTGTGGAGCGTTGGGCAGGAGAAAGGCTTCGGGTGCTGGAGCTGGGAATTACTGAATGTGAGGTGCTGGTGGCGTGACAGCTGGCGGGGGACTTTGGAGCATTTGACTAAAGCAAATGGTTGAAGTTGCTTGGCTTGTGAAGGGCTCGTAGCACTTGATTTGTGCAGCTAATGGATGGGCCGACTGGAGAGGAGATTGTTGGAGGAGCTGTTGGGCTTGGGCCCAAATGAGGCTTTTTATAAATGCCAACTCTTTGTCTTGCTTTCTTGAAAATGCCATATTGTCCTTCATTTTTCTTTCTTTTCAAGAGCATACATTCCCTACAAAATAAATCATAATACAATATTTTCAACTATAAAATAAATCAATTTAATTCTTTGAAAATATTAATTATAACTTAATTTATATTTTACATTTAAGTTCAATAATATAACATTTTTTTACTACTAACTTAACAATAATAATTTAAATAATTAACTACAACATTTTACAACAAAATACTTATAAAAACACACAAAAGTATATAAAATTATGATAAGACTAATAAATTCAAAATTACTTAAAAACTTAATAAATCAATTAAAAACTCAAGAATTAAGCAACAATTAGCACATAAAAAGTGGTAAAATAACTCTATTTTGTAGAGTTATCATCATCCAAGATCTCTCGCCAGATATCAGAATCCATCAGAACGCAGATTCGACCCTTGTACTTTAGTAACCCCATCTCTGAAATAGAAAAGTCCTTAGTCGCTCCGACTAAGACATTCTCCTTGTGACCTCTCAACTGGGAATCTTTCCCCTACGCCTCCTTGATCCTCTCAAGGAGTGTAGATTGAAGAGAGATGTTGGCCAACTGACCAACCACCAACTCTATACCTGCTTAGGTCATCTCCTCAGCTAGCTTATCAGATATCTGCCTCGAACTAAACAACTGCCCTGGGCCTTTCTGACTCAATGCATTAGCCACCACATTAGCCTTCCTAGGATGGTATAGGATATCACAATCATAATCCTTAACCAACTCTAGCCACCGCCTCTGGCGCATATTCATATCTTTCTGAGTAAAGAAGTATTTTAGGCTCTTATGGTCGGTGTATATCTCGCACTTCTCACCATAAAGATAATGTCTCCAGATCTTAAGTGTGAACACCACCGCAGCCAACTCCAAATCATGCGTGGGATATCTCTGCTCATACTCCTTTAACTGCCTCGATGCATAGGCTATCACCTTACCAGCTTGCATCAACACGCACCCCAAACCCTGTCTGGATGCATCACAATAAACCAAAAACTTTTCATTATCTGCCGGCAAGCTTAACACTGGTGTGGTGATCAATCGCCGCTTCAACTCCTTGAAACTATTCTCAAATCTGTCTGTCCAGACATACCTTGTCTTCTTCTTTGTTAGTTCTGTCAATGGTGTAGCTATTCTGGAGAACCCCTCAACGAACTGCTGATAGTACCCTGCTAAGCCCAGAAAGCTTCTCACTTCAGGAACATTGCTCGGTCTAGGCCACTCTCTGATTGCCTCAATCTTACTCGGGTCTAACAAAATCCCCTCCTTACTGACAATATGGCCCAGAAATGTAACTTGTGGTAACCAGAACTCACACTTACTAAACTTAGCATATAACTTATGTTCCCTCAATCGCTATAAAACCAACCGCATATGCTGCTCATGCTCCGCCTCCGACTGAGAATACACCAAGATGTCGTCAATGAACACAATCACAAACTTATCCAGATAATCTCATAAAACCCTACTCATCATGTCCATAAAGGTTGCTGGGGCATTGGTTAATCCAAAGGACATAACCAAGAATTCATAGTGTACATACCTCGTTCGGAAAGCGGTCTTTGGTATGTCCTCCTCTTTAATCCTTAACTGATGGTAACCTGATCGGAGGTCTATCTTGGAAAACACTATTCTTCTCTGTAACTGATCAAATAAATCATCGATCCTAGGCAGTGGATACTTGTTCTTAATGGTTAACTTGTTTAACTCCCTGTAATCAATACACATCTTAAGGGATCCATCCTTCTTCCTAACGAACAATACTGGAGCACCCCATGGCAAGAAACTCGGTTTGATGAACCCCAAATCAAGTAACTCCTGCAACTGAATCTTCAACTCCTTCAATTCCGGTGGAGCCATTCTATAAGGTGTCCTAGATACTGGCTCCGCTCCTGGTACCAACTCTATAACAAAGTCAATCTCCCATTGCGGCAGCAACCCTGGCAAATCTGTCGGAAACAAATCTGAAAACTCACACACCAATCTAGTCTCACCCAGTCCAACCGACACCACCCTAGAGGTATCCACAACACTCGCTAGAAATCCCATGCAACCTTCCTGCATCAGGTCTCTAGCCTTCAATGCTGAAATCATTGGTACTCGCGGTCCACTAACCGTCCCCACAAACACAAAGGGTACCTCCCCTTCCGGTTCAAAAGTCACCATTCTGCGCTTGCAGTCATTCGTTGCCCTATACTTCGATAACCAATCCATCCCTAGAATCATATCAAAGTCGTCCATTTCTAACTCAATCAAATCAACAGACAGTTCCCCATCATCTACCTCTATTGGCAATGCTCTAATCCATTTCCTAGAGATTACCAGTTCTCATGTTGGCAACAAAGTCTGAAATCCCCTAGACAAAGCTGATCTATCACTCTAGCAGATACAAATGAATGGGTAGCCCCTGAATCAAACAATGTAGAATACAAAGAACCAGCACTAGAGATCTGACCTGTCGCAACTGAGGGGCTAGCCTCCGCCTCGGTCTGAGTCAAAGTAAATACCCTGGCAGGAGCAAGACTGTCACTCTGCTTTTGCTCCTCCTTCTTGACTCGAGGGCAATCCCTCTTTAGATGGCTGGCACTCCCACAAACAAAGCAGGCCCTGATCCTGCACTCACCCTGGTGTCGACGTCTGCACTACGGACACACTGGGGAACTCTTCCAGTTGTCACTTCCACCCTGATGGCCAGTAGAAGCACCCCGTGCCCTCCTATCTGAACTGGGAGGAACAAAGGAATCAGGGGCCTTCCTCTTCTGCTCACTAGAACCACCACCCCGATTGGATCTAACAAAAGGAGGCACTGTCCTCCTGGCATCGCGCCTAACAGCGCTTTCCTTCCAGATCTGATCTTCGGCCCTCTCAACTGTAAGGGCCTTGTCCACTACATGGGCATAAGTAGTAGTCTCTGGATCCAAAGTAATATTCACATCGCGAGTGATCATAACGTTCAACCCCCGCACAAACCTGTCTCTCCTTGCCACATCAGTCAGCACTAAATCTGGCGCAAACTTCGCCAATCTGTCAAACTTCAAAGCATACTCTGTCACTGTCAATCGGTTCTGAGTCAGGTTGATGAACTCATCAACCTTTGCAGCTCGAACCGCCACACTGTAATACTTCTCATTAAATAAGTTTCTGAACTCCTCCCAAGTCATAACTGTTACATTCCTTCTCTGAACCACCACGTCCCACTAGATGCGGGCATCCTCTCTAAACATGTAGCTAGCATAAGCTACCCTCTCATTTCCTTGAACCCTCATAAAATCCAGAATTGAGGAAATCATATTCATCCACTGCTCTGCCCGTAGTGGGTCTGGTCCACCCTCGAAGGTGGGAGGATGCTGTTTCCTGAACCTCTCATACAAAGGTTCCCACTTATTCTCCATAGCAGATTGAACCGGCACTGGCGCTGCAACCTGCTGAACTAGCAGCCCAGTGACCTAAGGTGAGGCCTGCTGCCTCAACTGTCTCAGCTCTTCCTCAGTTCGCTGCAGCCTCGCTTCCATCTCGGCAAACATCTCTTGCCAATTATGTGGGGCAGGTGGAGGGTCCTAACCCTAGTTGTCATCCTCGGTCCTACTGCCGTGGAGTTTAGATGATTGTCGAGGCATCTCAACAAATATGCCTGCAACCAACGACAGCTCTCATCAGACATGATAACAACACCCAAAACCACCTCCTAAACACATTAGCCATCCACAAACAGTAATTCACATAACATACAGATAGCATATAGCACACAACGGGCCATGCCCTGGCATCATGCATATGTTAACTCATTCGTCATGCTCTATATGAAATAATCAGGCAAACATGGCATTCAAGCACATATTCAAGCATATTTGTCAGTCATACCAACCAACCCTGAGTCGAGCTTGTCACTGATAGCCAGCGTACATGTTCGGTCAATCTCCAGAACCATAAACATTGGCTCACTCTGATACCAAGTTGTAACGCCCTACTACATTAGAGCCGTTACTAAGTGAGTTTAAAATTGTGAAATTACTCGCTAATCGAGGCTTTTAGAGTAAAAGTGAAACTAAATCGTAAACAAGGTAGAAACTTTAGAAAATAACTCTTTTTCATTGAAATTCATAAAAGTTTAACACTTGGGATCCCAAAACACTGTTTATAAATATTTACAACATATAAGTACAACCAAGTCGGCTAAACGACAAAATCTAGGTTTAATTACAATCATCTCCCAAAATCCATTGGCTGTGGCAGCCAGGCAGGCCAAGCATGTACACGTCGCTTCATGCTTGCTACACTCATGGTTGGTTGGCTTTCTCCTTGCCCTTACCTGCACCACAGAGCACCCGTGAGCCGAAGCCCAGCAAGGAAACCCACAAACAGATAACATATGCAAAGCAAACACACAGCAAATAAATAAACCATCGATAGGCTAAACACATACGACCAAGCCGTCCCAAGCACTTTACCAGGCCCTGGGTTTGCGGTCCACATCGTGAGGATATCCCAGGTATCCCTTAGGGTCCTGCCCTGGCAGCTCGCACTCCACATGCTCGACGCTGCTCTCAGCCCCTTGCCGTACTCGGCCTTGCACTTAACGTGCCTAATGTTGTTCCCGGCCCCTGCCGACCTCGGCCTGCGCCGTTCTCGGCTCTTGCCAAACATTTACACAATAGCATTCATAGCATAATAAACAAATACTAAACACTAAAAAATTCAACCAAAGGGCTACGCCCTGCAATTCAGACATATTGGGGCTCAGCCCTGCATACAAGCTCTATGGAGACAGGGGTTTTCTTACCTACGTCCCGAGCTCTCCGAGCACCGATATCCTGAGCAAAGCCCTCTAACTTGAGCCTCGCCAAAACCCTAGTCACAACACATTAACAATATCCATCCATCAGGCTCTAATCCACCAAATAACTTTGAGCCATATCTCTAATCTCCGGGACCTTGAATTCTATCAATCTGGGTGATAAAATCCATCCCGAGCCTTAACCTTTGAGTTCCCAAGCCTAAACACACTTTAAAACACAAACTGGCACTAAGAGCCGCGGCCCTACCCACAAGCGCCGCGGCTAGCCTCGAAACAGAGGCTAGCACCTCCCTGAAGCACGCACGGGCTGCGGCGCACTTGGCCAAGCGCCGCGGCGCGCATCCAACATCATGGCCTCCCATGGCTGCGCACGCACATGGGCTGCGGCATGCCCCTCCTAGGGCCGCGGCCCTCCCCTCCAAACCCAAAAATCTCCATCCTTTTCTTGCAATTTCTTCAAACCAATTCACCAAAAACCATACTAGCAATTCTAGATTATCACCACAAAGGTTCTAGCCCAGTTTTAGCATCAAAACCTATCAAAAACTTGCTCCAAAAACTCAGCTAAACACCCTAGAACAGATCAAATCCTACCCACATGCATTTCCTAAGAAAACAGTAGAAATCAACCTTAAGTCTCAGAGTTAGAACTTACCCTTGCTGAGTTTTGATTCAGAGTTGTTTCCCCTAATTTCCAACTTCAATTCCTCAAGCTCCAAGCCTTGATTTACTGGTTAGAATCTCCCAAGCTCTGCCCCAATTCTAGTTTTTGACTGATTTCTTTCCCCTTGCTTGTTTCCCTGAGTTTATCTTAGAGAGTAAAAATGAGAGAGATTAGAAACTATCTTCAGCTGGAAAGGAAAAGTGAGTGTCGGTTTCTAAGTCTCCAAAAGCTTCCTAGACTTTGTTTTATTCAACTTAAGCTTTAAGGTTACCTCAAGGCTCGGGGTACCAAAACGTCCCCGAGGGCAAAATGGTAAATTTCCACAATATTCCCTCCTAGACATTCTATTCTCAAATATATCTCAAAATATTTATTTCCATAACCCGATAACCCCATAATACATCTAATACCCAAAGCACCCCTCGACTCACCCTGAGTCGGATTCTCAACCCCGTTGTGACTTTCTGGCTAATCGCTCCCTAGGGCTGTCTCGGATCGTGCTACACAGAAATATATCACATGCATACCATATTTATCACATTTACGCCCTCAACGGGCTAAAATCACAAACATACCCCTAATATCCAAACGGGGCCCACATGCACATTTAACTTAACTAAGCATGCATCTCTATCACATACTCACATAAATTCACATATTAACATATTAAATAATTTATTGCCTTCCAGGCACGCTAATCAAGGCCCTAAGCCCTATTAGCGAATTTGGGTCGTTACATGAGATGTGGAGGAGTGAACAGTTCCTGAGGACAAAAAGAATATGGAAGTTGGGGTACCCATTGAGAAACAACCACTTGGTTGCCCGAAGAAGAAAAATGTAGGAAGAATGAAGACAAAACGTTATCCATCGACAAATGAAGTGTTGCGTAGAGAGCGTAAGTGTAGTATGTGTGGTGGGCTTGGCCACAACAGGATTTAGTTGGAAACAACTCAATTGGAGGTAATTCAAGTTTTAAGTTTTAAGTTTTTGAAGTTTTTAAGGTTAGAATTGGACTTTGAGAATCATTGAGTTTTTGGTTCATTTGAGCCTTGGGATTTGATAGTTTTGGATCATTGGGAAGCTTGGGAACTTTGATTTGATGATTTGGAAGTGTTTAGGTATGTTTTTGGGGTGTTTGGGATGATGGAAAATGAGTTTATGGCTGGTTCTAGGTTGGGGGTCGCAGCCCTGTTCTTGGGTGCTGCGGCCCTAGCTCGAAGAAGCTGGTGGAGCAAGTTTAGCCTTGATGGGCGCCGCGACCCTAGGTGTAGGGCGCCGCGGCCCAAGGTGTTAGGGTTACAACCCTTGGACAGGTTTAAGCCCGTTTGCGTGTATTGGCCCCGGGAACTTGGTTTTAGGCCTCGGGATTGTTCCTACTACTCGGATTAGTGGGGATTGATGTCCTGGAGGCTAGATCTTGGTTTGGGAACCTTTGATGTTCATTTTATTGATGGTGTCCCATATTTGGTTATGACTAGGTGACCTCTAAAGGCTTAAAGTTTGATCGTTCTCAAGGGTCGTTCTTATATTAATTCTCGCTCGAATCAGAGGTAAGAAAACTGTACCCTGTGTATATATGACATGCATGGTTATTCTTGATGCATGTTGGATGGTTAAATGTGACATGCATGGTTATTGTTGAGGCATGTCAAGTGATTAAATGTGATGCATGTGATGCACAAGAAACATGTGATTAAGGCATGCTATGAATATTGATTATGAGATTGATCAGAGCTTGAGTCTCTGTAATTGTGCATGATTATAATTATGCTTTTGATTACTGAGTGAGCATGCCAAATGCCTTATATTTGAATATTTGACATATGATATATGTCGTTTGTATTACCTAAATGAGGAAGCACTGACTTATTAGTCAGGGATTGGCAATGGTGTCAGTATCAATTGTGAAGCTGTGACTCATTAGTCAAGTTCGGCAGTGGTATTGAGCACTGGTCACATGGGATTGACTTATAAGTCAAGTATGGCCTTAGCATGTTTAACGCAAGCCGATAAAAGATTAGATCTAATCGACATCTGCATTGAATGACTCAAATGAGCATTAATGCCGGATCGACCCTAAGGTTGATGAAACTTATAAGTGCTTGTCTAGTCTATGAGCTAGTTAATTAAAGCCAGAGCCAGAATGGCTAAGGTGACCTACATGTCACATGGCTAGGAGGGTATGGGACCTCCAGAGTGTGACTCATTAGTCACCTATACAGGGTATGTCTCATTAGTCATCCACATCGAGGTTGACTTATTAGTCATCTATACCAAGTGTGACTTATTAGTCACCAATACAGAGTGTGACTCATTAGTCACCTATACAGGGTATGACTCATTAGTCATCCACATAGATATAGACTTATTAGTCATCTATATAGAGTGTGGCTTACTAGTCACCTATACAGGGTATGAATCATTAGTCATCCACATAGAGATAGACTTATTAGTCATCTATACAGAGTGTGGCTTATAAGTCACCTATACAGAGTGTGACTCATTAGTCACCTAGACAGAGATGGACTCATTAGTCGTCTACACAGGGTATGACTTATTAGCCATCTATACAGAGTGTGACTCAGTAGTCACCTATGCAGGGTGTGACTCATTAGTCACCCACTCTGAGATCGACTTATTAGTCATCTATTCAAGAAGCAGGTTCTCAGAGAATGATTCATTAGTCTTCTATTCAGATGCAGGATCCCATATTCATTTATTTGAACTTATTTGCATGCATGATGAAAGCTATTATTGTTAGGCATGCGCATTATGATTCGATGATATGTTATTACTGTTCATGAGCATGTTGAGTTTTCTTGCTAGGCTTCGGCTCACGGGTGCTATGTGGTGCAGGTAAAGGCAAAAAAAAGCTGGACCATCCTTGAGTTGGAGAGCTTAGGTGACGACGTGTACATATGCGGCTGCTTGACCGCCACGACCGAGGGTTGAAAGAGGAACTAGGGTTAAACCCTAATTTGTCGCTTAGATCGTCCTGTTGTAAATATTTTATTGTAATAGACCTTTAAATTATATTTTTGGGATCCCAATGTATACAATAAACGTTCTAGTGAAACGTTATATCTTAACCAAAAATTTTAATCCCTAAACCGCTAATCATACTTAGTTACACGATTTTGGCCAAATGACTCGATTAGCGAGTTTAGCACTGTTACAAGGCACACCGTAACGGTCCCTAGAGTTTAGGACATTACAACTTGGTATCAGAGTGAGCCAAGGTTTATGGTTCCTGAAGACAAGCCGGGCATGTACACTCGTCACTGAAGACAGCTTCACTCTGGGAATGGTAACTATTTTTGTAGTTATGTGCTTACCTGCCTAAATAGAATGTAAATGTTTTACCTGTACATTGTATTAGGGAGCATGAGATTTTGATAGAGCCTGGCTCTTGACTATATGATTATATGCTCCATGAATATTTATATGGATATGATCATATGATTACTTGCTCCATGAATATATAACTGTAATATTTGCATGCTGGAGTTGGAGGCATGGTGTGAATATTGAAAGGGCAGGGATCATGATTAAGGTATGAATGTCGTGGGTATGTTTTAGCACTGCAAGTGGTTAATGAATATGGTGTGGTAAGATTGTTTCCGTGGGGAAAGCTCTTGATATTCTCATTATGATAAATAGGTTAAGTTATTGACTGCAGATTCAATCAGCAGATTTATAGCCAAGGCAGATAATGAGGCCTGATGGTGGTTATATAGAGGCTGGGAGTTATAGCCAGGGTATTAGTTCTTCATCTACTCCTATGAATCTTCAGCAAATGTTTACAGATTTGCAATTAAGATTGCAGAGGCAGGAGGAAGAGGTTAGGTGTTTGAAGCAACAACAGAATATGTTGGGGAGCACCTCTACCTTTGTTGTGCCAAGAGTGGCACCAGCTTTGGCTTAGCCTAGGGTTGAGAACAGATGGGAATTTATCTGTGGAAGATTCTAGGAGTATTTCCCTCCAGTCTTCGAGGGAGGCCTAGATCCATTTGGAGCTGAGCAATGGATGGGCATGATTAGTTCCATTCTTGACAGTATGGGTCTGGTGGGTCACGATAGGGTGATCTGTGCTACATGTGTACTGCAGGATGATGCCCGGACATGGTGGGAGATAGTATCCCAGACAAGAAACACAATTGTAATGGACTGGAAAGAGTTTAGGCAGTTTTTCAATGAAATATATTACTGTGAAGCAGCTAAGACTACTAAGATGAATGAGTTTGTGAATATGGTTCAAGGAAGGACATCAGTAACTAAGTATGTTAGCAGATTTGATGGGTTGGCCAAGTTTTCTTTAGACATGGTACCCATAGATGTAGCTCGAAAGGAAAGGTTTATTCAAGGATTGAATCTTGGAATAGCTCAAGGCATTAGAGTTGCCCCAGTTCATGAAATCTCCACCTATGCTCAGGTGGTAGAGAAGGCTCTTGCTGTTGAGAGCACAAAAGATGAGAAGAATAGTGCTAGGAAGCACGGAGCTCAGATAGTGGTATCTCCACTTATTGGTGCAAGTAAGAAGGAGCACTGGAGGACTTATCCAATTTGTGTTCGGTGCAAGAGGCGCCATTTGAAGGGGTGACGACCAAAGACATGTTTCTTATGTGGAGTGGTTGGACATATAAAGAGGGATTGCCCAAGGCTAAGAAAAGATGAGCAAAAGGGGATAGACAACTCGATTCCAACTCGAGTGTTTATTCTGAGGCAGTCAGAGTCTGAGACCGAGACCAGTTCCTCGGAGGTGGCAGGTTAGCTTTTGGTCCTGATCTTTATTTTGTACTGAATGACTTAGTGCCATGTTGTTCTTTATTTGTTGCATTGGGAGAAGCGTAAAGTTGCTACACAGGCCATATGGTTGTGTTGTGATGGAAAAGTGATATTGTATTGGTAATTTAAGAGATCAGGTGAATTATTGTGAAAAGGCTCATCAGTGGTTTTAATGAGCTGGTTATGACTGGCTTTGGTTTGATCCAGGGTACGGATTGGTTAGCCAAGTGTGGGGCAATTTTAAATGGCAAGGAAAGTATAGTAACTCTTGGGCTTGAGAGTGGAAAGTCTTGTGACAGTTGGCACTACACATGGATCTGATGTGTTTATGACATTTGTAGTGGGAGCTAAAGTTTTATGGCAGATAGATGCATGTAACTCTTAGCTAGTGTGGTGGATCTTGGAGCTGGTTAGGACCAGTTAGAGATCGGGGAGGAAGTTATATAAAAGACTGTGTTTGTATCAGATAAGGGCACTGGGATTGCTGAGTATGTCTTGAGAATTTGTTTAATGCCAAGTGTTTATGAATCAGATGAACAAAGCATTCAAAGGTTTATTTGAATGGGAATTGTGATTGTGTTGGATGATGGCATTGTGGTGTTTTCTCTGCGGAGATTTGCCAAGGTCAAGGAAAGTCTTAGGGGCAGGAGTTTCCTTGGGTGGTAAAGATGTTTCAGGTGCTTTGGGAATTAGTTCTGAGTCTTCTTGCAGATCAGAATCAGTAAGTAGGTGGTTATGACACCTCAGTAGCAGAAAGAAGTGATTGCCTATGCAACATGTTGGTTAAAGTATCTGACCAGAACTAGAGTAGAGTGTTTGGTGGGCCGGGTGGCTAGTTTTATGTTTGAGATTATCATTTCGGAAAGGATAAAAAGGAAAGATGACTAAGTGAACCACAGATAAGAAAGATTGAATGGAAGGTCTTAGCTGGATTAGCTAAGAGTTGTACAGTGTCAGTTATGAACTTATTGTGGTATAGGGTCAGATTTAGAATCCGATGGACACTGAGATTAATTGGGAGATTCTGGATGAATCTCATGCTATTCTTTTATTCTCTTCATTCAGGCATCATGGAAATGTAACAAGATATGAAAGCTTTATAGTGGTGGCCTGAGATGGAGAGAGATGTAACGGAATGTGTGGTAAAGTTCTTAGCCTGATAGCAGGTCAGATCAGAGTGTCAGAAATCGGTGAGGCCATGGTAGCCTTTGAGTATTTTATAATGGAAATAAGATAGCATCGCGATGGGTTTCGCGGTGGGATTGCCCAGGTTAGTGGGCCAGTATGAGTTGGCATTGAATCATTGTGGAACAGTAGTCCAAGTGAGTATATTTTTGTCAGCAAGGATGAATAGTATAGCTGATCAGTATTCAGACCTCTTTGTGAGATGGATAGAGCGCCTTCATGAAACTTAAGGTCTATATTATCAGATGAAGACACTATTGCGACTTCCAGGTTTTGGAAGGGTTAAGAAGGCGATGAGTATATAGATGGAATTTAGTATAGTTTATTACTCTCAGACTGATGATAAATCAGAGAGAGGGGGACATCCAATTATTATTGGAAGAACATCTTATAAGATGAATGAGTTAATATATATTTGGACCCTGAGGTGGTTCAGGGGACAATTGAGATTACCAGAAATTGAAGCTTGGATGCTCACTTCTTAGAGTAAATAGAAAAGTTTTGCTGAATTAAAAAGCAGGAACATGGAATTTCAAGTAGTAGATTATATCTTCTATAAAAAGTATCACCATGGAAAGGGGTGACGAGTTAAGGGCAAGTTGAGCCCTAGAGTAGCAGAACAGTTTGAGTCCTAAGTAGGACTGGTTAGGTTGATTTTGGTTTGACCTTATCTTTGGCATTGCCAGGTATATACAGTGTATTTTGTATTTCCATGCTGAGGACATCGGTTAAAAGAAACTCATGAGTTGAGTTATGAGAATCGGGGATTTGAGACTAAGTTATCCTATAAAGAATAGCCAGTCCAGATATGGAACAGAAAGAATATGGTTCAGAGGAACAAAGTGTACCTTGAGTTAGGGTAATGTTACAGAGACAGTGAGGTCGAGGGAACGACCTAGGAAAACTGGAATCAGTTGTGTGGAATTTCCATTCTGGGCTGTTCAGATAAATTTCGAGGACGAAATTTCTGTAAGGAGGGGATAGTTGTAATGCCCCAAAATCCCTAATGCGGTTCAATGGCTGGATTAGTAGGCCGAGAGGGCCATAATTGTTTAATTATGCCATAAACTGATAATATGCATGTTTATGTGAATTATATTATAATATGATGTTATATGCATGCATGTGGGTCCACATTTGATTATTAGGGTGTTTTGGTAATTTGGCCCATTGAGGGCATATTTGTATATTTGGGTGCATATTGTGATTTGTGAATGAGATCCCATTATTATGGAGATATATTCGAGCTATTCGGCATGAGACGGTGTTATATTATAAATTAGCGGTTTTTTCATAATGGGGTCTTTTATTGGAATATTGAGTTATGAGGATGTTATTTGATGATTAATTGGAAGTTATTGAGATCAGGAGGAAATTATGGGAGTTTTGACTATAATGTCCCCGGGGGTGTTTTGGGACCCCAAGCACTAAGTTTTATTTGAGGTTACTTAAGCTTGAAGTAGCTTGTTAGATAGAACTGTATGTTAGAAAACCTCTCGTTCTCTTTCCGTTAGTTCGTTTTACCGTTTGAAGCATTTTCGAAGAAATCTTGAGTTCTAGGAGTCGAAATCAAGCGAGGATCGAGGCATAGCGATCCTAGGGAAGATTAGGAGCTTATTAGCCAAAGGATTTAGTTGGAAATAACTCAATTGGAAGTGTTGAGGTATGTTTTTGGGGTGTTTGGGATGATGGAAAACGAGTTTATGGCTGGTTCTGGGTTGGGGGCCGCGGCCCTGTTCTTGGGCACCGCGACCCTAGCTCGAAGAAGCTGGTGGAGCAAGTTTGGCCTTGCTGGGCGCCGCAGCCCTAGGTGTAGGGTGCCATGGCCCTTGCTCCTGGAGTGGCTGGGGGCCACGGCCCAAGGTGTTAGGGCCGCAGCCCTTGGACAAGTTTGAGCCCGTTTTAGTGTTTTGGCTCCGGGAACTTGGTTTTAGGCCTCGGGATTGTTCCTACTACCCGGATTAGTGGGGATTGATGTCCTGGAGGCTAGATCTTGGTTTGGGAACCTTTGATGTTCATTTTATTGATGGTGTCCCATATTTGGTTATGACTAGGTGACCGCTAAAGGCTTAAAGGTTGATCGTTCTCAAGGGTCATTCTTATATTAATTCTCACTCGAATCAGAGTTAAGAAAAACTGCACCCTGTGTATATATGACATGCATGGTTATTCTTGATGCATGTTGGATGGTTAAATGTGACATGCATAGTTATTATTGAGGCATGTCAAGTGATTAAATGTGATGCACGAGAAACATGTGATTAGGGCATGCTATGAATATTGATTATGAGATTGATTAGAGCTTGAGTCTCTGTAATTGTGCATGATTATAATTATGCTTTTGATTACTGAGTGAGAATGCCAAATGCCTTATATTTGAATATTTGACATATGATATATGTTTGTTTGTATTACCTAAATGAGGAAGCACTGACTTATTAGTCAGGGATTGGCAATGGTGTCAGTATCAACTGTGAAGCTGTGACTCATTAGTCAAGTTCGGCAGTGGTATTGAGCACTGGTCACATGGGATTGACTTATAAGTCAAGTACGACCTTAGCATGTTTAACTCAAGCCGATAAAAGATTAGATCTAATCGACATCTGCATTGAATGAATCAAATGAGCATTAATGTTGGACCGACCCTAAGGTCGATGAAACTTATAAGTGCTTGTCTAGTCTATGGGCTAGTTAATTAGAGCCAGAGCCAAAATGGCTAAGGTGACCTACATGTCACATGGCTAGGAGGGTATGGGACCTCCAGAGTGTGACTCATTAGTCATCTATACAGGGTATGATTCATTAGTCATCCACATCGTGGTTGACTTATTAGTCATCTATACCAAGTGTGACTTATTAGTCACCAATATAGAGTGTGACTCATTAGTCACCTATACAGGGTATGACTCATTAGTCATCCACATAGAGATAGACTTATTAGTCATCTATACAGAGTGTGGCTTATTAGTCACCTATACAGGGTATGACTCATTAGTCATCCACATAGAGATAGACTTATTAGTCATCTATACAGAGTGTGGCTTATAAGTCACCTATACAGAGTGTGACTCATTAGTCACCTAGACAGAGATGGACTCATTAGTCGTCTACACAGGGTATGACTTATTAGTCATCTATACAGAGTGTGACTCATTAGTCACCTATGCAGGGTGTGACTCATTAGTCACCCACTCTGAGATCGACTTATTAGTCATCTATTCAAGAAGCAGGTTCTTAGAGAATGACTCATTAGTCTTCTATTCAGATGTAGGACCCCATAATCATTTATTTGAACTTATTTGCATGCATGATGGAAACTATTATTGTTAGGCATGCACATTATGATTCGATGACATGTTAATACTGTTCATGAGCATGTTGAGTTTTCTTGCTGGGCTTCGGCTCACGGGTGCTATGTGGTGCAGGTAAAGGCAAAAGAAAGCTGGACCATCCTTGAGTTGAAGAGCTTAGGTGATGACGTGTACATATGCAGCTGCTCGACCGCCACGGCTGAGGGTTGAAAGAGGAACTAGGGTTAAACCCTAATCTGCCGCTTAGATCGGCCTGTTGTAAATATTTTCTTATAATAGACCTTTAAATTATATTTGTGGGATCCCTGTGTATACAATAAAATTTCTAGTGAAACGTTATATCTTAACCAAAATTTTTAATCCCTAAACCGCTAATCATACTTAGTTACACAATTTTGGCCAAATGACTCGATTAGCGAGTTTAGCACTGTTATAAGGCACACTGTAACGATCCCTGGAGTTTAGGGCGTTACATAGACCATCTTAGGTTGCCTACTAACTAGTACGCTTTGTGGTCAGGCGATCTGAATTATGGCACCTCTAAAGAAGGCTGTCGTGAGCTCATCTACCCAGCATAAGGACAAAGACAAACATGTTACCTCCGAATCTCCTATCCCACATTTTGGTCCTGTGGTGGAGAGGGAGGTCTTCGTCGACCCCAATGCTTTCTTCGAGGCTAAATATATAGTCTCAAAGATTACGACTCAGGGGAGAGTAAACAAAATTCTGCTGAGTCATAACATCGAACTAGGGGCTGACGATCTCCTCGCTCGACCTGCCTTTGAAGAAGAGCAGAGCTGTGCCCCATTCCAAGATGATTATGGGGCTTGGAGTGACGAGTACCTGAAGGCTGGTGCTTTCCTTCCATTGGACTAATACTTTGTAGATTTTTAAACTACGTCAATTTAGCTCCCTTCCAACTCCCCCCAAATTCTTATAGACTTCTAGCGGGACTTAAATATCTGTTCCTGAGGCATGAGTGGGAGGTACCCACTTCCACAGATATTTTATATTTCTTTTGCCTCAAAGCGATCCCTGATCAGAAAGGATGAGGTGATGGATTCTACTACCTTACTCGGTTTCCAAACTCCGCTTCCGTCATCAAACTCCCCAGCCATCCAAATGACTATAAAGATTCATTCTTTATGTAGAATGGATTCAGAAATTGCGAACATCACTACTTCAAATGACCTGATAAGTCTTCTATCTTTGTACACTCAAGACGTGAATTTTTATCCCTTTCATTGTAAATAATTTTTTTCATATACATTATGATTAAGTTTGTTCCTTGTGCAGCTATATTTGCGAGGAAAGAATGATCTGAGACCCTCAGGGGTCAGTATGAGACTTTGTCCTGTCTCCCTCCCAGGGAAAAATATTATCTCCAGGTTGTGAATGATGCCACCATGTTGGCATGCAAGTTGATCGACGAGGGTCAGACACTAGCTCTGAGGACCCGAGCTCCGCTCTCGGTTATCCTCGAGCTCCCTTCCTCTTAAGAGGCCTTGCCAACCGCTGAGGACACTGACGAGGAAGAGACCGTGGTGCCCCTTGTGCGAAAAAGATGAGCTCCCAAAGCCAATCAGGGGCCCAATCCTGACCGAGTTGCATCTGGGGTAGCAGCCAGTCCCTCCGGCCAAGGTAACCCATACCTCTTTAGAGAGTTAGATCGGGCTGCTGCTAGCTTTAGGTTAATACGTTTTAATCCTAACCAGATTTTTAGCCGCCATCCCATCGATCCAAATCTAAACGTAACCCTCCTCCAATGCATGGATCATTTGGTAATGCACAATGACCACAACTATCCTAGAGGCACCATTGTAATTGATAACACGCTAAACTTTAGATCTTCTATCTTCAAAGAATAAGGGACTAACCGGAGGACTTGGCCTTCTCTGCTCTGGGTTCAGACAATATGTAGATGAATCCAACCCCGAGGAGGGACCCGAATCCCTTAGGATCCAAGAGGTTGTAGCCTTAGATTCCCCCTCCCCTCCGTTAATCCAAGAGTTGGAGGTCGTGCCTAGCCCGGTCCATACACCCGAGCTGATCGTAATAGATTTCTCCCCTACCCCGGAGGGTAGGATCCTTGTTCTTTTATATATATATTTATACCTTTGAAACATTACTCCTGTGAATTAACTCCTCTTTGTTCTTTTTAGGTGAAGAGATGGAATCGATAGGAGCTCCTGATTTAAGGAGTGCCTTTCAGGCTAAAAGCTCTAGAACTGGTCCCATCATGAAAAGGCCTAGGGTGGCGAAGAAGGCCACCCCTAAAATGGGGGATACTACAAAATCCCCCTTGAAGGGTAAAGTGCGAGCTCTGCTCGAGAGCCAACTCCGATGACAACTGTCATTGTTTGGCAAGTTCCTCCTCCCCCTCCTCGACATATGCCTCCTTCACACCCCCAAGTAATTCAAACCGAGGCCCCTGTCATCCGGATACCAGTTGAGCCACACGATCTGGACAAGATCCCCGAGGCATTTAGGGGTATCGTGTATGAGACAGCGAGTCACATGGTGGGCCATGCATATAAAGCTAGTTCTAGGGAACTAAGGGCCATAGAGGAGCGCAGCCCGGAGGATGTCCTCGAGTCTGCTATGGGGATGAACCTCACCATGAGTCCTTTTCCTACCTCTGATTCTTTTTTCTTTACTATGTGTTCTTCCTCTTTTTTTTATTGACTTGCTTCGTTATTCTACAGTCCGTCCTGGCCCAACACCAAAGCATAGCTCGTGCTAAGGCCAAAAATGAAGAGCTCCGAGCCGAGCTGGCCGCTGCCAAAGCGCCCTGAATGCTGCTTGGTAGAGTGAGCATGCCGCCAAAGCTGCCCTGACATTTTCTTAAGAGAATGAGCATGCTGCTAAGGCTGTTCTTAATCCGCAAAGACCGCATTGTCCGCCTCTCAGGCTCAGGTCGCAGAGGCAAATTGTCATGCTGAACAGCTTCAAGCCAAAAACGACGAACTCAAAGCAAAGCTAATCGAGGCCGAAGTTAAAGCCAAGGAGGAAACGACATTGTCATCGTCAACAATGGAGGAGATGCTTTACCATTGTTGGGGTTTCAACTAGAATGGGAACTTCTCCTTCATGGAGCCCGGGCTGTGGGATCGTATCTTGCTAAATTCAAGATTCGACTTTTGCAAGAACCCTCAGAAACTAGTGAGGCTTCTGGAGCAGCTGAGGGAGACAGTGAGGAGGTTACTTCAGCGGGGCGAGCTGGCGGAGCCCAATGACCTTATTTAAGATTTTCTTTTGTAATCATTATCATTTTCTAACAATCCCTTAGGATTAAAACAATTGCCTTCAGGCTTAGCTCGAGGTGTTTTCTCTTCTATGTGACGAGATTTTTTCTTATTTGAATATACATCTAACTCGTGATCTATTTGTCTTTCCTTTATTATTTTTTCATGTTTATGAATCCTTAGACTTTTACACATTCAAAATCTGAAGGATCGACTTTAGATTGAGATAGATTATATCAATCTTGGTTGTATCCAAGATTTTACTCGCTTATTTGCATCATACCTGTTAAGAATTAGGCTTTGGACCTGGTTATATCCAGGGTTTTTAATAAGCTTAATCACATTATACATGTTGAGAATCTAGCCCCGGAATTGGTTATATCCAGGGTTTTTTATGATTTAAACTTAGTTCACGCTAGGTTCATTGAAAACTCGAGCTTTAAAAAGTCGTTGAATAATCAATTTTTCCTAGCTTCTAAGTTTTTAATCTTATCCGAGTAAGCTTAATTTTTTCAAAAAATCTCATCATCCTCGGTTATGTGCCCCCCAAGTAACCAGGAAGTATAAACTTTCCTAGTTGCTTTTATAATTATGAGAACACGGGCTCGCAATAATAAAGTTAAGAAATGGTTATTTAATAATCCATCTGTTATTTAATTGAAATGACTTTATAAACAAGCCTTACATTGATGGTAGTACTATTGATAATACTTTTTCAAGTGAAGAACATTCCAGGTCAATGGGACTACTTCCCCATTCAGTTGAGCTAGCTTAAAAGTTCCATCGAGTAAGACTTCTACGTTCTGGTATGGTCCTTCCCAGTTTGGGCCCAACACACCATCCTTGGGGTCTTTGTTTGACAAAAAGACCCTTCTAAGAACTAGGTCACCTAATCTAAGTCTACACCCCTTGACTTTTGAAATGAAATAGCGAGTGATCTTTTGTTGATAATGGGCGAGCTATAATTGCGATTCTTCTCATTTTTCTTCGATCATATCGATAGATGCATTAAGTAGCCCGTCATTCTTGAAATTAGAGTGAATAGGAGTTTTATTGAGCAAAAGTGATTTATTTCTATTTTATTGATAATAAGTAGCTTTTAAGTATGGCTATGTCTACTCCCATCCTTTCTCAAGTTTCGATGTAGAAACTTGCAAGTTCGTCATGACTGAGGAATCCCCAGAATGAGCACCGTCTCCGCACATTCGTGATGGCACCGTCAATGCTCGGATGGCACCTTCTCAGCATGTTCGCGATCATCTGATCAAAATGACAAACTACTTTCAGGAAGCTGAACTGTATGGAGCAATAATAGATGAGGAAACTCAAGTCAGCTTAATCCTCAATAGTCTCTCTCCAGCTTTCTTGCCATTTAGCACCAACTATGTGTTGAATAAACTCTACTATGGTCTGATGCAGATCATGAACGAGCTTCAGAATTTTGAGTCTATCATGGGTGGACTGAGTAAGGGAGGAGAAAAGAAGACAACAACTACTGCTGATCTAACTAAGGCTGAAGCTAACCAAGCTTCGTCTTCAAAAGCTAGAAACAAGAGGAAAGGTGGACATAACAACAACCCCAAGCCTAGAAAGGCTGCAAATACGAGTGCACAACCAAATGCACAGACACCTAAGGGGAAGAACAAGAAAAACAAGAAAGGTAAAGGTAAGTGTTTTCACTCCAAGGAGAAGGGGCATTGGAAATAGGATTGTCCCAAGTTTCTAGTAGCTAAAGACAAAGGTAATGATTATAGTTCATATATCTTAGAAACATGTGTTTTAGAGAATGATAAATCTGTTTGGATTGTTGATTCTGGATCTACCAACCATGTTTGTAATTCTTTACAGCTTCTTGAATCGTGGGAGGAAGTGGACGAAGGTGGCTTAAAGCTTAGAGTTGGGAATGGAGCGTTCATTGCGGTCCAAGCTAGAGGAAGTGCTCGTCTGAAGTTCAAAAATAAATACTTAATTTTGAATGATATATTTTTTATTTCAAATTTTAGTAGAAATTTAATTTCAGTTTCCATGTTGCAATTAGAGCAATTTATTATGACTTTCACAAGTTCTAATATATCTATTTCCTTCAATAGATCACAATTGTGTATTGCATGTTTGGAAAACGGGCTTTATATTATGCGACCTAATGAACCCCTCTCTCTTAACAATGATTTGTTCAAAGTAGCTAAACCTAGGACCAATAAACGTCAAAAGATCGATAACGATAATATGACGTATTTATGGCACTTGAGACTAGGTCACATTGGCTATGATAGGATTCAAATACTTACAAAGGATGGACCTTTGAGGGAACTCACCTTAGGTGAATTACCTGTCTGTGAATCTTGTCTAGAAGGAAAACTGACCAATCGTCCATTCTCTGCAAAGGGTGATAGGGCCAAAGAACCACTTGGACTTGTGCATTCAGATATTTGTGGACCTTTGAATGTAGAAGTCAGGGGTGGTTTTGAGTATTTTGTCACTTTCATTGATGATTACACTAGATACTCACGTCTTTACCTAATGCATTGGAAATCAGAAACATTTTCAAAGTTTTAGGAATTCTTAGCTATGGCTCAGAACCAATTAGGTAAAATGTTAAAGATCTTGCGATTTGATAGGGGTGGAAAATATTTGGATATGCAGTTCCAAGATCATTTAACTAAACTGGGGATTTTATCACAACTTATTGCCCCAGGTACTCCGCAACAAAATGGTGTAGCGGAACGCCGGAACAGAACTTTATTGGAAATGGTCAAATGCAAGCTTAGTTACTCAACTCTACCAACTTCGTTCTGGGGACATAAAATTGAAACCGTGAACGACATTCTCAATGTCGTGTCATCTAAATCAATCCCCAAAACATCTTTAGAATGGTGGAATGGTCATGAACCTAGTTTACGCCATTATAGAATCTAGGGGTGTCCCGCCCACGTCCTGAGGAAAAAGAAGGGAAAGCTAGAACCGTGAACTGAAGTTTGCATGTTTGTTGGCTATCCTAAAGGTACTCAGGGTGAAATTTTATATAGTCATTCAGAAAAGAAAGTGTTTACTTCTACGAATGCTACTTTTATTGAAAATAACTATGTCCAAAACTTCAAACCACACAATAAAGTAGTTTTAGAGGAGATGGTTAAAGAATTGACTCCAACCAATGTTCCATCGTCTTCAATGCGAGTTGATGATGAAATTCCCATTCTTCATGTCCAACTAACCCAAGTCGATTTAAATGAAGAAAGTACCACTGGTCCTGAGCAAACAGTCATGGAGCCTCGTCGTAGTGGGAGGGTTTATAGGAACCCAGTCCGCTATGGTTTAGATGGTGAAACCAATATGGTTGTTAGTGACACTAGTGATAATGATATGTTGTCTTTCAAACAAGCAATGGCTAGCCCTGAAAAGGAACTATGGCTCGAAGCCATGAAACAGGAAATGGAGTCCATGTGCTCAAATTCCGTCTGGGATCTTATGGAAGCACCTAGTGACTTTAGGGCCATTGGGTGCAAGTAGATCTACAAGAAGAAATGAGGTGTTGATGGAAATATCGAAACTTATAAAGCTCAATTAATCCAAAGAGAAGGCATGGACTATGAGGAAACTTTTAGTCCAGTAGCCATGCTCAAGTCCATTCGCATCCTCCTATCCATAGCAGCCGTTCTCGACTATGAGATCTGGCAAATGGACGTCAAGACAACTTTTCTTAATGGAAAGCATGATGAAGTCATTTATATGGATCAGCCACAAGGATTTAAAGTAGCTGGACAAGAAGGAAAAGTTTGCAAGTTGAATAAGTCCATTTATGGACTTAAGCAAGCTTCTCATTCCTGGAACCTTAGGTTTGATGAAATAATCAAAACCTATGGCTTTGAACAAAATATTGATGAACCTTGTGTTTACCAACTGAGGGAAAATCAAGTAATGGTTTTCCTCGTTCTTTATGTAGATGATATCTTACTCATTGGAAACAATGTTAAGAAATTATTAGATGTGAAGAATTGGCTGAGCACTCAATTCCAGATGAAGGATTTGGGTGAAGCAAGTTATGTTCTAGGTATCCAAATCATCAGGGATAGAAAGAACAAACTCTTAGCTCTATCTCAAGAAGCTTACATTGATAAAGTGCTTGAACGTTTCTCAATGAAAAATTCCAAGAAAGGACGTTTACCGTCCCGCCATGGAATTCATCTTTCAAAGAAGCAGTCTCCCCAAACTCCTGAAGAGGAAGATGCAATGAGAAAAGTTCCTTACGCGTCTGCAGTTGGAAGTCTGATGTATGCTATGTTGTGTACTAGACCAGATATCTGCTATGCAGTGGGAGTAGTGAGCAGGTATCAGTAAAACCCAGGAACGGAACATTTGATAGCAGTTAATCATACCCTGAAGTATTTAAGGCGGACTAGGGATTATATGTTAGTCTACAAGGGTGGTATTCTGAACCTTGTAGGTTACACTGATTCAGATTTTTAGACTGATGTCGATAACAAGAAGTCTACTTTTGGAATGGTGCTTACTCTTGAGGGTGGAGCTGTGATATGGAGAAGCATAAAGCAGTTTATGATCTCAGATTCCACCATGGAGGCTGAATACATAGCCGCGTTAGAAGCAGCTAAGGAAATAGTCTAGCGAAAGAAGTTCTATTCAGATCTTGGTATTATTCCAGAAATGGATAAACCGCTTGTATTGTTTTGAGACAACACAGGAGCGATTGCCAACTCGAAATAACCTCGTAGTCACAAGAAGATTGCATCTGAAGACAATCTTGCAGATCCGTTTACAAAGACATTACTAGAAGCTACATTTGATATGCATATCAAAGAAATGAGATTAGTAGAATTAAGGCATTAGATTCAATTAGTGCAAGTGGGAGTTTGTTGGGGTTTTATGACCTAATTAAAACTCAATTTCTTTGTAATCTCATTTATTATCAATAAAATAATAGAAATCCTTTTTTGACTTGGTCAATCACTTTGCTCACATGTTTTATTTTCATGATTATTTGTTTAATATAAACTTCTATTAAATCCCAAGCATATAGCTAATTGTATTCATAGTAACGTAATCACAGTGGAATATAAATATGATTATATGTTCAAAAATAAGTTAATCTTAAGATTAGCCAGTGCACTGGATTTACACTGACTTGCCAATCTATGATATGATCTACTTACACATCGTAGTGTTATATTCTTTCCAGAACATTAACAAAGTAGATAAGATCGAATGTATTTGTTACATCGGACTGGACCGATATTGATAGTAGATAGGATAAGTAAACATGTCGTTATTATCTATTCTAGTCATATCATATAGTTGACCATAGATCAAATCAATCTCAATTCTGAGTGGTTAGTATTCTAACTGATTGTATTATTGAGTTCTTTGACTTGTTTGTTACCAGCTTACCCTATGGACTAGCCCCTACTTACATCTTGGGAACTCGGTAGTATAATTGAGTGGGAGTGTTAATCATAGATATGAACATCTATAGCTTCTGATGAAGTGAAATGACGGTTTCCTTTTAGTTTGGTTCAAGGTGCTAAATGATAGAGATCTCATTTCAGTAATTAATATTAGTTTATTGAAATATCATTTATAAGGAACTAAGTGTTTTAAGGATAAAATACAATGAGGGGTAAAACAGTATTTTAGTCCCATCTCATTGTAGACTGTCCATAGAGGATTGAGTGACAATTATGGTTGTGACAATGGATGATTAATAACGTATCTATATTCGTTATAGAGCAATCTATGAATTCAAGAGTGCAATTCGAGTCTTTAGTGGAGTCACGAGGAATTAATAAGTTAATAAATTTATTTGTTAGATTTATGATAACTTATTGGAGCTTGATTTCATAGGCCCATGCTCCCCACTGTACCTTGGATAAAATCACCTAGATAGTCTTAATTAATTGATTTAATTATTGATTAGAATTATCAAAGTTGACCAGGTCAATTTTTGATAGTTTCACATAGTTATACAATTTTGAGAAGATAAGAGAAATTATGGCAGATTTATTAATTAAGATAAATTGGTATATAAATTAATAAATAAGTTTAAATCAATGTTAAAATTATAAATAATAAATTTTATAATGGATTTGAATAATTATTTAATTAATTAAATCAATAGAAAATAATACAGGCCTTGATTTTAAGTCCAACAGGCTTATAATTAAATGGAAAATTTTACGGGCCTAAAGCCCATGATAATTTCGACCTAGGGCTGATTATTAGCTATTATTTTATTAATTTTTTTAATTAAATAAATGATCTAATTGAGCCTATAAAAGGAATGCTAAGTGAGAGATGAAAACACAAGTTTAAGATTTCTGAAACACAAGTTTCTGAAAAGATCAGAAGATCTATTAGGTTTTAGATTCTCTCTACTGCATAAGTCATATTCTAAGCCTCAATTTTTCTCTTCTATTCTTCTTCTTTCTATATTTATCTCATGTGTTGAGAATTACCCACTCTAGTCTAGGTGATTCTAAGGATACTTTGGAAGACTGTGAAGAAAATTGAAGAACGATTCAGTTTCTTGGTAATACTCTGCGACAGAGAGGATTCAAGGGTTAGAGAAACTGAAGGAATGACTCTATTATTATGATGCGTATAATGTAAGTATTCTTATCATTATTCCTCTTTGAATTCAATTTTAGAAACATTTTCTAGGTTGTCTCATATTAACTTGTTTAATATTAGATCTACATGAAAATAAATAAAGATCCTGCATAAGTTTCCCAACACCATATACATCATTGAGTCCCCAAAACAATAGTTCTTAGCTTGATCATTCTGACAAACTGTAACACATGAATCAAAGGATCAAATGACATATATAGAAGTTCATAGTAACTTCAGGATTAAGATCAGTTTGTATATGATCATCAGTTGATGTGTTTTATAATACTACGAAATGGTATTTAAACAAGTATTATTAAATCACATCTGGTCCAGTTCTACATACTCCCAGCATGCAAAGTACCTCCACTAAAGTGTTCTACTACACTAGTAACCTGGATCTAGTCACATGTATTCATAATACTAGTGGACCGTACTAGCAGTAATTAATCTAAAGATTCCATAACTTTATTTTACTACGAACTATTTATGTTCATTATCTCAATCTCGATCCTCTCATACCAATATGAGATTGAGACCACATAGATGAACTTGGGAATTTTATGATATTTACTTATTATTATTAATAATAATATAGTACATAAGCTACATATATACAATAATTCAATCATTCATTTATTTCATTAAAACCATTGTCAACTACAATTGCTTTAAGGGCACAATTCCCAACAAGGAAAGCATTGCACGACGAGATAATCAAAGGGAAGTGCCTCCATTTGTAGGATCCGTTAGGGGCGAAGGCCCTAGTGATCAAAAGAGGAAGATCCTTGACACCTCAACCACTGCTAGTCCTGACAGGAGGGGTTGGGGTGTCCAGGGCGGCAGTAAGACATGGAAGATTTACCCAAAGTGTGCTTGGTGCAAGAAATGCCATCTGGGTGAATGTCGGGCGAAAGCATGTTACTTCTGCTGGGTGGTTGGACATCTCAAGAAAGACTGTCTGACTTTGAAGAAAGAGGAACCGAGGATGGTGGATAACCTGACTCTAGCTCGAGTGTTTGCCTTGACTCAGGCAGAGGCTGAGGCTAGTCCCTTAGTAGTGACATGCCAACTTTCTAGTGCTGGCACTCCATATACTGTATTGATTGATTATGGTGTTACACACTCTTTTATTTCTAGTATAGTGATTGATAGATTAAGTATACCTTGTGACCATTATACTGTGGGGTTTGGGACGTTATTGCCTAATGGGGAGCTGGTAGTCTCTAAGAGATGGGCATGTCATTGCCAGTGCTGGTGGACAACAGGGAACTATCAATATACTTGATTGAGTTGGGTATGGAGGACTTTGACATGATTTTAGGGATGGGTTGGTTAGTCAAGTGTGGGGCGACTATAGACTGCAAGAAGAAGATGGTGACTATTGAGCTTGAGGGTGATAACCCCTTCATTTTTGTTGGCACTGTGCATGGACCCCGCATCCCCATGATATTAACACTAAGGGCTAGAGATCTATTACAAGGAGGTTGTATATGATTCCTAGCTAGTGTGGTGGACACCACTAGGGTCATGCCTATAACGACCCAAAATTGCTAATAGGATTTAGTGCCTTGATTAGCGTGCCAGGAGGGCATAATTGGATATATTTGTGTGTTTGATTGATTAAATGTTTGACTATGTGGCATGTATGATTAATATGATTATGTGAATGTATTATATGCATGTTTATGAGTATTAGATATGCATGTGGGCCCCCTTATTGTTCATAAGGGCATATTTATAATGTTGGCCCGTTGAGGGCATAAATGTGTTTTTATGTTATAAATTTTTGAGACCACATTATTATGTGGATATATTTGTAGTATTTGGATCGAGACGGTCCTAGGAGCGGATTAGCGAAATAGTCACAATGGGGTTTAATACCTGGCTCGGGGGAGCCTAAGGGTATTTTGGGAATTTAGAGAATATTTTGGGATTTATTGAGTAATGAATAAGTATTTGGTAATTAATTGGACATGACAGGATTAATTGGTAAATGTTAGGAACACCTGAGGAATTAGTGGGGAATTGGGATAAATGACTATTATGCCCTTAGAAGCAATAGGAAAGGCTGTGATAACTAAGAGTATTTTTATAATGCCCCAAAATCCCTAATGCGGTTCAATGGTTGGATTAGTAGGCTGGGAGGGCCATAACTGATTTATTATGTCATTAAACTATTATATGCATGTTTATGTGAAATATATTATAATATGATGTTAAATGCATGCATGTGAGTCCACATTTTATCACATCGGCATTTTGGTAATTTGGCCCGTTGAGGGCGTAATTGTGTATTTTTATGCATGTTGATGAGCTATTGTTGAGGCCACATCATAATGTAGATTTGTTCGAGCCACTTGGCATGAGACGATCTTTGAATTCAAATTATCGGTTTGGTCATAACAGGTTTAAGTTCGGGGCTCGGGGTGAGTCTCGGGGTGATTTGATGATTAGAGCATTATTGGGAATTAAAGGGTAATGAGATATGATTTTATTAGTATTTGATAATATCGAGAATAATGGGAATTGGAGGGTGTTAATTATGATTAACGAAATAGGCGGGAAAGGATAGATTTACCCTTTGGAGCCTTTAAAAGACTTTAAATGACCTAGGGGCAAAATAGTCTTTTCACTCCTAAGATATATATCAGCCATTCAAGCTCTAGAAATTGAAACCAAAACAGAGCCTTCTCTTTCCTTCTCTCGATCACCATCCTCCTCCTTCCTCCTTTGGAATTTTTGAACCTTATTTGAATAACCAAGCTAGGGAATAAAGGTTTGGAGCTTAGAACTTTAGTTCAGTCATTGAAGAGGATTTGATTCAAGTTTAAGGTAAGGTTTTAGTTCAAGTTTTGGATTTCTTGCCCTGTTTTTGGATTGGTTTTGGGATTGGAGTTTTGATCATTGAAATGGGAATTTGATGAAGTTTTGAATGGTTTAAGGCTTAGGTTTTGATGGTTATATGGTGGATAAGTTGTGGTAATAATTGGTGGCCTTACTTTGTGATATTGGGAGTGTTTTAATAAGGTTTTGAAATGAGTTCGAAAGGGAAAAACAGGGGTTTTTGGCTGAGTTTCAGGTGGGGTCGCGGCTCTGTTATAGAGTGTTGCAGCCCAAGCTCATTGAAGAGGAAGGGTGGTGTTGAAGGGCCTAAGGGCTGCGGCGCTTGGGGAGGCGGGCCGCGATGCTTGGGGCAGGTGCTTGAGGCTGGCGCCTTTATTTTGGTTGAGGGCTGCGGTGCTTGGGGAGGCAGGCCGCGGTGCTTGAGGGCATTTGTGGCCAAAGTAGTGTTTTGATCATGGGAACTCAAACCTTAGGCCTCGGGATCGTTCCTACTACCCGGTTTAGTAGGATTTGATGTCTCGGAGGTTAGGTCTTGGTCCAGGAACCTTTTATTACTCGTTTTATTGATGGAATCCCATAATTGGTTATGACCAGGTGACCGTCAAGGAATTAAAAGGTTGATCGTTCTCAAGGGTCGTTCTTTTACTGATTCTCGCTCGAACTAGAGGTAAGAAAAATGCACCCCATATGTGACATGCATGGTAATTCATGAGGCATGTTGAGTGTTTAAATGTGGACATTGATTGTATATCAAATGCTTCACAAATCTTGCTCACTTGTGCATGGCATTGACTAAATAGTCAAAATTGGCAATGGGGTCAGTATTAACAGTGAAGCTGTGACTCATTAGTCAAGTTCGACGGTAGTACTGAACATTGGCCACTTAGTATTGACTAACTAGTCAAGAACGGTCTTAGCGTGTTTAACGCAAGCTGACAAATATTAGATCTAATCGACATCTGCATTGAATGACTCAAATGAGCATTAATGCCAGACCGACCTCAAGTTTGATGAAAACTAGAAGCGCTTGTCTAGCCTGTGGCTAGTCACATAGAGCCAAGGCCAGAGAGCCCAGGTGACTGCTTCGTCACATCGCTATGAGCCCAAAGTGCTTACCCAACAGTCACTCATTTGATTGGAGCCAGGGTCGGATGGTCCAGGTGACTAGATTGTCACATGGCTGTGGGTGCTGAGCCCCGTAGTGACTTGCTCGCCAGTCACTCATTATGGTTTACCAGAACCTCAAGTGTTAAATCACTCATCTGATTAGAGTTATACGCTCCTTCATGGTTAACGTAACCACAAAGTGATACTCACTCATCTTTTCAGGGCTATAAGCTCTGTATGATTATCATGATCATCATTTGATATTTTATACATGCAGTATTGAGTTTTCTTGCTGGGCTTTGACTCATGGGTGCTATGTGGTGCAGGTAAAGGGAAAGAAAAGCTCACCCAGCCTTGAGTGGAGAGCTTAGGTGGTGATGTGTACGTATGTGGCCGCTTGACCACCACGACCAAGGAGTTACTCGGAGGAACTAGGGGGTTTACCCTATTTTTGCCGCTTAGGTCAGCGGGTTGTAAATTTTGTATTGTAATGACCATTTTGGATTGTAAATAACTTGTAAATGCTTTTATGGGCCCATGAACAATTTTAAGTTTTAAATAAAATATATCCTTTCCTTTCGATTGGTTTTTCACCTAAACCTAATAATAACACTTAGATGCACGTTTATAACCAAAGAACTCGATTAGAAAGTTAAGCACGATTCAAAGTTCACAGTAACGGTTTTGGAGTAACTAGGGCATTACAATTTTAGTCTTTGTTAGATAAAGGTTGGGTTCAACTGAGGCTCTAGGATTGAATAGAATTCACTAGAATCATTAGAATTTCGTCAACTCTCTCTCTCTCTTTCCTCTTATACGGATTCTCTCTCGCTCTCCTATATTTGGAAGCTGAAGGGAAATTGAAGGAGAAAGGCTTGGGTTAAGCTGGGGAAAGTCTGGAATTGAAGCTGGTAGAGGGCAGAAATTTTTTAGGATTAAAGCAGCAATTGAGGTAAAGGTCTTGTCTCTGTTTTGATAGAAAATTTAGATTATTAGGTTGGAATTGGACTGAATATTGGGTGATGAATTACTGCTGAATTGGGATGGTAGCCTCAATAATGTTCTTGATGTTTTATGTTTAAGATGTATCATTAAGAGTCCTAGACTCGTAGCTGAGCTTAGTTTTTGTTAGGGTGCTTGTTAACGTTGAATTTTGAGGTTTTGGCTGGGAGGAATGTTGAGAGAACCCAGAAAATTCTGGGTTTGCGTAGGCGTGCCACGACCTAGTTCTTGGGCACCGCAACTCGCGTGCCCAGAATGCCCTAGGAGGGCTGCTGACTTGAAGGCGTGCCACTACCCTAGGGGGCAAATCGCGGCCCGTCTCCCTCAGATGCATGAGGTCGTGCCTCTGACTTAAGGCACGCCGCAACCCTCAGGGTCAGGTCGCGGCCCACCTAGACCATGTTGACCTAAGTTAGCTTTTAGGCTTGGGGAGGCACGGGAATTCAAACCTAGGCGCTCAGGACGAATTCTACTACCCGGTTTAGTAGAATTCGAGGTCCCAGAGGCTATTTTTTGTTTCCTAAAAATATTTATTTGGATTAGGAATTGATGGTTACCCATTGACACCGTGACTAGTTTTATCGCTAAGGCTCAGGACCACTCTTTATTCTTCACTCGGGATTCAAGGTAAGAAAACGACATCCTTGTGGTTGTGAACAGGACTGAGGTTCCCAATAATTGAATATGTGTACTGTGTGATTGAACAGTTGTTATGTATATGAGAATGAACGACCTAAGAGTGTCGAGGCTAATGATAAGCGTACTGAACGCATCTCGGCCTAAGCGAGTCGAGGTCAGCTAGATAAACAGAGGGCCCAGCCTAAGTGTGCCAACCCTGAATATTTGTCTAACTGGTTAAGATATGTACTTGAGAATAAATGTTTATTATTGGTAGCTTAATGCTTGCATTCTGTTAAATAATTGAACTGATTGGATTAAAGTTGATTGAATGCTATTGCTGCTATATGTGTTTGTTGTTCATGGTTTTCTTGCTAGGCCTTGGCTCACGGGTGCTACGTGGTGCAGGTAAAGGCAAAGGGAAACTGGACCAACCATGAGTTGGAGAGCTCTGGGGGCGGAGTGTACATAGTCAGCTGCTCGACCACCACGATAGAGAGATAAGTACAGGGACAGAGCTCTAAAATTTGTATTTTTCCATTAGAATGGTTGTTGGTTGTATTAACTTTTGGGGATTGTAAATTACCACATATACCCTTTTTTTGGGATCCCATGTATCAAACATATGTTTAATGAAAATTAACCGTTTATGATCAAAATCTTTTAACCCTAACCTGATGGTTGACCTTAGGATCACATTTTTGTTCAAACAACTTGATTAACAAGTCTTGCACTATTTTAAAATACACAGTGTAACGGTCTTGGTTATCCAGGGCGTTACAATGCCAGTGGGACCTAAGGACTTACCAGGACTGCCACCGCACAGGGAGATCGAGTTCGCCATTGAGTTAGGACCATGTACAAAACTAGTGTCAAGGGCACCATACAGAATGGCTTCGATGGAGCTAAAGGAGTGGAAGGTACATTTATAGCAGTTGTTAGATATGGGATTTATCAGACCTAGCTTCTCACCATGGGGTGCTCTAGTTTTGTTTGTGAAAAAGAAGGATGGGATCTTGAGAATATGTATAGACTACAGGGATTTGAACAAGCTGAACATCAAGAATAAGTACCCACTACCGAGGATAGACGACCTGTTTGAACAGCTGTAGGATAAGACAATGTTCTCAAAGGTTGATCTTCAATCTAGTTATCACCAACTGAGGATCAAGGATGAGGATATTTCAAAGTCCATGCTAGGTTGTGGCACAACCACGCTAGTTTCTCAGAAACCAGGGAATTTTGGTTGGGATTGAGGTACCGAGTCTAGGGGCGCGACCGCGATAGTACCCCAAAAAGCCTAAACTTTCTACAGGCGCGACCGCGCCAGGTGTCCAGAAATATGGTTTAGAGCTTGGGGAGTTCGGGAATCCATTTGGTGGCCCACTTGGGGGCTTGTAGGACATTTCTAACATCCAGGCAACTGGGAATATTAATCTTAAGAGAAGGGTCTGGGGTCAGGCTCGGGATTTAAAGTTAATCCCTAATACAAGTATATTTATGTTGTGACTAGATTATCGCAAGGCTCAGGATCAGGATCGTACTTGAGGCCGTATTGTCTATTGCACGAAACTCGAGGTAAGAAAACTGCACCCTGGTTGTGGTCGGGGCTCGGACCCTTGTAAATTGATATGAATGTGATTATTCGATTAGGCATGCTTGTATATGCTACATTTGATTGTGTACTATATAATCTATATGTTTAATTATATTTAATTGAAAGTCTGGCCTAAGGGAGATGGGATCAACAGTAAGCGTGCGAAACGCAGCCTGGCCTGAGTGAGCCGGGGTTTGCCATAATACCAGAGGACTCGGCCTAAGAGCGTCGGGCCTGAACATCATCTAAATATTCAGGAGTGCCGATTGCACTTGTCTAACTATATTGATTGCTAAAATAGGATTATGTGTTCGTTTGAGAAGGTTATTACTGCTAAGCTCATTGCTTATTGAATTTGTTTATTTAAGTTTTCTTGCTGGGCCTTGGCTCACAGGTGCTATGTAGTGCAGGTAAGGGAAAGGGAAAGCTAGACCAACCATAAGTTGGAGAGCTTTAGGAGCGGAGTGTACATTTGCAGCTGCTCGACCGCCACGACTGATATCGCCCAATAAACTCCTAAGCAGTCGCAGTAGTAATCGGGTTATGACGTATCCACAGAGAGGTAAAATCAAGTAAAAAGAAAGATTAGTAAATTAGAAATAATGTAACTTCGAAAAAGAATATATATATTTTTTAACGCTAAACAAACAAATTTGAGGAATTTAGAATCAGAGAGAAAATATGGAAGGCATAAGTTTCATTCATGCAAACATATATACATTTTAAAATTGATTCATTCTACTCAACTATAATTCTACACCATTAATTGTAGTTGGAAAATATATATAATAAAGCTCACCTTAAAATATGTTCTTAATTAAATTATACTAACTTCTAATTTTAAAAACCTATCATACTATATACCCTAGAGCGACAAAATACCAATGGCAGAATGCAGGAAAAAGCATATAATATAACAAATATCATAAATTAAATCAAGAGCCTAAATTACATAAGAAGAGCATGACTAGGCTTATGTAAAAGACACTAATAAATTAAGAATAAAAATTATAAGAAAATAAATTTAATTGTAACAAAGATATAGAAATGAAGAACAAAACAAAGAATCAATATATTAAAAATATAATGTGAAACATGAACTTCACTCTAGCCTTTCCACAAGAGAATTTAGCCTAAAATAGGCATTGTTTTCACTCAAAAAAAGTGTAAGAAAAATAGGAAAAAGAATGTTTTTCTCTCTAACTACACTTCCACACTTAATTCCACAATCTGATGATTTTTTCCTACATTTGGCTCTCTATTTATAGTGGAAATGTGACAAAAAATGTGTTAAAATCGTGTACAAAGGAGTGGGAAAAATGGCTGTAAAATTGGTGCAAAGTGGGACAAGTGGGAGACAAGTTACAGCAGTAAAGGAGACAAGTTGGCCACGTGTCACGCACCGATTGGCTTAACTGGTGGATTGTTGGGTCGTGGGGGACAAATTCCAAGCAAGTGGGGAGCATCTGGGCGACGTGGTGCGCATTGGTTGGCTCGATAGTGGAGTGCGTCAGGCGCATGGGAGACAGCTGCCAGGCGAGTGGGATAGGTGGCGTCTCCTGGTTGGCTCGACAGACAGCATGGCAGGTGTGGCAGGCGCATGTCAGGAGGCTTCAGGCGGCTCGGGCTCGGCTCGGCTCGGCTCCGTCAGGTGTTGGCAGCTGAAGGCTTTGGGCCTGGGCTCAGCCTGGGCTTGGCCTGGTCTTATTTGGGCCATTTTATCTTCAAAAATGCCATTTTTTCATGATTTCTTCAATTTTAATTTTTTCTTTATTCTTTCTTTTTCTTTGTTTCAAAATACATTTTATTTCCTGAAAATTAAACACAAATTAAATTAAAATTAATATTTTCAAATATAAAATATAAGACAATAAATCCATGAAAATATTAATTAAAAGTTAATTAATTTTAAACTTTAAGACTAATAAAATGATACTTTTGAACACTAATCACAACCCCCAACCAGTTTACTGCTGGTTTCTAGCAATTCAAGCAAAATAATAAATGTCAACATGATATATTTCAGGTCAAAAATTATAAAAGAACTTAAGTATTAACACAAAATGTTAGTAACAAGTCAACAAAAGTTATCAAAATTACTTTGAATAAATCTTGAGTTGTGAGTGTGTGCACCAAACTTGAACCTTCTTACCGCAAACCATAGCACATAAAGCCTTCGAAATTATGCAAAGTAAAAGTCTCAACTCCATTAACCTCTCATGTAATTGAAAATATTTAAAGTTAAGGGTTTCTCTCATGGAGTTGGAAATAAAGAAGTAAGCACTCATCAAATTGATATATATTTAGGACAAACTTTTAAATAATCATTGAAACGAAGATAGAAAATAAACTATTTGGACAATCAACATAAAGAGTACCACAAAACCAGTTTTTCAGGAATTCTAAGTTAAATAGATAATCTTTACATTTATTCTAAGAGTCATAAAATAAAACATGAAATTAATAAGCACACATTTTTTTTAACACAAGAGACAGCATAATTGAAAATGATAAAACTATTGCTCTTGTGTTTTTATTTTATTTTTCTTTTTTTCATCTCTTTTTTTATGAAGAACATAATAAAAGGCTCTCTAAGAAGATTTTTCTATAGAAAATATTATCCCTAAAACATCATCTATTCATACCACAATACATTGTCCAAATAATTATAACCATTAAGAATCAATAAAAAAATTTAAGTTGTTTTCTCAATCTCACCTCTCACAGAAAAGAATGAATTCTTAAACATGGAAAATTTCTAAGCAAATATGTGCTAACAACCATCTTATCACAATATTTAGTATGTGCATTAGATAACTCTAGAGAAACTCTTAGTAATACATACAATAATTGACTCAACAGTAACATTTTGCAAGAATAAATAAGTAATTTTAAAAAAAAAAATGACCGTGAAAATATTAATATGACAAAAATAAACATGAACGTGAATGAATATGCTCACCACCCCCAACCAAAATCTAATAGTGTCCTCAATGTCTCAATATATAATAAATGTAAAAGAATAGGGAAAGAGAACACCTGGATAGCGAGCGTCGAATGATAGAGCGAATATTGATTCTCTAAAACATAAAAAACTGAAAACACAAAATGATAACAAATAAAATAAAATGACAAAAGGGAAATAAACAGAAAACAAACATATGTACAAAAAATTTGGAACACTACTTAGACTTGCTAAACCGGTTCCACGAGAGTGACTTCTTCAGGCTGGGTCACCCTCTCTATGTAGTGTTTCAGTCGTTGGCCAATTACTTTGAATTCTCTCCCATCAGTTGGGTCTGTGACCTCAACAACATCGTTGGGAAAGACGATTTTCACAACATATGGGCCAGTCCACCTTGATCTCAGCTTACCATAGTGGAGATGCAAACGAGAGTCATAAAGATGCACTCGTTGGTTTGGCTTAAATTCTTTTCTTAGGATATGTCCGTCATGGGCTGCTTTCATTTTAGCATTGTAGATCCTAGAGTTGTCATAAGCATCGTTCCTTAACTCCTCAATTTTTGACAACTGAAGCTTACGATTGAGTCATGCTGCCTTGAGATCAAAATTCATGCTTTTAACTGCTCAATAAGTGATAACTCTTGAAGAAAGAGTTATTTCATGTGCTTTTGAGCTTATAATTGTGGAAAAATCGTGGGTGATGTTAGTGTATTTTTATGATCTTAGTTAAGTTTAGTTATTTTTGTAGTTTTGAATAGCTAATGGCTTGAAGATAATAGTTTCATGAATAAATATTGACCAAAGAATGAACTAACATGTGAAACTATCTAAATGGAATTTTTGATGGCTAATTATCAGGTTTTGCTGAAGCATTTTGATCAGGCAATTTTTGGGCACCTAGAACACGTGGCAAGTCAATGGGTGAACTGGAATATTGGGTGAGGTGGCAAGTACAGAAAGCATCAGTAAAAAATTGGGAGAAAATGACAAAAGAAAAGAGGAGACTCACGTTTTTTACAAGTAGGGCAATATTGTACTTTTGAGGCAAAAAGGAGGAAAACCTAGATGATACTTAGAGAAGCATCAGCCAAAACAAAAAGGAGGCAGCCATTTTTGGAAAGAAAAACCAGCAAGAAGAAGAAAAGAAACCCAGAAATCAGCAAAGAAGAAGGAGGACGAAAAAGAGAGCTCAAGCATCATTTTGGATTTGTTCTTTCTTCTATTTCTAAACTCCATTTTTATATTTTCTAAGTGATTTCTGAATATGAATATTATGGGTTGTTTTGATTGTGGATTAATTTTTATTAACTCAGCCATGAACTAATTTTTAGGTGGCTTGAATTGTTGATGAACCCTATGTTATAGTCTAGTAATTTCTTGCACTTTATTTTAGTAAAATCTCTCTTGTTCATTCAAGTGTGATTATATTAATTTCTTGTTGTTGTTTGGCCAACAATGGCAAGATATTTAGTTATGTTTAATGCTAGAAAGATTAAATGTAATGGGAAGAAATTGGATGACACAAGTCATAATCTAGGTTAGATTATGTTAGTATGTAACAAAGGGATGTGTTATTTTCCTTGTGTAACTTTTGAGAATTAAACTTTGAATTTGCATTCTTAAATCTGGTTTTGCATATGAATATGTTTAATTAGGTAAAAGAATTAATCTCATAAAATTTGGGAAAGTTTTATGAGTGTTTAATGAATTCTTGTTAACCTGAGAGTTTTGCTAGAATATTGCTGCCGCAATTTGTTCGCAATTTGTTCAGGATGATTAATACAGGGGAAATCAATAATTCAAGTCCATTTTGCAATCCATATATCTCTTTCAATTTTCTTGTTCAGTTCAATTTTAATTTCATTATTTCCATCTTTTTAATATTTTTCTCAACCTATAAACAACTCATTTGATTTTTAGTACTTTTAAGTTGGGTAGTAATTGTTTTGCTTATTTTTCTATTTTACAATCCCTGTGGAGACGATTTACTTATCATTGTATTACTTGTGTGACTACGTGCACTTGCATATTTAAAATCAAATATTAATTTATCACAACAATAAGCTTTGTGTTCTAGCTCAATGGAAAGGTGGCAGGCTTTACCATAGACTAGCCTATAAGGAGACATGCAAAGCTGAGTTTTGTAAGCAGTGCGGTATGCCCAGAGAGCATCGAGAAGTCATGAGGACCAATATTTGCGGTCAGGATTAACCGTCTTTTCTAAGATTTCCTTAATTTCTCAGTTGGCTAACTCAGCTTGGCCATTTGTTTGTGGGTGATAAGGCAATGCAACCTTATGAATTACACCATATTATTGCATTAAGGTCTCAAAATAATAGTTTCAAAAATGGGTGCCTTGATCACTTATGATAGCTCGTGGTGTGCCAAACCTAGATAACACATTTTCCTATAAGAATTTCACAACAGTTTTATTTCAACAAGGCACAGCTTCCACCCATCTTGAGACATAGTCTATGGCAAGGAGAATGTAAAGGTAGCTAGAAGAAGGTGGAAATGGTCCCATAAAGTCTATCCCCCAACAATCAAATATTTCTATTACAAGAATTGGGTTTAATGACATCATATGTCGCTGGGACAAAAATTGTTAGTGTCTTTGAAGAAAGTGGGCCAATAAAGACCTCATTGTAAGATTTTTGCAGCAGTCTTTTTCATAGAAAAATGACCACCACAAGCTTCATTATGACAAAAGTTCAGGACACTAAAAATTTCATCATCTGGAATGCAACGTCTCATAATTTTGTCGGGGCAATACTTGAAAAGATATGGATCATCCCAATAGAAGTTACAAACCTTAACCAAAAATTTACATTTATCTTGTGCACTCCATGCAGTTGGAAGTTCGCCAATCACTAAGTAATTAACAATATGAGCGTACAATGGCAACTTAGTGACTGCGAAGAGATGTTCATCAGGGAAGTCATCTTGAATGGCTGGGCCATCAGCGGAATCAGAAAATTCAAGATGAGATAAGTGGTCTGCTACCACGTTTTCAACTCCTTTCTTGTCCTTTATGGTCAGGTCAAATTCCTGTAACAGAAGGATCCACCTAAGTAAATCCGCCTTAGCATCTTTTTGGAAATGAGGTATTTTAAGGCGGAATGGTCCGTAAGACTGTGATAGGTGAACCAATCAGGTAGGAACGAAACTTGTCAAGTGCGAATACTACAACAAGTAACTCTTTTTCAGTAGTAGAATAGTTCATCTGAGCACTGTTAAGAGTTCTACTTGCGTAATAGACAACAAAGGGTTTCCCTTCTCTTCTTTGACCTAAGACGACCCCTATAGCATAATTGCTAGCATCACACATGACTTCGAACGGTAAGTTCCAATCTGGTAGCTCAATGAAAGGGGCGGAGGTGAGTTTTGCAACAAGCATTCGGAAAGATTCCTCACACTCAGGTGTCCAACTAAACACAACATCTTTTGCTAGGAGGTTTGACAAAGGGCAAGCAATTGTCGAGAAATTTTATATGAACCTCCTATAGAATCCTGTATGCCCAAGAAAAGATCGAATGTCGTTAATAGTCTTGGGAGTGGGCAACTTTGATATGAGTTCAATCTTTGATTGATCAACCTCAATTCCTCGTTCCAACATGACATGCCCCAAGACTATGCCTGATGGCACCATGAAATGACATTTTTCCCAGTTGAGTACCAAGCCTTTCTCTTTGCAACGTTTAAGCACAGATTCTAAATTGAGAAGGCTTGATTCAAAAGAATCTCCAAAGACTGTTAAATCATCCATGAATACTTCCATACATTTCTCGATCATATCACTAAATATGCTCATCATGCATTGCTGGAAAGTGGCTGGATCATTGCACAGGCCAAATGGCATAGGCCGGAAGGAGAAAGTACCAAAAGGACAAGTGAATGTGGTCTTATCCTGATCTTCTAAGGAAATCTTGATTTGGTAATACCCTGAATAACCATCGAGAAAACTATAGAAAGGATGACCCGCCACACGTTCCAATATTTGATCGATGATGGAAGTGGAAAATGGTCTTTGCGGGTGGCTGCATTTAATTTTCTATAATCAATGCACACGCGCCACCCAGTTGTGACCTTGGTAGGCACAAGTTTCCCTTTTTCATTTTGTACCACTGTTACCCCTGATTTCTTGGGAACAACCTAAGTTGGGCTAGCCCATTTACTGTCAGCAACAGAATAGATTATGCCAGAATCAAGAAGTTTCAAGACTTCAGTCTTAACTACTTCCTTCATCATTGGGTTCAATCTTCTTTGAGGGTCACGACGTGGTATAGCCCCTTCTTCCAATTGAACGTGATGGGAGCAAATTAAAGGACTAGTACCTTTGATGTCAACTATCGTCCATCTTAATGCATCTCTTTATTCTTGCAACACATTGATGAGCTGGCGCTCTTGTGTTGCATTGATCTTGGAGGATATTATGACAGGAAAAGTGTTGTCATCTCCTAGGAAAACATGCTTAAGACCCTCGGGAAGTTGGGCCAACTTTGGTTGAGGAGCTTTTTCAATGGAGGGTTTTGGTGCTTCTAGATCTTGATGGAGTTTCTCAAAGATATTCCAAAACATGGTTCTTCTAGCCTATGAGTGTTTGAAGATTTCAGGGTTCATTTTAGACTCATTGGGCTCAGAACTTTCTGAAATTTGGACCAGGTGATTAAAATGATTAGATGTGTATTTCGCTTCGACCTCTTCTGAAATAAGTGTATCGATCAGATATGATTGGAAACATTCATCATTATTAGGTGGTTGTTTGCCGATGTGGAAAACATTCACTTCTAGAGTCATGTTCTCGAAATAGATTTTCATGAGACCATTCCTACAGTTAATGAGTGCATTTTCTGTTGTGAGGAAAGGTCTACCAAGAATGATGAGAATTTTGGACTCTATACTCACTTCAGATTGAATGTCTAAGATGAGAAAATAAACAGGGTAATAGAATTTTTCAATTTGAATCAAAACATCTTTTACTATTCCCCGAGGTTTCTTAACTGATCGATCGGCCAGTTGTAGCACCACAGATGTGGGCTTGAGTTCTCCTAGACCTAATTGCAAGTATATCGAATATGGCATGAGATTTACACTTGCTCCTAAGTCTAGAAGGGCTTGACCAAATTCATGTTCCCTAATTTGGCATGAGATGGTGGGACAACCAAGATCTTTGTACTTAGGCGGTGTCTTGCAGTCAATTACCGCGCTAGCTTGTTCTACCAAGAATGCAGTTTTCTTGACATGGTGCTTTCTTTTAATGGTGCACAAATCCTTGATAACCTTGGCATAAGCTGGCACTTGTTTGATCACATGCAACAATGGAAAATTGATCTTCACTTGTGTTAAAAGGTCTAGGATTTCACCATGATTTTCCAGTACCTTTCCAGTGGATTTCAAAGCTAGAGGAAAGGGTGTCTTTACTAGAATGCTTATTGGCATATCATCATCTAGAGCAGGCATTGACATACTCGTTGTCTTAGTTAACGGTGAAACCGTACTTTGACCACTTCGAGTAGAGATGGCATTAACCTCTTTGAAATTTGTATCTGGAGAGGAGGAGGTTTGTGCCATGTGTTGCCCTTTTTGATGGACTAGAGGTTGAGCAGGAAGTCTACCATGCTCTTGAATTGGATTAGAGGTTTAGCTTTGTCATTTGGATTTTTATGTCTTTCATTTCCTCTATAATTTGTGTGAAACAAGATTTGAGCTCTTGAGTTGAGGTTATTTGTGTTTGTGCAAGCATTTGCAATGCATTATCAAGAGAATTACTTGACTACATGTTATTTTGAGGAGCAATGTATGTTTTTGGCAATTGTTGCTGCTCAGGCCTCCATTGGCTCCCAGATGCTTGGTTTGAATCCTTCCAGCTGAAATTTGGATGGTTGCGCCAACCAAGATTGTAAGTGTTTGAGAAAGGGTTATAAGGCTTCTTGTAATCCCCTAAAGCATTACATTGTTCCTCATTTCCTCCTCTTAACTCACCAAGAGTTGGGCACTCTTGCAGTTGATGTTCCGCTCCTCCACAAATGAAGCATGGATCTTGTGTCTCTACCATCGCAGTCATGTGGATTCCTCTACCTTATTGAGATTTGAAAGCCTTGAATTGTTGTCTCAATGATTCAATTTGGCTTTTGACTTTGTCATCTTCACTTAATTGGTAGATTCCAGTTGATCCTGGATTATCCATATGACTCGATCCATTCCATGTGTAGGACTTTTCAGCGAGATCGTCGAGGTACTCGAAAGCTTCATCAGGATCTTTTTGAAGGAATTCGCCATTGCACATCATTTGTACGAATTGTCTTTGTCCGGTTGTGAGACCGTCATAGAAATAGCTGATCAGATGCCAACTTTCGTATCCATGATGTAGGCATTGATTTATCAAATCTCTAAACCTCTCCCAGACCTGATGGAAAGTTTCATGGTCTTTCTAGTTGAAGGTAGAGATTTGCCTCTTAAGGCTGCTAGTCTTATGGGGCGGAAATAATATTTGGCAAAGAATGATTTTGTCATTTCATCCCATGTCCCGATAGATCTAGGCCTTAAGGAATACAACCAGCCTTTTGCTTTGTCTTTGAGAGAGAAAGGAAAAAATTTCAATCTCACAATGTTGGTGACATCAGCTTGGTTGTTGAATGTAGCCACCACCTATTTGAATTCCCATATATGCACGTGCAGACTCTCATTTTCTAACCCATGGAAGGTTGGTAAGAGGTTAATCATGCCGGGTTTGAAATCAAAATTTGGCATATTGTTGGGATACATTATGCATGAAGGTGTGGCTGTACGCATAGAATGTAAATAATCCTGTAGCGTTCTTGGATGGACTTCATCTTGATGAGCCATCGTGGATGGTTCAGGAAGTCTCGGTGAATCAGGAGAATTTGAATGAATGGAAGAAAACGATGAACTAGGGGAGTTTTCTAAAGCTTCTACTTGTTGTCTCACGAATCTCCCTACTGCGTCTCTATTTCGTGGCATAAATTTTTGTTATTATTATTTATTTATTTATTTTGTAAGTATTATAAGCGCAAGAGTGTAATAGTGTAATAAGTATACACCAAAAATGTTCCCAGGCCAATTGGGAAGGCTGCTAAGGTACCACTTTAGGCCCAAGAGCTTTTCTAGAACTCCCTGAGGTTCTTAGAAAAGGTTGGAGGGTAACGCTAACACAGACCTTATTTAAGAACCAATTTTTCTAAGACAGAACAAGTTTGGTTTTTACTGATTTCCAAAATTACACAAATGTTCTCAATACTTTTTTTTATGCTTTTTTTCTCAGAAAAAAAAACCTAAATCTTGAAAATAAAATTCTAAACCTAAAAGTAAAATAAATAAATTAAATGAATAAATAAATAAAACTAAAAATAAAAATTACTAAGGAAAAAAAATAAAAGAGAAATTAAAAAAATAATTATACTACTTTTTTTAAATAAAAAAAATTAATTTACTATGCAAACCTTTAATTGTAGAATTACGTCCCCGACAACGGCGCCAAAAATTGATATCGCCCAATAAACTCCTAAGCAGTCGCAGTAATAATCAGGCTATGTCATATCCACAGAGAGGTAAAATACAAGTAAAAAGAAAAATTAGTAAATTAGAAATAATAAACTTTGAAATAATGTAACTTCGAAAAAGAATATATATATATATTTTTAACATTAAATAAATAAAATTGAGAAATTTAGAATCAGAGAGAAAATATGGAAGGCATAAATTTCATTCATGCAAACATATATACATTTTAAAATTGATTCATTCTACTCAACTATAATTCTACACCATTAATTATAGTTGAAAATATATATAAGAAAGCTCACCTTAAAGTATGTTCTTAATTAAATTATAATAACTTCTAATTTTAAAAACCTATCATATTATATACCTTAGAGTGACAAAATACCAATGGCAGAATGCAGTAAAAAGCATATAATATAACAAATATCCTAAATTAAATCAAGAGCCTACATTACATAAGAGGAGCATGACTAGACTTATGTAAAAGACACTAAGAAATTTATAATAAAAATTAGAAGAAAATAAATTTAATTGTAACAAAGATATAGAAATGAAGAACAAAACAAAGAATCAATATATTAAAAATATAATGTGAAACATGTACTTCACTCTAGAATTTTCACAAGAG